>NC_141554.1:152142709-152756876 GCF_021556685.1 Rattus norvegicus | reverse complement strand
CATAGAAGTTCCATGTGTGTGACTCTAGCTGAGACTGTTAGCATTGGAGCATATCGAACCTGAAGTGGGCAACTCTTGTAACCAGACAGGACACCCAGTGGAGCACAAATCTGCATACAAAACTTTTGCCCCAAACTTTATCCTGTCTATAATAAACACAAGCACATGAGATAGAGCAAAGACTGAGGGAATGGCCAATCAGTGACTGGCTAAACTTGAGATCCGTCCCATCGGCAAAGCACCAATCCCTGACACTATTAATGATATTCTGTTTTCTTGCAGAAAAGAGCCTTGTAAAATTGTCCTCTGAGAGCTCCATTGAGCAGCTGACAGAAACAGATGAAGTGAGCAACAGCCAAACATTAGTTGGACCTCAGGGAGTCTGATAGAAGAGTTGGAGGAAGGATCTAGGTACCCAAAGGGGATAGAGACTTCATGAGAATACCAAAAAAATCAACTAACCTGGGCCCTTGGTGAGTCCCAGACATTGAACCTCCAGTCAAAGAGCATAAAAAGGGCAGGACCTAGCCTCTTGCCTAACATGAAGCAGATGTGCAGCTTGATCTTTATGTGGGTAACCCAAAAACTGGAGTGGGAACTTACACTGACTTTGTTGCCTACCTCTATATCTTGATCCCCTAACTGGGCTGGCCTCAGTGGGAGACAATGTGCCTACCCCTGCAGTAGCTTGAAGTGCCAGGATGAGTTGTCACTCAGGGAAGTGAGGAAGGTCTGTGTGCGTGGGGAACTATAAGGAAGGGGACTGTGATCAGGATATAAAATGAATGAATAAATAAATTAACAGTAAAATAACTATAAATATGCCAATTTTCTCCATATATATATATATATATTTATATGATATTTCTTTGAAGGAGATATTTTTTATCATGCTGTTAATTTTAGAAGAGTGTTGGACTATCTTAATCAAATACATAAAGAGATACCTAAAAATGAATCACTTCACTGTGCAAAGATGGGATTGAATCATTTACAAGTATATATAAAGCTATCTGGATGTTTCAGGCATGCTTATAAAGACAGGCATCTCTTTCCTGTGATTTTGGGGAACAAAAAAGGTTGAAAGGTTATAAATAAATTTTCAGATCTGTCAGTACTGTATTACAGAGAGATTTGGAAGGCTCAAAGCAATATTTCACTCTCTACTGAAATCCACATAAAGGGCACATTCCCACGCTTCTGTTTCTTACATGATCAGTCTAGCAGTTGAGTGTAGCACAATCTTTTATGGGATATTACATTGTTTCTTGATGAAAAAGAGCTCAGAATGTAGAAATGCCCAGAAAGTTCCTAGGTATTTCAATAAAAAAGCTCATGAACATATAAGATGTAAGAAGTATTCTGTCATTAGCACAGTGATGCTATTCTATTGAATATGTAAATAAATTTTCACGAGAGTAATATTTTCTATCAGTTCTACATATAGCCACTATAATTTGTCTCATTTTTCTGCATGTTGGTTTGAAATATTGATTCATTTATTCAACAAACATGTTTTAACTACTATCATATTTCTGAGGTTTCAGCATCAATATGACAAGAAAATTTTGTCCTAATTGATCAGAATCCTTTTGGGTGTGACAGATATTGTGCAATTGTAAAAATGTGTATAAAAGAGTATTTATGTCTCAGTCTCTATTTACCTGTCCTAACTAAGGACTTACACATTTTTTAAATAAATGTAATAATCCAATATTGTAGTATCTTAATGGTGTGTGACAATGATTTGACATATAGGAAAATGAAATCAACAAGGCAAACATTTTGTTTTTTTCTATGTTTTGTCTTGTCTTTTACTTTCACCTAAATATTTAGTTCATATTATAATCAAAACAGAATGGCAGAAATCAATACTGAGCAACTCAGATCCCACATATATGTTTACCTTTATTGTGTCTGAACAATATAATCTGTGTGTCTCTCTGGTCAAACGTTGCCAATGAACTTGGCTCATAAGACACTGGCATGATAGATAACTTCCTCAGGTTCCCTGAAATTAGTAGGCTAGTCAGACTGATGTAGCAGCTCTCATATAAACTGATGGTTGCTCATCTTCTGAGGGAAGAAGGGATTACTAGTATTTTTCAGGAATCAAAAAACTAGGAGAATGGAATAAACTATCCACTATGACTTTCTATGGAAAAGCAAACTCTGCACCGAATGAGGACTATTCGTTGTCTCTTCTATTTGCTCATGGATGCTAGTTTCTTTTCTTCACTGGGTCATAGAAAATCAAAAGCAACATATGAATATGGACAGTATTTCTTTACTTCCAATATTTATCCTATAAAAACACAACCATCACATGAAAAACTCATGCTGTAGCTTCATCAATGCACCTCTTGCAAGCCAGCACTTGATTGATCTATTATATACAACTAACCAAGTAAGAAAGAATTATTTTATATGTTTCATTGAGTTTGAATTTAAATGATGAGCAAAAATTGAGAAACACAAAAATGGAGATCAGGACATACCACAAAGAGGAAATATTCTAAAAAATGCTTTAAGGTACATGAGAATGGAGTGAATAATAAATATGCAACTATAGCATGGTGAATTTGATCAGAAATATACAGACTAGAGTTTATAAGGTTGTTTGTTATATTAAAATTTACACTATAAATGAAGCAATTTAGAATAGCCATATTTAATAGATAAAATAATATTTATGTAACTTATAATTTAAACTTATATTTTGAGAAGATACTTCTGGTTGTAGTATGCAGAAATGATTGGTAGGAATGTATGGGCAGTAACAATTGCTTTCATAGTGACTTACTGACATTAACTAGCTTTTCTCATCAGTTACATTGTCAATAAACTCAATTATCATCTTGACTCTACAGATGTGGAAAGGGAGATCAAGCATATGTAGTGTACAGGAATTAGCTAGTAAAACCAAGGTAAGAACTTCACAGATACTGGTTTCAAAATTTATATGCTAAGCCTAGTTTTAGTGATATATGATATCACTTGTATTTTTGAAAGGTTATGCAAACTGAAATGAGTGTATTCTTTCAGAAAACATTTATAAGATTTCAATGACAAGCTATTCAAAGGAAATAAAATATAGTAAATATGTTTCCTTACTCCTGAAATATGCAAGTGTATTTTAGTGATTTTAATCATTGATACAGAAAATAACACATAGGAACCAGATTACAGGGATAGAAATATTTTTGTCCAGGTATGTCATATATGTAAGATAACTACAAAGCAATTGTCAGAAAGGTGAAGCAATACATAGTAACATTGGACATTATCACTCAGAAACTAAATGTCTTCTATGTATATCAAGTTTTGAACAAATATAGATCATAGTTACCTACCTCTGAAGCTTCAAGGACATCAATCTTAAAAGCTCATGTGGAAGAGTATAAACTTTCTAAACTGATAATTGTTAGAGGTCTTATAAAAGGAGAGAGAAAAACAGAACATAAAAGTCTCATAACTATTAGAACTGTGAGTATTAGGTTAAGAAATACTAGTGAGATTGAAAAAAAACTTAAAAAAGGGATGCTAGATGAAAATTTCTGGGTGAAAGAATTTTATCCATGGATAACAATAAAAACTTATAAATAAAAAAAAACTGCAGAAACAGAACAATAGGTAATGAACTGCATTGAGGGTAAATGCAGTCCTTGAAAGAAGGAGAGATATTGAGAGAATATTAAGGATGGTGTGTTAGTTATCTTTCTAACAAATACCTGCGGAATCACCTAATGAGGATGAAAGATTGCTTTCATCTGATGACTTAAATTTTTCCAGTCCATTGTATGCCACCTATATTGGTTTGGGTCTGTGGCAACGCAATAGTTATGGAAAGCGTCTGTCAAATAAAAACTGAGGCAGGATGGTGAGATAGGAATACATGCAGAGATAGATTCATGTAGCCTACAATAAATAAAATTTATTTCAGGAGGTTCTCCCTCCTTAAGTTCTCATAACTGTCCAATAATGCCACAAACTGGGAACTTTGTCTTTGACAACATGGACCTCAATTAGGATCCAAAACTACATTGCCAAATTAACTAATAAAACACTAGTAAAATGGTTGTGCCTTAACAAACTGAGAGGGCACAGATACCCTTAGTATAAAAGATTCTTTATCCCTCTTTGAATAATAGCAGGATCAGTAAGTTTAACATCATCTATTATATTATGTTGATTGTATCTTGGGTAATCTGAGCTTTTGAGCTAATATCCTTGATCCATCCTTGGCATGACCAAGGGCTTCTCCTACATTTGGTGTGCAACAAGGCCATCCTCTGCCACACATGCAGCTGGAACCATGGGTCTGTCCATGCGTACCCTTTGGGTAGTTAGTAGTTTACTCACTGGGAGCTCTGGTTCCTTGGTATTGTTCTTATGGGGTTGCAAACCCTTTCAGCTCCTTCAATCCTTTATCTAAATCCTCCAATGGAGACCCCATTCTCAGTTCAATGGTTGGCTGTGAACATTCACCACTGTATTTGAAATATAAATTAGAAAATGCCCAGTTAAAAAAATTGTTTTGTTCACATTTCCCTTGTTTTTTTACTTCAGTCTTTCAACAATACTGTTACTTTTGGGCATTGTTAGTTTGCTATACTTCAGAAGTATAAAAAGTTCAGAAATGTTACTGTATTTTAACACATGTCATGTGGCCAAGTAAGCCTGAATACAAAACTAAAGCACTGTAACAATGACTTTATTTTTTTTTTATTAACTTGAGTATTTCTTATTTACATTTCGAATGTTATTCCCTTTCCCGGTTTCCGGGCAAACATCCCCCTAATCCCCCACCTCCCCTTCTTTACCGGTGTTCCCCTCCCCATCCTCCCCCCATTGCCGCCCTCCCCCCAACAATCTAGTTCACTGGGGGTTCAGTCTTAGCATGACCCAGGGCTTCCCCTTACACTGGTGATCTTACTAGGATATTCATTGCTACCTATGGGGTCAGAGTCCAGGGTCAGTCCATGTATAGTCCTTAGGTAGTGGCTTAGTCCCTGGAAGCTCTGGTTGGTTGGCATTGTTGTTCATAAGGGGTCTCGAGCCCCTTCAAGCTCTTCCAGTCCTTTCTCTGATTCCTTCAACGGGGGTCCTATTCTCAGTTCAGTGGTGTGCTGCTGGCATTCACCTCTGTATTTGTTGTATTCTGGCTGTGTCTCTCAGGAGAGATCTACATCCGGCTCCTGTCAGCCTTCACTTCTTTACTTCATCCACCTTGTCTAATTGGGTGACTGTATATGTGTGGGACACATGTGAGCCAGGCTCTGAATGGGTGTTCCTTCTGTCTCTGTTTTAATCTTTGCTTCTCTATTCCCTGCCAAGGGTATTCTTGTTCCCCCTTTTAAAGAAGGAGTGAAACATTCACGTTTTGATCATCCGTCTTGAGTTTCATGTGTTCTATGCATCTAGGGTAATTCAAGCATTTGGGCTAATAGCCACTTATCAATGAGTGCATACCATGTGTGTTTTTCTGTGATTGGGTTACCTCACTCAGGATGATATTTTCCAGTTCCAACCATTTGTCTTTGAATTTCATAAAGGCATTGTTTTTGATAGCTGAATAATATTCCATTGTGTGGATGTACCACATTTTCTGTATCCATTCCTCTGTTGAAGGGCAACAATGACTTTAAATCCTAGTCATGTCACTCATGTGTTATTCCTTATCCTATTTATATTCATAAGTAGCATACTATTTTTCTTTATAAGTAGCATACTATTGTTAAGTATTATTAATAATTATGAAATTTCAATACATTAAATGCGATGGAAAATACATTAATACTCCTAGAAGTGAGTCTACATATAAACATGGAGAAAGTGAACAAATACGTGACTAAGAGGAAATATTTACATATCACATGTACTCAAATATATCACAAACGGAGTCATGTCTAAATGACAGTATTATAAATTCACAATAAGTGAAAATGCATTTAATATCCCTTACCTACTATATATTATAGCTTGATATACCATAACTTGGAAACATCTAGTTGACTTAGCATCAGCTAGAAATAACTGCATCCACAGGCAATCAAAGAGATACCCTGACAAATTCAATTCTGCCACGTAATCTAAAAGCATAACTATTTGATTAAGACTTCAGGTATTTCTTGTGTCTGTCTAGCTGGTTCTGTGATCATTGCAACAGTCAGGTTAAGAAATTTGAGGTAAAGGAAGAAAAAAATTCTAGTCATCATAGCAGTGTGATTCTCTATGTTTTCCTGTGAATATCCAAAAAATTAATGTGACTCTATGTAATGATTAAAATCCTCTATTTTTATTTATGATGAGTATGAGTATGTAGTTGTAAACCATCCCCTAATATATTGCTCGTCCTGCTTAATGTTAGCCACACAGCAATTGAACTATTACTCTTTACCCACTGTTTGACATAACACAAAGTATTTTGGTGGTTTGTCTGGGTTTGGTCCTATACATTCATGTGTTCAAATGTTTGGCCTACAAGACAAGAAGTGGCCCTACTAGGAGGTGTGACATTAAAGTAAGTAGGAGGTGTGGTCAGGTTTGCCTTTATGGGAAGAAGTATGTCACTGTGTTTGTGGGCTTTGATATTTACTATATTCAGGCTCTGCCCAGAGTAGAATGAGAGGCTCCTCCTATGTCCCTTTGGATACAATAAAGAAATCTCAGCTCCTAAACACCATGTCTGCCTGGACACTACTGTACTTCCTACCACAACTATAATGAAGTGAACCTATAAAACTTTAAGCCAGCTCCAATGAAATGTTTTATGTATAAGAGTTGCTGTTGTCATGGTGTCTCTTCATAACAATAAAACCCAAAGACAGAAGTTGGTACCACAAACAAGGGTGTTGTTATGGTAGGCCTGACCATGTTTTTGTTTGGAAGAATGTGGATTTGGGACTTTGGATTATAAAAGCAATAGAATGCTGAGGAATATCAAATGGCTCAGAAGTACTTAAAGAAATGCCTAACAGCCTTAGTGATCAGGGAAATGCATATCAAAACAACCCTGAGATTTCACCTCACATCAGTTAGAATGGCTAAGATAAAAAACTCAGGTGACAATAGGTGCTGGCAAGGATGTGAAGAGAGAGGAACACTCCTCCATTGTTAGTTGGATTACAAGCTGGTACAACTACTCTAGAACTCAGTCTGGAGTTTCCTCAGAATATTGGATATCGCACTGAGGACCCAACCATACCACTCCTGGGTATAAACCCAAATGATGCTCCAACATACCACAAATGCACATGTTCCACTTTGTTCATAGCAGCCCTTTTCTATAATAGCCTGAAGCTGGAAAGAACCCAGATATCTTTCAACAGAGGAATGGATATAAAAATGTGGCGCTTGTACACAGTAGATAGAGTACTACTCAGTTATCAAAAACAATGACTTCATGAATTTAATAGGCAAATGGATTGAATTAGAAAATATCAGAGTGAGGCAACCCAATCACAGAAATCACACGCATGCTATGCACTCTCTGATAAGTGGATATTAGCCCAAAAGCTTGAATTACCCAACATAGAATTCACAGACCACATGAGGCTCAAGAAGAACAATGACCAAAGTGCAGATTCATCAGTCCTTTATAAAAGGGGGAACAAAAATATTCATAGGAGGTGATATGGAGACAATGTTTGGAGCAGTGACTGAAGGAATGGCTATTCGGAGTCTGCCCCACCTGGGGGTTTAACCCATAAATATATCCCCAAAAAAGACTTCATATTGATAAAGCCAAGAAGTGTATGTTGATAGAAGCCTGATATAGCTGTCTCCTGAGATGCTCAGGCAGAGCACGACAAATAGAGAGTCAAATGCTAGCAGCCAACCATTGAACTGAGAATGGGGTCCCTGTTGTGGGAATTAGATAAAGGATTGAATGTGCTGAAGGGGCTTACAACCCCTTAAGAACAATATCAACCAACTAGAGCTCCCAGGCACTAAACCACCATCCAAAGACTATACATGGGCAGACCATAGCTCCAGCTGCATATGTAGCAGAGAATGGCCTTGTTGGGCACCAATGGGAGGAGAAGCCCTTAGTCCTGCCAAGGCTGGACCCCACCCCCCAGTGTAGGGGAATATCAAGGCAGGGAGGTGGAAAGGAGAGATGGTTGTGGTGGGGGGGGGACACCCTTATAGAAGAACGGATGGGGGATGGGATAGGGGAATTCTTGATGGGAAACCAGGAAAGCAAATAACATTTGAAATATAAATAAAAATATCTAATAAAAAAGAGAAATGCGGGGTTGGGGATTTAGCTCAGTGGTAGAGCGCTTGCCTAGGAAGCGCAAGGCCCTGGGTTCAGTCCCCAGCTCCGAAAAAAAGAACCAAAAAAAAAAAAAAGAGAAATGCAATATTACCTTGATTTCTGTAGTATTGATTCATTTTGTCTCTAGGCTTCCTAGATAGCAATGTGAAATAGAAAATAAGACTAATTTATGGACACCTTGTCTATTCCAATAATACTTAATCTCATATGAATTTAAGGGATTGTTCTGAGTGATATTCTTTACCTTATTTTTCTTCTTTACGAAGTTTCTAAATAGGCATCCTTCAGGCAATTTCATTACTCTCACAGAGAAGAATTTTTTTTCTAGTGTTCTTGGGTCACTAATATCACTGGCTATTTTTTACATTAAATAAATGTTCTCAGGAATGACATCAGTGGTTTCTAATAAAGGAATCTCATCTGTGATAAAGTTGGTCATGTTAGAGAATGAATTCTTGAGACTTAAAATACTTAGTCTGCATAGCTAATATCATGTTCATAAGACTTTTTTCCTCGTTGATATTTTTAAATACATTGGGATTACTTGGGCCTGTTGATTATGAAGAAGAGAAGCAACTCAATTAGAGATCAACTTATTAGTCACCTTCTTCTTTTAACATAAGGATCACTAAATAACCCCTAAGGTTTAAAAGAAACACACTGAATTATTATTGAAATACATATAAACTTTGACTTAATCATTGTACAAACTTATTAGAAAAGCAGTGTCAAAATAGCATAGTTTCTGACCAGAAGCTGGATCTGACTCCATATTTTCCACTAATATTCTGAGAATAAACTTGAGGGGATGATTTAATAATTATAATACCATGTTTTTTGTACATACTATTGAAATGATAATGCTTATTGAAATGTGGCTACGGGACTATAATATAACAGTAGATACAATGAATTTAATATTTTATATGTCTACTGAAAGTAAGTTTTTTTGACCCAATTGATAAGGTATAATTGCCCACTTAAACATACAAAGCCCAGTACCATCCATCCCTTGAGAACATTAATAACAACCTGTAAATACACAGAGCAGAATCTTAACATCACCTGCCATCTTGTCCTGCCACCGCTTCTCCTGATAGTAAGTTTTAAACAGTAGGAAAGAACCTAAGTTATTTCTTAAAGAACACTGAAGCTCAAAGATCATTCAAGCCACAGGGGGAATGGCATCCACAGACACCTAGGCCTGACATTACCCTGAGAGAGACTTTGGGATGATCAGCCTTAACTGGAATGTCTCCATCAAATCTCTCCTCTCAGAGCTAAGAGAATGCCTTACAGAAGAGGCAGAAAAGTATAAGGTCATAGGGGATGAAGGACATCAGGAGAAAAAGGCTCTCTCAATCAACATGATCAATGCTCATATAAATACATAAAAACTGATCCAACATGCACAGAGCCTGCATGAACCTTGACCAGCTCTTCTCTTTATACATTATGACTTTTAGTTTGTTGTTTTTATGGGATCCTTGACACTGAATTAGTAAATCTCTATTTCTCATGTCTTTTCTTGGGCTCTTTTCCCTCTGTTGGTTTATTGTGTCCAATCTTTATGTGTTAATTTCTTATCTTATTATATTTTACAGTGATGTGTCTTATTATTATCCCTCAGAAAACAGATTGTTTTCTAATGAAAGACAGAATGGGGATTTACATTTGAGGAGGAATGGGGAGAAACTGGAAAAAGTAGAGGGAAGAGAAACTCTATTTAAGATTATTGTATGTAAAAGAATCTATTTTCAAAAGAAAAGGAAAGAATAAACCTTAAAATATTAGTATGCATTTAGGAAAAAAAGAGTACAATTAATCAAGGATTATAGTACCTGAAAAATTAGGGAATGATAAAATATATTTCTGGGTGAATCAGAAATAGGTATGTTCTAAATCACAGATTAGTCTTAGATTGTAAAAGGAACTGCTATTGCTTTGAAAAATTTAAACATATTAAAAAAGACAAATATAAAAAGGTTGTAAAAATCTAGAAAGGTTGTGAATTAAGGAGAGAAGGTGAAGAACTTGTTCAGTTTAGCTTCCATCTGTGTCAATTAAGCTGCTATGTCAGTTCCTTCTTCTACCTTGGGAAAAAAGTGTAGGTATGTAAAAAAATTCTGTAAGAGGTATAAGAGGAAGTCAACATGAAATAAGAAAATGATGAAAAATTTTGAGCATCAAGAAAGGCTTAGCTGAAAATAAATATTCTCAATATAGTGTGGGTACTGTCAGGCTTCCAGAGGAATTAATGGCTTTTGACCCTCACTGTTTTGCAGTGGCTTTTACATACATGAAGTTTTTCATTCAGCTTGCACAAAGATAATGCTTGAGTAAAATTTCTTTGACATAGTATTTTAAAGTGTCAATAAAATGGTAAAGAAAAATTCAGCGTAAAAGCAAGCAAGAGCAAATAATAGAACACATTTAAGAGTAAACTTCAAAAGCGAAAAATAAAAATCCTATTCATAGTTTTATTCTTCACTATTATTTTAAAATTCACTTCTTAGGAAATATATTCATAATAGTTGAGAATCAAAATTTAAAAATAAAATTAAATTCCTAGTTTCCTATAATACTTATTTTTAAAACTGAAAGATTAAAAAGCCATTTGATTAAACTACTTTTAAAATGATTATATGGGTCAGTAACACATGCATTGAAATAGCTCGAACGAAAAATAAAGCATGATATATAGAATAAAACAATATATACCTTTAATTTATATATAATTTTAATGATCTTTCATAAAATTATGTGCAGTTCTACAATTATGAGACCAAGATGAATTAGGAAGTCCACGATAAATGGATGGATGGTACCGGGCTTTGTATATTTAAGTGGGCAATTATATCTTATCAATTGGATCTAAGATTATTGTGTTGTATGTTCTTTTATGTGAGGGTTTGAGTGTAGGAAAGTGTGTGGCTGGGATGTGTTTCCACTAAGATATCTAGCAGATATCTTGGGGCACAGGGGTGTAGACCTAGTGGGGTAAAAGACAACTATACCTTATTTATTTTTATATTTTTACAACAACAGATGGCGAACCAAGGTGATGGACAAGAATCCACTAGTAATCCCAAGAGTTGAGAGAAAGTTTTTATTTTCTAAGAGGAGGCCGGCGACATGTTAAGTCATGTGATATCTTGAGCTCCGGAATTCAAACAAAGAAATGCTGAAGCCACATGGGCTGGCAGGCTGTAGGTCTTCTGCTGTGTGATAAATAATGGCAACTCAGAGTGTTAGAGATTAGAAGCTGCTTTTTAAAGAAAGTTGTTTAGAAAGTCTTTCAGGATACTCATATTCTTTTTAACGTGGGCTCCACGGGAATTTTGGGTCGAAATCCTAGTTAGACAAGCCACTTCTTAATTACAGGTATTATTAAAAGGTGATTGAGTTTGTTTTTAGAAAGAAGAGAGTAAAGAGATTACTTGAATCAGGTGGGGATTTTCATCCATGGTTCAGAATTTAGGAAAAAAATTAGTCACTTTCTCCAAGTAGCGAGTTGTGATGAAATGTCTGTAACACCAGGGAGAGTGTAATACAGGAGAGGCATATACTGTAGAAGTTATTAAGGTTAAAGAAAAATCTGTGGCTCCAGGTAGAGAGCTTAACAGATGGATATATTTTGGGCTAAAGTCCTGAGTTTTAAGTTGCTTATTGTTTTTAGAATTAATAGAAGGTGTTTAAGTTTGTTTTAAGGAGAGTAAAGAGATTACCTGAATCACGTGGTGATTTTCATCTATGGTTCGGAACTTAGGGAAAAATTGGTCACTAACTCCAATTAGAGAGTTATGATTAATGTCTGTAACACTGGGGAGAGTGAATGCAGACATATATTATAGAAGTTATAAGGTTAAATAAAAATCTGTGGCTCCAGGTACAGAGCTTAGCAGATTAAGATATTTTGGGCAAAAGTCCTGGTTTGATATGTTGCTTATTGATATTGGAAAGATAGAAGGTATTTGGTTTGTTTTATGAATTATACCACTAAAGGCCATATGGCTCTTTGATGCCGGCTAGCGAGGGTTTGTGGTTACTTTTGGTATTTACCACACAGGAAGCTCGAATTCTCTTAACATGGCCTTCACGGGAATTTTGGTTTCATTTCCTCATATCATAGATTACAAAAGCATATCAGGCTCATTGTTTAGCTTACTTCCTTTTAAAAAAAATGTTTAGTCTTCATGATGGGTGTGACTTTGAATTTTATGGTTATGTTATTACTCTGGGAGAGAGTACAAGCAAGATACAAGCTTTTCTGGTTTCAGACTAAGGAACACAGTATTTTGGGAGAAAGATTTTGTCTTTGTGCTTTTAAAAAGTATGATTAGACTCTGGTAACCTCACAGAGTCATACTGATCAGATTTGATAGAGGTAGACTGCCTGGAAAAATTTATTCAGGAGAATCAAACAAAAAGGTTTCGATTCTAAACTTTTGTCTTGAGAGTTGTATTTTACAGAGTGCACCTACTTGGATTCCTCGTCTCAAAGACGTTCAGCTGGGTCCAGTCAGGACACATCCTGCTACAGCATTTGCTTCATTCTTCCTACCCTCTTACCCCCAAGGATATCTCAACGCCCGTGTACAGCTTGAAGAAGTTATAGAGGAGTCGTCGCCCCAATTCCCTGGACTTTGGGGGGCTGAAAGTGGTTATGCAAAAGTTTTTATGAGGAATTTAAAATTGGTTGTAATTTAACAGGGAGGAATTAGCTAGATTAAATTGTATAGCCATAATCTCATTTGGTAACTAAGCTAAAATCATATCTTTGCTTTGATATAGAATTTATTTGTGAAAAGTTTAAAAGTACAAGGTTTAGAGCCAGTCCCTCTATTGATGTCATTTCAAACTTCTGAGTTGATTACACATGTGAGTTAAGTTCCAAGTAGCAAACATATTACTGACTTTGTGAAAGAACTTTTCAAAATATTATTAAGATATAAAGACAACAATCCAGATTGTCTTATATAGATAGATGGTTTTTAAAAACGTCAGAAATCCACAAAATTAGAGATTTAAAGTTATTTATCTTTTGTTGAGACATATCGGCTCCTAACAGTTCCCCTTTGGTGGATTTGACGAAGGATTTGAACATCTCTACCTCCAGGTGAGGCAATACTTTGTGGCTAGGCAGCCACTGGACAAAACTGCCTGTTTTGGCTGCAGACTAATATTGTCCAGAAAAGGACAAATTATGCAGTATAGTTGACTGATAAACCCTGCCAAGACTGGGTGATCAGCCCTTCAAAATCTGCATTTCAAGAGTCTGTCAGTTGATTTTGGGCCAGAAGGCTGAAGACTTGCGCTCACATGTTGCTAACAGGGGACTCCACTAGTGGAGATTTGTCTCTACAACCTTTCAGTTCTGGAAGCCCTGTTAGGCTTCCTATGTGTATAGATATTTGGTCATTCCCAGATTTCTGATGGGGTTTAAGACATTATAGTCTCATAGCCTATCAGGCTGTTTAACTCTAAATATACATATTTTATTGGATAGTTATCAGGTAGTATACAAATTAGCCAAGATATAATATAGATTTTAAGACTTTCTTAAGCTGGAATGGATAACTAAATGTTCTGTTTAACTGATATAGTGTTGGCCTGGGTGTTAGATATATTTTATGCTCTTAATTACAAAATGATTATAGTTGTGCTCAGCTTATATTTGAGAGAAAAAAATTTTAATTAGACAAAAATGGTGAAATGTAGGATGATGTCACAGGTGAGGCAGGTACAGGATAGCAGTAGGCCTGTCCTTGGAGGAGAAGGAAAGATGGGCAAGAGAGAAGTTTCAAGGAAGAGGAGGAGACTAGGAAAGAGGAGAGAAACGAAAGAGAGGAGAGGGTGAGAAGCCATGGCAGGTGATGTTAAGACATACAGGAAACTTAAAGAACATCAAACATTTGAACAGAAAAAAAATTCCTCCTGTTACATAATAGTCAAAACACAAAATGCATAGAACAAAGAAAGAATATTAAAAGCAGTAAGGGAAAAAGGTCAAGGAACCTGTGAACGTAGACATATCAGAATTATACCATACTTCCCTACAGAAACTCTAAAAGCCAGAAGACCTTAAGCAGACTTCATATGAACCCAAAACAAACAAAAATGCCACCCTTTGTGACTATACCTAGCAAAACTCAATTACCATAAATGGTGAAACCAAGATATTCCATAACAAAACAAAATTTAATCAATGCATTTCTACCAATACAGTTCTACAGAGGAAAATAGAAGGACAACTCAAACAGAAGGAGGGAAAACTATACCTAGAAAATGCAAAAATTTAATCTTCTCACAACAATCTCAAAAGAAGAGAAGCATAAAAACATAATTCCACCCCTAACAACAAAAATAACAGGGAGCATCAATCATTGGTCCTTAATATCTCTTAATACCAATGGACCCAATTCCCCAATGAAAACACATAGACTAACAGACTGGATATATAAACAAGATTCAGCGTTTTGCTGCATACAGGAAACACACCTCAATGACAAAGAATGGTACTACCTCGAAGCATAATGCTGATAAAAATTTCAAGCTAATGGTTGAAGGAAACAAGTTAGAGGAACAATCCAGTTTTCCAATATAACAGACTTTCAACAAAACATTATCAAAGAAGATGTGGAAGTACACTACATACTCATTAAAGGGAAAATCTACCAAGATGAACTATCAATTCTGAATATCTATACCCAAATGTAGGGCACCCACATTTGTAAAAGAAATATTACTGAAGCTCAAAGCACATATTGAATCAAACATAATAATATTAGGAATCTTCAACATCCCTCTTTCACTAATGTTCACATCTTGGAAATAAACTAAACAGAGCCACTTTGAAAGTAGCAGAAGTTATGAACAAATGGGTCTTAACAGATATCTACATAACATTTCACCCTAAAACAAAAGATTATACATTCTTATTAGCACCCCATGGCACCTTCTCCAAAACTGACCATATAACAGATATAAAATAAGCGTCACCCAATACAAGATGATTGAAATATTCCCATGCCTGCTATCAGGTCAACAAGAAATAAACTGGTCTTCAATAACACCAAAAACAACAGAAAATACACACACATATGGAAGCTGAATAACTATCTACTTAAAGATAACCTGGTCTGGAAAGCAATAAAGAAATTGAAGACTTTTTGAGAACGCAAGGAAAACAATATACCCAAACTTATGGGACACAATGAAAACAATACAAAGAGGAAAGCAAATTCATAGCTCTGAGTGGCTCCAAAAAGAATTTGGAAAGAGCATATACGAGCAGCTTAAGAGCACATCTGAAATCTGTAGGAAAAGAGGAAGCAAATACACCAAAGAGGAGTAGACAGCAGGAAATAATCAAACTCAGCGCTGAAATCAAACAAGTAGAAATAAAAAGAAATATACAAAGAACCAACAAAACCAAGAGCTTGTTTTTTGAGAAAAGCGACAAGAGAAATAATCCCTTATTAAGACAAACTGGGGTACACAGAGACAGTATCCAATTTAACAAAATTAGAAATGAAAAGGAAGACATAACAACAAAAACTGAGGAAATTCAAAATATCATCAGATCCTACTACAAAACCCTTTACTCAACAAACCTGGAAAGTCAACAATGAATGGATGATTTTCTAGACACATGCCAAGTACAAAAGTTAAATCAGTATCAGATACATCACACAAACAGTTCCATAACCCTTTTATAAATTTATTGCAATTAAAAAAAACTCCCAAACAAACAATAACAACAAAGCCAGGACCAATTATAGGGTAGTGTATTTTGTATTGTAGAATTCTATCAGATATTCAAAGAAGAGCTAATACCAATACTTCTCAAATTATCCTATAAAATAGAAACAAAAGGAACACTACCAAGTATCTTCTATAAAGCCACAGTTACACTGATATCTAAACCATACAAAGACCCAACAAAGAAACTGTATATCAGACCAATTTCCCTCATGAATATTGTTGAAAAATACTCAATAAAATTCTAGCAAACCGAATCTGAGAACACATCAATAAGATCATTTAACATGACCAAGTAGGCTTCGTCCCAGGTATTCAGGGATGGTTCAATATATAGAAATCCATCAATGTAATCCACTATATAAACAAACTAAAAAAAATCCTACATGATCATCTCATTGGATGCTGAAAATGTCTTTGACAGAATATAACATCCTTTTATTTCAAAAGTATTGGAGAGATCAGGAAGTCAAGGTCCATACATAAACATAATAAAAGCAATATGCATGAAATTAATAGCCAACACCAAACTAAATGGACACACACTTGAAGCAATCCCAAGATCAGGGACAAGACAAGACAAGGCTGTCCACTCTCCCCCTATATATTCAATATAGTACTCACAGTTATAGCCAGAGCAATTAGGCAACAAAGGGAAATCACACAGATATGAACTGGAAAGAAGTCACGCTATCACTATCTGTGGATGTTCATCTTGATAGATTTTTTCCTTTGAGATGTATGAAGTGTCCTTCCTTAGCTTTTTTGATAACGTTTAGTAGAAAGACTTTATTCAATATTAGGATGGCTATTCCAGCTTGTTTCTGGGCACCATTTGCTTAGAAAATAGTTTTCCAACCTTTTACTCTGAAGTACTGTCTCTTTGGCACTGAGGTGTGTTTCCTGTATGTAGCAAAATTCTGGGTCTTGTTTAAGTATCCAATCTGTTAGTCTATGTCTTTTTATTTGGAATTGAGTCCATTGATGTTAAGAGATTTCCAGTTATTTTTGTTGTTAGAGGTAGAATTATCTGTGTGTGTGTGTGTCTCTCTTCTCTTGGTTTCATTGCCAGGATGTTACTTTCTTGCTTTTTGTAGGGTGTACTTTCCCTTCTTGTGTTGGAGTTTTCCATCTATTATCCTTTGTTGGGTTGGATTTGTGAAAAGAAATTGTGTAAATTTGGTTTAGTCATGGAATATCTTGATTTCTCCATCTATGGTAATTGAGAGTTTTGCTGGGTATGGTAGCCTGGGCTGGCATTTGTGTTCTCTTACAGTCTGTATGACATCTACTCAGGATATTCTGGCTTTCATAGTCTCTGGTGAGAAGTCTAGTGTAATTCTGACAGGTCTGCCTTTATATGTTACTTGACCTTTTTCCTTTACTGTGTTTAATATTTTTCTTTGTTTTGTGTTTCCTGTTCTGACTATTATATGAAGGGACAAATTTCTTTTCTGCTCCCATCTTGGTGGTGTTCTATAGGCTTCTTGTATATTTATGGGCATCTCTTTCTTTAGGTTAGGGAAGTTTTCTTCTATAATTTTCCAGAAGATATTTACTGGCCCTTTAAGTTGGGAATCTTCATTCTCTTGTAAACCTGTTATTCTTAAGTTTGGTCTTCTCACTGTGCCTTAGATTTCTTGGATGCTTTTGGTTAGGATCTTTTTGCTTTTTGTATTTTCTTTCACGATTATGTTTTCTGTCGTATCTTCTGCCCCTGATATTCTCTCCTCAATCTCTTGCATTCTGTTTGTAATACTTGAGTCTGTGACTCCTGATCTTTTTCCTAGGTTTTCTATCTCCAGGGTTTACTCCTTTTGTGATTTTTTTATTGTTTCTATTTCCATTTTAAGATCCTGGTTGGTTTTGTTCAATTCTTTCCCTTTTGTTGGTTGTATTTTCCTGTAACTCTTTAAGGGATTTTTGTGTTTCCTCTTTAAGGGTAAGGGCTTCTTCTTGTTTGCCTGTGTTCTCTTATAATTGTTTAAGGGAGTCATTTATGTCCTTCTTAAATTCCTCTATCGGCATCATGAGATGTGATTTTGAAATATAAATATAGCTTTCCCGTTGTGTTAGAATGTCCAATATTTGCTGTGGCAGGACAATTGTCTTAAAAGCTGAGAGGCTGATAAAAGTGGCACAGGACTTCAGTTATAGCACTGGAAAGGCAGGTATGAAGAGATTTCTTCTAGTTTAGTACAGCCTGGTATACAGAGCTTGTCCCTGACCAGCCAGATATACATAGTGAGACACACTCTGAAAACAGATACATTAGTAATGCTAGATCTAAAATTAATGTAGTTCTTATTCTTTGGAAATACACATTACCCATTTTTTATTATTCCTAACTATGACTTGCCTTTTTCTGGCTTGGTGCAACTCTGAACTATATTTTAGATCATAGGGTTTTGTACTTCAACACAATATTCTCTTAACATCATTAGAATGCTGGAGACAAACATCCAAGAAACCAATTATAAAAGAAAACAGATCACCATTGACACACACCTGAATAGATAGCCACAGAAAAAATCATTATAATAATTTTTCTAGTGACATCATTTCCCTCCTGTAGTTTGGAAATGTTATCTTCCTAGTTATTCAAGTTAAAATCTTTAAAATTGTTGTATATTTCTCTCCAATATACTCTGACTTAATTTCATACAGAATTTGCTTCTAAAACTGACCATATTCAATAGTTATCAGAATTTACATTTATTATTTATTTATTTATTTATTTATTTATTTATTTATTTATTTATTTATTCATTTACTTATACTACCAAAGTAAGTGGTAGCTATTTTTTTACCAAAGTAAGTGGTAGCTATTTTTCTTTCTCAGTTCACAGTTTAAATATATTTTCTATCATTGTTGTTAAATCATACCAACAGAAGCTTGGGAAATTTTTTTGGTTACCTTGTAGGTAACCAGGTGAACCCCCAGGCTGCAATATACTGATGCGCCACAGCTTAAACATTTACTGACTTTCCCAAACAATACTACAATTAGGGGTGAATTACTTAAAAACAGGAGCCAGTGGAGGACATTTGATAGTCAATCCACAGCAACTGATATTAAATATAACCAATTTCCTTCCTATATGAGATAGGAGAGGTTAGGAGGAAACCCAGTGGATAAAGACACATCTGCTGGTCAGAATGTACTACAGGTTAATAGATGCAGACTGTGGGATCACCATTGCTTTCTTACTTTAGAACATCATCCCTCAAATCCCTCTTATTTCAGTTGTACTTCTAATCACTGTTGCATTTATGCTAACTTAAGTCAAGTGCTGGTTTCAAAGATGAGGAATATGCTCATGTCATGTTTTTGTGAGATGCTATAGATATATGATAAAGTCAACAAGTTTCCTATGTCAGACTGAGAGGATAATTATGGATCTCAAATCATGGGTTCCTTTGCCTTTGAAGCATTTATTTTGCTTATTTGTACCTCAAACATGCCCAATATCACCTTATAATTTATTTCTTTTAATTGTGACAATGTATTTGGTTTAAACAATGTTTAAAATAGTATCTTAATTATAAGTTTTCTTCCCACATTGTTCTGTCTCTACTCATATTCAATTACTCTGGGCCAATTGGTCTGACCATACCATATCCTATACTAACTGCTAAGAGTCTTGTTTATCAAAAACATTTAAGTTCCCATACCTTCTATTCAAATACATTAAATATTTAAATAAATATTTAAGGATTCTCCAGGTACTAGAGTCCAGGATAAACATCAATTTTAATGACGATATATGACATCTCTGAGCAACAGTTTTGGCAAAATTTTAGAATAATACAAAGGAATAGTTGAAAAGTTGTCATACCGTATATACTCTGTTTCATGATTCGAAGATGCATATAAACAATTCAGATGTAAAGGGTACTTACATAAGTTGTTGTGAATTTGGTCTTAGAAAATACTCAATTATTATTTCTTAGAACCCTGTAAGAAAATTCAGGTTCTGTGGAAACACAATAAACACAGTATGTTCTAGACATACTTTATATTATACATAAGAATATGGAACAAAAAAACATTAAAGAGAGCCCTATAATATAATATAACTATTGCACATAAAACAGAGTATTTAAGAAATTGCAATAAGGAAATGCCTGGGCAAAAAGGAGAATAGGAATAACCCCAAAGAAATTGTGTTTAGCCTAACAAATGAAGAGTGTATCAAGTGAGATTGAATATAGAAAATAAAACTCACAATGACTTTGAAGGGAAGACTAAGTTATCTAGAACTACAAAGATCAATTTTGGAAGTCCGTGAATCTAAAGGTTAGCTACACAGAGGCTAGATCAAATAGGTAGATTCCTGAAAATGAGTCATGAGGTTCTTCCTTATATCCAGGAAACAGACAAGAGTATAAATACCATAGCAACTAACGAATGTTCTTCAAACCACAAAATATTTAGAAAGAGAAGACACATCAAAAAATGGAGAAATTTTGTGATTTAGTAAACATTTAATTTGCAAGTTTATTCCCTCTTTATATAAAAACCCACATCAATGCTATGACTAGTTATGATTCCAACTTGAGAAGTATCCCATGGGCAAGCACCAATTCCTAACATTATGAATGATATTCTGTTATGCATGCAGCAGGAGTCTAGCATGGCAGCCCTCTGAGAGGCTCCCCTCAGCAGCTGACTCACCCACAGCCAAACAATTGAAGGAGCTTTGCAACTCTTATAGAAGAATAGGAGGAACTGACAGCTGAAACTAAGCTGAAGGGGAGCTGAAACTGAGCCCTGAGAAGCTACTTCAGGCCCAAGACCAGAGGTAAGACCAACAATTCTGCTCCAAGTGACCTTCCTGGTGGACTGAGGACATACAAAGGCAAAATTCTTCTGGGACCTGACACTTCCAGGTTCTAGCTGGTGCAGAAACCTCGCTGATCCCGGCCCACAGCTCTGCTCCTAAACCCTGTGGGAGAGACTGCTCATCGTCCAGACGTGTAGGCAATACTGAGACTGCAGTGCAGGAGAAACCGCCACTTCTGCCCACATTTGCCCACATTCCTGGCCCAAGAGGAAACTGTAAAGTTCCTCTGGGAACAGGAAGATAGGGGCAGTCAAGCTACAGGAGCCCTGAGGTCCAGACTGCACCAGGATCTGAATAGACCAGTCAAACAGCTCCCTGCGCCCAAATCCCATGGGAGGGAGAGCTAGACCTTCAGAGGGGCAGACACTTCTTGGAAACCAGAGGAGACTACTCTCTGCCCATGTTTCTGAATCTAGAGGAAAACACCGAGCGCCATCAGGGTCACCTGGGCACAGGGACCCACAAGTAGGGGCAGAGCCCTTCTGGTTGCTGCCATCATGGCAAGCTAAAATCCAGTTCTGAGGAGCGACTTCAGGCCTGAGACCAGAGGTAAGACCAACTTTTCTGCTCCAAGTGACCTGCCTGGTAGACTCAGAACACATGCCCACAGGGACAGCTGAAAGTCAGTGGACAGGAATGACTACACGCCTGAAAGTAGAACACTCTGTTCCCATAACTGGCTGAAAGAAAACAGGAAATCAGGTCTACAGCACTCCTGACACACAGGCCTATAGGAAAGTCAAGCCACTGTCAGAAATAGCAAAACAAGGTAACACCAGAGACAACCTGATGGTGAGAGACAAGCACAGGAACCCAAGCAATAGAAACCAAGACAACATGGCATCATCAGAGCCCAAATCTCCCACCAAAGCAAACACTGAATATCCAAACACGCCAGAAAAGCAAGATCTAGATTTAAGATCACATTTGATCATGATGAAGGAGGACTTTAAGACATAAAGAACCCCCTTAGAGAAATGCAGAAAAATACAAGTAAACAAGTAGAAGCCCTTAGAGAGGAAACAATAATCCCTGAAAGAATTATAGGAAAACACCATCAAACCAGTGAAGGAATTGAAAATGGAAATAGAAACAATAAAGAAAGTACAAAGGGAGACGACCCTGGATATAGAAAACCAATGGAAGAGACAGGGAGTCATAGATACAAGCATCACCAACAGAATACAAGAGGTAGAAGAGAGAATCTCAGGAGCAGAAGATCCAATAGAAATCATTGAAACAACTGTCAAAGATGATGTAAAACAGAAAAAAGCTACTGGCCCAAAACATACAAGAAATCCAGGACACAATGAGATGATCAAACCTAAGGATAATAGGTATAGAAGAGATTGAAGACTCCCAACTCAAAGGACCAGTAAATATCTTCAACAAAATCACAGAAGAAAACTTCCCTAACCTAAAGAAAGAGATACCCATAAATATACAAGAAGCCTACAGAACTCCAAATAGATTGGAATGGAAAAGAAACTCCTCCCATCACATAATAGTCAAAGCACCAAATGCACAAAACAAAGAAAGAATATTAAAAGCAGTAAGGAAAAAAGGTCAAGTGACATATAAAGGCAGACTTATCAGAATTACACCAGACTTCTCACCAGAGACTGTGAAAGCCAGAAGATCCTGGACAGAGGTCATACAGACCCTAAGATAACACAAACGCCAGCCCAGGTTACTGTATCCAGCAAAACTCTCAATTAATATAGAAACCAAGACATTCCTTGACAAAACCAAATTTACACAATATCTTTCTACAAATCCAGTCCTACAAAGGATAATAAATGGTAAAGCCCAACACAAGGAGGCAAGCTGCACCCTAGAAAAAGCAAAAAAAAAAAAAAAAAAAACAAAACAAAAACAAAAACAACAACAACAACAAAAAAAACCAAAAAACAAAAAACAAATAAAACACCAAAAAACTAATTGCAAAAAAAAAAGAGACGACAAGCACACAAATAAGATCACACCTCCAAATATGAATCTAACAGGAAGCAGCTATTACTAATTCTTAATATCGCTCAACATCAATGGACTCAATTCCCCAATAAAAAGATGCAGAGTAACAAACTAGATAAGTAGTGAGGACCAAGCTTTTTGCTGCCTATAGGAAACACACTTCAGAGAAAAAGACAGACACTACCTCAGAGTAAAAGGCTGGAAAACAACTTTCCAAGCAAATTGTCTGAAGAAGCAAGCTGGTGTAGCCATTCTAATATTGAATAAAATCGATTTACAGCCAAAGTCATCAAAAAAGATAATGAAGTACACTGCATATTCATCAAAGGAAAAAATACAACAGAATAAACTCTCAATGCTAAATAACAATAACCCAAATACAAGGGCACCTACATACATAAAAGAAACGTTACAAAAGCTCAAAGCACACATTGCACCTCACACAAAAATAGTAGGAGATTTCAACACCCCACTCTCATCAATGGACAGGTGATGAAAATAGAAATTAAACAGAGGCATAGACAGACTAAAGGAAGTTATGAACCAAATGTACTTAACAGATATTTATAGAAGATTTTAACTTAAAAAAAAAAGATATACCACCTTGTCAACACTTCATGATTCTTTCTCCAAAATGGAGCACATAATCAGGCACAAAACAGGCCTCAACAGATACAGAAAGATGGAAATATTCCCATGCGACCTATCAGATCACCATGGGCTAAAGCTGGTCTTCAATAACAATAAGGAAAGAACGTCCACATATACATGGAAATTGAACAATGCTCTGCTCAATAATAACCTCGGCAAGGAAGAAATAAAGAAAGAAATTAAAGATTTAGAATTTAATGAAAATGAATGTACAACATACCCAAACTTATGGGACATAATGAAAGCTGTGCTAAGAGGAAATCTCATACTGCTGAGTGCCTGCAGAAAGAAACAGGAAAGAGCATATGTCACCTGCTTGACAACACACCTAAAAGCTCTCGAACAAAAAGAAGCAAAAATACGCAGGAGGAGTAGAAGGCAGGAAATAATCAAACTCAGAGCTGAAATTAACCAAGTAGAAACAAAAAGGACTATACAGAGAATCGACAGAATCAAAAGTTGGTTCTTTGAGAAAATCAACAAGATAGATAAACCCTTGACCACACTAACCAGAGGACACAGAGAGTGTGTCCAAATTAACAAAATCAGAAATGAAAAGGGACACATAACAACAGAGGCAGAGGAAATTCAAAAAATCATCAGATCCTACTACAAAAGCCTATATTCAACCAAACTTGAAAATCTGGAGGAAATGGACAATTGCCTAGACAGATACCAGGTACCAAAGTTAAATCAGGAACAGAACCTTTTAAAGAACCCCATAACACCTAAAGAATTAGAAGCAGTCATTAAACGTCTCCCAACCAAAAATAGCCCAGGTCCTGATGGGTTCAGTGCAGAATTCTGTCAGACCTTCATCAAAGACTCATAACCATACTCTCCAAACTATTCCACAAAATTCAAAGTGATGGAGCACTACTGAATTCCTTCTATGTAGCCACAATTACTCTTATACCTAAACCACACAAAGACCCAGGAAAGAAAGAGAACTTCACACCAATTTCCCTTATGAATATCAATGCAAATATACTCAATAAAATCCTCACAAACTGGATCTAAGAACACATCAAAATGATCATCCATCATGATTAAGTAGGCTTCATCACAGGGATGCAGGGATGGTCCAATATAAGGAAAACCATTAACATATTCCACTATATTAACAAGTTGAAAGATAAAAACCACATGATCTTTTCATTAGATGCTGAGAAAGCATTTGACAAGATTCACCACCCCTTCATGATAAAAGTCCTGGAAAGAACAGGAATTCAAGGCCCATACCTAAACATAGTAAAAGCCATGTACACCAAACCAGTAGCTAACATTAAACTTAGTGGAGAGAAACTTGAAGCAATCCCACTAAAATCAGGGACTAGACAATGCTGTCCCCTCTCTCCCTTCTTATTCAGTGTAGTTCTCGAAATCCTAGCCAGAGCAATCAGACAATAAAACGAGATCAAAGGGATACAGATTGGAAAGGAAGAAGTCAAAATATCACTATTTGCAGATGATATGATAGTACATTTAAGTGATTCCAAAAGTTCCACAAGAGAACTACTATACAAGGTAAACACCTTTAGCAAAGTGACTGGGTATAAAATTAACTCAAATAAATAATTAGCCTTCCTCTACACAAAAGAGAAAGAAGCTGAGAAAGAAATTAGGGAAATGACACCCATCATATCAGTCCCAAACAATATAAAATACCCTAGTGTGACTCTAATCAAGCAAGTGAAAGATCTGTGTGATAAGAACTTCAAGCCTCTGAAGAAAGAAATTGAAGATCTCAGAAGATGGAAAGATCTCCCATGCTCATGGATTGGCAGGATTAATGGAGTAAAAATGGACATTTTACAAAAAGTGATCTACAGATTCAATGCAATCCCCATCAAAATTCCAATCCATTTCTTTATAGAGTTAGACAGAACAATTTGCAAATTCATCTGGAATAACAAAAAACCCAGGATACCTAAAACTATTCTCAACAATAAAAGGACTTCCTGGGGAAACACTATCCCTGAACTCAAGCAGTATTCCAGAGCAACAGTGATAAAAACTGTATGGTATTGGTTATAGAGACAGGCAAATAGTCCAGTGGAAAAATTTTAGACCCAGAAATGAACACACAAACCTCTGGTCACTTGATTTTTGACAAAGGAGCCAAAACCATCCAATGGAAAAAACATAGCATTTTCAGCAAATGGTGCTGGTTCAACATGTAGAAGAATGCAGATTGATCCATTCTTATCACCCTGTACAAAGCTTAAGTCCAAGTGAATCAAGGACCTCCACATCAAACCAGATACACTCAAACTAATAGAAAAAAATTAGGACAAATCTCGAACACATGGGCACTGGAAAAAATTTCCTGAACAAAACACCAGTGGCTTATGCTCTAAGATCAAGAATTGACAAATGGGATCTCATAAAACTACAAAGCTTCTGTAAGGCATGGGACACTGTTGTTAGGAAAAAACAACAACCAATAGTTTGAGAAAAGATTTTTATTGATCCAACAACTGACAGAGGGCTTATATCCAAAA
Organism: Rattus norvegicus; assembly: GCF_021556685.1. NCBI lineage: Eukaryota > Metazoa > Chordata > Mammalia > Rodentia > Muridae > Rattus > Rattus norvegicus. The sequence continues at coordinate 152,730,852 of NC_141554.1, read as the reverse complement.
TATACAAAGAACTCACAAAGTTAGACTGCAGGGCATCAAATAACCCCATTAAAAATGGGTTTCAGGGCTAAAGAAAGAATTTACACCTGAGGAATTTTGAATGGCCGAGAAGCACCTAAAGAAATGTTCAACATCTTTAGTCATAAGGGAAATGCAAATTAAAACAACCCTGAGATTCTACCTCACACCAGTCAGAATGGCTAAGATCAAGAAATCAGGTGACAGCAGATGCTGGCGAGGATGTCGAGAAAGTGGAACACTCCTCCACCGTTGGTGGGATTGCAGACTGGCACAACCACTCTGGAAATCAGTCTGGAGGTTCCTCAGAAAATTGTACATTGAACTACCTGAGGAACCAGCTATACCTCTCTTGGGCATATACCCAAAAAATGCTCCAGCATTAAAAAAGACACATGCTCCACTATGTTCATAGCAGCCTTATTTATAATATCCAGAATCTGGAAAGAACCCAGATGCCCTTCAACAGAAGAATGGATACAGAAAATGTGGTACATCTACACAATGGAATACTACTCCACTATCAAAAACAATGACTTTATGAAATGCATAGGGAAATGGACGGAACTGGAAAATATTATCCTGAGTGAGGAAACCCATTCACAGAAAAACACACATGGTATGCACTCATTGATAAGTGGATATTAGCCCAAATGCTCGAATTACCCTAGTTGCACAGAACACACAAAATTCAAGAAGGATGACCAAAATGCAGATGCTTCACTCTTTCTTTCAAAGGGGAACAACAATACCCTTAAGAGGGGATAGGGAGTCAAAGTTTAGAATAGAGACTGAAGGAATGCCCATTCAGAGCCTGCCCCACATGTGGCCCATACATATACAGCCACCAAACTAGATAGTATGGATGAAGCAAAGAAGTGCAGGCTGACAGGAACTGGATGTAGATTTCTCCTGAAAGACACAACCAGAATACAGCAAATACATAGGCGAATGCCTGCAGCAAACCACTGAACTGAGAACAGGACCCCCATTTAAAGAATCAAAGAAAGGACTGAAAGAGCTAAAGGGGCTTGAGATCCCATATGAACAGAAATGCCAACCAACCAGAGCTTCCAGGGACTAAGCCACTACTCAAAGACTATACATGGACTGACCCTGGGATCCAACTGCATAGGTAGCAATGAATAGCTTAGTAAGTGCACCAGTGGAAGGGGAAGCCCATGGTCCTGCCAAGGCTGGGCCCCCAGTGAACGGGATTATTGGGGGGAGGGCGGTAATGGGGGGAGGATGGGAAAGGGAACACCCATATAGAAGGGGTGGTGGAGGGGTTAGGGGGATGTTGGCCTGGAAACCGGTTAAGGGAATAACATTTGAAATTTATATAAGAAATACTCAATTTATTAAAGATACAAAATAAAAAGAATAGGAGGAAAGATTCCAGGCCCAAGGAGGATAGGAACTCTACAGCAAGACTAATAGAGTGAACTATCCTGGACCTTTGGGGCTCTCAGAGTGTAACCTAGCAACCAAAGAATATACATGGACCTAGGCTTCCTCACTCATATGTTACACATCTACAACTTGGCCTTCATGTGGGTCTTCAACAGCTGGAATGGGGCCTGTCTCCAAATCCGTTGCCAGTATTTCTGATATGTTCTACTCTCAGGGCTGCCTTGTCTGTCCTGGGAGTAGAGGAAACACCTAGATTCTAAAAGATTTGAAGTTAGCAGTAGTGGGGGTGGTGAATTCCCTGGGGAACTCCCACCTGCTGAGAGGAGGAGAAGGGAATAGGGTATGTGAAGGATTGTGGGAATGTGTGACTGGGAGGGGGACAGTGAGTATGATGCAAAGTGAAAAAGTAAAAATAATTAAATTAAATTTCAAAAACAGAATGTTGAGAGCAAGCAGAAAATTTAATCCTAGTTTTTGAAATTAAAGAAGGAAATTTTGAAAGTACCATTAAGTCTATACATGAAATGCTCGTTCCACCACCTAACTCTATTGACACATCCGTTCCCGTGTCAAGAACCAATACTATCAAGCATTTTAAAAAACAAAACAAAACAAACAAACAAAACAGTGCAATAAATTTGCTGTACAATCATATATACAGTTTTAATGAACTTTTCTTTTTTGAGTTGATAGTGTATTATAAACCAAAGAATGCCTAGCAAAAGTAGAAATACCAGATGTGAAAATCTGTCTTTTTTTAACCATGGCTAAAGGATTCACAAAATTTCAGTCAACTGTTGTTATCCATGGATACCCGCACCCCACAGCCTTAGAAAGTGAGTCCTTATTGCTGACGAGACCATGCATTTCAGATACAGGTCACAGAGAGACCCCTTAGGGGCAACTTACCTGGATGCACCCATCCCTCAGACTAGCTTTTATGGCAATAGAAGGTATCAGGTTGGTTACTAAAGGAGGGAAATGAAGAAATTCCTACCCAGATATGATGCCTATTATCCACATTAATGATCAGTTTGGAAAAATAAATATATGGGTGTACTAATGTTGTTGTAAAAATATAAAAATAAAAAGTACTGGTGGTCTTTTACTCTGCTGGGTCTACACCTCGGTGCCCAAGATATCTGCTAGATTATCTTGGCAGAAACACATCCCAGCCACACACATTCCTACACTCAAACCCTCACATAAAAGAACACACAACACAATAATATTAGATCCAATTGGTAAGATATAATTGCCCACGTAAACATACAAAGCCCAGTACCATCCATCCCTTGAGAACATTAATAACAACCTGTAAATACACAGAGCAGAATCTTAACATCACCTGCCATCTTGTCCTGCCACTGCTTCTCTACTCTCTCCCTCCTGTCTCTTCCTCTCTCCCCTAGTCTCCTTCTCTTCCTTCAAACTTCTCTCCCACCCATCCTTCCTTCTCCTCCAATGACAGGCCTCCTTCTATCCTGTACCTGCCTAACCTATGACATCATCCTACATTTCACCCTTTTTATCTAATTAAAAAAAATTTCTCTCAATATAAGCTGAGCACAACTATTATCATTTTGTAATTAAGAGCATAAAATATATCTAACACCCAGTCCAACACTATATCAGTTAAACAGAACATTTAGTTATCCATTCCAGCTTAAGAAAGGCTTAAAATCTGTATTATATCTTGGCTAGCTTGTATACTACCTGATAACTATCCAGTAAAATTTGTTAACAGCCTGATAGGCTATGAGACTATAATGTCTTCAACCCCATCAGAAATCTGGGAATGACCAAATATCTATACACATAGGAAGCCTAACAGGGCTTCCAGAACTGACAGGTTGTAGAGACAAATCTCCGCTAGCACAGTGCCCTGTTAACAACATGTGAGAGCAAGTCTTCAGCCTTCTGGCCCAAAATCAACTGACAAGACTCTTGAAATGCAGATTTTGAAGGGCTGATCACCCAGTCTTGGCAGGGTTTATCAGTCAACTATACTGCATAATTTGTCCTTTTCTGGACAATATTAGTCTGCAGCCAAAACAGGCAGTTTTGTCCAGTGGCTGCCTAGCCACAAAGTATTGCCTCACCTGGAGGTAGAGATGTTCAAATCCTTCGTCAAATCCACCAAAGGGGAACTGTTAGGAGCAGATATGACTTAACAAAAGATAAATAATTTTAAATCTCTAATTTTGTGGATTTCTGACGTTTTGGAAAATCATCTATCTATATAAGACAATCTGGACTGTTGTCTTTATATCTTAATAATATCTTGAAAGTTCTCTCACAAAGTCAGTAATATGTTTGCTAATTGGCCCTTAACTCACATGTGTAATCAACTCATAAGTTTGTAATGACATCAATAAAAGGACTGGCTCTAAACCTTGTATTTTAATCTCTTTTAACAAATAAATTCTATATCAAAAGATATGATTTTAGTTTAGTTAACAAATAAGATTATGACTCTGTAACTCAATCTACCTAATTCCTCCCTGTTCAATTACAATCATTTCAAAATTTCTCATAAAAACAACTTTAGAATAACCACTTCCAGCCCCCCAAAGTCCAGGGAATTGGGGCAACGACTTCTCCATAACTTCTTCAAGCTGTACATGGGCGTTGAGATATCCTTAGGGGTAGGGGGTAGGAAGAATGAAGCAAATGCTGTAGCAGGATGTGTCCTGACTGGACCCAGCTGAAAGTCCTTGAGACCAGGATTCCAAGTAGGCACACTCTGTAAAATACAACTCTTAAGACAAAAGTTTAGAATACAGATATCTTTTTGTTTGATTCTCCTGAATAAATTTTTCAGGCAGTCTACCTGTATCAAATCTGACCAGCATGACTCTGTGAGGTTTCCAGAGCCTAATCACACTTTTTAAAAGCACAAAGACAAAATCTTTCTCCCAAAATACTGTGTTCTTTAGTCTGAAACCAGAAAAGCTTGTATCTTGCACTCTCTCCCAGAGTAATAATATAACCATAAAATTCAAAGTCACACCCATCATGAAGACTAAACAATTTTTTAAAAAGGGAAGTAAGCTAAACAATGAGCCTGATAGGCATTTGTACTCTATGATGTCAGGAAATTAACCCAAAATTCCCATGGAGCCCACGTTAAGAGAATCCGAGCTTCCTGTGGTGGTAGATATTAAAAGAAACCACAAACCCTCGCTAGCCGGCATCAAAGAGCCATATGGCCTTAGGTGGGGGTAATTAATAAAACAAACCAAATACCTTCTATCAATTCCAATATCAATAAGCAACACATCAAACCAGGACATTAACCCAAAATATCTCAATCTGTCAAACTCTCTACCCGGAGCCACAGATTTTTATTTAACCTTAATAACTTCTATAATATATACCTGCATTCACTCTCCCTGGTGTTACAGACATTAATCACAACTCTCTACTTGGAGGTAGTGACTAATTTTTCCCTATCTAAATTCTGAACTGTGGATGAAAATCTCCACCTGATTCAGGTAATCTCTTTACTCTCTTCTTTCTAAAAACAAACTCATTCACCTTTTAATAATACCTGTAATTAAGAAGTAGCTTGTCTAACTAGGATTTCAACCCAAAATTCCCCGGGAGCCCACGTTAAAAAGAATATGAGTATCCTGAAAGACTTTCTAAACAACTTTCTTTAAAAAGCAGCTTTTAATCTCTGACTTTCTGATCTGCCATTACTTATAACACAGCAGGGGACCTATAGCCTGCCAGCCTAGGTGGCTTCAGCATTTCTTCGTTTGAATTCCCCTGCTTAAGATATCACATGACTTAACATGGCTCTGGCCTCCTCTTACTTAGAAAATAAAAACTTTCTCTCAATTCTCAGGATTACTAGTGGATTCTTGCCCATCACTTTGGCTCGCCATCTGTTGTTATAAAAATAAAATAATAAAAACGTATGGTTGTCTTTTACCCCGCTAGCTCTGTACCTCGGTGCCCAGATATCTGCTAGATTATCTTGGCGGAAACACATCCCAGCCGCACACTTTCCTACACTCAAACCCTCACATAAAAGAACACACAACACAATAATATTAGATCCAATTGGTAAGATATAATTGCCCACGTAAACATACAAAGCCCGGTACCATCCATCCCTTGAGAACATTAATAACAACCTGTAAATACACAGAGCAGAATCTTAACATCACCTGCCATCTTGTCCTGCCACTGCTTCTCTACTCTCTCCCTCCTGATTCTTTCTCTCTCACCTAGTCTCCTCCTCTTCCTTCAAACTTCTCTCCCGCCCATCCTCCCTTCTCCTCCAATGACAGGCCTCCTTCTATCCTGTACCTGCCTCACCTGTGACATCATCCTACATACTAATGACACATATATATTAGTTGTTATCAATATCTCTCTAATTGTTCTTACAACTTACACATCAAAGGGGATATCATGTCTAGCACTGGAAACAAGCCAAATATATCCATGCTCATTACATCTTCCTATATACTTCTTTCATTATATTTAGTTGAAATATTGCCCCTATGCAAGTATGTAATGTAACGTCATTTCAAAAGTCTGGACTCACTTTATTACATACATTAATTCATGACCTTTTGTAAAATTTCTGAATATTGAAGTTTTTCTCATTCCAGCTTATAGACAAATTCTCACTCTCAGTTCAACTTTTCCTGACCTATTGATTTGTGTTGATCACTCTTGCTTCATTTTCAGTTTTTTTCTCTTAAATGAAATTAATCAAATACTAATGAGGATTGGAGAATATTAGATAGTTAATTGATTTGCAGTTATATTTTCTTTTATCTTTATAATTACCTCACCATTTACACGTTGCTCAGCAACATTCATTCATTCATATTACCTCTTAGTTATTTCTTTATTCAATTCCCCAAAATAAAATTCTGATTAAATATGAATGAATTATATTCTGGAAAACAAATATTTTTCAAGGACATAGGTAACTCTATCCCCTATAACTTGCCCTCTAGTACCAGACATGTCACATACCTTTGTTCAAGTAATCAATAGACTTTGTCTTTTGAAATTTCTTCTCTTATTTTTCAGGCACCTGGTTTGTTTCCTTGTAACTGTATCTGTTCTTTCTGTGATGTGTGTGCCTGTCTTAAATCTCTCCTGTTTGTAGGGAAATCAATTACAGTTAATCCTGTACTGGGAATTTAATTTTATCTTGTTGACATTTGTTAAAGGTTCTACCTCCAGAAACAGTCATATTTTTAGACACTGAAAAGTATGAGTTCAGCATATGAATTTGGGAGGGAGAAAGGGACAAAATTCAGTTCAAAGCAACTATGGTGTTAGAGATGTTCAGAAACTATATCAGGTTATCTGATACCATACTGAAGCCTTCAAAATAGAAGTATTAATTAAGGAATAGGAATAGATAGAGACAAATGTAGATGAAAAAGTAAAAAAAAATAGATAGTTGGAATGGTAGGCTGTTATTTATATAAGTAGAACAAATATTGCAGAATTTGCCTTTCAGAAAATTTTTAAACATTGTAACTACCATATAGAGATAACATAGACAAATGAACATTAAAATGACCAGTTATATGCTCAAGTTTGAAAGCCTTTCCTGGCTTCAAACACACTATGTTTTTGCATGTCCATTGTTCTTTCAAGTAAACTAATTATGTTTACTTTTTCCCAATTTCTCAGACCTCCTTATTGGACTCCAGATGTTTCAGTCAACTGTCTTTTTCATAGCAGTTTGTATTTCCCTCAAATACTTAGAAATAAAAATTAAAACTATTATGATCTCTTTCTGTGTATCTTCCTCTTTCATTGTGTCTCCTTAAGATTTTTTAAATTAATAATGCCTTTTTTGCCATTTATTACAAACTATAATGAAAAGAGAAACCTTTGAATCCTGTTACAGTCCTTAATTAATTTTTATGAGTAAATTATTAAGTAGTATAAGTTGCACTTATAATTTTAATTCAGTCATTACTCCATCATTTCCTCTAACTTCTAATTATCATTTATTTTTGCTCATGGGCACACTGGCTAGCCACCATGTCCAATGAACTGAATCCACATGTCGCACGAAAACTACATTAAACAGTTTACTCAAAATGAAAATCTGAGAATGATATTCTATTAATGAATGCCATTTATATAGAGTAGGTCATATACCAGATATTACACTTAGTACATCATGGACTCATAATGACTTCTACAACGAGTTTAAGCTCATAGTATTTCTCTTGTAAAGAAATAACTATTTAGATATGCCCAGGGACACTCCATGCTTTCATAGATGAAGGGGAAGGAAGATGTGGGGAGGGACTATGTGAGAGGATAACCTGGAGGAGAGCAACATTCTGGATGTAAAGTAAATGGACAAATTACAAAAGAATGTATTTTAAATATCAATATAAATACATCCTGTTTCACCAGGTATTGAAATGGTAGGGTGTTTTTGGCAGGTCTAACTGTTGCAATTCATACTAAAGTCAGGTATTAATAGCTCAGAGATGACCTTAGGAATTTTATAATTATCTTACATGAAATAAACCATGGGGGACTAAATTTCATAATAAATCAACTCTTTGATATCATATAACTATGAAGAATGAAAAGGTTAAAAAAGGGTGGACTTGTGAGGTGTCTCATCAGTTAATAGTTTTGTAGCTCTTTGAAAGGACCTGAGTTTGGATACTAGAAGCTACACTATGGTCCAAAACTGTATAACTCCAGTACCAGGGGATCCAATACCTTCTTTTGTCCCCTGGAAACACCACTTATACATGCATACATGCTAGAAGGATGTTCTTGCACATAAAATAAAAATGTCATTTCAAAAGGAAAAATGAAAGTATTTTTATGCATTATCAAGTGTTTTACTGCTTACTTTTTGTTGTTTCCTTGGCTATGAAGAATCCCTTCAGTTTGATTTATTCTTACTTTTGATTTATTTGGTTTGATTATGTATGTTTTAATATCACCCAAAACTTCCTTGTTTAGATCAATGTTAATAAGAATTTCTGCATGTGTTTATTTAGTCCTTTTCAAGTTTCAGCTTTTCACTTAAGCATTCAGTCTAGTTGACTAAATTTTTGTACATACTGTGAGGATATGATACATTTTATTAATACTTTGTAAGGTTATCTAGCCTTTCAAGTCTTAGTCATTGAATGTTCTTGACACTATCAAATATCAGTTGATGAGCTTCTGTTTTGTGTCTAGTCTCCCTATACTGTCCCAATATATCTGTATTATGTCTTGATTATTGTATAATGTCACTTCTTGGATCAGTGTTTATAAAATTTGATTGAAATTTGATTACCAATCTGTATTGCTATATTTGTACAAAGGTAGCCATGATGTCACCAAGTAGAATCCCTTCTGTTGTGCTGATAATTTCCTCTGGTTTAAATGCCATTTTCATACATTTGAATAAATTTCACACTTTATCTTGCTTTAGGAATGAAATATCATGCCCCTCTATATTGGCCATGTATTCTCTTATTAAAAGAAAGAAAGCTTCCTATGACTTGTCCATATAGCACAGGTAGCTGCCACTGCAATTAAAAGCTTTATTTTATTAACATTGTTATTTTTCATTAATATCTAAATAACAAAAATATATTTCTTAAGAACAGAATTTGTAACTTAATTATCTATAATGCCTAACATTGTGGCTAATACAATATAATTTTACTTATTGAATAATTTATTAAGAAGTTGCTACTGATTAGGTGGGACTGGCTGGGGCAAAGTTTATATAAGGATAAAACATATCATGAATACAAGCAATCTTATTAATCCTATTGACTTTTCAATCTTTACTCTTAGTGAGAATCAACTGGTAAATTTATTAAAATACAGATTAGCTGACTTCATTATGACATATTCTAATTCCTCAAATCTGAGATGGCAGCCAAGAATCTATTATTTTAGCAACTTTCAAATTAATTTGATTTTTTTGCCCCAAAATTTAAGAAATATTTACTTATAACCTAAGCTCTAGCTTGAGGACTCAGACTAAGTGTAGGACTGAGAATGAACAAGGGTTTCTAATGCAAAATATTGGGGAAAAAACTCCAATTTATATAATCTAAAGAGACACAATGTTATGTAAAGTATAATAGGGAAATATTACTTATTTTTAAGTGGGAATGATGATGTCACTATATAATTCATATAATTATTTGGGGATCATGAGTATATTTATAATTGTACTATATTTCTATTACATTTAACATATTCTGATTTTTCTGAAAGATGAAATCTTGATGAGTAAATTTGCAACAAATTATATTTCAGAAACATCAATGATACAACAAACATAAAGCATCCTGCCTGGTTTGGAAGTATGATCACATCCAATGAAAGTGATACATCAGAGGACAGACATGGTCCCAGGAAAAATCAGAGAAAATTACAATTTTGAATAAGAAGTTAGGTAAAGGTATTATTTGAGACAGCATATATCTTGTAAAGTACCTAAAGTAGCTATGTTTTAATAATTTCTTAAGGATTCTAAACAGTGGAACAAAGCAAATATTTCCACATCTCTTCTCTGATAGGCAATATATTAGTGTTTTATTCCTTGTTCACTCATTATTATGTTGGCTGATTAACTAATTATGCCTTATATGAACAAAGTAAGTATGTAGTGTCTTTTGGAATCATTAAGATAAAGGCATAGGAACTTATAGAATATTCTGTTTTCTCTAATGTACTGACAAACAATACCGAAAGACAAAGAAAACCCTGACACAAAGGGAAAGTGTAACTACAATTGCAATTTTCCCTGTGGAACCATGATAGTTCTGTCATGTGAGAAAAAAATGTGCTCATTATGAGTCACTGAAATTTTAAGATTGCTTGTCATAATAGCGTATGTTCTATTTTCAAGCATCTTCCATTCTAATAGTTATGTGGTGCTGAGAATGAAAGCCATAAGAAATATGCTAGCTGCATATGCATTTCACTACTGAGATACATTCTTCCATATACTTTTAGTGAATTTTGCATATCCCCATTTAACACATCGGTCCTACAACAAATACCAGTAAAAGGAAAACACTTTTATACCTTCACTATAATTACATTTGTTATCCTCTGCTTTCTAAGTATGTTTGTCTCTAACACCTACTTTCTTTACTTCCAGCACAATTAGAAATATTTAATTATAAGCAATTAGAGTTGTTCTAGAAGACTTACAACATCTCCAATTTCCCAGTTGTGGAAAGCTAACATTTCACCATTTGTGAAAATATATAAGAAAGCATACACACATACACGTACAAAAAGGTAAGGTAAATAAGAAGAGGGGAAAGTGAGAGGGAGAGAGGCAGGGATGGTTGAGGGTGGGAGGAAGGAAGGGAGACAGAGAGAGACAGAGAGACAGAGAGACAGAGACAGAGAGAGACAGACAGGGAGAGTGACAGACAGAGAAGAGTTGACTTAAAACACTTTGAAAATTCTGATTCTCTAGTTTTTTGTAATATTGTTACAGTTGTGGCTTACAACCTTCAATCAGGAATAGAAAGAACTAAGAGATAAGTTAAATCTATGGCCCATGGTTAACTGTGAAAAAGTTCTGCTTCCAATACTGAAGACAGTTGTGAAATACATGGATACTGCTACACAAGCAAGTTGGAAGAAGTAGATTTATTTGGAAAACAGGTAAATTATGGGGCTTACTATAATGGGGCACTTTGTTTTGTGCAAGAATTCATGTTTCATCTATTTTGAAACTAATGGCATTACTTGTCTTTAATTGAATATTTAATTAGCAAGTTTATTTAAGTTGGAATTTCCAGAAAGTATTTTCATTTCTCTTATTTATGTCTTATTTCTGAATACTTAGTTTTCAGTATTTTAACTCTAATTTGTTTTTATATTTTGATACAAACTGCAATCAGGTGAGTATCATCAAATATGTATTTTAAATTATAAATTTTCAGTATGTTATCCCTTTTCCTTTCCTTTTTAATATTGATACATATATGTTTATGCAGTTACCATAATTTCTTTCATCTTTTCTTCTGTGCTTTCGTGTTATATAATGCATTGCTTCATCTTTTTTGTTATTCCAAATATACTAGGCCCATCTATAGAATTTTAGTACATGTCTATGTTCTTGTTTGTATATGCATATGTATAGATGCCAGGTGTTGCAGATGTTGATTTTTAGTATCATCTTCAATCACTTTCTGCCTTAGTTTTAAAAACAGGCATTGTACTAAGAACTCACAGGGACCCTCCCATGCTTTCATCTTTTAACACTGGGATGATAGACCTGCTCCACCACGTTCATCATTTTAGTGGGTGCTGGAGATGGCAGTCAGTTTCTTATGTTTCTATGGCAAGGACTTTTCTCACTAAGACCTCTCCTTTGTCATTCTAATGAAGTTTCATTTGTTTTGTTTCTTCCATGTTTGTCTAACTAATTCTAAGATTTGTTTTTTATTTTAATAATGAATATATATATATATATATTAATAATGAATATAAAATTCCATTCCATAAGATGTTTGAATCATATATTCCTTTATTATTATTGAAGAACATATTTCTTTTGTTCTATCAACCTGGTTTATAACTGTTGCTGAATTTTCTATTCAATGTCCCTTCTGTGTCTGTGAGCATCCCTTTCAGGTCACTTGTTTTCTTTCTCTGTGCATGCAGAAATATTCCTGTTTCTTTTCATATTTCACTTTTTTTGTAATATGGGCATTGTAAGTAACAAATTATAGCCTTGAAATTAATCTAAAGTGTGCCAGTTTGTTTTTAATGTCCCTTCCATATTTATTTGGTTACTTAGAAAGGTTATTTGATAAATACTATTTTCTTTGTCTAGAAACAACTGTTGTTCCTTGGAAGTTGCAGTCCAATCTGTATTACTTTGGATCAGGCATGCTAGTTTTAGTATAAGAATTACTGTCAATAATTTCTTGCTTTTATCATTCAGTTATTGCAACCAGATAATAATTAACAATAATTGCCAATGGTCATACATTTATTTTCAATTATGGTATGGGGCATAAACTCATATATAATATAATAATATTAAAATATGGTACCACTTTGCCATGGCATTCTCTGGAACAAGTTTCCTTGCAGATTGGATTGACCCTATAAGGATTTTTTACAGAATTCATTTTGGTATATTATATGTAATATAGCTTAACACATTACTTCATGGAAGTACCATTATTCTTACTATGTACTTAATTCAAAAGTAATTATTGTATCAATGGCCTTGGACATTTCTATACTCTCAGAATCTTTCCATTACATAAAAAGATACAAAGACCTATTTTCTAAACATTAGTCTACTCCTGCCCCTTGAAGTATTTATATTCCAGTGGTTGAGTATGAGAAACTCAGAAAATGGAACTTTCTATTTCTATTATTTTTCTAGAATCTTTACAAAACATACCAACCAACAAAGAAAAAAAAACCTTAGTTGCCTTTCAATGACCAAGCATTACAACATAAATTGTTCAGAGGGTGGTTGTGGCATGGGGGCTTGTAGAGGGTAACTGGGAAGTGAGATAGTTGAGATGTGAATGAATGGAATGATTAATTTAACAAAAAGAAATTATGCTGTGAAAGAATTACATCAAATCTTACAAAGTCATATTAAAAGCAAGAGAGTACTAAGAAAAAAAAAACCAAGATAAAAGGTTCAATACAATTTTTATATACATGCTTGTAGAATGTTTATAAGTAGATTTTCATATACAATACTGAACTTAAGACCAGGAATTTTCATTGAGGAATTTGTCGACATTTGTATGTCTGCTTCTCATTCCAGAGAAGAATCCTTCCATTCTTCCTGTGGAAGGTAGAATAATAGCACTCAGCTAGCAAAGATCATTAGGGTTGATGATTTAATCTGTATTCATTTTTCTCATAAATATGATATTTTGTTCATTTTATGCAAAAAAGAAACTGAAGTTTCTTTACAAGTAATGTAGTAGTACGAAATAAGCTTATGGCATGAATTATGGGATCCAGAAATTAAGGGTGCCTCTCTCATTTTCAATTCACCATTTTCCATTTTCAAGAAACAAATAGGGCACAAATTGGAAAGAAATTCTTTTTCAGTTCTCCTATCTTCATATTCTCACACAACAATAAAACATAGTCCCTGGGAAGTGATCAGATTCAATAATTTTAATCTCCATCAGTACTGTGTTTTCTAATCCTGACAGATGATTTTAATCAACTATAATTTATAATGTAAATGAGCCATTTGTAGTAGAATTTTGTGAGAAATAGTGGAAATTAAAAGAGGATAAAGCATGCTTTTCTTTTCATATTAAATGTGTAGGAGAGTAGTACAAAACCATAATTAAAATTGGTATTATTGTAGAAAAGCACTTTTTTAATTTAAGGGAATATTTTATTGGTATGTTTATTTAATCAACTCTTCTCTGGGTGTGCAAAGGGAAAAAAAGAAAAGAAAAGAAAACAGGACCATTGGAATAGAAATCCAAGTTTTGATTTTATCTAGCATCTGAAGCATTTCTCAATGGTGCTAAAAATGAACTAAATCAAGGAAGAAAAATCTGATCAGTTCAGAAATTTGATAAAAATGAAATATATTTACATACCACTTTAGATGTGCCCATAAATATAAACAGCAAATATAACATGAATAGTCATACATGATTGCATCTTCATTTTATCCTTGTAATTACTATTAGATATACTAAGCTGGTAACTCAGGCTCAATTCACAGAAAAAGATTTTGAAAATGAAGAAAGAGCATATGTGGAAAAAAAAGGCATAAACTTTAAAGCAAAAATCCCTGCTTACTAGTTTCAGCTCTGCCATGTAGCTTTCAGAGCAAAACTACTTGGCAAAATACTTTACCAATTATGTGTTTCAATTTTAATATTTATAATTAACATAAGAGAACTGAAATAAGTATTCAATTCACTGTTATTATGGTTTTACAGCTTTCAATTCACATATATGTTGTCATACCTGATGGCAATTTCAACTAAAGGTCTATCTTTATTGGAATTTTTATTTGCATTTCAAATGTTATCCTCTTTCCTGTTTTCCCAGCCATAAACCCACTATTCCATCTCCCCTTCTCCTGATTCTATGAGCATGTTCCCCTACCCAAATACCCGCTCATTCCTGCCTCCTCACCCTGACATTCTCCTACAGTGAGACATCCAGCCTTGGCAGGACAAAGGACTCTTCCTCCCATTGATGCCCAACAAGACACCCTCTGTTATATATGCAGCTAGAGCCTTGGGTCTGTCCATGTGTACTCTTTGGATGGTGGTTTAGTCCCTGGAAGATATTTTCTAATTCCATCCATTTGCGTAAAAGTTTCATGAAGTTATTGTTTTTATTATCTGAGTTTAAATACATTGTTTAAATTTACCACATTTTCTCTATCCATTCCTCTGTTGAGGGACATTTGGGTTCTTTTCGGCTTCTGGCTATTATAAATAAGACTACTATGAACAGAGTGGAGCATGTGTCCCTGTTATATGTTGGAGCATATTTTGGGTATATGCCCAGGAATGGTATAGTTGGGTCATAAGACAGTACTATGTTCAATTTTCTTTGGAACCTCCAAACTGATTTCCAGAGCAGTTGTACCGGCTTGCAATTCCAACAACAACGGAGAAGTGTTCCTCTTTCCCCACATCCTGACCAGCATCTATTATCACCTGAGATTTTTATCTTAGCCATTCTGTCTGGTATGAAGTAGAATCTCAGGGTTGTTTTGATTTGCATTTCCCTGATGACTAAGGATGTTGAACATTTCTTTAGGTGCTTGTCAGCCATTGTATAGTTGTTCGTAGAGAATTCCATGTTTAGCTCTGTCAATTCCTGACCTTAGAGCATAGGCCATTGGTGTTCTGTTCAGGAAATTTTCTCCAGTGCCCATTTGTTCGAGGCTCTTCTCCATTTTATCTTCTATTAGTTTGAGTGTAACTTGTTTTATGTGGAGGTCCTTGATATACTTGGACTTAAGCTGGTACAGGGTAATAAGCATGGATCGATCTGCATTCTTCTACATACTGATAACCAGTTGAACCAGCACCGTTTGGTGAAAATGCTATTTTTCAATGAATGGTTTTAGATCCTTTGTTAAAGATAAAGTGTCCATAGGTATGTGGATTCATTTTGGGTCTTCAATTCCATTCCACTGCTCTACCTCCCTGTCTCTGTATCAATACCATAAAATTTTTATCACTTTTGCTCTATAATACAGCTTGGGGTCAGGGATAATGATTCCCCCAGAATTTCTTTTATTGTTGAGAATAGTTGTTGATATCCTGTTTTTTTATTGTTATTCCAAATTTGCAAATTGCTCTTTCTAACTCTATGAAGAATTGAGTTTTTATTTTGATGGAGATTGCATTGAATCTGTAGATTGCATTTGGCAAGATGTCCATTTTTAAAATATTAATTCTTTCAATCCATGAGCATGGGAGATCTTTCCATCTTCTGATATCTTCTTTAATTTATTTCTTCAGAGACTTCAAATTCTTGTCATACAGATCTTTTCTTGATTGGTTACAGTCACCCTGAGGAATTATATATTATTTGTGACTATTGTTAAAGGTGTCATTTCCCTATTTTCTTTCTCAGCCTGTTTATCCTTTGAGTAGAGTATGGCTAGAGATTTGTTTAAATTTATATCCAGCCACTTTGTTGAGGCTGTTTTTCAGGTTTATGAGTTCTTGTGTGGAATTTTTGGGTACAGTTAGAATCCACAGAATCAAATAACCCAAATCAAATAGCCACAAATAATATAAAAGAGCCTCAAACACATAAACACTGGGGAAATTTTCCTGAACAGAATACCAATGGGTTGTTCTCTAACATCAAGAATCTACAAATAGGAACTCATAAAATCCCAAAGCTTCTGTAATGCAAAGAACACATTCAATTGGACAAAATGGCAACCAACAGATTGGGAAAGGATCTTTATGAATCCTGCATCTGATAGAGGGCTAATATCTAATATATATAGGAACTCATGAAGATAGACTCCAGAGAACCAAATAATATAAAAAGTGGGGAACAGAGCTTTAAACAAAGAATTTTCAACTGAGGAATATTAAATTGTGGAGAAGCATGAAAAGAAATGATCAACATCCTGAGTCATAAGGGAAATGCAAATCAAAACAACACTGAGATTTCACCTCACACCTGTCAGAATGGCTAAGATCAAAAACTCAAGTGAAAGCAGATTCTGGCCAGTATGTGGCAAAAGATGAACACTCAAACTGGCACAACCAATCTGGAAATCAGTCTGGCAGTTCCTCAGAAAATTGGTAAATTGGACATAGCTAAGGACCCAGCTATACTACTCATGGGTATATACTCAAAAGATGCTGTACCATATAGCAAGGACATATGCTCCACTGTGTTCAAAGCAGACTTATTTGTAGTAGCCAGAAGCTGTAAAGAGCTCAGATATCCTTCAACAGAGAATGGAAAATCTGGTAACTTTATACAATAGGGTACTACTCAGCTATTATAAAACAATGACTTCATGAAATTTTTAAGCAAATGGATGGATTTAGAAATGATAATCTTGAGGAATGTAACCCAGTCACAAATATACACACATGGTATGCACTCACTGATAAGTGGATATTATCCAAAAAGCTTGGAATACCCAAAATATAATTCACAGACCATATGAAGCTCAAGAAAAAGAAAGACCAAAATGTGGATGTATCAGTCCTTCTTAGATGGGGTAAAATATACATGGGAGGAATTACAGGGAAAATAAGTGGAGGAAAGATTCAAAGAAAGGTCATCCAGAGACTGCCCCATCTGGGGATCCATCCCATATGCAGCCACTGCAGCCACCAAACCTAGTCACTATTGTTGATGCCAAGAAGTGCTTGCTGACAGGAGCCTGATATGGATGTCTCCTCAGAAGCTCTGCCAGAGCCTCACTGATATAGATTAAGATGCTTGCAGCTAACCATCAGACTGAGTACTGGGACCTCAATGGAGGAGTTAAAAAAGGACTGAAGGAGCAGAACGGGTTTGCAACCCCTTAGGAAGAACAACAAAATCAACCAACCAGACACCCCAGAGCTCCCAAGGACTAAACCACCTACCAATGAGTATACATGGAAGGACCCATTGCTCCAGCTGCATATGTAGCAGAGGATGGCATTGTCTGGCATCAGTAGGAGAAGCCCTTGGTCCTCTGAATGTTTATTTCCCCATTGTATGGGAATGACAAAGTGTCGAGGTGGGAGTGGGTGTGTGGGAGAGGAAGCATCCCCATAGATGATTGCAGAGGAAGATATGGGGGGCCGGGGCAGGAAAGGGGATAACATTTGAAATGTAAACACATAAAATGTACAATAAACAATAATTAATGTAAAAAGTCATCCTACATATAGGCAACAATTTTGGGATACCCCTGCTCCAGTTGTTCAGGACACACATGGAGACCAAGTGGCATATCTGCTACATATGTGCAGGGAGGCCTAGGTCCACTCTGTCTAGGCTCCTAGGTTGGTGGTTAAGTCTTGGAGAGCTACAAGCGCTCAGGTTAGTTGACCCTGTTGGTATTCCTGTGGAGTTTCTGGCCCATTTGGGGCCCATAATACTTCCTTCTATCTTTCCATAACAGTCCCCAAGCTCTATCCTCCTTTTTGATGTTGGTGTCTGTATCTCAGTCTGCTGCTCGGTGGGGCCATTCAGAGGACTCCCATGCTCAACTCCTGTCTGTAGCCATAACAGAATATCATTAATGGTGTTAGAAATTGATTCTTGCTCATGGAATGGGTCTCAATTTTTGCTACTTATTGGATGGACATTCCCTCAGTCTCTGCTCCATCCCCCAACTCAGTTTTTCTTGTAGACAGAATAAATTTTAGGTGAAAGCTGTGTGGGTTGGTTGGTGTCCCTCTTGCTCCAATGCAGTTCAGACCCAGCTAGAGGAGATGGCCTCTTCAGGTTTTATGTCCTCAGTGCTGTGATTTATAACTAAGGTCACTCCCACTGATTCTTGGATGACTTCCTAATCCCAGGTCTCTGTCCCTTCCGAAAGATTTCCCCTACCTCCCCACAACAATCCTTTGAAGATTTCCATCATTGTCATTGCCACCTTGCCCTCTTAACTGTCCCTCCACACACCTGATTCTGAACCTTCCATCCATTCTCCTGCTCATCCCCTTTTCCAGCTACCCCCCTCTATCTGCCTCCTCCAACTATTTCATTCCCTCTTTAAAGTGATATTCAAGTAATATTATTTGTGCCTTCCTTCCTGTTTAGCTTCTTTGGGTCTGTGGAGGGTAGCATGGTACTTGCATTTTGTGGATAATATCCACTTATAAGTGAGTACATACCATGCATGTCTTCTTGGCACTGGATTACCTCAATCAGGATAATATTTTCAAGTTCCGTCCATTAGAGTGCTAATTTTTTTTCTTTTTTTTTTTTCTTTTCAGAGCTGGGGACTGAACCCAGGGCCTTGTGCTTGCTAGGCAAGCGCTCTACCACTGAGCGAAATCCCCAACCCCTAGAGTGCTAAATTTATTTCTTTGTTTTTAATAGCTGAATAGTCTTACATTGTGTAGATATACCACATTTTCTTCATCCATTTCTCAGTTGAGGGACATCAAGTTTGTTGCCAGTTTCTACACACTATGAACAAAGCTGCTATGAACATAGTGGAGCAAATTTCTTTCTGGTATCCTGGAACATCTTTTGAGTATATGCCCAGGAGTGGTATAGCTGGGTTTTAAGGTAGAACTATCCTCAGTTTTCTAAGAAACTACCATATTGGTTTCCAAAGTGCTATACAGTTTTTCACGCCCACCAGCAATGGTGGAGTGTTCTCCTGACTCCATCTCCTCATCAGCATGTCCTATCTTTGGATAATTTTTTTATTATTATTTATTTATTTTAGCTATTCTAAAGGATGGAATCTAAGGGTTGTTTTGGTTTACATTTTCATGATGACTAAGGACTTTGAACGTTTAAATGCTTCTAGAACACTCAAGATATATCTATCAAGAATTCCATTTAGCTCTGTACCCCATTTTTAATTGGGTTTTTTTGTTTATGCTGTATAACTTCATGAGTTCTTTATAAATTTTTAATGTTTTCCCTCTGTGGGAGGAGAGTTGGTAAAGAAACTTTCCTAGTCTGTAGGCTACTGTTTTGTCATATTGACAAAATCTGTTGCCTTACAGAAGGTGTTAAGTACATGATGTCCCATTTATCAATTGTTAATCTTAGCGCATGAGCCATTGATGTTCTTTTATTCAGGAAATTTCTCCTTGTGCTAATGAATTTGAGGCTCTTTCCACCTTTTTGTTCTTTTATATTTAGTATATATCATTTTATGTTGAAGTCTTTAACCCACTTGGGCATGAGTTTTGTGCAGGGTAATAACTCTGGATCTATTTGGTATTCTCCTCCATGCAGACATACAATTAGACCAGCACTATTTGTTGAAGATGCTTTCGTTTTTCATTGTATGGTTTTGACTTCTTTATCAAAAATGAAGTATCCATTATTGTGTGGTTTTATTTTTGTGTCTTTGACTCCATTCGATTGATTACAGGGTCTGTGTCTGTACCAATACCATACAGAATTTTTTTAAACCTTTGCTGATTAGTAGAACTTGAGGTCAGGGATGGCAATTGCTCCCCAAGTACTAATGGTTCAAGACTATTTTAGCTCTCCTGAGCATTTTGTTTTACGATATGGAGTTGAGAATTGCTCTTTCAAGTTCTATAAAAAACTGTGTTGGAGTTTTGATGGGGATTGCATTGAATCTGGAGATTGCTTTTTTTACTGGATATTTTAATTAACAATTCAAAAGTTATTCCCTTTCCTAGTTTCCTGGCCATAAGTCCCCTATACCATCCCCTGTCCTATCTTCTATAAGGATATGCACCCTCCCCAAACAACCCCCATTCCCACCTCCACCTTGACATTCCCCTGCACTGAAGGGTCCAGCCTTGGCAGTACCAAGGGCTTCTCCTCCCATTGGTGCCCAACAAGGCCATCCTCTGCTAAACATGTAGCTAGAGCCACGGGTCACTCCATGTGTAGTCTTTGGATTGTGGTTTAGTCCCTGGGAGCACTGGTTGGTTGGCATTACTGTTCTTATGGTGTTGCAAGCCCCTTCAGCTTCGTTAATACTTTCTCTAATTCCTCCAACAGCGATGCTGTTCTCAATTCAATGGTTTGCTGCTAGCACTCACCTCTGTATTTGTCATGCTCTGGCTGAGCCTCTCAGGAGACAGCTATATAAGGCTCCTGTCATCATGGACTTTTAGCTTTATAGATATTATTTAATTTTGGTGGATATAAGTATATGGGCTGGATTCCCAGATCCCCAGGTGGGGCAGGCTTTGAATGGCCATTCTTTCAGTCTCTGCTCCAAATTTTTTCTCTGTATACTCTCCTATGAATATTTTTGTTCCCCCTTTTAAGTAGCTATAAAGCTTCCAGAATTTAGTTGTCCTTCTTGAGCTTCATGTGGTCTGTGGAGTGTATCTTGGATAATTTGAGCTTTTGGGCTAATATACACTTATCAGTAAGTGTATTTAGTGACTGGGTTACCTCACTAAGGATGATATTTTCTAGTTCCATTCATTTGCCTATGCATTTCATGAAGCCATTGTTTTTGATAGCTCAGTAGTACTCCATTGTATAGATGTACCACATTTTCTGTATCCATTCCTCTGTTGAAGTGCCGGCATCTGGGTTGTTTCCAGCTACTTGCTATTATAAATAAGAGTGCTATGAACATAATAGAGCATGTGTCTTTGTTGTATGTTGGAGTATCATTTGGGTATATGCTCAAGAGAGGTATAGCTGGGTCCTCAGGTAGTGTAATGTCCAGTTTTCTGAGGAACCTCAAGACTGATTTCCAGAGTGGTTGTACTAGCTTTCAATCCCACCAACACTGGAGGAGTGTTCCTCTTTTTCCACATACTTGCCAGCACCCGTTGCCACCTGAGTGTATTATCTTAGCCATTCTGATTGGTATGAGGTGGAATCTTGGGGTTGTTTTTATTTGCATTTCCATGATGACTAAGGATGTTCAACATTTCTATAGGAACTTCTCAGCCATTTGATATTTCTCAGTTAAGAATTCTTTGTTTAACTCTGTACCCCATTTTTTAATAGGATTATTTGATTCTCTCGAGTATAACTTATTGAGTTCTTTGTATATATTGGATATTAGCCCTCTATTGGATGGATGGAGGATTGATAAAGATCTTTTCCCAATTTTTTGGTTGCTGTTTTGTATTAATGATAGTGTCCTTTGCCTTACAGAAGCTTTGAAGTTTTATGAAATCCCATTGGTTGATTCTTGATCTTAGAGCATAAGTCATTTGTGTTTTGTTCAGGAAATTTCCCCATTGCCCATGTGTTCAAGGTTCTTCTTCATTTTTTGTTCCATTTATTGAATCAATGCTGCATCCCAGGAATGAGGCTTGCTTGATCATGATGGATGATATTGTTTGATATGTTCCTGGATTTTGTTTGCAAGTATTTCATTGAGTATTTTTGCATCAATATTCATAACAGAGTTCAGTCTGAAGTTCTCTTATTTTGTTGAGTCTTTGAGTGGTTTAGGTATCAGTGTGACTGTTGCCCCATAGAATAAGTTCCCAGTGTTTCTTCTGTTTCTATTTTGTAGAACAATTTGAGAGTATTGCTCTTCTTTTAATGTCTAGAAGAAATCTGTGCTAAAGCCATTTGAATTTGGCATTTTTTCTTAGGAATATTTTAATGACTGCTACTATTTCCTCTGGTTTTATAGAAATGTTTAAATAGTTTGCTTGATATTAATTTATTAATTGATTTTAATTGATATTTGTCTAGAACATGTTACATTTAATTGAGATTTTTCCGATTTTCTCAAATATAGGCTTTTGAAGTAAGACCTAATGATTCTTTGAATTTCCCCATTATATCTTGTTCTGTCTCCCCTTTTATTTCTGATTTTGTTTAATTGGATACTATCTTTCTGTCCTTTTGTGGGTTCAAATAAGTGGTGATATATCTTTTTTATTTTCTTGAAGAACTAGATATTGGTTTCATTGATTCTTTTCATTTTTCCTCCTCCTCCTCCTCCTCCTTCTTCTCCTAGAGTTTTAAGAGGCACTTTCCAATTGGTGGTATGAGAGCATCATGGATTCACTTTGTTCTATGTTCTTTGCTTTTAGCATCACTTTCATTGTGTGTCATGAATTTGGGTAAGTTGTTGCTCCATTTTCATTGAATTCTAGGAAGTTATGCATTTCATTATTTGTTTTCTTCTCTCATTCAAAGATCATCGAGTATTGGGTTGTTCAGTTTCCATGAGTGTATAGATTTTCTAGTATTTGATGTTATTGAAGTCCAGCTTTAAAGCAGTGGTCTGATAATATACAAGGCATTGTTTAATATTTTTTTATATCTGTTGAGGCTTGTTGATTTGTGACAGACTATGTGGTCAATTTTGGAGAATGATCTAGGAGGTGCTGTGAAGAAGGAATATCCTGTTGTGTTTAGGTGAAATATTCTATCAATGTAGGTTCTTGTAATTCATAGTGTCTGTTAGTTTCATTATTTCTTTGTATAGATTTGTCTGGCTGACCTGACAATTGGGGAGGGTGAGG
The DNA here is from genome assembly GCF_021556685.1 of Rattus norvegicus. NCBI lineage: Eukaryota > Metazoa > Chordata > Mammalia > Rodentia > Muridae > Rattus > Rattus norvegicus. The sequence continues at coordinate 152,707,810 of NC_141554.1, read as the reverse complement.
TGTTGAGGTATTCTGCAATTAATATGTGCGGTTCCATGTTTGATTTAAGCTTTGGCAATGTTTCTTTTGAAAATGAATGTGTCCTTGAGTTAAGACATAGATATTCGAAAATGAGATAAAGTCTTGTTACTTTTTTTTTCTTTTGATGAGTATGATGTGTACTTCTGTTTCTCTTTTGACTAGTTTATTTTTTTATCTTTATTAACTTGAGTATTTCTTATTTACATTTTGATTGTTATTCCCTTTCCCGGTTTCCAAGCCAACATACCCTAGACGCTCCCCCTCCCCTCTATATGGGTGTTCCCCTACCCATCTTCCCCCCATTACCGCCCTCCCCCCAACAATCACGTTCACTGGGGGTGCAGTCTTGGCAGGACCAAGGGATTCCTCTTCCACTGGTGCTTTTACTAGGCTATTCATTGCTACCTATGAGGATGGAGCCCAGGGTCAGTCCATGTATAGTCTTTGGGAAGTGGCTTAGTCCCTGGAAGCTCTGGTTGCTTGGCATTGTTGTTCATATGGGGTCTTGAGCCCCTTCAAGCCCTTTAAGTCCTTTCTCTGGTTCTTTTAACAAGGGTCCCATTCTCAGTTCAGTGGTGTGCTGCTGGCATATGCCTCTGTATTTGCTGTATTCTGTCTGTGTCTCTCAGGAGAGATCTACATCCTGTTCCTGTTGGCCTGCACTTCTTTGCTTCATTCATCTTATCTAATTGGGTGGCTGTATAAGTATGGGACACATGTGGGACAGGTTCTGAATGGGTCTTCCTTCTGGTTCTGAATGGGTCTTCCTTCTGCCTCTGTTTTAAACGTTGCCTCCCTATTCCCTGCCAAAGGTATTCTTGTTCCCCTTTTAAAGGAGTGAAACATTCGCATTTTGGTCATCCCTGTGCATCTAGGGCAATTCAAGAATTTGGGCTAATATCCACTTATCAATGACTGCACACCATGTGTGTTTTTCTCTGATTAGGTTACTTCACGCAGGATGATATTTTCCAGTTCCATCCATTTGCCTATGAATTTCATAAAGACATTGTTTTTGATAGCTGAGTAATATACCATTGTATAGATGTACCACATTTTCTGTATCCATTCCTCTGTTGAAGGGCATCTGGGTTCTTTGCAGCTTCTGACTATTAAAAATAAGGCTGCGATGAACATAGTGGAGCACGTGTCTTTTTTATATGTTGGGGTATCTTTTGGGTATATGCCCAAGAGTGGTATGCCTGGATCCTCAGGCAGTTCAATGTCCAATTTTCTGAGGAGTCTCCAGATTGATTTCCAGAATGGTTGTACTAGTGTGCAATACCACCAACAATCGAGGACTGTTCCTCTTTCTCCACATCCTCGCCAGCATTTGCTCTCACTTGAGTTTTTGATCTTAGCCATTCTCACTGGTGTAAGGTGAAATCTCAGGGTAGTTTCATTTTGCATTTCCCTTATGTCTAAAGATGTTGAACAATTCTTTAGGTGTTTCTCAGTCATTAGGCATTCCTCAGTTGTGAATTCTTTGTTTAGCTCTGAACTTTATTTTTGAATAGGGTTATTTGTCTCCCTGTGGTCTAACATTTTGTGTTCTTTATATATTTTGGATATAAGTGTCCTTTGCCTTACAAAAGATTTGCAGATTTATGATATCCCATTTTTCGATTCTTTATCTTAGAGCATAAGCCATTGGTGCTTTGTTCAGGAAATTTTCTCCAGTACCCATGTGTTCTAGATGCTTCCCCATTTTTATTCTATTAGTTTGAGTATATCTGGTTTGATGTGGAGTTCCTTGACCCACTTGGACTTAAGCTTTGTACAGGGTGATAATCATGGATCCATTTGCATTTTTCTACATGTTGACCTCCAGTTGAACCAGTCCCATTTGCTGATGTGCTATCGTTTTTCCATTAGATGGTTTTGGCTCCTTTGTCAAAAATCAAGTGACAATACGTGTGTGGGTTCATTTCTGGGTCTTCAATTCTATTCCACTGGTATATCTATCTGTCTCTGTACCAATACCATGCATTTTTTTTAATTACTATTGCTCTGTAATACTGCTTAAGTTCAGCGATAGTGATTCCCCTGGAAGTCCTTTTATTTTTGAGGATAGTTTTAGCTATCCTGGGTTTTTTGTTATTCCAGATGAATTTGCAAATTGTTCTGTCTAACACTTTGAAGAATTGGATTGGTATTTTGATGAGGATTGCATTGAATCTGTAGATTGCTTTTGGTAAAATGGCCATTTTTACTATATTAATCCTGCCAATCCATGAGCATGGGAGATCTTTCCATCTTCTGAGGTCTTCTTCAATTTCTTTCTTCAGAGTCTTGAAATTCTTATTGTACAGATCTCTTACTTGCTTGGTTAAAGTCACACCGAGGATTTTATATTATTTGGAACTATTATGAAGGGTGTCGTTTCCCTAATTTCTCTCTCAGCTTGTTTCTCTTTTGTGTAGAGGAAGGCTACTGTTTTATTTGAGTTAATTTTATACGCAGCCACTTTGTTGAAGTTGTTTATCAGCTTTGGTAGTTCTCTGGTGGAACTTTTGGGATCACTTAAATATACTATCATATCATCTGCAAATAGTGATATTTTCACTACTTTTCCAACCTGTATCCCCTTGATCTCCTTTTGTTGTCTGATTGCTCTGGCTAGAACTTCAAGAACTATATTGAATAAGTAGGGAGAGGGTGGGCAGCCTTGTCTACTCACTGATTTTAGTGGGATTGCTTCAAGTTTCTCTCCAATTATTTTAATGTTAGCGACTGGTTTGCTGTATATGGCTTTTACTATGTTTAGGTATGGGCTTTGAATTCCTATTCTTTTCAGGACTTTTATCATGAAGGAGTATTAACTTTTGTCAAATGTTTTCTCAGCATCTAATGAAATGATCATGTGCTTTTGTTCTTTCAGTTTGTTTATATAATAGATCACGTTCATGGTTTTCCATATATTAAACCATCCCTGCATGCCTGGGATGAAGCCTACTTGATCATGGTGGATGATTGTTTTGATGTGCTCTTGTATGCGGTTTGCCAGAATTTTATTATTTCTGCGTTGATATTCATAAGGGAAATCTGTCTGAAGTTCTCTTTCTTTGTTGGGTCTTTGTGTGGTTTAGGTATAAGAGTAATTGTGGCTTCTTAGAAGGTATTTGGTAGTGCTCCATCTGTTTCAATTTTGTGGAACAGTTTGGATAGTGTTGGTATGAGGTCTTCTATGATGGTCTGATAGAATTCTGCACTAAACCCATCTGGACCTGGACTCTTTTTGGTTGGGAGACTTGTAATGAATGCTTCTATTTCTTTAGGAGTTATGGGGTTGTTTAAATTGTTTATCTGTTCCCAATATACCTTCAGTACCTGGTATCTGTCTAGGAAATTGTCCATTTCCTGCAGATTTTCAAGTTTTGTTGAATATAGGCTTTTGTAGTAGGATCTGATGATTTTGTGAATTCCCTCTGATTCTGTAGTTATGTCTCCCTTTTCATTTCTGATTTTGTTAATTTGGACACACTCTCTGTGTCTTCTCGTTAGTCCGGTTGAGGGTTTATCTATCTTTTTGATTTTCTCAAAGAACCAACTTTTGGTTCTGTTGATTCTTTCTATGGTCCTTTTTGTTTCTACTTGGCTGATTTCAGCTCTGAGTTTGCTTATTTCCTGCCTTCTACTCCTCCTGGATGTATTTGCTTCTTTTTGTTCTACAGTTTTAGGTGTGCTGTCAAGCTGCTGATATATGCTCTCTCCTGTTTCTTTGTGCAGGCACTCAGAGCTCTGAGTTTTCCTCTTAGCACAGCTTTCATTGTGTTCCATAAGTTTGGGTATGTTGTACCTTATTTTCATTAAATGTTAAGAAGTCTTTAATTTCTTTCTTTATTTCTTCCTTGACCAGGTTATCATTGAGTAGAGCATTGTTCACCTTCCATGTATATGTAGGCATTCTTTCCTTATTGTTATTGAAGACCAGCTTTAGCCTGTTGTGGTCTGATAGGATGCATGGGATTATTTCTATCTTTCTGTATATGTTGAGGCCTGTTTTATGACAGATTATATGGTCAATTTTAGAGAAAGTACCATGAAGTGGTGAGAAGAATGTATATCCCTTTGCTTTAGGATAGAATATTCTATAAATATCTGTTAAGTCCATGTGGTTCATGACTTCTCTCAGTCTGTCTATGTCTCTGTTTAATTTCTGTTTCCATGAGCTGTCCATTGATGAGAGTGGGGTGTTGAAATCTCCTACTATTATTGTGTGAAGTGCAATGTGTGTTTGAGCTTTAGTGAGGTTTCTTATATATATGTAGGTGCCCTTGTATTTGGAGCATAGATATTTAGGATTGAGATTTCATCTTGGTGGATTTTTCTTTTGATGAATATGAAGTGTCCTTCCTTATCTCTTTTGATGACTTTTAGTTGAAAATTGATTTCATTTGATATTAGAATGGTTACTCCAGCTTGCTTCTTCTGACCATTTGCTTGGAAAGTTATTTTCCAGCTTTTCACTCTGAGGTAGTGTCTGTCTTTTTCTCTGAGGTGTGTTTCCTGTAGGCAGCAGAATGCAGGGTCCTCAATGTGTATCCAGTTTGTTACTCTATGTCTTTTTATTCGGGAGTTGATGTTGAGTTTTATTGAGTTTATTGATGTTGAGAGATATTAAGGAATAGTGATTATTGCTCCCTGTTATACTCATATTTGGATGTGAGATTATGTTTGTGTGCTTTTCTTCTCTTTGTTGTGTTGCCATGATGATTAGTTTCTTGCTTTTTCTAGGGTGTAGCTTGCCTCCTTATGTTGGGTTTTACCATTTATTATTCCTTGTAGCGCTGGATTTGTAGAAAGATATTGTGTAAATTTGGTTTTGTCATGGAATATCTTGGTTTCTCCATCTATGTTAATTGAGAGTTTTACAGGATACAGTAACCTGAGCTGGCATTTGTGTTCTCTTAGGGTCTGTATGACATCTGTCCTGGATCTTCTGGCTATCATAGTCTCTGGTGAAAATCTGGTGTGATTCTGATAGGTCTGCCTTTATATGTAACTTGACCTTTTCCCCTTACTGGTTTTAATATTCTTTCTTTATTTTGTGCACTTGGTGTTTTGACTATTATATGACGGGAGGAGTTTCTTTTCTGGTCCAATCTATTTGGAGTTCTGTAGGCTTCTTGTATGCTTATGGGTATCTCTTTCTTTAGGTTAGGGAAGTTTTCTTCTATGATTTTGTTGAAGATATTTACTGGCCCTTTGAGTTGGGAGTCTTCTCTCTCTTCTATACCTATTATCCTTAGGTTTGATCTTCTCTTTGAGTCCTGGGTTTCCTGTAAGTTTTGGACCAGTAGCTTTTTCCATTTTACTTCATCTTTGACCATTGTGTCGATGATTTCTATGAAATCTTTTATTCCTGAGATTCTCTCTTCTACCTCTTGTATTCTGTTGGTGATTCTTGTACCTTCGGTTCCTTTTCTCTTCCTTTGGTTTTCTATATCCAGTTCTTTTCCAGTTGTTTTCCTGTGTTCTTTCTTCATTGCTTCTATTTCCATTTTTAATTCCTTCAACTGTTTGATTGTGTTTTCCTGGAATTCCTCAGGGATTTTTGTGATTCCTCTCTATAGGCTTCTGCTTGTTTATTTATGTATTCCTGTGTTTCTGTAAGGGAGTTCTTCATGTCTTTCTTGAAGTCCTCCAGCATCATGATCAAATATGATTTTAAATCTAGATCTTGCTTTTCTGGTGTGTTTGAATATTCTGTGTTTGCTTTGGTGGGAGAATTGGGCTCCGATGATGCCATGTAGTCTTGGTTTCTGTTCCTTGGATTCCTGCACTTGCCTCTCGCCATTAGATTGTCTCTGGTGTTACTTTGTTCTGCTATTTCTGACAGTGGCTAGACTGTCTTATAGGCCTGTGTGTCAGGAGTGCTGTAGACCTGTTTTCCTGTTTTCTTTCAGCCAGTTGTGGGAATAGAGTGTTCTGCTTTCCGGCGTGTAGTCTTTCCTGTCTACTGGTCTTCAGCTGTTCCTGTGGGCCTCTGTCTTGACTTGTCCAGGCAGGTCACTTTGAGCAGAAAAGTTGGACTTACCTGTGGTCCTGCAGCTCAAGTTGCTCCTGGGGGACTGCTTTTGAGCTCTCAGTGAGGGCAGCAACCAGGAGACCCTGTGCTGCCTTTTCCAGAAGCCCTGTGCACCATGGTCCCAGGTGGTGTTAGGTGTTTTCCTCTGTAGTCAGAAATGTGGGCAGAGTGTAGTCTCTTCTGGCTTCCCAGGCGTGTCTGCCCCTCTGAAGGTTTAGCTCTCACCCCAAGGGATTGGGTGCAGAGAACTCTTGATCCAGTCCCTTCATGTTTAGGCGGTGTCTCGAGGGCAGGGGACCTGCAGCTCCAGTGCCTTGATTTGTTTTAATTTTGGTTAAAAGTCTATTTTATTACATAGTACAATGGCCACTCCAGCATAATTCTTGGCTCTGTTTGCTTGGAAAATTTCCAATCCTATAATTAGAGATAATGTTTATCTTTATGGCTGAGGTGTGTTCCTTATATGCAGCAGAATGATGGATCCTGTTTTTCAATTTATTTTTTGTCTGTGTCTTTTTATTGGGGAATTTATTCCATTAATGTTGAGAGATATTAATGACTAGTGATTACCATTTCCTGCTATTTTGGTGGTGGTGGTGGTGGTGTTAGTGCTGTGATGGTGGTGGTGATGCGTGTGTTTGCATGTATGTATGTGCGTGCCTGTTTGTGTGTGTGTGTGTGTGTGTGTGTGTGTGTGTGTGTGTATTGTGTGTAATTCCTTTAATTTTCTTATATGAAAATATGTACTTACTGTGATTCTTGAATATAATAATCTTCCTTGGTTGGAAATTTTCTTTCTAGTATTTTTTTGTCAGCCTGGATTTGTGAATAGATACTGTTGGAATTTGGATTTGTCTTGAAATAGCTTGGTTTTTCCATCTATGGTGATTGAGAGTTTTATCGGTTATAGCAGTCTAGCTTGGCATCTGTGGGGTTTTAGAGGTTGTGAGTTTTCCGCCAATACCCTTCTTTCTTTTACAGTCTCTGTTGAGTACTTGCATATTATTAGGATAGTTCCGTTTTTGTTGTTACATGGCCTTCTCCCCTTGCAGCTTTTAATATTCTTTGTTCTGTGCATTTTGTGTTTTGAGTATAAAATTCTGGTACGATTTTCTTTTTTGGTCCAGTCTAATTGGTATTTGATAGGCTCCTTACATGCTTAGAGACATGTCTTTCCTTAGGTTGAGGAGGTTTTCTTCTATATTTTTGTTGAAAGTTTTTCCTGGGCCATGGCGATGTGACTCTTCACATTCTTCTATTCCATTTTTTCTAGGTTAGTTCTTTTCATGGTATGCTAGATTTCGTGGATTTAAGTTTTCTTTGGCTGGTATAGCTGTTTCTTCTCTTATATATTCTATGCCTGAAATTCTTTCTTCAACTTTTGGCATAGAGTTGATGATGCTTGTATCATTTGTTCCTGTTCTTTTTCCTAGCACTCCCATCTCCAGGATTCCCTCAGTTTGTGTTTTCTTTACTCCTTCTATTTGCACATTCAGGTCTTGCACAGTTTTATTTATTTACATTACATATTTAGTTGTATTTTCCTGTATATATTTAAGGGATTTATTTGTTCCCTCATTAAAGGTCTCTACCTTTTTATTGTATTTTCCTATATTCATGAGATTTATCCTTTTTTATTTTTAAAGACCTCTATCATATTTATAAGATTGGCTATCAGGTCATTTCTGTCTACTTCAGTTGTGTTAGAATATCCAGGGCTTTCTGAAGTAAGGTAGTTTCTCTTTAGAAGGTATATTGCTCTGGCTTTGGATGATTATATTCTTTTGAAGTCCTTTCATCCTCTGGATGGATTGGGTTCTTGGATGTTCCAATTGTAGTTGTTCTTGGGATGGAAGTGAACCCATCCTGGTCATGGTATGGCAGGCTTCTGATGATTAAATGTCCTTAGGGTACATGTTTTCAAATGTACAGTTCTGATGAAGGTGGTTAGAGCATTGGCTAGAGAATGGAGGTCCAGAGGGGATACCAGTTTGTTAAGGGCAGTTTGGAATACCCCAGAGGGCTTAGTGAGCAGGGCAAATGGGTAGGGAAAAAGAAGCTTACCTGTATGGTCCAGTATCTGCATGTATGATGAAGGTGGACAGAGAAGTACTGGGAGAACAGAGAGCCGCCTGGGACCAATACATCTATTTTTAATTAAAATAACATTATACTATTTTCCCCTCTTTTTATCTGTCCATCAATTCACATATCATGTCTTCTTAGACTCATGTCCTCTCAAATTCATGGACCTTTAATTATTATTGTTAAATATATATGGATAAGTATGTAAGTGCTGCACATTAAGTGTTTTTAGTGTTATTTGTATGGGCTTAGGGATGAACACTCAGAATTAGATTAGGAGTTATGGGGTTTCATCCCTGAAGAAGTTCAAATTTTGCTCTCTTAGAAGTTAATTGCCTCTAGGTCTTCCTGTATGGGTGAGGCTCTGTGAAAGTTTCCCCATCCATACTGGTATGTAAACTTGTAATTGTTATTTTTTAGATCTTACTTATATTACCATGCTGTTGAGATTTTATGGGTTTACATTCCTTATCATATCTAGAGAACCAATATTTCAACAGGCTTCATGATGTGTCTTAGTTTTTAATGTTTATGTAAAATTGTCTGAAAAGGGATTCTTCAAATAAGTACTATATTTTTTTTGTTTGTTTGTTTCATTTTAAGAGACAAAATCTCTTAAAACAAAGATAATGGAGTTTATGAAGGCTGTAAGAAAGAAGTCAAGAGCACTGGTTTCAGGACTTCTTCCAGTACTCTTTGATAAGTGGTAGCACAACTCCAATATCTGCCCCAGTATTTGCTTCATTGTTATGTCTCTGTCCTTCTGTGTTAAAATTCTATTATCTTGTAAAGGTATGTCATTAGGTTTAAAGACAACCATAATTACTATTATAATTTCATCTTGAGCTCTATAAATAATTGCATCTGCAGTACCCAACTGAAAAAAACCTTCGTATTATGAGATTCCAGTTAGACGTGACTTTTGGAAGGTACTACTGAACCCAACATAATAAACCATTGCAAACATCAATTAAATTTAGTTCTCTTCTTAATCTTTTATTTTCTGATACAGAAAAACACAATACTACTATAAATATGTTACATGAGAGAAAAAATGTAAAAATTATTTTTTATATTTTAGTAATAAGAATCAAGGATTGTATATTTATTGTTAAACTTATTGAAATCTGTATGTGCTATATTAAATATTAAAAAAAGAAAAAAAAACATCGTCCCACACTATTGCCAGCTCCTAGGGAGGGGATGGCATAGCATCTGCGGGATATTTTCATCTCAATCTGCAAAGCATCTCAACCCACTTGCTAAGTTTCCAATTTACATCTCATGCTGTTGGCTACTCTCTGGGCCCTGCAGTGATCTTCTCACCATGGCTAGCCCCACATTGTCAGCTAATCTCTGACCCCAGCAGCAGCTGCCCTCTTGTGACTCTCTGTTGTGAACTCTGTTCACATTCCCAGTATCTGCCCCCTGTGATTATAGTCACAATTTGTAGTATTCTGGTAAAATCAAAACTCTAAAAGCTTGTAATTTATTAATCAGTTTATATAAGTAAATTCTCACTCCACAAAGTGTCTACACAATAAGCTGACAACCAACTGCCCACATAGATAAGAAAAATTGTCCTATAAAAAATCTACCCTTTATGAAATATTCATAACTACCTGTGGCCCTTTAAGGCCACACAGATCTGGTTTGTCCTACTCTGCCTATATCATTCTTCTTCTTCTCCTCCTCCTTCCCCTCCTCCTCCTCCTCTTCCACATTCTCCTCCTTTTCCTCCTCCTCCTTTCTCCTCTTTCTCCTCTTTCTCCTCTCTCCAAATTTTTTGCCTACCTTACTTTTTCACTGCCCAATAACATGCCTCGCCTTATCTTATGCCTCCCCTCACCTGCATACAGACATCAATCTACATGTATGAATACAGATATTCATTAATATCAGTTCTTTTGTTATTTAACAAGAATTTTTCATTATAGATATCTGCAAGTTCCCTGAAATATTGAAACATGGTTATTTATATTTTACTGACCTTTGCAATATTTTATGTCTGTTTTACCATATCATCATCATGTTTTCCTTGGGAATTCCTGTGGATATTGAGTCATCAATTCACAGAACTTAAGTTATCACTAATTGGAACACTAAAGAGTTATATATATATAATAAGAATATTATTATAATTTGTTAATCATTTGGACTAAAAAGCTATTCATTTTTTATGTCTTTCTTTCTTAATTTGGGTAGCTGCAGAAGCTTTCTGTATGTGTTCTATGTTTTAGAAGGAAGAAGGGAATGTAGATACTGAGGCATTTCCCTCTCTGAAATATGCCTAATTGTCTTACATATCAGTATTCTTTGTATTTAGTTGGCTCAAATTTAGTTTTCTCAGCAGTGCTTGCTGAAATTTTAGAAAGAATTCAGAACTTTAAATGGCACTGGCATACCAAAGAAATATTTAAGTGACATTACTAAAGATGATGAAATGGATGTTTTGTTAAAAATGAATCATTTTCATGTTACCTTTGAAGGAACTTGAGAAAGGTGAGAAAATAACAAAAGGAAAGAAAATGTCTATTTGGAAGATGATAGCCATGTTTCAATCAACTGCCCATCTAAAACCATGGGATGTATCCCAAATTATTTTACCTAAGTTGATTTTATATGCTTATCTATGAAATGAAAAAGCAAAATTTACTCTGATTGCAAATTATAAGATCTATATTCATGAGTTATTGACATTTGTTTTGTAATCTGCCATTCTTGTGCTCATGAATTTTCTGATGACCTCAATACATTTAAACATGAGTAAAAGAGAAATGAAGGGGAGAATGCGGAGTCTGTATTTTGTGCATTCCTTTGTTGAGTAGTGGTATTATAATCCAATCTGTTCTCATTTTGCCATTATTTTTCATATAATATATAAATAAGAGATGACTATTATAAAATGTACAATATTTTAAAGATAACTTATCCTAAAATACTAGAACACACGGTTGCATTACACATGTTGTTTCCTCTACAGAAATACTTTGTTTTACTTTATGTCTATAATTAGGGCATTACACTTCTTTGGAAGAGGACTTTAATAAAGTAATGCTGCACAGATATAAGATCCATACTGAAAATACATTAATGAAGAATACATGTTGAGGTCTCCAAATACTTGAGCTTGTAAGGTAGATAATGGCAAAGTTAAGTTCAAAACCTACTAGGTATGACCATATTTAGTTGTGTGTGTTAAGGAGCAAGGTATAGTATGGTAGTGCATACCTGCAGTTTCAGAATTCGTGAGAGTGAATCAAGAGCATCACAATTTCAAGGTCAGTTATGGCTACCACTTTATAGACACATGCCTCTTTAAAAAGAAGCAGCCTGTAAATGTCATATGAAATGATGCTGTTTTATGAATATTGTCCACTTGCAATTATCTTCCTCTCTAGACACTAGTGTGATATTGGATTTGTAGATCATTTTTTAAAAGTACATCAAGGTTGTCTGTAAAAAGAAATTATCTATATTCTAGCAATTCAGAGAAATTCCCAAAAATGCTTCTGTATTAAGGAAAATAGCTACCATACTGATTCATTATAAGTAAATCCTGTGCCTAAAAGTTGTGTGTTCCTCAAATAGCATAATTTTCTAAGAGCACCGTTAAATCTTTTGCATCCTGTGAGCTTCTTGGTCATGAAGAGCCATTTCAAAGTCTGTGCCAGCCCTCCTTTTTTTTTTCAGGGAGCACAATTTTCACAGCTTGCCTAGTCCAGCTGTGAATTCCTCCTTCAAAATACCAACGTTTTTGAGGCAATTTTTCACTTAGACCACCTATTCACTTTGCTTTTACCAGGCTGTAACAGACTGGCACACTGTGTAGTCTCAGATCTAGACATTTATTGTGCAGATGCTGGTCTGGGCAAGAATAGTGAACTATTAGGCTCACATATGGTACAATTCCTGCAATTCTCTTTTCATTATTACTAATAATGACTCCTGGGATCTAATTAGTGCAGTGATTTATTCAGTAAGAAGTATTACTATCATGCATTCTACCCAGGATTACTTGAACTCCATGGCAATAACTAAATTCAAAGGTTTGTGTTTCTCATTTAGATAGAACTGTAGGTCAAGATTCAATTGTATGGAGGCCAGGTGAATACATAGCTCCAATTACTGTATTGTTCTATGGTGCATCTGCTACTTCAGTGACATCAAAGCTACTTCGAACTTTTAATAGTTTGACTTTAGTGGCTGATGTTGAATACTTAGATAATATGACAAATAGAGAAGATAATAGAAATTTCTTTGTTTTGCTCAGAAATCCACTGAGTTTCTGCTGATACTATCATGAATACTGCCAAAATTAAAAGTATGCTGACTCATATTCTATGTGGAACGTGTGTTATTTTGCCATTCATATAATATTTTGAGACTAAAATATTCTAATGATTTGCTACTTGGATAGGAACACGTCCTTTTTGTACATTATCATGTCCTTTTTATACATTTTTAAACTTGTTCATTCAACACTTACCAAATGTCTATGTATATCAGTCATTTTTTCTCATCCTAGAGTAGCAAGTAAGAAAATAAAGGCTTATCAATCATCAAAATCTCTTACCAGTGTAAGACAATAACCAGGGAAAAAAAGCATTTTAGGTGGTACTAAACATGATGAAATTCAAGAAGCAGGAGAAATACACAAAAGGAAATTATGTGACTTATATTATTCTATTCAAATATACTCAAGGCCTTTTTAGTACACAAAGAGACTTATTCGTTTTCTCATGACAGTTTAAAAGGTGTATTTACTTGGAAAATAAAGCAAATGTAATAGGAAACAATTACAGTTCCACTCTAAACATGCCCTCATTCTTTACTGAGAAATAGCAGCCATCCGTTCAACAATGAGATAGAAACTAGACATAACATGGCAGATAAAACCTATTGAGTTGACATTCTTTACCAAATATATTACCACAGATTATTTTGACAAACAAAACTGTCTTATCATATGCTACAAACACAGAAAGCTGCTGGCAGTGATTGCTATATTTAGGTTTCTAAGGTAGGTATACGTAAAGAATAGAATTAAGTTCAAGGAGGGCAAATACACAAGATAAGATGAAGAAAATTCTCCAGTTATATGAATAGTACTTTCCCCTTTGGGGGTCATGTAAGTATATTAAGACTGAATTGCTTCGTTTTCTCAGTCTGTGGTGATATCTTAACACTTTTTGCATTTGTTCTTGATTTGGGTTTGCTTGTCTGATTCATTTTGTTAGCTACTACTGTCCTGATTTCTCTTTAGTTAGCAGTTTAATTTCCCAAGGTTCATTTTTTTCACCCTTGCTCTATGATTATCAATTCTGTAGCTCACCCATTGGCACAATCTCTGTGATATACATCCGTGCATAGCTGTTGGACTTTATGGACTGTGTATTGTAAAGATGTCCCAGCAATGTGGTTTTTAAAATCTACTTAGTTCTGGAAAGTTCCTGCCTCTCTTCCTTATAGTAAGTTAAAGTGGGAAATGACTATTACATTATTTTCATTCTGTTTCCACTCTAATCTTTAGTAAACTGTGGATAGTTTACCTAAGATTTTTCCAATAGTTAGGAATGCAAAACAACTGTTTTTCTCAATTATTACTACACAGTTCATAACCAATAACTAATTTGGCCATGGAAACATGTATCAATTTCTTGACAGTTTTAGTTGACAAAATGAGATTACACTGACCAGCTGCTTGGGAGAAACTAACAATTATGGCTTCAAACATTTAGTGGCCATTATGAGAAATAAGGATATGAATGCACAGATTTTGAGTAAGTATGTCCAAATATTTTATCCAAGTATGTCTTGTATGTCCAAATATTTTATCAAACAAGGTATACTTTTAGTAGAGAAAAATAACATTATGAAACACCGCAATATATACAATATGTTGACTTATTATTAAATCCTATTGTAACATTACAGATACTATATTATATTGTATTATACTAAAATTATTTTTGCAATTGAGACTTTTAATTTCCAGGGGAATATTTTATATAGATTAGTAGTTAAAAACTAAAGACATGCTCATTACAATTTTAGCAGCTACATTAAAGTTGGTACATTGGAATTTCAGTTTTTGTTACTATTCATCTGGTCATAAGATGGCCCTTGTGATCCATCCATTATTTGAAGCACATACACACATTTGATGTTTTACAAATTAGACATAGGAGTAACAATGGAAATAATATTGAAAATACAAAACAGTATCTGTTCTTATAATTTACTCATATCAAGATATAAATTAACAATATCTATATTTTAAATATTTTTAAATAATTGCATTCTATAAATATTAGCTATGAAACATAAATTATATTTTATTTTTGCTTTTTTTTAACACAAAGTGAAATGAAATAGAACAGTTATTCCACATCTATTTACTTCAAATCTCAAATTAGGGTTTTTATTTGTCAATCTGAAGACAAAAAAGAACAGTTCAACAATATAAATGTAAGAAATCAAATTATTGAATAACTTGTAATCATACACATGTATTCTGACAAAGTCCTTTTTCTACATTGCATGTCTAACTCAATAATAAAATGTGTTTACATAGTCATGTGTGTAGATAAAAATAACTAGGGATACACATATATTATGGAGCATGTATGAAAGTTAGTGGACTATTTCAAGAGTCCAAGCTGTTTACCATCTTGTTTGAGACAGAGTAACTTTTATACCACTGAATGTGCTAGGGTACATAGCCCACAGTCTTCTGGAGAGTCTCCTGTACATATCTACCATGCTATCACAGGCATTCTAAGACTCTGAGCTAAGATCATCACATTTGTGCTACAAGTCTTTTTCCAAACCTGGTTTTTTCCAGGCCCATTTCTGATCATTTTAAAATCTCATAACAAAAATTTTTCTATCTAAATAAAAAGAGTATACAAACGAGCTAAACAATGTACCTCAGATAAGGAGGGGGAAGGAAGGGAAAGAATATATGAAACTATTATAATACGCTTGTACAAATTTCATTTTCTTATTTTTTTCCTGATGTAAGGAAGTTAGATAAGTAACAAAACCTATATAATAATGCTTAGTGGCACAGATAATATCTGCTGTTATACACACTATTATATTTTCAAGTACAATAAGGAAATGGTAGATAACAGCATATTTTCTCTTTATTTCATTGCTTCATGGCTTTTAAAATAGGTGCTAAAATGAATGTTGAACAAAAGGACTAGAAATGGAATTCAATATAGCATAGCTAAAAGATCTACTGTTATATAACTATACTTTCAGGTCAGCATCCCATCATTTATTAGCTTTATCCCTCCAGTGGGAGGCAAGTTATAGATCTTCTAAACTAGTATCTCTAGAACACACAAATCCTATTAGAGTAACTGTGGAGCCTTAATCACATTCCCCCAGTATCCAGGCAGCTAAAGCTTGTGGCCTTTTGTCCAGAATAATTGTTCTTAGTCAATCACATGTTCTACACAGATATTATTTTCTTTTCCCATGTGTTAAAACAGGTTGAGAACTTGATAATGTCTGAAATTCACAGATTTTCCTGTAAAACAATTGAGTTGCTGTGTGAATTTTGCTAGATATTGTATCTGGTAAATAATAACCCAATAGATGCTATAAACCATTCTTGGTAGTAGTCAAAATCTATGTCATGCACACAAACAGGCACAAACACACACACACACACACACACACACACACACACACACACACACACACACATCTTGCAGCAGAATTCCAGATCCTCTGATTCTTACAAACCCTCCTTTTCTGTGATGTTCCTTGGGCGTTACTTATATGGATTATGTTATGAATGTTGCAATAAGGGTTGGGCACTCAACAATCAATTATTCTTGTCTAATTTTGGATTTTTGTAATGTATATGCATTACATAAATGTAATGTATAGATTTTTATATTAAAAATGAAGGGTTTTTTTAAATGATGGTTTTGAGGTGAATTTATTTTTCATTTGAAGAATAAGGATTTGCATTTCTCAAAGACTTAAGGATACTTAATATCTTTAAAGATATTTCCTAACATTTTTTATTTCTTCCTTTCAGAATTAACTGTCCAAGCTCATAGACATTAAATGATGTTTGACTCTTTTTGTGAGGCTTTTATATATTCTGGACACTAATCTTCTATAAAATGTACAGCTGGAAAAGATTCTTTCCCACTCTGTGGGTTATCTCTTCAGTCCTTCATTGTTTCCTTAGCTGTAGACTTTTCATTTTTAAAATAGTTTTATTTAATTACATTCCAAACATTACCTCCTTCCCAGTCCCTCCTCATAGAGTTCTTCACCCCATATTCCTGCCCTTTGCCTCTGAGATGATGCTCAACCCACCATCCATGCCCGACTACCTACCACCCATCTAGCTCCACCATATCCCATCCCCCACCCCCACATTCCTGTTTCCTAGGGCATCAAGTCTCCACAGGATTAGTCTCATCCTCTACTACTGAAGTCAGACAAGGAAGTCCTTGCTCCGCCTGTGCCTGCAACCATGAACCAGACCACATAAAGCTATTTTGTTGGTGTCTTAGTCTATGTGAGCTCCCAGGGTCTGGGTTAGTTTATACTGTTGGTCTTCCTATGGAGTTGCCATCACCACCAGCTCCTTCTATCCTTCCCCTAAGATCCAGCTATACTGCTCCTGGGAATATACCCAAAAGATGTTCCTCCACCATACCACAGGAACACATGCCGCAGTATGTTCACAGCAGTCTTATTTGTAATAACCAGAAGTGGAAATAACCCAGATGTCCCTCAATCAAAGAATGAATATAGAAAATATGTCCCTCAACTGAAGAATGAATACAGAAAATGTGAACCATTTCCATAATGGAATACTATTCAGCTATTAAAAATGAGGACATCAAGAATACTATAGGCATATGGGTAGAACTAAAAAATATCTTTCTGAGTGAGGTAACCTAGACTCAAAAGGACATGCATAGTATGTACTTACTGATAAGTGGATATTAGCCAGAAGTATAAGATACCCATGATACAACCCCTAGACTGCATGAAGTTTAACAACAGGGAAGGCGCAAGTGAGGATGCTTCAATCTCATTTATAGAGGGGAACAATATAATCCTGGGAGGAAAAGGGAGGGAAGGACCTGTGAGGAGGCAGGAAGAAATATGGGAGAAGTCAGAAGAGAAGCACAGACGGCCACGAGAATGAGTGGAAATATGCATCTGTGGTGGGTGGGGAATGGGGGGGGGGGCTTCTAGAATGTCTCAAAGACCTGGGATGAGAGAGGCCCCAAGACTCTATGGGGATGACCTTAGGCAAAATGCCCAGCATGGGTAGATAGAACCCGAAGAGCCTACCTCCAGTAGATAGACAGGGCCCTAGCGAAGGAATGGGTCACAAATTCACCTTCAAGATTTTTGATCCAGAATTGTTCCGGTCTAAAAGAAATAGAGAGACAAAAAAGGCGCAGAGAGTGAAGGAAAGACTAACCGATAACCAGCCCAACTCGGAATCTATCCCATGCACAGACACAAAGCCTTTACTCTATTGCTGATTCCATGTTGTGTTTTCATACAGGAGCCTGACATGGCCGTCCTTTGAGAAGCTCTACCAGCAGCTCAGACAAATGCAGACACTTACAGCCAACCTGACATTGGGAACTTCTAAGGAAAAATTAGGGGAAGGATGGAAATGGTCTTTATTTTTCTAATGTGCCTCTTTTCAAATGTTAGCCTTAATTACTGAGCAAATGGAGTCATAGTCAAGAAGTTATCTCCTTCCAGTTTCTGGCTATTATAAATAAGGCTGCAATGAACATAGTGGAGCACGTGTCTCTTTTATATGTTGAGGCATCTTTTGGGAAAGAACCCAGATGCCCTTCAACAGAGGAATGGATACAGAAAATGTGGTACATCTACACAATGGAATATTACTCAGCTATCAAAAACAACGAGTTTATGAAATTCGTAGGCAAATGGTTGGAACTGGAAAATATCATCCTGAGTGAGCTAACCCAATCACAGAAAGACATACATGGTATGCACTCATTGATAAGTGGCTATTAGCCCAAATGCTTGAATTACCCTAGATCCCTAGAACAAACGAAACTCAAGACTGATGATCAAAATGTGAATGCTTCACTCCTTCTTTAAATGAGGAAAAAGAATACCCTTGGCAGGGAAGGGAGAGGCAAAGATTAAAACAAAGACTGAAGGAACACCCATTCAGACCCTGCCCCACATGTGGCCCATACATATACAGCCACTCAATTAGACAAGATGGATGAAGCAAAGAAGTGCAGGCCGACAGGAGCCAGATGTAGATCGCTCCTGAGAGACACAGCCAGAATACAGCAAATACAGAGGCGAATGCCAGCAGCAAACCACTGAACTGAGAATAGGTCCCCCGTTGAAGGAATCAGAGAAAGAACTGGAAGAGCTTGAAGGGGCTCGAGACCCCATATGTACAACAATGCCAAGCAACCGGAGCTTCCAGGGACTAAGCCCCTACCCAAAGACTATACATGGACTGACCCTGGACTCTGACCCCATAGGTAGCAATGAATATCCTAGTAAGAGCACCAGTGGAAGGGGAAGCCCTGGGTCCTGCTAAGACTGAACCCCCAGTGAACTAGACTATGGGGGGAGGGCGGCAATGGGGGGAGGGTTGGGAGGGGAACACCCATAAGGAAGGGGAGGGGGGAGGGGGATGTTTGCCCGGAAACCGGGAAAGGGAATAACACTTGAAATGTATATAAGAAATACTCAAGTTAATAAAAAAAAAAATTTACAAAAAAAGGCTAAAAAAAAAAAAAGAAGTTATCTCCTGTACCTTTGTACTTTAGGGCACTGCCTAGGTTTTCTTCTAGTAGTTTCAGTGTTTTGGGCTTCACATAGTTATTTGATCCATTTGAAATTGACTTTTGCTCATGTCATAGGCATAAATCTAATTTCATTCTTCTACATATTGATGGGTAAGGTCACATAAAGAACAACACCACTCATAATTGTGAGATAGAGGAGAAAGAATGGTAAAAATGATGTAAATATATTTCTTATAGGTTAAATACCTCAAAATATTTTACTTTTAATTAAAAATCTCTCAGAAACACTTTTAAGTATGTTGTTATTTCAATTTTCAGATTATAATTTAATTACATTTCTCCATTCCATTTCTTTACCCAATTTTTTTCATGTACCCTTCATTTCTCTCCTTCAAAATTATGGTTCTCTCTCTCTCTCTCTCTCTCTCTCTCTCTGTTTTAATAGCTACTTCAGGCATGTGCATGCATATACATATTCCTAGATATAAATTCTTCTGTACATATAATACAGCCAGTATATATGTTTTCAGTGCTGACCATTTGGCATCTCTTTCCTTAGTTGCCTGTAGTTATGTGGGTGGTGCTGAAACATTTATGGCTTGTTGTTCAGTTTGGTTCCTTGTTGTCATCCATGCCTAGCTCACATATCAATAGTCATGTTGATGAAACTTTATGGATGCAGCTTCTAATACTACCAATAACATTCTCATTGCAAATTTCCTTATCTTCTGGCCCTTACAATCTTTCTGTTCCCTCTTTTGCCATGTTTCCTCAGCCTTAGGTTGAGGACTGTTTTTTAAAGGTATCCTCTGATATTGGAATCCATAACTGTTTGTTTTAATTAGTTGTTTATTTCCGCAGTGTTTTCAGTCTGTTATAAAAAGCACCTTTGATAAGGGGTAGGTGAAGAAGACAATTATCTGTGGGTATAAAGACTAGTGCTTACATTTATAGACTATTATTCAGAGCTATGTTGACTTCGTAAATTGATGTTTGTAGATTCTCCTCCAATAACAATGATTCACTAGCACTAAGTAGCTAGATAGGTTTCCATGATCAGTGTCTCCCATTTCTTACACAAATCTTAAATTCATTAGAGAGCTATTCATTTCTACTATGAACCATGATCTTGTTGTACACTTATTATTATTATTCCATGCCCATTGGTATGAATCCTAGGCATCACAGCTATGTAATAATGTTCATTGCCTTCCTGTTTTGGAAACTTGCATGGCTTCTTGCTTCAAATCTTCAGATGTAAGTATGTAGCTTGTAGTAAGTACAAAAATCAGGAAACTAAAATGGGACCATTGCCCGAATAGGGGTATGTGGAGCAATCATATGATCATTAAAATGAAAAGGGGGAGGCACCTTAGGTAGGAGGAGTGAGACTAATACAGAAAAAATTGAAGGGGGTTTAAGGAAAATAACAAGATGCAAATGATAGGAGTGATGGAAAATGGTGATCTACATGAAAAGGGAGGGCAGTAAATACAGGAGTCACTGCTTTAAGAATCAATTTTTTATAACAGTAAAACAACAGTACAGAGTTATTTTAACCACTTGCAGTATCTTTGTTATGCATGCATTTAATACCAGAATTTTTTTAATCAAGGCTCTGAGTCATTATTTTCTCCTAAGAGATCTTTTCCCCTTTATTCTTGTCTTCTGTGCTGTTTTCTCCTGGCTTTTACATACAGTATAACACTTCTTTTGAGTGAGTAGCTGTCAGGAGATAAGAGTTCATTTTGATCAGAAGTAGTTGTTTATACTTTCTAACCAGAAACTATATATGAAATGTTACATTACCAACTTATCAAACTTCCCATTATCTCTAGATGTGAATTTGACAACTACCTCTGCTTCATTTTATTGTCAGAACATATTTAGTTGTGAGGAAGTCTGCCTTCACATCCTAACTGCATTCTCAGTAAGGATATTCACATTAGAAGTGCTTTAACAATGTCTGTTCTCTTCAGGTTTATTGGACAGCTATTCAGCCTACATTTGAGTCCATTTCAAGATTCCTTTGAAAGTTCTAAATTGGGAAGATGATAACTATGTGGAAAGAACTGATCCTCATTCTAGTCAAAATTTAGAACATTCCTAAAGCCCAACGGAAATGTAGAAAATTTTGCTTGCATTCTCAAAATGTGTTTGTTTACTTTTTGTTTGTTTTTCTGTTATTTAAGCACCCTCAAAGTGGGAAATTGAAGAGATTTTTCAGCTTAAAACATTCAGTACCAAAATAAATTCAACCAATTTTTACAAATGAATTCTAGGATATACCAAACACAGAGGAGACTTAAATGAGTATTCCACGTGACCCTTTACTAAAGTAACTATTTATTTCATGTCTGAGTAATCTGCAATACCTGTTAAAATATCAATTTTGTATGTTGCCTATAGGGAGATCAGGAATCTCCAAGGTTCATAAACATCACAGACACATATGATGTTGAAAAACTTTCAGATAAACATTTTACATATATATATATACATATATATATGATATAGATAACCTATTTAACCTAGAAATTAATACTCTCAGACAAATAATCAGATAGAATAAAAATGAGATGTTTAAAGCTGGGAAAAATGATGATATTCAGTCAATAGTGACAAGGAACTTAATTGGAGAAAAGTCTTTTTCATCAAATGCATGGTAGTTAGAATGCATAAATGAGGTCAGGCTAGAATATACACAAACTTGAACATTAGCATACAAAAACTGAAATAATTTCAGATATCAGCATTTAAACTATGCCAAACAGGTCATTGAAGAACCATTGAATGGTTTAAATAAAAGGCTGTTGTAGTAAGATTAATGCCTTAAGAAATTTGTTCTGGCAGCAAAGCCTAAGATGAATTGGAAACAGAAGAACTTGAGAGATTCTAAAGTCAGGAAGCATCTGTTGTTAATTGGCCAAGTAAAAGTATCCACAGTAACATAATAAAACTGGGCAGATGTAAACAGCATGCAAGAGAAAGCCCTCCCCAGGACTACAGTAGTATAGAATATTAAAGTTAAAAGAAGAGAGAGAGAGAGAGAGAGAGAGAGAGAGAGAGAGAGAGAGAGAGAGAGAGAGAGAGAGAGGGAGAGAGAGGAGAATTGGATGGTTTAGTACTGAGAGCAGGGACAAATTGGAGAGACCATTGACATATATGGAAAGGGAGCAAAGGGCAAAATTTCCACAAAACGTGAAGGCCGAAATCTGGATTTGAATTATCAGAATTGAGAAAAGAAATGACCAAAAATTATCCAGAAAGGTTCTGCATAAATTCATTACAACATGATAAAATAAATATAGACTCCTGCCTCCTAAAAATGATAACATGGTTATAACTATACTTACATTACTGTGAGAAAAACAAATATTTTTCTAATGGAGGAAATAACAAAAATGCATCAACAAACTTATTAGCAGAGTATCATTGGAATTGTGTTATCTTTCTAGTCAACAAAAGCTGTATAATCTTTGTAATTCTCCCTTCAATTGTGTATTAAACGTCACTATATGTTTTCTTCAATTATTTATTTTATGTTTATGTGTACGTTGTAGCTCTCTTCAGACACACCATTATAGACGGTTGTGAACCACCATGTGGGTGCTGAGAATTGAACTCAGGATCTCTAGGAAGAGTAGTCAGTGCTCTTAAATGCTGAGTCATCTCTCCAGCCCACTGTGTTTTCTTTTATTGTGGAGGAGACAATTGTGCAGACACTGCAAGGATTTCTGTTTTATGCAGCAGGTAATATAGAAACATTTCTAATAGCTATTCAAATGGAGATTTCTACTAACACCAACCACTTGCATGAGTTAAGAATTTCTTTTTTTTTTCATTTTCTATTGAATATTTTCTTTATCTACATTTCAAATGTTATCCCCCGTTCCTGGTTTCCCCTCCAGAAACTACCTATCTCATTCCCCCTACCACTGCTTCTATAAGGGTACTACACTACCCACCCAGTCACCCACTCTCTTTCATCTCCCTGCCCTGGCATTCCTTTATACTGGGGCATTGAGCTGTCACAGGACTTCTAAAAGCAAGAACAGGCTCTAAGGAAGCCAGAAGTTCTAACAATAGCAGAGATTGAAAATGATTGATTTACAAATAGAAGGTCTTGCTTACTATAAGTTTTGTAATCAGAAAAAAAGGAGAAAAAAGAGTACCACTCCAGATCATTGTAATCAATAATCAAAAACTGACACCAGAGAAAGGTAAATTTATATTGTTTTGAATCACATACAAATATGTAAAAAGAAGTATATATTTTTCAGAACTTTTAAGTTATTTTATGTGATTTTTTTGGTCTTTCTGGATGTTTGTGATTTCTATTTTCAAACAGTCAATATATTTGAAAGGAAGCTTTATACGAGCTAACTTGAAGTCTCCAGACAATAATATGCATAATGTGGACCATATATCCTTTCAAGAAAATATATTGGCCAATACGCTGGCCACCTATAATTGACTGAAAAATTAAGACAAATGTTTTTCAAGAAGCCTATATTACACATCACCATCAGGTCCTGGCCAAACACATGTAACTTAATACTTACTTTTGAAAAATAAAGGAAAAGGTTAATCATTATATTTTTAGGGTCTAAAATTTAAAATTTCTTGCTACAAATTGTTATAATTCTAGTATTAAATAACATTTAATAACTGTTTACATGTTGTTAAAATGGATCATAACAAGACTGAATTTTCAACTTCAAATTGCCAAATGTGAATCAGTAGTGACTTGGGTATGGATAAATTTGGCAGTATTTTTGTTTTTGAGATTATAATAGAATTACTTCATTTCTTAACCTTCCTCCTTCCAAATTCTGTCCTATATTCCTTTTCTGACTTCTTTTAAATTCATGGTCTTTTTCTTTGAATCAATTGTTGTTACTGACTTGTATGTGAATGTTTTATGGTTTGAATAAAAATGACTCCCACAGACTTATAGGGAATGACACTATTGGGAAGCGTGGCCTTATTAGAGAAGGTGCAGCTTTGTTGGGGAAAATGTGTCACTGGGAGTGGGATTTGAAGTTTTAGATGCTCAATGTAGGTGTAGTGGCTCACTATATCTTTTTGAGCCTATATATCTGGATGTAAAACTCTCAGCTTCCTCTTCAGCACCATGTCTTTGTTCATGCCACCATAATTTTTGCCACGATTATAATGAACTGTGTGCCAGCCCCAATTAATACTTTCCTTTCTTGGATTTACTGTGATTTTGCTATTTACTGCAATAAAACCCTAATACATATATACAAATATATTCATAAATATACAAATATACTCTTCTCAGTATATATGATTACTTACATGTATGTTTTCAAGACTGACCATTTAGTATTGGATAACCAATTGGCATGCTATTATCTGGAGCGGCATTTGTACTGTTGCTGTCTTTGTTCAGCTCATGTTTGGGCAGTCATGTTGGTAAGACTTTTTGGGTGGAGCTCCTGAAATTACTAAGAGATACAGTCTCACAGAAATATCCCTGATCTTTGAATAGTAGAATATTTTTTGCCACCTTTCTTTCAGTATTCCCTGAGTCTTAGCTCCAGGAGATGTAGAAATATCCATTGTGACCAAGCTCCACAACTTCATTTGGTTATTGTTTACTGTAATTGCCTTTGTCTGCTGTAAAGAGAAGTTTTTTGATAAGTTTTGGGGACTAAATTTTTTATGATTGTATTAGAAAAAATATTTGGTTTGTAGTTAGTGATCATAGTGGAAGACACTATGCATTTGAGATACAGGACCCAGAGTTCTCTGAGCTGGAACTTATTTAAAAGCCTCTTTTCTGATGACTAAAAATCATGGTAACAGAAGTTATCATACAGATTTCCAAATTGTGGAAGTAATCAGCATTCCTACCCAGCTATGACTCTGTGAAGCACAACATTGACAAGTAGAGCATAATAACAATATGCACCATATTCAGCTTAGGAATTTTTATTTTGTATTTTTTTTCTCTCAGAGCTGAGGATTGAACCCTGGGCTTTGTGCTTGCTAGGAAAGCAATCTACCACTAAGCTAAATCCCACTACCTGAGGACCCAGCTATACCTCTTCTGGGCATATACCCAAAAGATGCTCTAACATACAATAAAGACACAAGATCCACTATGTTCATAGCAGCCTTATTTATAATAACCAGAAGATATATATATATATTCACCAAAACTAGATAAGACTGATGAAGCTAAAAAGTACATGGTGAAAGGGACCGGATATAGATCTCTCCTGAGAGGCACAACCAGAACATGTTAAATCCAGAGGTCCATGCTAGCAGCAAACCACTGAAGTGAGAAAAGGACCCCATTTGGGGGAATTAGAGGAAGGTTTGAAAGAGCTGAGGGGGCTTGCAACCCCATAAGAACAACAATGCCAACCAACCAGAGCTTCCAGGGACTAAACCACTACCGAAAGACTATACATGGACTGACCCAGGGCTCCAAGTGCATATATAGCAGAGAATAGCATTTTATGGTCAGCAGTGGAAGGGGAAGTCCTAGTTCCTGACAAGTTTGGACCCCCAGTGCAGGGTAATGATGGAGGGGCGCCTTAAGGGGGGGGGAACACCCCTATGGGGGAGGGGGAGGGGATGGGTGGTTATGGACAGGAAACTGGAAAAGGGAATAACATTTGAAATGTAAATAAAGAAATACATCTAATTAAAAATAACAACATGCATACTGTAGTGTGATAAGCAATAGCTCTTTAAGTTCTGCTCAATGAGGGAAACTATTTCTGATAACAGAAACCTAGCCAACTACCCAAGCCTAGTGACAACATACGTCTTGGAGGAGAAGGTCTAGTAAACCATGATAAATTATATTTTAATTAATTTTTGCTGTTTATAGTGGCTTAAGGACTTTTCTGTTACTGAGAAGATGGTGATGTTTTCTCTAATGTTAGTTTTAGTGGATATGCAATAGTATTTGTATAATTCACTATAATATTTTGAATGTTTGTTTTATTTACTAATAAATAAGATTAATTACAGAGAAATATTTTTAAAAACATAATAAAAACCATTACTGAATTTACTCTTTGAATCAAAGGCAGGAATGAAATATTTAAACTATTTAGAATAAACTGGATGTCAGAAAGAACAATTAGTGTACATTAAAACTGATTTTGTTTGTAGCTCATATGCAAAGTAGTAATTGTTTCTCAAACTGTTTCACTGGCCTTTACCAAGCTATGTTAAGCAATTCATTTAGGTTGGCTATACTTCACTCATAATACCTGCATCTGAAGGATATATTGTTACTTCTGTTAATTCCTAGGGCTTGGTGGTGGGAGGCCATATTTGTATGATTCCCAAGATACTAAACTTTTTTTTTTCATGAAGAAACCTTGTGTAATATGTCAGTAGACTCTATTCTTTCAAGGGCATCTTGAAAATTGTAGGACATGAAATAAATACCAATAAAATTACTAGTAGATCCTGCCTTTCTTTGTGTGATACCTAGTGTTACTATAAGAGCTTGTAGATAGAAAGGGACTTGACAACAAAAAGAACAAGAAAATATTGGCTTATATTGAGCCTTCTCAAAACAAAGGGGACAATATCTATTAGACTTCTGGTGGAATTTTCAAAACAAGCTAGTCTTAAATTCTAATAATCTGAGGGCATCTAAACTTCCCTACCCAGTCATTCAAAGAAATACATTGCTATTTCATACTGCAATATAATTGCACAATTATACATAGCCTTTGGCGGTGTATCACTTTGATTTATCACTGACTTAACAACACTATTGGGCACTTCTGTTATTTTTTGTTTGTTTTTTTCTTGTTTTTGTGTTTTTTTCACTTTTTATTGGTTATTTTATTTATTTACATTCAAATCTTATCCCAGTTTCCCCTCCACAAACCACCTATCCACACCCCTCCCCATACCTCTGTGAGGATGCTCCCCTACCTTCCCACCCACTCTTGCCCTAGCATTCTCCTTAGCTGGGTCATTGACAAAGGGGCTCCCCTCTAAGTGAAGACTGCTAAGGCAATCATCTGTAACATATCCAACTGGAGCCATGGGCCTCCCTAGGTGTACTCTTTGGTTGATGGTTTAGTCCTTGGGGGGATTGAGGGATCTGGCTGGTTGATATTGTTGTTCTTCCTATGAGATTGCAAACCCCTTCAACTCCTGCAGTCCCTCCCCTAACATCTCCATTGGGGTCCCTGTGCTCAGTCCAATGTTTGGTTGCATGTATCTACATCTCTATTGATCAGGATCTGGAAGAGAAACTCAGATGACAGCTGTACCCGGCTCATGTCAGCAAGAACTTTGTGGCATCAGCACAAAGCTGGGTTTGGTGTCTGCAGATGAGATGGTTACCTAGGTGGGGCAGTCTCTAGTTTGCCTTTCCTTCAGTGCCTGCACCACTCTTTGTCCCAGAATTTCCTATTGACATTGGAATTCTGGATTAATACTTTTGGGGTGGGTGGGTGACTCCATCCCTCAACTGGGGGCCCTGACTATCCACTGGATTATGGTCTCTATAGGTTCTCCTTTTTGTTGAGTATTTCAGCTAATGTCCTCTCTGTTGGTCCCTGGGAACCTCTTGGGTCATTGTCATCTGGGACTCCCTAGTGGCTATCCCAAGTTACCCCTCCCCTTCTGCTACACATCTCCTTTCAAATCCATGATCCTCTGAACTTCTTCCCCATTTACTTCTGTATCTGAACAAGCACCCTTTTTCCTTCACCCCTCTCTTCCTCCCAGATCCCTCCCTCTCTCTACCTCCCAGAGATTATATTCTTCTGCCTTCTCAATAGGATCATAGCATCCACATTTTGGAGTGATCTTCCTTCTTCTTGGGTTTCATATGGTCTGTGAGTTGTATTGTGTGTATTCGAAGCATTTTTTCGCTAATATCCACTTATTGGTGACTACATACCATGTGTTTTCTTTTGTGACTGGCTTATTTCACTTAGCATGCTATTTTCAAATTCCTTCCATTTGCCTGTGAATTTCATGAAGACTTTTTTTTTAATACCTGAGTAGAACTCCATTATGTAAATCCACCACATTTTCATATCCATTCCTCTGTTGAGGGACATCTGGCATATTTCCAGCTTCTGTCTTTTATAAATAAGGTTGCTATGAACATAGTAAAACGTAAGTCCTTTTTATATGCTGGACCATCTTTTGGCTATATGCCCAGGAGTGGTATAACTTGGTCCTCATATAGTACTATGTCTAATTTTCTGAGGAACTGCCAGACTGATTTTCAGAGTGGTTGTACCAGCTTGCAATTCCACTAGAAATGGAGGAGTGTTCCCCTTTCTCTACATCCTCATCAGTACCTGCTGTCTCCTGAGTTTTCTATCTTATCCATTATAACTGGTGTAAAGAAGAAGCTCCAGTGTACCCTATAAAGTTGACTATGGATGTTTTGCTTGTTCTGTCTACTGATCTCTCCAAAGCGTCTGGTACTTAGTAAGCACTCAAAAGTAATGAATAAATGAATTATCCTAAAACTGTCTACTTTTAGAAAATTAGCGAACTAGACTAGTGTGTTCACTAGTGAGTTACAAAAGGGAAGACTGTTCCTATCAAGGTAAGAGGCAAGGACCAACATTCGAGGTTCATCTCCTCAGACCTCCACATTTCTATAACACTTATGATCCTATACTCATACACACATAGATAGACACAAATATCACATCCACAAATTCTAAAACTAATGATTTTATGATTTTTGGTAAACACTTGACAGATATGTAATGTAAATAAAGTTGTAATATATATTAACTGATTGTAATTTCTTCCAGATTTTGTATTTTGCAAATTGCTTCATCTCCTATTCAGTATTTTAGTGCTTATTTTTTTAACAAAATACCCTTCCTCCTTGTATTCTTGAATTTTAAATGAGAGGATAAATAATGAATACATCAAAAATTGCCCTCAGTTTTTCAACCACAACAGTCACATAAGGTTTTTGCCAGCCTCTAATAATTTTCCAAGTACTTCACTCTAAACTAGGTATTCTCACATACATTTAAGTTCTATGTATAATTTTATTATATGCTCATGCCCATACATCTCTAGGCTTTTAAATAACTCTGCCTTCTCACATTCTCAATCCTTTTGCAATATATTTTTCTGTAAAATAAACAATAATTTTTGTAGTCATTCATATATTTATTGTTTTGTTCATTGTTCTTAAGTATATTGTACTGGAAGGCAGCTACCAGAAACCTCAGATCGTGTAGAAGAAATATTCCAGAAATTACAATATTTTGAGCATTTTCTAAGATGAAGATTTTAAAAGCTAAGTTTTGGCCCTCATTATGGTCATAGGAGGTATTAGTCTTTTTGTGTAGAAGAACTCTACACATTTGAGTCAATGACACATGTCAAATCTTTGGTCTCAGAAGAATTTGTTGTAGTCTTTGTACTATATAAAAGAAAATTATCATTTTAAAGGCTAGCATAACAGATCAGCAGTTGAAATTATATGTTTCAGAACTTGTCAAATTGAATTTGGTCTCCAAGACCCATATAGGGAAGGCAAGAACCAACATCCACAAGTTATCAACTGACCACCATATAAATGCACATCCATACCGGCATAGACACATAGACACAATATAACAATAACAACCACAAGAAAGTAAACATATAGCTGGAAAGATAGCTCATCTGTTAAGAGAACATAATAACCTTACAGAGTATGGGAATTCACTTTCCAGTACCCATGTGGGTTGGCACCTCAAATTTTCCTATAGTCATGTCTCTGTGTAGTTTTTAAATTTTTAAATGATGTAGGAGGGCTCAGCCTACTGAAGATGGTGCCAGCCCAGTCAGGAGATGATGGGTTGCAGAAGAAAGGAATCTAAGCATGCAATGGGTAGTAAGCGAAAAAGCAGTATTGCATTAGGTCCTGCCTCCATGTTTGAGTTCTTGCACCAACTTCTCTCCATATCGAATTATTATCTGGAAGTGTAATAATTGATAAAACCTTTCCTTTCTGAGTTTCTTTCAGTTAGCTTTAGCACAGAAGCAGAGAAGAAAACTAATGTGTGCTTGTTGAATACTTTGTAGCCATGAAAAAAATGTTTAGTTATTTCAAATACTTGTTAAAAGCTAAACACAAATATGTTTTTATATTGTCATTGCATTTATGTCAAAATGAAAGATGTATACACTTGGGAAGCAAAATAAAAATAGATGCAGTGGACATCGATGTATTGTTAGAATAGCTAGAGTGGGATTTTAGTTTTTAAAAAATCATTTATTATTGTGATAGAATTACTATATTTGTTATTATATTTTAAAGTTTGTCTGCAACCACATTTCCATTAACCAACTGCTGAGTATAATAGGTTTTAATTAATGTATTGTTTTAGTCTATTTAGCCTTTGGTGTTGAACTCAGGAAGCATTCATGGGCTGTTAAGTTTTATGACTCTATAATGACAGAACAGATTCTCAAAGTGTAAGTGACCTCCAAATAA
This sequence comes from Rattus norvegicus, assembly GCF_021556685.1. NCBI lineage: Eukaryota > Metazoa > Chordata > Mammalia > Rodentia > Muridae > Rattus > Rattus norvegicus. The sequence goes on along the minus strand of NC_141554.1, from coordinate 152,677,386 downwards.
CCAGCAGATTTGCTTAGATTGTCTGCTATTAAAGCATAAATAATACATAGTATTTTCAATAAATAATCTTATTTGGGTAGCTAAAATATGTAAAGGAGTATCATTTACATGACATTCACTTGTTCTATATTTCATACTAAATATACTAAATTAGTTTGGCCAAATAAGTACATGATTAAATAGAATACATTTTGCTTCTGTTACAAAATTGTGATTGAATTCAGCTTGTTTAAATTTAGTTCAATTGGACCTAATTTTTCAACCCTTCATCTTCTGATTTTGCAATTATTCTAAGTGTAGACCATATATAAACATAATTTTCCAACAGTACAGGTATATGTACAAGAACAGCAGCCATTATGAATTACTTCATAAGCATGCTTTTTATTGAATGGGATAGAGAATAACATGTGCTATGGTATAGGCAAAATCCATACCTCAGAAAGAGGATGGCATATCTGATACTTGGGAACCTTTCACCTTAAATGACAAAGTTCCTGCCAAATGCGATTAAGGGCTCTGGGGTGACAAGGCAATTTTGTGTTATTTGAGTGCAATGAATATACAAAAATTCTTAGTGAATAGGGCATACCTCATAGAGACCGTTGCATAGACAAGTAGGCCATAGGATAGAGAAATTTGAAGCTGCAATGCTGTTGGCTTGGGAGGTTGACAATACATAGAAAACCTGTGACTATTAGAAGGTGGACAAGTGAAGAAGATGGAGTCTCTATAGAGCATCCCAGAAGGTACTGAGCCCCAATGACTCTCAGGTTTTAGTGCAGTGAGGCCAATTTTGGACATCTGTCTTTTAGAACTATAAAGTACTGGGTCTGGATTTCTACAGTCTACATTGTAGATTGTCTCAGGACCCCAGAAGTTATTAGTTGATGGTACTTGCTCTTATTATTCATAAAATGTTTAGTTTTTTCCTTTCATAAGAAAGCATTATTACTTATGCACAGAGAAATGTGCTAGGATTTGACTCTCGATCTTGAAGCTTGCCTTTGGCAGCAAAATTCCTAAATAACTACCAAATCAAAAAGAGATGGCACTCTGATATGAATGAACCTCATTTAGGCTCACCTGCTTACTGAATAAAAGACTTAAGCCCTGTTGAAAGCAGACATGCTGATTAGGGGGCATAGGTGGTTCTTTCTAGCCCTTAGAATAAACTTCTTTATCAAAGCAGCCTAGAGATATTTTCTACCCTCTGAACTTCCCCATCACTCTCTAAAGAAATGAAATAAAAAGTTTCCATAGCTGTAAACTTCCCTTTCATACTGATTCAAAGGCCAAAGCTCACTGCCAGTCTAAGTAATTTTGGGAAAGGATCTTTTCATATCCTATAGAAAACATACTCCAATTTGTGTTTTTGTTGAAATATAAAAGAGAATGCAGAGAAAAAGCTTCTGGAAATTTCAGCAAATACTTTTCTATAATTTACATTTTATTGCAAAAGTTCTCAGCATGTAGACTCAAGATACCAATGAGTAAGCAGAAAATAAACTTTATTTTTTAAGTGTTTAGTTATTTCAGCAACTCTTATGGTTTCATACAGTATTATATTCACTAATTGGGTGACTGTAACTGATCCTGAGTTAAAAATAGCTATTTATCCATTACTCTGTAGCATGATGTTGCAAAGGAAGAATGTACATTTCATAATTTCATAATTTTAAGAAGTTTCTTTAAAGTTAAATGGAAAAACTTAACTTTGACCACTTTATGTCCAGTGAGTAGCAATTAAGAGAGTCACTGCATGTGAAAAATGATGGACATGAGCTAGTGGACACGTGTGCTACAGGTCAAGCCATTGATATGGATAAAAAACAAAAGTGCTGGACACAGAATTAATCATGTGGCATGATTCTTAAAGGCTTCATTTGCTTGCGATTTGAATATACAGGAGAAAGACATCTCAATAGAAAGATGGTTGTTGCACATTGAAAGGATGCAGACCCTATAGTAGTCATTGTCCATCTTTTATTCTTATAATTATTTCTAAAGATGAAAATTTGTTGACTCAGCCTATCAGTGGTTTTGGCCTTCATTATTTTATTGTATTTGCATGTTTAGTTTTAGAGATATAGTCTCATCTTCAAAGCTATTACAAAGGTGGCTTCGTGTATCATGCTCTTAGGTGTTTGGAAAACATGTTTATGTCATGATATGTGAAATATTCTCTTTCTTTGTTGATGTTGTTTATGTGTTTTAAAGTTTGTACTAGTTCTTTCAGAATGTTTCACCCTTCCAGTTTCTGCCTGTGCCCTGAGCTTAATGGGTCACATACTTCTCTGTACTCATATCCCTTGAGGGAGAGAGCTGGACTCTTAGAAGTGCAGACAATCCTGAGAGCTCAGGGGAGACTACCACTTCTGCTCACATTCTGGGGCCAAGAGGAATCTGCATAGTGACCGCTGGACACAGGAACCTAGAAGGAGTCAAGGAGAGGATACTTACTGTCTCTACCTGCACCTAGAGCTGAAAGCCAGGCACCAGGAGTGCTAACACACTTGAGAGTAGAAGTAAGAGCAACTCTGTTCAGAGGAGAGGTGCTCTCAACTCTCTTCTGAGTAATCTGCCTGGAAACCTCAGGAATCTCGGAGCAGTCTGCAACAGGATACTTCCAGTTTCTGCCTGTGCCCAGAGCTGAACCAGTTCACGGCTCTCTGCACCCAGATAGTGCTGAAAGAAAACAGGTCTACAGGAGTGCTGACACACAGGATTACAGGAGGGTCAAGCCACTGTCAGAGACATTAAAACTAGCTAACACCAGAGACAAATTTATGGCAACGAGCAAGCTCAGAAACCAAAGCAACAGAAACAAAGACTACTTGTCATCATCAGAGTGCAGTTCTCCCACCACAGCAAATATTGGATATCCCAACATACTGCAAAAGCAAGATTTGTATTTAAAATCACATCTCATAATGTTGATAGAGGACAATGCTCTAATCGATGACAACTTGGTCAAGGAAGAAATAAAGAGGGGCTGGGGATTCAGCTCAGTGGTAGAGCGCTTACCTAGGAAGCGCAAGGCCCTGGGTTCGGTCCCCAGCTCCGAAAAAAAAGAATCAAAAAAAAAAATAAAGAAATTAAATACTTATTAGAATTTAATGAAAATGAAGATACAACATTCCCAAACTTATGAGACACAATGAAAGCAGTACTAAGAGGAAAACTCATAGCTCTGAGTGCCTGCAAAAGCAAACAGGAGAGAGGATATGGCAGCAGCTTGACAGCACACCTAATAGCACTAGAACAAAAAGAAATAAATAAACCCAAGAGGAGTAGAAGGCAGGAAATAATCAAACTCAGGGTTGAAATCAACCATGTAGAAATGAAAAGGAATATACAAAGAATCAACAAAACCAGATCTGGTTCTTTGAGAAAATCAACAAGATCAGTAAACCCTTACCCAAGCTAATCAGAGGTCACAGAGAGAATAGCCAAATTAAAAATATAAAAAATGAAAATAGAGAAATAACAGAATCTGAAGAAATTAAAAAACTGATCATATCCTACTACAAAAGTCTATATTCAATATAACCAGAAAATCTGGAGAAAATGGACAATTTTCTCAATAGATACCAGGTACCAAAGTTAAATCAGAAACAAATAAACTATCTAAACAACCGCATAACTCCTAAAGAAATAGAAGCAGTCATTAAAAGTCTCCCAACACAAAAGCCCAGGTCCAGATGTGTTCAGTGCATAATTCTATCAGAACTTCATAGAAGACTTCATTCCAATACTGTCCAAACTATTCCAGAAAATAGAAACAGACGGAGCACTACCAAATTCCTTCTATGAAGCCACAATTACTCTTATACTGAAACCACACAAAGACTCAGACAAGAAAGAGAACTTCAGACCAATTTCTATTATGAATATTGAGGCAAAAATACTCAATAAAATTCTTGCAAACCGAATACAAGAACACATCAAAATGATCATCCATCATGATCAAGTAGGCTTCATCCCAGGGGTGCAGGGAAGTTTTTATTTATGAAAATCCAGCAATGTAATTCAGTATATAAACAAAGTCAAAGGTAAGAACCACATGGTCATTTCATTAAATGCTGAGAAAACATTTGAGAAAATTCAATACCCCTTCCTGATAAAAGTCCTGGAAAGATCAGGAATTCAAGGCCCATATCTAAACATAGTAAAAGCAATATGCAGCAAACCAGTACCTAACATCAAACTAAATGGAGAGAAATTTGAAGCAATCCCAGTCAAATCAGGGACTAGATAAGGCTGCTCACTCTCTCACTACTACTTTTTTTTTATCTTTATTGACTTGAGTATTTCTTATTTAAATTTTGATTGTTATTCCCCTTCCTTGTTTCCAGGCCAACATCCCCCTAGATCCTCCTCCTCCCCTTCTCTATCGGTGTTCCCCTCCCCATCCTCACCACATTACTGCCCTCCCCCCATCAATCACGTTTACTGGGGGTTCAGTCCTGGCAGGACCAAGGGCTTCCCCTTCCACTGGTGCTCTTACTAGGCTATTCATTGCTAAGTATGCAGTTGGAGTCCAGGGTCAGTCTATGTATAGTCTTTGGGTAGTGGCTTAGTACCTGGCAGCTCTGGTTGCTTGGCATTGTTGTTCATATGGGGTCTCAAGCCCCTTCAAGCTCTTTCAGTCCTTTCTAAATTTCCTTCAACGGGGGTCCAGTTCCCAGTTCAGTGGTTTGCTTCTGGCATTCGCCTCTGTATTTGCTGTATTCTGTCTGTGTCTCTCAAGAGAGATCTACATCCGGTTCTTGTCGGCCTGCACTTCTTTGCTTCATCCATCTTATCTAGTTTGGTGGCTATATATGTATGGGCCACATGTGGGGCAGGCTCTAAATGGGTGTTCCTTCTGCCTCTGTTCTAAACTTTGCCGCCCTATTCTCTGCCAAGGGTATTCTTGTTCCCCTTTTAAAGAAGGAGTGAAGCATTCGCATTTTGGTCATCCTTCTTGAGTTTCATGTGTTCTGTGCATCTAGGGTAATTCAAGCATTTGGAATAATATCCACTTATCAATGAGTGCATACCATGTGTATTTTTCTGTGATTGGGTTACCTCACTCAGGATGATATTTTCCAGTTCCATCCATTTGCCTATGAATTTCATAAAGTCATTGTTTTTGATAGCTGAGTAATATTCCATTGTGTAGATGTACCACATTTCTGTATCCATTCCTCTGTTGAAGGGTTCTTTCCAGCTTCTGGCTATTATAAATAAGGCTGCTATGGACATAATGGAGCATGTGTCTTTGTTATATATTAGGGCATCTTTTGGGTATATACCCAAGAGAGGTATAGCTGGGTTCAACTGGAGGTCAGCATGTGGAAGATTGCAGATCGATCCATGCTTATCACCCTGTACAAAGCTTAAGGCCAAGTGGATCAAGGACTTCCACATCAAACCAGATACACTCAAACTTATAGAAGAAAAATGGGGAATCATCTTGAACACGTGGGCACTGGAGAAAATTTCCTGAACAAAACACCAATGACTTATTCTCTAAGATCAAGAATCGACAAATGGGATCTCATAAAACAGCAAAGCTTCTGTAAGGCAAAGGACACTGTTGTAAGGACAAAATGACAACCAACAGATTGGGAAAATATCTTTACCAATCCTACAACTGATAGAGGGCTTATATCCAAAATATACAAAGAAATCAAGAAGTTAGACTGCAGGGAGAAAAATAAATTTATTAAAAAATGGGGTTCAGAGCTAAACAAAGAATTCACAGTTCAGGAATGCCGAATGGCTAAGAAACACCTAAAGAAATGTTCAACAACTTTAGTAATAAGGGAAATGCAAATCAAAACAACCTTGAGATTCCACCTCATACCTGTCAGTATGCTTAAGACCAAAAACTCAGGTGACAGCAAATGCTGGCAAGGATGTGGAGAAAGAGGAACACTCCTCCATTGTTGGTGGGATTGCAGACTGGTACAACCATTCTGGAAATCAGTCTGGAGGTTCCTCACAAAATTGGACATTGAACTACCTGAGGACCCAGCTATACCTACTTCTTAAATATAGTACTTGAAGTCCTAGCTAGAGCAATCAGACAGCAAGAGGACTTAAAAATAATACAAATTGAAAGGGAAGAAATCACAATATCACTATTTTCAGATGATATGATAGTGTACTTAAGTGACTCCAAATATTCCACCAGAGAACTACTTAACCTGATAAATAACTTCAGCAAAGTGTTGGGGTATAAAATTAACTCAAACAAATCAGTAGCCTTCCTCTACTCAAAGGATAAATAGGCTGAGAAAGAAATTAGGGAAATAACACCCTTCACAATATTCCCAAATAATATATCTTGGGGTGACTTTACCCAAGCAAGTGAAATATATGTATGAAAAGAAATTCAAGTCTCAGAAGAAAGAATTTGAAGAAGGTCTCAGAAGTTGGAAAGATCCTCCATTCTCATGGAGTGACAGGATTAATATAGTAAAGATGGCCATTTTGCCAAAATCCATCTACAGATTCAAGGCAATCCCCATCAATATACCTTCTCAATACTTTATAGAGATAGAAAAAGCAATTTGCAAATTCATTTGGAATAACAAAAAACCCAGGATAGTGATAACTCTACTCAACACTAAAAAAAAAAAAAAAAAAAAAAAAAAAAAAAAAAAAAAAAAAAAAAACTCCTGGGGGAATCACCATCCCTGATTTCAACATTACAGATCAATAGTAATAAAAACTGTATGGTATTGGTACAGAGACAGGCAGATAGATCAGTGGAACAGAATTGAAGACCCAGAAATGAACCCACACACCTATAGTGAATTGATCTTTGACAAAGTAGCTAAAACTATCCAATGGAAGAAAGATGATAGCATTTTCAACAAATGGTGCTGTTTCAACTGGAGGTCAGAATATAAAAGATTACAAATCGATCCATTCTTATCACCATGTACAAAGCTTAAGTCCAAGTGGATATAGGACCTCCACATCACCAGATACACTAAAACTAATAGAAGAAAAAGTGGGGAAGAGTCTTGAACACATGGGCACTTGGGAAAATTTCCTAAACACAACAGCAGTGGCTTGTGCTCTAAGATCAAGAATCGACAAATGAGACCTCATAAAACTGGCAAAGGTTCTATAAGGCAAAAGACACTGTTATTAGGACAAAACGGCACACAACAGATTGGGAAAAGATGTAGGACTTACCAATCCTACATCTGATAGAGGGTTAATATCCAAAATATACAAAGAATTCAAGAAGTCAGACTCCAGAGAGCCAAATAACCCTATTAAAATGGGGTACAGAGCTAAACAAAACATTCTCAGCTGAGGATTATGGAATGACCAAAAAGTACCTAAAGAAATGTTCAACATCCTTAGTCATCAGAGAAATGCAAATCAAAACAACGTTGAGATTCCACCTCACACATCACAGAATGGCTAAGATAAAAAGCTCAGGTGACAGCAGATGCTGGCAAGGATGTGGAGAAAGAGAAACACTCCTCCATTGTTGGTGGGATTGCAAACTGGTACAACCATTCTGGAAATCAGTCGGTAGTTTCCTCAGAATATTGGATATTCCACTACCTGAGGACCCAGCTATACCTCTCCTGGGCAAATACCCAAAAGATTCTCTAACATACAACAAAGATACATGTTCCACTATGTTCATAGCATCTCTTGTTATGATAGCCAAAAGCTGGAAAGTACCCAGATGCCCTTCAACAGAGGAATTGATATAGAAAATATTGTACATCTACACAATGGAGTACTACTCAGCAATAAAAAACAATGACTTCATGAAATTCATTGGCAAATGGAATGAACTAAAAAATATCATCCTGAGTGAGTTAACTTAATCACAGAAAAACACACTTGGTATGTACTCATTGATAAGTGGATATTAGCCAAAAAGCTCAAATTATTCAAGATGCCATCCACAGACAACAGGGATGGCAAGAAAAAGGATGACCATAAGGTGGAAGTTCCCACTCCTACTTAAAAGGGGAAAAATATCCATAGGAGGGGATATGGAAGCAAATTTTAGAGCAGCGCCACAAGGAAAGGCCATTCAGAGCCTGTCCCACCTATGGCCCATATATATACAGCTACCAAAACAAGATATGATAGATGAAGTTAAAAAATTCATGCTGAAAGGGACTGGATACATTTCTCTCCTGAGAGACACATCCAGAGCATGTCCAATACAGAGGTCAATGCTAGCAGCAAACCACTGAACTGAGAACAGGACCACTTTGAGGGGGAATTAAAGAAAGTATTGAAAGAGTTGAAGGCCTTGCAACCCCATAAAACAATAATGCCAACGAACCAGAGTTTCTAGGGTCTAAACTAGTACTGAAAGACTATACATGGACTGACCCAGGATTCCGACTGCATATGTAGTAGAGAATAGCCTTATTGGGGCACCAGTGAAAGGGGGAAACCCTTGGTCCTGCCAAGGTTGGACCTCCAGTGCAGGGGATTATGGGGGGAATACCCATATGGGGAAGAGGGAAGAGAGCGAATGGGGGCTTATGGACAGGAAACCTGGAAGGAGACTAACATTTGAAATATAAGTAAAGAAATATATCTAATAAAAACAATAAAAAAGAATATAAATAACTGCCTAAAAGAAATACAGTACAACACAGGTAAACAAATAGAAGCATTTAAAGAAGAAAGACAAAAATCCCTTAAAGAATTACATGAAAAAACAAGCAAACAGGTAAAGGAATTGAATAAAACAATCCATGATCTAAAAATGAAAAAAAAATCACAAAGGGAGACCACACTGGTGATAGATAACTTGGGAAAGAGATCAGGAGTCATAGATGAAAGCATCACCAACAGAATTCAAGAGATATAACAGAGAGTCTCAGAGGCAGAAGATGCCATAGAAAACATTGACACAGGCATCAAAGAAAATGTAAAACACAAAAAACTCCTAACCCAAAACATTCAGTAAATCCAGGACACACTGAGAAGATCAAGAATAATAGGTATAGAAGAGAGCAAACACTCCCAACTTAAAGCACCAGTAAATATTTTCAACAAAATTATAGAAGCAAACTTCCCTAATCTAAAGAAAGAGATCCCCCAAAAAACAAACAAGAAACCTAAAGGATGTCAAATAGATTGGACCAGAAAAGAAATTCATCCTGCCACATAATAGTCAAAACATCAAATGCATAAAACAAAGGAAGAATATTAAACATAGTAACGAAAAAAGGTCTAGTAATATATAAAGGCAGATCTACCAGAATTGCACAAGACTTATCAACACAGACTAGGAAAGCCAGAAGATCCTGGGCAGATGTCATAAAGACATAAGGAAATACAAATACCTTGGCTACTATTTCCTGTAAGCTCTCAATTAACATAGATGGAGAAACCAAGATATCCATTGCAAAACCAAATTTACACAATATCTTTCAACATATCTATTCTCTACAAAGGATAATAGATGGAAAACTGCAACAGAAGGAGGGAAAATATACACTCGAATAACAGGAAAGTTATCTCCTTGCAATAAACCCAAAAGAAGAGATCCACACAAGCAGAATTCCATCTCTAACAATAAAAATAAGAGGAAACAACAGTCACTATTCCTTAATATCTCCTAACATCAATGGACTCAATTCCCCAAGAAAAAGACATAAACTAACACATTGGATACATAAAGAGGACCCAGCATTTTGCTGCATACAGGAAACACCCCTCAGTGACATATACAAACATTACCTCAGAGTAAAAGTCTGGAAAACAATTTTCCAAGCAAATGATCCCAAGAAACAAGCTGGAGTAGCCATTCTAATATCAAGTAAATTCTACTTTCAACTAAAAGTTAACAAAAACATAAGGAAAGACACTTCATAGTCATAAAGGAAAAATCTACCAAAATGAACAATCCTGAATATCTGTACTCAAAACGCAAGGGCACCTACACTTAGTAAGAAACCTTACTAAAGCTCAAAGCATACATTGCGCATCACACAATAATAGTGGGATATTTCAGCAACACACTCTGATCAACAAAGAGATCAGGGAAACAGACATTAACAAGGACATATAGGAGCTATCAGAAGTTATAAACCTAATGGATTTAACAGACATTTATAGAACATTTCATCCTAAAACAAAAGAATATACCTTCTTCTCAGCATCTCATGGTATCTTCTCCAAAATTGACCATATATTCGGTCACAAAACAGGCTCAAACAGATACAAGGAGATTGAGATAATTCCATATTAGATCACCATGGACTAAGGCTGGTCTTTAAAAACAACAAAAACAATAGAAAGCCCACATACACATTGAAGCTGAACAATGCTCTACTCAATGATAAATTGGTTAAGGGGGAAATAAAAAAAAGAAATTAAAGACCTTTTAAAATTTAATGAAAATGAAGGCACAACATGCCCAAACTAATGGGACACAATGAAAGCAGTGCTAAGAGGAAAACTTATAGTTTTGAGTGCCTCAAAAAATAAACAAATAAAAATAAAACAGGAGAGAGCATACATTAGCAGCATGACAGCACACCTAAAAGCTCTAGAACAAAAAGAATCAAATACACCCAAGAGGAGAAGAGTAGATGGCCAGAAATAATCAAACTCGGGGCTGAAATTAAATCAAATAGAAAAAAAAAAAGAATTACACAAAGAATCAACAAAAGAAGGAGCTGGTTTTGAGAAAGTCAACATGATAGGTAAACCTTTAGCCAGGCATACAGGACACAATGGGTGTATCCAAATTAATAAAATCAGTAATGAAAAGGGAGAAATTACAACAGAATCTGAGGGAATTCAAGAAATCAACAGATCCCACTACAAAAACCTATATTCAACAAAACTGGAAAATCTGGGTGAAATAGACAATGTTCTAGACAGATACCAGGTACAAAACTTAGATCAGGATTAGATAAACCATTTAAGCATCCCCAGAACTCATAAAAATATATTTAGTTATTAAATATCTCCAAACCAAAAAAGCCAAGAAACAGATGGATTTAGTGAAGAATTCTATCAGACCTTCATAGAAGAACTCATACCAATACTGTCCAAACTATTCCACAAAATAGAAACATGAGGAAAACTACCCAATTCCTTCTATGAAGCCACAATTATGCTTATAAACCATAAAATGACCCAACAAAGAAAGAGAACTTCAGACTAATTTCCCTTATGGATATCGATGCAAAAATACACAAATAAATTCTGGTAACCTGGATTTAAGAACACATCAAAATAATCATCCATTATGATCAAATAGGCTTCATCCCAGGGATGCAGGGATGGTTCAATATACAGAAATCCATCAACTTAATCCACTATGTAAGGAAAATAAAAGGAAAAGCCACATGATCATCTCATTAGATTCTGAGAAAGCATTTGACCAAATTCACCACCGCTTCATGGAAAAGTCTTGGAAAGATCAGGAATTCAAGGCCCATACCTCAAAATAGTAAAAAGCATTATATGGCAAACCAGTAGCCAAACATCATACTAAATGGAGAGAAACTTGAAACAATCCCACTGAAATCAGGGACTAGACAAGGCTGGCCACTCTCTCCTACCTATTCAATATACTACTTGTAGTCCTAGCCTGAGCAATCAGACAATAAAAGGAGGTCAAAGGATGCAAATTGGAAATGAAGGAGTCAAAATATCACTATTTTGATATTATGATAGTATACTTAAGTGACCCCAAAAGTTTCACCAGAGACCTACGACACCTGATAAACAACTTCAGCAAAGTGGCTGGATATAAAATTAACTCAAATCAAAGGATAAAGGGACTGATAAAAAATTAGTGACACGACACCATTCACGATAATCACAAATAATATAAAACACCTCGGTATGACACCTAACCAAGCAAGTGAAAAATCTGTATGATGAGAACTTCAAGTCTGAAGACAGAAATTGAAGAAAATATCAGAAGATAGAAAGTTCTACCATGCTCATAGACTGGAAGGATTAATGTAGTAAAAATGGTCATTTTGGAAAAGGAATCTATAGATTCAATGTAATTCCCATCAAAATTACAACTCAATTCTTCGTAGAGTTAGAAAGAGCAATTTGCAAACTCATTTGAAATAACAACAACAACAACAAAAAACAGGATAACAAAAAAAGAAAACAAAAAAATACAAAAACAAAAACAAAAAACTATCCACTGACCTCAAGATCTATTACAGACAGACAGGCAGGTAGACCAAGGGAATAGAATTAAAGACACAGAAATGAACCCACACACCTATGGTCACTTGATCTTTGACAAAGGAGCTAAAACCACCCATTAGCAAAAGACAACATTTTCAAGAAATGGTGCTGGTTCCACTGAAGGTTATGTAGAAGAATGCAAATCAATCCATTCTTTCACCTTGTACAAAACTTAAGTTTAACAGGACCACGACCTCCACACAAAACCAGATACACTCAAACTAATGGAATAGAAAGTGGGGAAGAACCTTGAACACATGGGACCTGGGGAAAATTTCCTGAACAAAACGTCAATGGCTTATGCCTTAACGTCAAGAACCAACAAATTGCACCTCATAAATCTTCAAAGCTTCTGTAAGGCAAAGGACACTCTCATTAGGACAAAATGGCAGATAACAAATTAGGAAAAGTTCTTTGCCAGTCTTCTATCCAATAGTGGGCTAATATCCAATATACACAAAGAACTCAAGAAGTTATACTCCAGAGTGCCAAATAACCCTATTAAAAAGAGTTATACACAGAATTATCCATAAAGAATGCAGAATGGCTAGAAGCCTTTAAAGAAATGTTCCACATCCTTAGCTATCAGATGAGGAAATGAAAATGAAAATGATACTGAGATACCAAGACACAATTGTCATAATGGCTAAGATCTAAAGCTCAGGTGACAAAAGATGCTGGGGAGGATGTATAGAAAGAGGAACATTCCTCCATTGTTGGTGGGATTGCAAACTGGTACAACCACTCTGGAAATCAGTCTGGAGGTTTCTCAGAAAATTGGACATTCTACTACCTGGTATACCACTCCTGGGCATATACCCAAATGAGGATCTGACATAAAACAAAGACACATGCTTCACTATGTTCATAGCAGATTTATTTATAATAGCCAGAATCTTGAAAGAACCCAGATCTCCTCCAACAGGGGTATGGATACATAAATATGGTATACAATAGAGTATTGCTTATCTATTGAAAACAATGACTCAATGACTTCATGAAATTCATAGGCAAATGGATGGAACTAGAAAGTGTCATCCTGAGTGAGGAAACCCAATCACAAAAAAAAAAAAAAAAAAAAAAAAAAAAACCCGCACATGGTATGCACTCATTGATAAGTGGATATTAGCACAAAAGCTCGAATTACACAAGATACCATCCACAGACCACATGAAGCTCAAGAAGAATGACCAAAGTGCACCTTTGGTCCTTCTTCAAAGGGGGAACAAAAATATTCACAGGAAGAGATATCGGACAATGTTTGGATCAGAGGTTGAAGGAATGGTCATACAGACCCTCTGCATCTGATGAACCAGTCCATATACACAAATCTACTAAACCTAGCCAATATTGCTGATGCCAAGAAGTGGATGCTGTCAGAAGCCTGATACAGCTGTCTCCGGAAAGGCTCTGTAAGAGTATGACAAATATTGAGGTGGATGCTAGCAGCAAACAATCGAACAATTGAACTGAGAATGGGGTCCCTATTGGAGGAGTTAAACGATTGAAGGAGCTGAAGAGGCGTGCATCCCCATAAGAACAACAATACCAACCAACCAGAGCTCTCAGAGATTGAGACATCATCCAAATAGTACACAGTGACAGATCCATGGCTCCAGTTGCATATGTAGCAGGGATGGCCTTGTTTGGCACCAACAGGAGTAGAAGCCCTTGGTCATGCAAAGGCTGGACCCTCCCTGGTAGGGGAATATCAGTGTAGGGAGGGAGTAAGGTATGGGGGGTTGGGGAGGGGAAATATTCTCATATAAGAAGGGGAAAGGTGGATCTGATACAGAATTTATGGATGGGAAACTAGGAAATGGAATAACATTTGAAATGCAAATTTAAAAAATCCAATAAAAACAATAATTGTTGAAAAGGGTTACTCTCTTGCTTTTGCTAAGATGCAGTTTCCCTTCTTGTGTTGGAGTTTTCCATCTATTTCCTTTGTAGGGCTGGGTTTGTGTAGAGATACTGTATAAATTTGGTTTTGTCATGGCAAAATTAGGTTTCTCAATCTATGTTAATTGAGAGTTTTGCTAGGTATATTAGCCCCGGGGGCTGGCATTTGTGTCCCCTTAGTTTCCGTATGACCTCTCCCTAGGATCTTCTGGCTTTCATAATGTCTGGTGAGAAGTCTGTTGTAATTCTTATAGGTCTGCCTTAATATGTTACTTGACCTTTTTCTCTTACTGCTTTTAATATTCTTTCTTTCTTTGTGCATTTGATATTTTGGCTGTTATGCAATGAGAGGAATATCTTTTCTGGTCCAGTCTATTTGTAGTTACATATGCTTCTTGTATGTTTAAGGGCATCTCTTTCTTTAGGTTAGAGAACTTTTCTTCTATAATTTTGTTGAAGATATTTACTGGCCCTTGAAGGTGGGAATCTTCACTCTCTTCTATACCTATTATCCTTAGCTTTGATCTTCTTATTGTGTTCTAGATTTTCTGTATGGTTTATTTTAGGAGCTTTTTGTATTTTATATTTTCTTTCATGGTTTTGTGAATGTTTTCTATGGTATCTTCTGCCCCTGAGATTCTCTCTTTTATCTCTTGTGTTCTGTTGGTGATGATTGTGTCTGTGACTCCTTATCACTTTCCTAAGTTTTCTATCTCCATGGTTGTCTCATTTTTTGTTTTCTTTATTGTTTCTATTTTCACTTTAGATCATGGATGTTTTTTGTTTAATTCATTCATCTGATTGGTTGTGTTTTCCTGTAAGCTTTTAAGGGATTTTTGTGTTTCCTATTTAAGGGCCTCTACCTGTTTATCTGTGTTCTCTTGTGTATCTTTAAGGGAGTTGCTTAGTCCTTCTTAATATCCTCATCATTATCAGATGTGATTAAATCTGATTCTTGCTTTTCTGGTGTGTTGAGGTTATCCAGGACTTGCAGTGTTGGGAGAACTGGGTTCTAATGAAACCAGGTAGTCTTGTTTTCTGTTGCTTAGGTTCTTGTGCTTTCTTCTCACCATATGGTTATCCCTGTTATTATCTCTGGTAGTCTTTCTGTCTGTGACTGGATCTTCTCCTTCCTTTGGGCCTGTGAGCCTGTGAACCTATGATCCTATATGCGTCTGCTTTCCTGGGAGACCAGCTTCTCTGGGCATTAATGGGGTGCAGAGAGCTATGTACTTAGTTGTGCCACCACTCCTACAAGACCAATTCTCTCTGGGGAGGATTTCTTTGTGGAGCATTGTGTCACAGGTTAGCCCTGGGGAACTGAGGGCAACCAGAAGAATCTTGTTCTCTGCTGCTCCATGTTTCCTGTGCCCTGAGCACTTCTGGTGGGTCCCTAGTTGGATAGTTATTGGAGCAGAAGTGGTGATCTCACCCATGAGATTAGGAGTGACTGCACTCCTGGTTGACCAGCTTTCTCTGGGTGGGATTTGGGCACAGAGGGCTGAAGCATAGCCTTTAGCTCTGGGGCACAGATGTAGACGGGTGTTTGTTTTTCAATATGAAGTTGGGAATTGTTCTTTCAATTCTACAAAGAATTTTGTTGTTCTAAATCTGTAGATTGCTTTTGGTAATAAGTCCATTTTGACTTATTAATTGTTAATCCTACTGATCCATAAAAAAGGAAGAGCATTCCATCTTCTAAAATCTTCAACTTCTTTTTTAGATACTTGAAGTTTCTGTCATACAGGCCTTTCACTTGTTTGATTAGAGTTAAGCAAAGATACATTGATTGTGGCTATTGTAAAGGGGGTTGTTTCCTTAATTTCTTTCTCAGTCCTTTTTTCATTTGTACAGAGCAGAGCTCCAGTTTTATTTTATTTTTTAGTTTTTGAGTGTGGTTGTTGTGTATGCATCCTCCTTGCTTATGGAGTTTACCATGTATAGGAGACATTTGGTAGATTGGGGGGAAGTCACTGATATATACTATCATTTGCAAATAGTGATACTTTAACTTCTTCCTATTATTTCCTTTCCCTATTATTTCCTTTAGATATGTTATTCGTCTAGATAGAACTACAAGTATTATGTTGTATAGATAGGGAGAGAGTGGGCATACTTGTCTTGTCCCTGATTTTAGTGGAAATGCTTTAAATTTCTATCCAATTAAGTTGATTTGGACTATTGGCTTTTTGTGTATTGCCTTTATTATGCTTAGATATGCATGTTGCATTCTTGATTTCCCCAAGACTTTTAACATAAAGGGACGTTAAATTTTGTAAAATGCTTTTTAAGCAATTAATAAGATGATCATGTGATCATTTTCACTCATACTTATATGGTGGGTACCATAGATCAAATTTCATATATTCGATGACACTATATCCCTGGGATGAAGACAACTTTATCATGGTGGATGATGTTTTTTCTGTGTTCTAGGATTAGTTTGCAAACATTTAATTGCCTATTTCACATTAATATTCATAGGAGAAACTGATCTGAAATTCTCTTTATTTTTCTTTCTGTCTTTTTTTCTTCTTTGTGTGGTTAATGTATTAGGATAGCAGTGGACTCAAAATTGAACTGAGTTTGCCAATGTTCTTTCTATTGTTGAACTTTCAATGTTCAACAATTGCCAATGTGCAATTGTTGGCTGAGTATTTGTTTTAGCTTTTCTTTGAAAGTTTGGAAGAATTCTATTCCAAAACCTTGTGGCCCTGGGGTTCTCTTGGTTGGCAGATTTTAATGACCACTTCTATTTTCTTAGGACTTTTAAGACTATTTAAATTCTTTATCTAATGTTGATCTAACTTTGATAAGTCATATTTAGAAAATCATCCCTTTCATTATATTTTCCAATTTTTGTGGGCCCTAGGCTTTCGGAGTAAGACCCAATGATTCTTTCAGTTTCCTCGTTGTCTGTTGTTATGTCTTCCTTTTCATTTATGATTTTATTTATTTGGATATTTTCTCTGTCTTTTAGTTAGTTTGGCTAAGGTTTTGTCTATCTGGTCAGTTTTCTCAGAGAACCAGGTCTAGATTGCATTGATTCTTTGTAATGTTTTATTGTTGTTGTTCTTCCTTTCTGTTCTTCCCCCTTTCCTTCCTTTCTTCCTTCTTCCCTCTCTCCCTCCCTCCCTCCTTCCCTTATTTATTTATTTATTTATTTATTTATTTATTTATTTATTTATTTATTTCTACTTTATTAATTTCAGCCCTGACATTAATTATTTCCTGGTATGTACTTCGCTTGGGTGTGTTTTCTTCTTTTACTTCTAGAGTGTTCAAGTGTATTTTTAAATTCCTAGTATGAAAACTTTCTAATTTCATTATGAAGGCACTTAGTGCTATGACCTTTCCTCTTACTATGGCTTTCAGTGTGTCTGATATGTTTGCACATGGTATCCTTCATTTTTATTGGATTCTAGTGAAATTGAAACTTAAGGGTTCTTTGGAAAGTTGGTTAGATTGTGCTTTGCTAGGACAATCATATGAAAGAACATTTAGCTGAAGTGGACACAAGTAAGAGCCTAAGGCACACTCGAGAAGGAACATTTCACTGAAACAGGCAAGTGAATTAATTTTCTGCTAAGGCAGGCAGTGTAATAACATGTGATGAAGGATTCTTCACAAATGACACACATGTATTAGTCTGCCTTTCATGTGTTGTTGAGTTGCATTTGTCAGGACTCCATTGAGAAAAAGACATCAAGAAACTTCTTATGATGTTCAATAGTTTCTTGTTGCTTCCATGGACTTAAGCTGATTGACAGTGTTATCAGCTGAGACAGATATATTTGCTAAAGCAAGACATGCTGAGGCAAGACCCTTGGAGGAAATGTGATGTTTGGAGGCCATATAAAAAGGGCTTGACAGACAGTGAGAGGCTGAGCTAGGCTTGCTTACAGAGCTAGCTGTGTAACAACTGTTGGTCTAGCATCTTTGCTGAGCCCCTTTTTGCTGAGAGAGTCACAGCCAAGAATTTCTCCTGCCATTCCTCTTGGTCCTTCCTGCTGACTTGTGCTTGGTAAAGTATAAGAGTCACCCAGGTGGTATTGGTTTTGAAAACATGAAGGGGTCATGAAGTGCAGTTGAGGCTGGGCAATGTGAAAGGCCGTGGAGAGCCATTGGTGAAGGTACACCCTCAGTTGCAATTGATGGCCCAGGACTGAAGGAGTCATGCAAAGGATTTGAGGCTTGGCACCATGAAGAGAGCCTGTGAGAGGCTACTGGTGAAGCCTAATTGCAAGGAAGACTCCAGTGTACTGAAGATGCCAATACCATGGGAAGATCACCAAGAACAGCTGAGGCAGTGGAATGGATCGACCTGAGTATTACAGAGAGCAGAGATGGAGAAGTGAAGCCAACTTTTTTAGAGGATCATGTATATATCCAATACATTGAAACAAGCTGCCTTGGAGACCCAAAGATGTTAAAGATGTCAAAGCCACAGGCTATCTGCTGAGAAAAGCTGCTAACAGAGAGTGGAACCACCCCAGGAGAAAGAAGATTTTTGCTGTCAACAAAGATGAAAAAAGAGTTGAAGATCTGAATACTGCTTTAACATCAGACATGGAGATGGGAGAGTGTGCCCAGCTGATTGCCTGTCTTAATTCGGGAATTACAGTTAAGTGATTGGATGGGTCTCAGAAGAGACTTTGAACTTTGGACTTTTAACATTGTTGATATCGCTATAGACTATGGGGATTTTGAAAGTTGGACTAAATGTACTTTTTTTATTATACTATGTTTAGGTATGGCATCTAAAGACTCATGTGTTGGAACAAGACTATGGAGGCCAGGGAGTGAAATGTGATTGTTTGCATATGCTTGACCCAGGGAGTGGCACTATTTGAAGGTATGGACTTGTTGGACGATATGTATCACTTGGGTGTGGGCTTGGAGACCCTCCTCCTACCTGCCTGAGGATGCTCAGTCTGTTCCTGGCTTCCTTCCGGTGAAAATGTAGAACTCACCTCTCCTGCACCATGCCTGCCTAGATGCTGCTATGCTCCCACCTTGATGATAAAGGACTGAACCTCTGAACTTGTAAGCCAGCCCCAATTAAATGTTGTCCTTTATAAAGCTTACATTGATCATGGTGTCTGTTCACAGCAATAAAACCGTATCTAAGACAGTGTGTGTATGTGTGTGTGTGTGTGTGTGTGTGTGTGTTTGTGTGTATTTGCTTCCTTTCCTTCTTTATCTTTTTAATTTTATTTATTTATTTTTTACTAGAGTGAAATTATATATCCTTGCTGTTTTCTTCAGCATAGTTAATTTACTTGAGTTGAAGATTTTTATACTATTTTCTGTAAGACTGTATTTGTGGATAGATATTTCTTGGATTACGTTGGTTTCCCCTATGATTAAGAGTTTTGCTTCATATAATAGCCTTATTTCATTAATAGATTTATTGACTTCATCTTTAAAGACCTCTCCCTGTTTCTTAGCGGCTGCAAGACAACCTTTCAGGTGCTTCTAGCTTGTAGAGTCTCTGTTGAGAAGTTTGGTGTAATTCTGATGGGTCTGCTTTATATGTTACTTGGCCTTTTTCCCTAACAGCTTTTAATATTATTTCTTTGTTCTGCAGATTTAGTGTTCCGGTTATTATAGGGGTGGAGGATTTTCTTTTCTAATCCAACATAATTGGTGTTCTGTAAACACCTTGTGTGTTTATAGACCTCGCTTTCTTTAGGTTTGGGACATTTTCTTCTTCGATTTTGTTGAAAGTATTTTCTCGTCTTTGGAGCTGTAAATCTTCACCTTCTTCTATTCCTATTATTCTTACATTAGATATTTTATGGTATTCAAGATATCCTAGGTGGTTTTTGTCATGAATATTTTAGATTTTTTAATTTTGTTTGACTTTTGTGTCCATTTCCTTTATCCTATTTTTCCCACCTAAGACTTTCTTCCATCTCTCGTATTCTGCTTGTTATCCTTTCATCTAGTGTTCCTTCTTTCTTCCCTAAGTTTTCCACCTCCAAAATTCTTGAAGTTTATGTTTTCTTTAGAGTTTCTATTTCCATTTTCTGGTCTTCAACAGTGTTATTCATTTCCTTCACCCATTTAATTGTATTTTTCAGTCTTTTTTAAAAAGAGATTTATTTGTTTCTTCTTTAAAGCATCTTCCTGTTTGATTGTGTTATCCCATATTCTTTTAAATGTTTATTCATTTCCTCTGCAAAGGCCTGTGTCATCTTTGTAAGATTAGATTTAAGTAATTTTTTGTACTTTGTTTGCGTTAGGATATCCGCATGTTGCTGAGTTAGTATAGTTTTTCTCTGAAGGTGTTATAATCCCCTCGATCTTGTTAATTGCATTCTTACACTGGACTTAATTCATCCTGTTGTCCATGGATGTTCCTGAAGTTACAGTTCCACGGAAGGCAGGCCTAACCTGGATATTTGTGGTGCAACAGACTTCCAGTAGGCAGCCTTAGTCTGGACAATGATTCTTAGGTTGCAGGGTACAACTCAGAGCACCTTGATATGCCCTAGGTCACATGGTGGGCAGGGTGTTTAGGACAGAAGAAAGTGTTTAACATGGATGTTCGTGGTATGGAATGCCTGGTGATGGTGAGTAGATTAGTGGCTGAATAGTGGAGCTCAGAAGGTGGGAGAAGGCATTTAAGCTCATGAAAGATAGGTGTCTCAGAGGATTTGTTGAGCAAAGGACTGAGGAGAACGATTTACACTGGGATGTTCATGCTTCTGGAGTCCTGGTTGTCTCACTTTCAGTTGGCATTGTTTTGTTTTATTTTATTATAATTTTATAGAAAACTTATGTGGGTATAAAATAGTAAACATACTTATTTTGTAGATGAAGTTTGACATATTTTGATAAATATTTACAACTATCTATATCACACTCTCTCTCCAAAGCTTATGGATCTTAGCAAGATACTAAGTGCCAGAAATGCTGGATAACATCAAAGAAAGAGAATTATCTGGACAGAAATGTGCAGTTCCACAAATGGGCTCACAGAGATTGTGAGAGTGTGCATAAGACCTGCACTATTTCTAGCAAGGCAGAATTTAAGTGTGATGATGGGGAAGTGGGCACTAAATCCCACTCCTACCTGAAATGCTAATCACAACTGGTAGCTGAAATGAAGGGAAAAGTCAGTTGTTTTTTGTTTTATTTTGTTTTGTATTGTTTGTTTTTTTATGTTTTAAGGCTGTGGCATGTAGTATGTTGTCCACATCCTATAACCAAGAATATTTCAGCAGTACAAATTGGACTCTATGGGTTTACACGAGAGAGAAAGAGAGAGAGAGAGAGAGAGAGAGAGAGAGAGAGAGAGAGAGAGAGAGAGGATGTTGTGTAGGTAGAGAAGTGGAAGTAGATCTTTAAAGCGAAGTAGATCTTTAAAGCGATTGATATAATCAAAATAGAGAAACTGAAATTCTCAAAGAATTAATATAAATATTATCTTTAAAAATGTTTTAAAAATTAAAAAGCCTTCAAAGAAGTGATGTTTTACAAGTATGTTAAATGTCTGCCAGAACAAACTTGCCTATCATAATTCTAAAATTAGTACTATGCCTCCAACCTCCAAACACTCAAAAATAAATTTCAAGATGTTCATTTTACAATAAGACCTTACTAAACTGGTGAATCTGAATGTATAACCTATTTATATGAAAATATTCTGTAATTAAAATCAGACTGTGAAATAAACCTGCAATCTTATGTGAATCTGTGCTGCTAGGCAGGCAAAATAGCCAAAAATGTATGCAGTCAGGATGTTGTGGTCCCAATTAAAAATGTTATCTTGTATCAATTAGCTGTATAGATTGTCAAAAAATTTTAAGTACTTATCTCTATGTAGATGTCATTTAATTTTTAATTTTACTTATTAGCCTTTGACTTTATTATGCTTATAAAAAGCCATGAGTCTAGTATAAAAAATATGTGCAACTGCTATCTTGTTTTGTAAACAAGTTCAATTCTAAGAAGTCTTTTAAGTTTTTAAATGACATTTATTACTTTGTATGTGTGTACGTGCATGTTTGTGAAAATCAAGTAAAAGCTTGAAGAGTCATTTTACTTCAGTGACTCTGAGAAATCAAACTAAGGTCATAGGGATTAATGGTGAGGGCTGTTATCCACTGAAGAACTATTTGTCCAGCACAAGAAGTATATGTTAGAGGACCAATGTCTTACCACAAAGCTACCTCACCAGACCAAATAAGATTATTTTAAATCTCTTGCTTGAGTACCCTTTGGTAAAGTCTGAAAATGACTTCTATTTGAATGCCATTGTTGTCATGGGTCAAAATTTTCCTTGGTGTTGAGTTAGCTTGCTGTTAATTTTATGGTGATACCTTTGGTTATGTTTTGTTTTTATACTTTTTATTGTTTTTTATTTTAAATTAAATTTTTTATAAACTATATTTTGATCATATTCTTAGCTATTGTCTCACATCTTCCTCAACTACCTACCCATTCATTCATAAAACCTGCAAATGTTCAAACCAGACAAAACTTTCAGCATTGAGAAGAGGAACTAGGCACAAAGTTCCATGCCTAACCATGAATCTATTCATCATTAATATTTTGTGGGAAAGGAACAATCAGTTTTCTCCATGTATCTACCACATTCTAGGTCAACCCCATTCCAAAAAGGGACTCCATGTTTTATTTGTGTGCTTTTTGTTTTGGCGGTTTTGTTTTAAAACCTACACTTTATTGTTTGATGGTGATATTTAAACATATACTGTAATATATTAATATTTATATATTAATATGTTATATACATGTTTTGTATCTGATTATATTCAAAGTGCTTTTAAAGACCATATCACATAATAATAAAATATTAAAATATCAAAAAATGTTTATTCATATATCTAATGGTAGTTAGAGAGATGTTAGTATCAAAGGATAGTAGGTTGCTACAGACCAAAGAATTGAGGATCTTCTTGAAACTGAAAACAATAAGAATCTTAATATTTTATCACAGAATCTTTAGCATACTCTAGTGAACAAATTTTCAACTTCTGACAGTAAATTAATGTTATGTTGATTCACCACACTTGTGATAGATGTTATAGTATGCTTTGCTCCTTTCTTTTATATTATCTCCTCCCCTGTTTTGTCCTCAAGCTAGTTCTTCACAATAACAGGTTAATTTAATAGAGAATTTTCAAAGCTTGTTTCCAAATTAAGGATATTAACCGTTCTTGATCTGTGTCCTGAAAGTGTTTTCTATAGTTGTTTGCCTTATTACTTTCAGTGTTCTGGCTTTGTGGCTGTTTGCTTGCTTGCTTGTTTGGTTTTGGTTATGATAAACCAATGATGTCACAATGTACTGGACAAATTTTAATTTTATTTTTTTTGAAAATAGACTTTTTTCTCTTGTCACCAACAGAGTTTCCCATCCTTCATTGTTCTAGATTCCTCCCATCTCCACTTTCCACCATATCCATCCTCCCTATGTTTTCTCTTCTTAAAATAGCAAATCTCTAAAAGACAACAGGTCAAGAGAACAAAAGAAGATACAGAAAAAAAAAGCAAAAAGCAAAAGCCCTCATATCAAGGCTATACAAGAAAATCCATTGGGGGAAAAGAGTCCCAAGAAAGACAAAAGAGTCAGAGACATACCTGTTCCTACTGTTAGACATTCCACACAAACAATAGAAAGAAAAACAAAGTAAGAGTTATATATGTGTAGAGGTCTGGTGTAGACACATGTGGGACTCAAGCTTGCAATGACAGTCTCTGTGACACACTGTGGATCGTATTTAGTTTAATTTTTGGGATGTTTTCTCCTGGTATCTTCCATAGACTCTGACACCTACAATGTTTTTCTTCAACTCTCCACTGGTTTCCTTGATCTCCAAGGAAAGGGGCCCAGTGGAGATCTCCAATTTAGACACTTTACACACCATGTCTGGCTGTGGGTTTCTTCACCTGTTCCCTTTTGCTGCCAGAGGAAGCCTCTCTGATGCTAACTGGACAAGGCACTGATCTATGAGTGTATGAATGTATCTGAATATTATTGCAATCATTTCATTTCACTGTGTTTTATTTTATTTTATTTTCCAGTCATGTTTCATAATACACTAGGTCTTAGGACTATCTTTTAGAACTTTCTGACAATCTGTATGTGAGTGTGGAGAGGATCCAGTGGGGCATAAGAAAACTACCAGTGGAAATATAGTCAATAAAAATGATTTTCTATACCTAACAGCTACCAATTTCTAATGGCTTCTAAGTAAAGGGTTATGTTCTGTGGACAAACTCCTCCACGTACTGCTAATTTTTGCAGACTTGATGGTGTGCATGCAAACACAACTCACCTGTGCTTACTTTCACTGTATCTGCATAAACTTGCAATCTAAAATATAATTGGTTTTTGTTTTTGTTTTTCTTAATGGAAAAATTGGTGATTGTAAGCAAAAAAAAAAGGCCCTTACCTATTCTCAAAAATTATTTAAATCTCACAGTCATTAATAACTGAGATGAAATACCCAACAGTGGGGAGAGGGAACTTGTAGAACAGACCTCCAGTAGAAAGGCAGGGCATCGGAAACCGGGAAAGAGAATAACACTCGAAATGTAAATAAGAAATACTCAAGTTAATTAAAAAAAACATAAATAAATAAATAAATAACCAAAAAAATAAAAAATAAAAAAAAATAAAGAAAGGCAGAGCATCAGGTGGGTGGATGGGGTTTCCATCCCACACTCAAAAATTCTGACCCAGAATTGATCCTGTCAAAAAAATTGCAGGGCAAAAATGGAGAAGAGACTGAGGGAAGGTAGCTTCAGTGACAGGCCGACATTGGGATCCATCTCAAGTGGAGGCCTGTCACTACTGCTAATGCTGTGGTGTGCTTACAGGCATGAGCATAGCATGGCTGCTCTCTGAGAAGCCCAAGAAGTATCTGAAAGAGTCAGATGTAGATACTTATGCCGAATAAATGGACAGAAGCTGGGGACCCATGTGGTTGAATTAGAGAAATAGCTGGAAGAAGCTGAAGGGGAGGGTAACCACATAGGCAAACCAGCAGTCTCAACTAACCTCCATCCCCAAGATCTCTCAGACACTGAGTAGACAGCCAGGCAGCACACAGTAGCCCATAAGATGCCCTGACATTTACACAACTGGTCTGGCCTCAGTGTGAGAAGATGGGTCTAACCCTTGAGAGACTTGTGGTCTCAGAGAGTGGGAGGTCTGCTTGTGTGGGATGGGATTGAGACATCCTCTTGGAGACAGGGAAAAAGGAATGGGATGGGGAATAATAGTGCAAGGGTGGACCAGGCAGGGGATGACCACTGGACTTTAAAAAAGATTAAAGAATAAAAATAAATACATATAAGTTTTATAGCCAAGTACCAAAAGAACAAACAAACAAACAAAAAACTAAGATGGTTTAGAAGTCTATATCATGCCATGTAAATTACTTCAGAGATGGCATTCAGTAATTATGTAGATAATTACACATAATTCCCTAGATTTTCTATGACTCTTTCAGATGATAAATGAAAAAGCAACAACATGTAATGGCTACCAGCTTGAAATGAATCTCATTGGTTGTCTCATTATGCATTAGTATTTTGGCATTCTGTAATTATGCATTCATTAATTAATCTGAATATATATTCAATGTAGTTGTAAAAATATTATTTTTGAAAAAAGACACACAAAGTCACTTGGTATTAACAAAAATGCTATATAGTTAAATTGAAAGGACTAAAATATTACAAACATTATACATATTGTGTTCAGTCTAATTTCTGTGCAAACTATTCATTTGTAGTTGGAAGAAAATAGTTCTTGAATCTCCAATAAATGGTCAAGTCACTATAATTTAAATTCCTATATCCCCGAGATGGCAATGGCTAATAATTCTGATTTGATTGATTTATGAGTAACTTTTAGGATGGAAATCTTAGTTCCTGTCTTAGTTAGGGTTACTACATCATAACCAAGGAAGGTTGTAGAGGAAAGTGTTAATTCAGCAGCTAATTCCTCCATATTACAGTTCATCATTGATGGAAATCAGGACAGAAACTTAAACAGGGCAGTCTCCTGGAAGCAGGAACTGATGCAGAGGGCATGGAGGTATGCTGGTACTAACTTGCTCTCTGTGATTTGCTCAGCCTGCATTCTTATAGAAGCCCAGAGATGGAACCACACAAAATGAGATGGCCCCTCTCTATCAATTTCTAATTAAGAAAATGTCTTACAATGAGATCATATGGAAGCATCTTCTCAATTGTGCTTCACTCCTTTTAGAAAGCTCATTTGTGTATCAAGTTGACATAAGACTAGACAGAAAAGTGCCTTTAGTATAATATATGTATTCTGACAACTCAAACTTTTTTCATAATGCCATTTCCTGACCTGACAAAATTTAAAAAAAAAAGCTAAAAATAGGTTCATAAAATATTTTAGTTTACTTTATTTTTTTTAGATCGTTTTAATTTTCAAAATGGGTGTGATTTTGGGTTTATATTATTCTTCTGAGGGAGAAGTCAAGCTGAATGTTTTTTGGTTACTGGCTCAAGGTCATGCTATTTGGGGAGAAAGGTTTTGTCTTTGTGTTTTTAGAAAAGGTGATTTGGTTCTAGACATCTACCAGAGCTATATGGATCAGATTTGATAGGAGACCCCCAGAGAACTGGATTTGAGAGAATAAAACAAACAAAAAAAAAGCAGAATTTCATCCTAGGTAGTCTGTACACTCTAGACAGACTGATTCTATCCATACAGATATCTTGATGATATTTAAATTTTGTTTTGAGATTTAAATATTGCAGAATATGCTTCAGTGAGATCCATCATCAGACATGCTGAACTGACCTGCTTAAACTCCTGATCTCAGAGATTTTCATCCAGATCCAATTAGGACAGATATCTGAAACTGAAACAACCATTGGTATAGACTCCTATAGGCCAAGCAACTCCTCCACTGTCCCTACACACCCCCCACTGAAAGATATCTCAATGCCCATGTACTGTTGAAAGTAGTTATGCAGAGTCATTGCCCTGGTTCCCTGAACCTGGGGGTCTAGAGGTAATTATTCTAAGGTTGTCTTTCTGGGCAATTAAAAATGATCATAATTTAACAGCAAGGAAATAGTTAAAATTGATTGTGCAGCCAGAATCGCATTTGGTAGAAATCCTTATAATTGTTACTGAAAGACCCCCCCCTAAAAGAAAAATTATATGAGCTTAAGGTCCACAAATATAAAAGTAAAGGAGTAAGTTTTAAGATTCACAGACTCAGAGCTGAGACAGGCCTGGGCAGGTCCAGGCACGCCCAGGCCCTGTGGGGCCTGTCCCGCTGTTAAGACTAACAGACCATAAAGATAAAGAGGAAGGAATGCAGGAACCAGCCCGAGTTATCGGGACTGACTCATAGGCCATCTGGCAGGAAGGGATAAGCCCCTAGCCTCTGACATTCTGGACGCCCCAGCCTGCATGTACTCTTTTGCTATGTTGTAACCTCATTTGAATATGTTTGAAATAGTCAATACTCCTTTGCTATGTTGTAACCTCATTTGAATATGTCGATATAGCCAATTGGGAGTAACCATACATCCGTGTCTCATTTGAATCCACCAATCAAGTCCCTGGAACCATGCATCTGCTTCTGTATGCCTGCTTCTGCTCCCCAGAACCCTATAAAAACCCGTCCCTGGTTCTGCTGGGCACGCCAGTCCTTCCGAGCTGAATGAGACGCCCGCAGGTACCTGTGTAGACGTCCACAGGTACCTGTGTATCCCAACAATAAACCCTCTTGCTGATTGCATCCGGTGGTCTCGGCCTGGTCATTGGGCTTGGGGATCTCCTTCCCGAGGGAAGATTCTCTCTGAGGGTCTTTCAGATACAGAGTTGAAGTTATAATTTCTCACATTGGTACAGAATTTGTTTTTATGCAGAATCAGGTTTTTCATTGACATAAATTTCCTCTATTGTTACAAAAATTTTAAAAGTACAAGGCTTGGACCCTGTTCTTCTGTAAATGCCATTAAAATCTGATGTAAGATGATTAAACTTATGAGTTAAGAGACAGACAGCAAGTTCATGGCCCTGAGTTTACTGTTAGGACATTTTCAAGATAATTTATTAGAAATAGCTAAGAGTCCACATTACTTTACATAGATAGTTTTAAAAATAATCAAAAATCCACAGAATGTGATATTTAATATTATTTATTCACTTTTTGAGATATAGCTGCTCCTAACAGCTCACAATTTGTTGATTCCAAGCAGTAGCTGAGCATCTCTACTGTCAGGTAAGGTACATGGTGGCTAGGGTACCACTGGGCAAACACTGCCTATTTCTCCTACAGGTCTATACTGTTCTTTAGAGGTCACAAATTACAGGTTAGGACAATTCAGTTCTGCAAAGACAGAATAAGATAGTCCTTAAAAGTTCCTATTTCATTGAGATCTGTCAGAATCCAGGACCAACAGGCTAAAGACTGTTGCTCCAACTTCCTGACATACTGGGGCTGTATAGGTAGGCAGCTGTCTCTACAATTTGTCTCAGATCTAGAAGCTGTGTTAGGCTTCCTATATTTTCAGATAATAGTGATAGTTCTTGGCTTTCTGAAGAGGTTGAAAGACTAGTTATAGTTTCATAGCCAATCCAGGCTATTGCACATTGAGAAAATGTATTTGAAAGGATAGTTTTCAGATACTATTCAAGCTAACCAGGACATAACGTACAGATTTTAAGTCTTTTTTTTTTAATTAAGATAGATAACAGAGTGTTCTATTTAATTGAAAAAAAATGATGGCCTGGGTGTTAGGTATATTTATACTTTATAAATTACAGAATGATAATAGTTGTGCTCAAATTATATCTGAGATAGAAGAATCTTTTAATTGGACAGAAAGGCGGAAATGTTGTGGATAGCCCTGGTGCTGTTTCTATTTTGATGCTAGTTTCACTTCCCGAAGAGGGGCTGCCTGGGATTTGGAGTGTTTCCCATACTCAGTGACTTCCTGTGAACCTTCCCCTAATGAATCATGATTTCTAGGAACCAATCACTGGGTGAGGAGTAGGCAGAAGTATCGGAACAGAGAAAAGGAAGAGAGGAAGTAGAAAAGAGTACTGCCTTTTAGAGAGGGAGATCTGAGGAGGAAAATGTAACCAAGAAGTGGCCTCTGTTTTAAATGGCAGATCTGGAAGGATTCACCACCTGAGGATTTAACTTAGTATGGCTTACAAATTAGGATGTTAGTTGCTGTACTCAGTGAATGTTTTACCTGTTCATTCTAAACTAAGATTGCATGGTGTTTTCCCTCACTCTGCAACTCAACTGAGTTCCAGAAAAAGATACTGTGGAGGTGCACCCCAGCTGGACATGGGAAATTAGATGCATGAGGCTGACATGCATGAGTGGGTGTATATTAGAGCACTGGGTCAGAGAGTATCCACAAGGTGAGATCAGGCCAAGCCTACAGGTGCTGTGAGATGTTAGTGTGGGTGTTTGGAGGCCATGGAGGCAGCAAGACCACCACCAAGGCCAGAGAGTAGCCTACATTAGCATGGAACAGTGTCCTTTTTTTTTTTTCTTTTTCTTTCTTTCTTTCTTTCTTTCTTTCTTTCTTTCTTTTCTTTCTTTCTTTCTTTTCTTTTCTTTTTCTTTTTTTTTTTGTATTTCTCGCAGAAATAGGTCTTTGCAATGTTATCCTAGAAGGATATTCTATCATTCTTTAATTTTAGTGTTCCCCTGAAAGTCAGTCTTAAATACTAGGACCAACCCCGGCTCCAAGTGAGAGACCAGAACGGAGTTCGATGGGAAATCAAGAGGTTTATTTTCCCAGCACATCTGGGTCGACCCTCAATCAGCTCCACAAGGCTAGTGATTAGAAGGCAACACTGAATGGCTTTAACAAGTAGTTTTTATACTTTTTAGGGATACAGGTTATATCAGAAAAGTTACACTTTAAACTTATTGGTTAAGCTTATTGACCTTTGAATCTATTGGCTAGCAAGCATATGACTTGCATTCGAAATCTATCTGGGATCAGAAGGTCAGGTGACTATTGTGAGTACCTTCTGTGGTTTTTCAAGAATGTCCCTGCTCCTCCTGAGAACTGTGGGTGTAGTATGGAACTTGGCCTGGCCTTGACCCAAGGCAAGAAGCTCATAATTGGCCTAGTTTTGACCTGAGGCAGTGGGTGTAAGGCTGGAAAATGCCCTTAGGGTCCTTCAGAAACTTTTTAAGCATCAATGAAGTTCCATTGTTCTATTTGAAAACATCTGTACTACCAACCTTCCTCTTCTTTTTAATTCTTTTTAAATTGAAAGTAAATTCTTCTCTGATACAATGTATATCAACCACATTTCTGCTCCCTCCAATCTTCAAACCTCCCCTTATCTCCCTTCTGTCATAGAAATATTCACCACTTGCTTGCACAGTTATATCCAGTGGAAACAAGGAGAGACTTGAAGTCACCTCAGCTGCTCTGCATAGTTCTAGCAAAGTTTAGGCAATTGATATAGAGGAAGGCTACTGATTTGTTTGAGTTAATTCTATATCTAGCCACTTTGCTGAAGTTTTTTATCAGGCTTAGTAGTGATCTGGTGGAACTTTTGCAGTCGATAATTATACTATCATATCATCTGCAAATAGTGATATTTTGACTTCTCCCTTTCCAATTTGTATTCCTATGACCTCCTTTCCCTGTTTGATTGCTCTGGCTAGGACTTTGAGTACTATATTGAATAAGAAGGGAGAGAGTGGGCAACCTTGTCTAGTCCCTGATTTTAGTGGAATTCCTTCAGGTTTCACTCCTTTATTTTAACGTTAGCTACTGGTTTGTTGCATATTGCTTTAACTATGGTTAGGTATGGGCTTTGAATTCCTGAACTTTCCAAGACTTTTAACATGAAGGGGTGTTGAATTTTGTCAAATGCTTTCTCAGCACCAAATGAAATACTCCTGTGGGTTTTTTTTCCATTGAGTTTGTTTATATAGTGGATTATGTTGATGGATTTCCATATATTGAACCATCCCTCTATCCCTGGGATGCTTACTTGATCATGATGGATGATCATTTTGATGTGTTCTTGGATTCGGTTTGCAAGAATTTTATTGATTATTTTTTTATTTTTAATTTATTTTTATGTGCGCGAATGATTTCCTGTGTATATATCTTGTGTTGTCCAGGGTGTCTAGAAAAGGGGCTTAGGCTCAGTGGAACTTGAGTTACAGACAACTGTAAGCTACCATGTGCATGCTGGGAAACAAATCTGGGCTGCAAGAGCAGCTAATGCCTTTTTTTTGTTCATCTTTATTAACTTGGGTATTTCTTATTTACATTTTGATTGTTATTCCCTTTTCCGGTTTCAAGGCCAACATCCCCCTAACCCCTCCTCCTCCCCTTCTCTATGGGTGTTCCCCTCCCCATCCTCACCCCATTGCCGTCCTCCCCGCAACAATCACATTCATTGGGGTTCAATCTTAGCAGGACCAAGGTCTTCCCCTTCCACTGGTGCTCTTACTAGGCTATTCATTGCTACCTATGAGGTTAGCGTTCAGGGCCAGTCCATGTATAGTCTTTGGGTAGTGGCTTAGTCCCTGGAAGCTCTGGTTGGTTGGCATTGTTGTTCATATGGGGTCTCAAGCCCCTTCAAGCTCTTCCATTCCTTTCTCTGATTCCTTCAACGGGGGGTCCTGTTCTCAGTTCACTGGTTTGCTGCTGGCATTCGCCTCTGTATTTGCTGTATTCTGGCTGTGTCTCTCAGGAGAGATCTACATCTGGTTCCTGTCGGCCTGAACTTCTTTGCTTCATCCATCTTGTTTAATTGGGTGGCTGTATATGTATTATCCCAGGTTTTTTGTTATTCCAGATGAATTTGAAAATTGTCCTGTCTAACTCTCTGAATATTTGGATTGGTATTTTGATGGGGATTGAATTGAATCTGAAGATCGCTTTTGGTAAAATGGCCATTTTTACTATATTAATCCTGCCAATCATGAGCTCTGTTTTCTTTTAATATGTGTAAATAGTAGATTACATTAACGAATTTTCATATATTGAACTATCCCTGCATCGCTGGGATGAAGCCTACGGAAGCATAATGGGTGATTTTTTTATTTGTTTCTGGATTCAGTTTGCAATTATTTTACTGAGTATTTTGCCTCGATGTCCATAAGAGAAATTGTTCTGAAATTCTCTGCTTTTGTGTGGTTTAGTTATCAGGCTGCCTGTAGCCTTATAGAATGAGTTTGGTAGAGTTCTGTCTATTTTTTATTTTGAGGAATAGTTTGAGCAGTATTGCTATTATCTTTTCATTGAAAGTCTGACAGAGAAAGAACTGGAAGAGCTTGAAGGGGCTCGAGACCCCATATGTACAACAATGCCAAACAACCAGAGCTTCCAGGGACTAAGCCACTACCTAAAGACTATACATGGACTGACCCTGGACTCTGACCTCATAGGTAGCAATGAATATCCTAGTAAGAGCACCAGTGGAAGGGGAAGCCCTGGGTCCTGCTAAGACTGAACCCCCAGTGAACTAGACTGTGGCGGGGAGGGCGGCAATGGGGGGAGGGTTGGGAGGGGAACACCCATAAGGAAGGGGAGGGGGGAGGGGGATGTTTGCCTGGAAACCGGGAAAGGGAATAACACTTGAAATGTATATAAGAAATACTCAAGTTAATAAAAAAAAAAAAAAAAAGTCTGACAGAATTCTGTGCTAAAACCATCTGGCCAGGGCTAGCTTTGTTGTCGTTGTTATGAGATTTTCATGAACACTACTACTTTCTTAGGGATTTAATGGGTGTTGAAATCCTTTACCAGAGGGAAGGCCAAAGTATGGATGCCTCAATCCCACTTAGAAGGGGGAAGAAAATAATCACAGGGACCAGAGTGATAGAGGTACATGAGTGGGAGAGGGAAAGGGGAGAGAAAGGGGGGGGGAAATCATGTATGGGGGGAGTCAGGAGAGATGTACAGAGGACCAGAAAAATGAAGAGGAATATGCAGCAGTGTGGTGGAGGATGTGGGGAGCTACTAAAATGTTCCAGACACCAGGGATATGAGAAGTTCTTAGGACCCAATGGGAATGACATTAGGTAATATACCCAACAGTGGGTAGAAGAAACCTGAAGAGACCAGACCCCCAGCTGAGGGATGGGGTCATCTACCCATGTCCAAATCAGAACTGTTCCTGTCTAAAGGGAAGACAGGGACAAAAATGGAGCAAAAATTGAGGGAAAGGCCATCCAGAGACTGCCCCACCTTGGGATCCATCCCATGTGCAGACATTAAACCCCTACACTATTGTTGATGCTAAAATGTGCTTGCACACAGGAGATTGGTATGGCTGTCCTGAGAGGTTCTACCAGGCCCTAAGTAAGACAGATGTAGATACTTACAGCCAACAATTGGACTAAGCCCAGGGACCTCTATGGAAGAGTTAGGCAAATGATTTAAGGAGCTGGAAGGGATTGCAACCCCATAGGAAGAATAACACCATCAACTAACTTGGGCCCTCACAGCTCCCAGGAACTGAACCACAACCCAAAGAGCATATATAGGCTAGTCTGTGGCCCCTGCTACATATGTAGCAGAGGACCGCCTTATGTGATCTCAGTGGGAGGAGATATAATTTGTGGAGGCTTGATGCCCAAGATAAGTTGGATGCTAGAGGGTTGAGGTAGGAATGGGTAGAAGGGAGAGTACCCTCTTTAGGCAAAGGGGGGGGGTAGATTGAGTCTGGGTTCATGGAGCCAGAGACTGGGAAGTGGCACAATACTTACAATGTAAATGAACAAAATAATAAAAAAGAAATTACAAAAAAAAAGAAGGGAAAAATGCAATTCCCTCAATGAAAAGACACAGACTACTAGAATGGATGTGAAAACAGGTACTGTCCTTCCACTCCATCTAAGAAATACACCTTAAAAGAAAGGAAAGATATCATCTCAGGGTAAAAGTATAGAAAAAGATACTCCAAGTAAATGGGCCAACTGACATTTTCTTGTTTTTGTTTTCCTTCAACCAGTTTCTGTGCTCCTATTGTAGTATGTTTGATTTTTAGTCACAATCCATAGAGCACATGAAGCTCAAGAAGATAATGAACAAAGTGAGGATGCTTCGGTCCTTCTTAAAAGGGGGGATAAAAATATTCATAGTAGGAGATATGGAGACAAGTTTGGAGCAGAGACTGAAGGAATGGCCATTCCTATCCTGCCCCACCTGGGGTCCAGCCCATATACATACAGCTACCAAACATAGACAATATTGCTGATGCTAAGAAGAGCATGCAGACAGGAGCCTGATATAGCTGTCTCCAGAGAGGCTCTGCTAAAGCATGACAAATACAGAGGTGAATTCTCACAGCCAACCATTGAAATGAGCATGAGGTCCCCATTGGAGGAGTTAGAGAAAGCATTAAAGGAGCTGATGGGGTTTGCAACCCCATTAGAACTACAATACGAACCAACCAGGGACTAAGCCACCATCCAAAGAGTGTACATGGACAGACCCATGGCTCCAACTGCATATGTAGCAGAGGATGGCCTTATTGGGCACCAGTGGGAGGAGAAGCCCTTGTTCCTGTCAAGGCTGAACAGCCCCCACATCAGATGTGGGGGAATGTGAGGACTGGGAAGGGGAAAGGGGTGGGTGGTTAGGTATGGGAACACCCTTGTAGTAGAAAGGGAAGGCAGGATAGGATAGGGGGTTTACGGACAGGAAACTGGGAAAGGGGATAGCATTTGAAATGTAAATAAAACATATCCAAATAAAATAAAATAAAAATTCAAGTTTATTTCATTATTATTTAGAGGCATATTTCTTTTCTAAGGAGATAAATAAAGGGTGTGAATCCAGAGAGGAATGTGGATAGGGAAGATCTTAGAGGAATTGGGGGAGGGTGACAATAATCAGAAAATATTGTCAGAAAAGTTATTTTTCAATTTTAGAAAGAATAAAATAAAATCAGACTGATAATATTCTGAGAAGGTATGATTTTAATTAGTATTTAATTAAATATATAGTACATGCATGGAGAATAATTTGATAATGAATTATGTATGCCTGAACATGATTTGTATTTCTACTTAGCCTTCCTATTATGTTGTGTATTATTTTAGAAGTATGATGTGATTTTCATCTATTAATAGATTAATTCTTTGGAATGTCCCACCTTCTATAAATATTATAATCTGTCTCTCAATTGTGTCCTAGTTAATTTTATTATCTGTAGTGTAGTATATCAGTTGGGGAGGGTTAGTTTTAGCCTATAGATATACATGATACAGTCCATATTGGTGTAAATGGCATTGTAGTATGAGCTGAGGACAGCTAATCAAATTGTGTCTACACTCAGAGAGCCAAGAGTTGATTAGAGAATGTGGTCATGCTATAAAACCATTTTCTACTGTGATGTTGCAACTCTATGTTTCCAAATCCTTCCCAAATATTGTAACCAGTGTGGAATAAAAATGTTCAGGTATATGAATCTATTCGGGAAAGTTCATTGTCAAATCACAGTAAGTAGTTTAGCAGAATATAGTTTGTTGCACATGGGTGTGGTCTACAAAGGTAAGCTAATTGGGATTGAGTATGGTTCTGTAAATTTTACTTGTAAACACAAAAATTGTTAATTTTTTATCTAAATTTTCTTAGATGTATAATAAGAATGTTATGTGTTGTAATTATGGAAGATACTTAGTATAACTATAGTATCCATGTCGGCATTTCCTAATCCAAGGAAGAAAAATAAAACGACTAAATGATACGGATTTAATATGGTTTCTATTTGCTGAGTTGTATTCTTCATCATTTTAGGTAAGGTTGAATTGCTTTCTAAGCAAAAAACTAAGTCGTCTGCAAATAGAAGAGTTTTGTTTTTCTTCTACTTCTGACACACCGATTTTCATTGCTTAAGTTTACTCCCAAAATCTTATCACACAAACTTGCATATTAGTGATGATAAGTCATTTTTCCTAGATTATAACCACTATGTTTTTAAATGCTGCATCATTGATGAAGACATTAAGGATTTATTTTTCATAAATTATTTATTCCAGTTCAGTAAGTTCTTTTTCACTTGTATGAATGGCTATAAAGGGATCATTTTATGGAAGTTTAAATTTTGAAATGAAATAGATCAGCCCACTATTAAGAAACCCTTATTTAGTGTCTTCGTGAACTGTAGTGATCAGATTAAGTTATTTTGAAACACTAAGCTAGAAAATATAGTATACATTTATTCCATTAAACTTCAAAAGTAACAAAATCAGGACTCCAAATTTTTCAGCCTGAACAAAGGATATAGTGAAGGCCATAGAAGTTTCCCAGAATATTACCCTTTTCACCATGGCTAATTCTGTGGTATTAGAGTGTGAGTATACACTTGGAGACACTCAGTAATACTGCATTATGAATTAGTAATGTTCTCTGATGATCAAGCCTTTCACCACACTTCTTTGTAAACTAACAACTCATAATAATGGCTCTGCCTGGAACTAAATGTCATGAATAGTAAAAATAAGATTGGGGAGTATAATTTTAAGGACAGTTTATACTAAGGAAATTGCTGCTATGGTTCCTTAAAAATTAATTATCCAATTAAATGCTGAATTTTAACAACTGTTTACCTTTAAGAAAATAACACAATTACGAATAGAGCAGTTATTTTATTAGACAATATCACTATAGGAGACTAGAAAATTCTCTCTTGTAATTCACAGAAACAAGTATGAGAAACTACACTAAGGGGAACATGAAGGAAGATAAAATGTGCTAATGTGCTAGGGGCTTCCGAGGGAGTGAAAACATCATTAAATATCAGTGGGGAATAGACTTGACTTGTTTTCTTTCTAAATTACTTTTCAATTCCCAGGCCAAATGTTTCATGTCAATATTTTAGCTGGTACCATTTTAAAATTCATCAAAGAACTTTCATACGGCACAGACCCAGTTCATCTGGCATCTACAAAGTTCAAAGCTTTGGTATCATCATCTTTAGAAAACTGTCATAAATAAAGCAAGACAATTACCTTTTGAAAATTATTCCTTTATGAAAAGCACCCTTGGTTCAGCAATGTTTGAAAAACTGTTCTGTTCAAAGCTTACATAGCTTTGAAATCCATTTGTGTGTGTGTGTGTGTGTGTGTGTGTGTGTGTGTGTGTGTGTGTGTGTGTGTGTAGCTAACAATGGAGGACTGGACCATATTAAATATTTATTTTATACCTACTATGTGCTAGATCTGTGGAAAATTATTCTCAGTTACTTTATTTAAAAATTAAGAGTAGGCAAATAAATGAAACGAGACAGAAATATTACAGTGTTGTACAATAGACCATAAGAAAAGTAAACATTGAGGGTTATGAAAATATTGAAGAACTTTCAGTTATTCTTGTCTTCTCATGGCCAAAATAAAGGACAGGGAAATTTTTAGAGAGGCAGTGATTTATTCATAAGATATCGAATGGAGATTTTGGATATTTAAATACTTGGCAGGGCTCTTTTCTTGAGTATGTGCAATCATATAGGGGCCTGTGTTCATTAGGGACTCCAGCTAGTTAGATATTGACATCTTGAAGTCATTAATACATCACAAGTTACCATGTTCATTTCATGTGGACTCTTGAAAATCATGTAGTTAGCTCTGCACAAATATAAAAGGCATATTAAAATATTTATACACTTGTTTTTTTCTCAGAGAATAATCAGGGAAATACAAAGGAAGGAGTAATTGGATCATTTTAAAGAAAGAAGAAATCAAGATAATGCCATGAGTTTAGGGTTACAAAGGCATATAAATAAAGGATTGAAACAAGTCAAGAAGAATAGAGATGTCTTTTTCCTAAAATTAAAAGTAATAGTAGATTTAGGCCTTGGGAATGTTTCTCAAAATGGAAGAAAGATTAAATAAATCATTTAGGTCTAAGAAAAAGTTACATGGAAAAGAAAATTAAAAGGTTTATTTACTTTAGAAAATATTTAATTGTATTTAATTCTAGACACTATCTTCATCATGGGATAGAACAATGATTCTCTGATGCAGCTTGCGTTTTTGGAGGAAATTTGTTCTTTTACTCTTGATTTTATTCTCCTATCATCCTGACCTCAGCCTTCCTTTCCTCCATTCATCTCTTCAGCCTAACAAGCTTCCATTGGCCCCAGATCAACCTCTCTCAGACTGCTGCTCTGTTTCTCTTCAGAAAAAGAATAGGTCTAGGATCTTCCATGTATGTATATATGATGTTGTTGTGTAGCTTGGTGCTTTGGGGGACTCCTAACATTGGGGAGGTGGGGAGTGGGAGTGTCTTTGACAATTTTGGCTGCTTTTGGGACTCTTACTTGGTTGCCTTTTCTAACCTTGATATGAGGGTTTGTGCTTAGGAATACTGCATCATGTTATGCCATGTTCAGTTGATATCACCGTGAGTAATCTTGTCAATAATCAACTGTTAAAAATAGAAAAAGCAACATAAAAATGGAGATGGACATATTGAAAGTCAGGTTATTGATTTTGAAATTTCACTAATAATATAAATAGAGAAAATATATGATATATATGGATGAGCAAGGTCAAGGTCCTAAGGCATTAACAGCACTAAAACTCTAGAAATAATATTATGGCTAGTAGGCAGGATTTTATAAACAATGACAGAAAGAATACAGAGAGTATGGATGGTAGATAAGAGCTTATATTAAAATGAAGGAAAATTACCTACTATTAGAGACTTCAGAGCAAGGATAGAATGTCACTAACTGTCTAAATTATACTATGAAAAAACCATCCTACTTTGTAGATAGACGATAGACAGTTTGAGGGCAGCAGTAGAAACACAAAGTTAGTTAGAAAGATACTGCAGTATAAAAGTCAACATATAATCATTATGATATTACCTATAGTGGTCGTCGAGCTGGAGAAATGGCTCAATAGTGAAGAATAGTGGTTTAAATATGCTGATTGATTTTCTCCAGGACTGGACTTTAAGTTTCTAGCAACTAAGTCAGGTAGTATACTCCTCTTGTAACGCAGCTCTAAATGATTTTGGTACTTCCATTGTAGTATCCTTAGAAACTCAGAAAACAGCACACACACACACACACACACACACACACACACACACACACACACACACACACACAAGATGAAGATATTATGAGAGAGATTTCAGTTGTAAATATGGAAGTCACAGTATGTCAGAATAAGAAAAAATATAGAAAAATATAGAAATTGTTTTACAGACATCAAGAGTGGGGTACATTTTCAATGTAAATAAAATATGATTTGTTAATGGGTTATATCTGTATGTGATAGAACCATATGTTTATGTATATACAGTGGAATTTCAATCCAGCAACATGACTGCTCTAGGAAGGGATCACATCCAGAAAACTTTGTAGGCCTATGAAATCCATCTGGTATATAAAGGCAAGCAAATATTTGATTTCAAATCCAGCCTGGTATAAACTAGATTTCAAGAAAAGAGAAGCTTAGGCTGAGGCATGGTGATGATACATGCCTTTAAATCCTAGCATTCATAAGACATTGACATGGAGATCTGCGTTCAAGTCAGTTGAGTCAGTTGAGATTCAGTGAACATGTGCAGTTCTTGGGTCAGTATGCTCAGTTCCATTGAGTCTGTTAGTTGAAAGGCTGTACAGTGGAGTGGAGTTTGTGGCAGTTCGGTTCTTGGACTTCAGAGGTAGTATTTACAGGGACAGTTGTACAGAGAGAATAATGTAGACACAGAAGAAAACAGAATGTCAGAGAATGAGATGGGGCCAGAAGATCAGAGTAGATTGCCCAACTTTGTTTGAGGCCAAGCAGATCAATTTAGTGAGAAAGTGAGAGAAGTAAGATTGAATCAGTAAACTTAGAGTTTGAGCCAGAAGAGCTGGGTTGACCCAGCCATCCACAGTTCAGAAAGAACTACAAAAGTTGAACTTATTCAGTAGTAAGCCTCTGAAACCACAATTATATCAGGTGATTAAAGTTACATTTGCATGTGTAAAGAAAAATATCTTCTTAGGTCTTAAAGTTTAAGGCAACACATTTGTCATCCTCAAGGATTTTTAAATCACAGAATACAATATTCTGTCGTTTAAATTAGATTAGTTTGAATTTTCTTTTTTAATCTAAGTTTTGTACATTACCTATTGATCATCTTTTTTCCCATATGCCTTCAATATTGGCTATTGTGGTTTAATTCCTTTAGTAATGTGGTAAGGAACTATTTATAGACTATTGCTATAATCAATATACCAGACAGTGAATATGTTGCAAAGGTTGATTGGAATCTAGGGAAAGTATTAATATGAAGAAAATGTAGCCAGGAAAGAAGATGAAGACTTTATGAGAGAGATTTCAGTTGTAAATATGGAAGTCACAGTATGTCAGAATAAGAAAATAATATCAGTATAAAAAAGAAAAACTTTGCATGTAGTTGGAAGGCTCTTAGGGTGAAAGTCTTGCCTCTTAAGAGTGATGACTGAATTCAATCTCCAGAACCTACTTAAAAAGTGAAAGGAGAGAGGACACTCCATAAAGGTCTTGTACTTCCAGATGCATACCTTTACATATAGCCTAAGCACAAACATATTATAAATGCATACATAAACACACACATGTAAATATGCATGTAAATATAATATATAGAGATAATAAATATTAAAGTAAATTTTATTTTATTTCTTTTTTTATTGGATTTTTAAATTTACATTTCGAATGTTTTCCCATTTCCCCATTTCCCATCCAAAAACCTCTGTCCCATCCCCTCTCCCCCTTCTTGTACAAGGGTGTTCCCCTACCCAACCACCCACCCTTTCCAGCCTCACTGCCTTGATATTCCCCTGCACTGGGGGTCCATGCAGGGCAGGACCAAGGCTTCTCCTCCCATTGGTACCCAATAAGACTATCCTCTGCTACATTTGCAGCTGGAACCATGGGTCTGTCCATGTGTACTCTTTGGATGTTGGATTAGTCCCTAGGAGTTCTGGTTGGTTGGTATTGTTGTTCTTAAGGGTTGCAAGAACCTGGAACTCCTTCAATCCTTTCTCTAACTCCTGCAATGAGGACCTCAATCTCAGTTCAATGGTTAGCTGTGAGCATCTTCCTCTGTATTTTTGATGCTCTGGCAGAGCCTCTCAGGAGACAGCTATATGAGGCTCCTGTCAGCATGCATTTCTTGGCATCAGCAATATTGTCTGGGTTTGGTGGCTGTATATATATGGACTGGATCCCCAGGTTGGGCAGGCTCTGAATAGCTATTACTTCAGACTGTGCTCCAAACTTTGTCTCCATATCTCCTTCTATTAATATTTTCCCCTTCTATGAAGACCTGAAGCATCAGCATGTTCGTCGTCCTTCTTCTTGAGATTCATGTGGTCTGTGATTTGTATCTTAGATAGTCTGAGCTTTTGGGCTAATGTCCACTTATCAGTGAGTGCATACCATGTGTGTGTTTTTTGTGACTGGGTTGCCTCACTCAGGATGATATTTTCCAGTTTGATCCATTTGCCTAGGATTATATGAAGTCATTGTTTATAATAGCTGAGTAGTACTCCATTGTGTAAATATACCCCATTTTCTGTATCCATTACTCTGTTGAAGGACATCTGAGTAATTTCCAGCTTCTGGCTGTTATAAATAAGAAGGCTATGAACATAGTGGAGCATGTGTCCTTGTTACATGTTGGAGCATCGTTTGGTATATACTCAGGAGTGGTATAGCTGGGTTCTTAGGTAGTACTGTGTCCAATTTTCTGAGGAAGCTCCAGACTGATTTCCAGAGTGATTGTACCAACTTGCTATCCCACCAACAATGGAGGAGTGTTCTTCTTTCTCCCCGTTCTTGCCCACATCTGTTGTCACCTGAGTTTTTGATGCATCTGTTCATTCATTTCTTTTTTATTGGATATTTGTCTATTTACATTTCAAATGTTATCCTCTTTCCTGGTTTCCCCTTAGCAAAACCCCTATCCCATTCCCCCTCCCGCTGATTCTATGAGGGTGCTCCTCGACCCATCCACCCATTCACCAAGGACTAAACCACCAACAAAAGAGTACACAGGGAAGGACTCATGGCTATATCAGAGTTCATGGATTATGTTTAATTGCATTTTTAATTTAAATTTTAATGTCATCCTATTTCCCAGTTTCCCTTCCAACAACCCGCTATCCCACACCCCTGCTTCTATGAAGGTACTCTCCCCCCACCACTCACCCATTCTCTCCCACCCATCTACTCCCTCCCATCTCCCTGCTCTGACATTCCCCTATATTAGGGCTTCTCCCTGGGATCTGAGAGAGAGCAAGGGCCTCTCCTCTCATTGATACCTGACAATGCCATGCTCTGCTACATATGTAGATGGAGCCATAGGTCCATCCTTGTGTTTTCTTGAGATGGAGGCTTGGTCCCTGAGAGATCTGGGGTATCAGGTTGGTTGATGTTGTATTCTTATGGGGTTGCAAACCCATTCAGCTACTCCAGTAATTTCTCTAACTCCTCCACTGGGGACCCTGTTCTCAGTTCAGTGGTTGGCTGTGAACATCCGTCTCTGTATTTCTAAGGCTCTGGCAGAACCTCTCATCAGACAGTTATATTGGGATCCTGTCAGCATGCACTTCTTGCCACCTGCAATATTATCTGGGTTTGTTGGCTGTATATGGGGTGCATCCCCATGTGGAGCAGTTTCTTGATAGCATTTCAGTCTCTGTTCCACACTTTGTCTCCATATTTCCTCCTGTGAGTATTTTTGTTTCCCCTTCTAAGGAGGTCTGAATCATTTTGAGCTAAAATACACTTATCAATGAGTGCCTACCATGTGTGTTCTTTTGTAATTGGGTTACCTCACCCAGGATGATATTTGCCTAACGATTACTCAATTACTCAATAGCTGAGAAGTACTCCATTGTGTAAATATACCGCATTTTCTGTATTGAAAGACATTTGGTTTCTTTTCAGGTTCTGGCTATTCATTTCTTCAATGCTCAATTTGTTCTCATATATTTGTTAGCTGTTTTCATCAGTTATTTTTAATTTGTATATAGAAAATGTAATTCCAGTAAAAGCAATTTAAATATTATTTTTTCATTTAGCTATTTATTAATTTTACATGCCAATCATAGCCCTCCATCCCTCCTCTCCTCCTAATCCTATCCTTACAACTTCCTTCCCCCATTACCACCTTTTCTCCTTCTCAGAGAAGAGGAAGTCCTTATTATGTACCACCCTGCCCTGGGATATACACAATTACAGAACTAATTGTATCCTCTTCACCTGATACCTATCCAGGCAGTGCAGTTAGTGGAAATATATTCAATGGCTAGCAACAGATTCAAAGAAAGCCTCTGTTAGGGAACTCACGTTTCACATCTGCTCCCAAAGTATAGGTCCAGCCCATGCATGTTCTTTGGTTGGTAGCATTTCTGATAATATTTGTATTGTGACTAACACAGGAATTTTTGGATCTAATACGCCTTTCAGATATTCTTTACTGACTGTCCCAACAGACTGAATGTCACTTTTCAAATATCAATTATAGACACTAGAGGGATATTGAAATGTTTGGTCCCTGTAGTGTATGATTCTATTGAAATAAATTATCATACAAGATAAGTTTTAATCTAATATTAATGCTTTTTGAATTTGTTTATAATTTAAATGAAACATTGAAAGGGACTTGGAAAAGTATAAAGCCATTTCTCATTAAAGATACTTTCACTGACAAAATATCCTAGAAAAACAATATTTCCATGATCACTGTTCTCCACTGCAGTTTTGCTTCAGCTATGTCCATATCATATCAACATCTAATCTCCACCTCATTCCTACTTTTATTTTTATTCTTCTTGTCCTCCTCTTCCTTCTTGTTGTTGTTGTTGTTGTTATTGTTGTTGTTATTGTTGTTGTTCTTCATCATCATCATCATCATCATCATCATCATCATCTCATCATTTTGCTAATCTCTTATACAAAATAAATTCGGTGAAGTCAGGATTTCCTCTACTGTGTTTTCTGCTTATTCGAAAGGTGTAGAATGATACCCAGAATATACTATGAATACTGTACTTCATGTATTTGATTATTCAAGCTACAAGATTTAAGCAAAGAAAAAGTGAATTTATGATTATTAATCCAGGAAAAACTGGTAGCAGTAATGTATTCTATTACCTCTGTTCTTGGTTAACTAGCTTGGTCTATAGACATGTGTTTCTGGAGCAAGTGGCCAGGTCTAATGGTCAACAATCCCAGTTTTCCTGGAACTAAAATTTTCCTAAGGTGAATTTTTTTTTTAACTTTTGAACCAAAAGATAAGGACAAACTAGAATGAACATAAACCTGTGGTGAATAATATGTATAACTTCTGGGCATGTAAAATGTGACTAAGCACATGAATCATACCCCTGCCCCATTATTCATACATCCTTTTCGTTCAGCAGTTACATCCTTCTAGAAAGCTACAATTGTCAATGTCTA
Source organism: Rattus norvegicus (assembly GCF_021556685.1). NCBI lineage: Eukaryota > Metazoa > Chordata > Mammalia > Rodentia > Muridae > Rattus > Rattus norvegicus. The sequence goes on along the minus strand of NC_141554.1, from coordinate 152,632,837 downwards.
GCACATACAGCATAATGATCTGAATTAGCTGTTTCCTGATGGTTCTTCTAGTTCTAAGAGTCCATATTCCTTATGACTCGCTACGTAATTGAACCTATGGTGGTGCATCCTACAGTGACCTCAGCAATAACTAAGCTAGCCATTCAGTTTCATCCAATCATATACTTCAAGTAAACCATATTGATCATTTAAATGATAATTGTATTTTGTTTTAAATTTGATTGCAGAAGATTTCTTATCAAATATTTGTGTTTTTACCAGATTAACAATTTATATTGATATAAAATCTAATAAGTTTCCTATTTGTGTTTTCCATATGCTTGTTGCTTTTAAAATGACTAGTAGGGGATGGACAGATGGCTAAGTGGTTAGAAGACCTTGATTCTAATACCAGCATCCATATGCCAGCTTACAACTGCCTATAAATCCTATCTCAGTAGATAAGATCCCCTCTTCTGACCTCCACAGGGATCAGGCCTACACATTGTAAGCAGACATACATTCAGGCAAAACATTTATTCAGTAGATAAATGGATGATAGATAGACAGATAGATCGATAGATGATAGATAGATAGATAATAAGGGAGAGAAAATGAAAGAGAAAAGTAATTTATTATTTTAGTAGACTTGTGGAAGACACCTATCTGCCCTCTGTAATTTTCATATTTCTCCCAGGTACCTTAAGATCTGTTAACAATGAATATAGAATATATTTGAGAAATATTTAGTTAAAGGGCATTTCCATTCATATTTCATCACAGAAAGTGAATAAACATGATAATAGTTTTGCCTACCATAAGAATAAAGAACAGAAAGAGCAGTAGATTACAAATATGCAAATTGAAAAGATAAAAAGGCTTGTCCTTGAATGTCACAATACTATTAGATATAACATCACCATTTTCCCCAAGGTAACATTTTAGATTAAATATACCTAGACACTTTTCAGTCTGTGTTAGTCCCTAGATTAGTCAAGTAATATGTTTAAGAATACCAACATTCTTTCTCAAACTTCTCTTTTTTATTCTTTCCTCTCAGACTTATTTACTCCTTTAGCACAGATGACACAGACATTTATCTGACCTACAATTCTCAAAAGTTCTCTTAATGCTAATCAATTCCCAGATTGCTCACTTCAAATTTGGACTCATGTATAAATGCTATTAATATTTGATGTCTCACAGTACATAAGTACTTTTTCTGAATGATAAATTTCTCTTAAGAAAAATCTTTCCCTGCCTTGCTCAAATTCTGGTATTTGTTTCAACTTTTTATATGCACTGAGTCAGAATGTATTGTACATTTCTTCTAGTATTGCAATATGCCTGGGTTTTTATTCACTCTTCTATTAAATCTACCATTTTTTCTTCTGAGTTTCCTCTTTTCTAAAATTACTATAGCCTGATAATCTCAATCACGATTGAGAGAGACCAAGCTTTACATTGATAACATCTTCCAGTTTATCCTTGTTTTTATTTTAAAACAAAGAATTGTCATTATTGGCAAGGCCATGTATCACAGACATGTATTCACATACTCATGGCATGTCTAAGTCCTCAAATTGCTTCAAAAGTCATTCTAAGCACAATGCTTAACTCCTGTTATATTTTTGCTTTAACTTACCTCCCCGAGAAGCATAGAACTGTGACTTAAGACACTAAAACAACTAAAAAACATCTGCCTTCCATCAAACTGAAATCATTCATTCTCCTTTGGTGTCTAGTCATAGATTCTGGCTCAAAAGTTTGATGTTATCCAAATGAGCATTATTTCTTTTCAAGGAAAAGTAAGAGTTAGCATGCTAGAGACACCACTGACATTTCCTCTCACCAAAATTTTATTGAATATCTTCAGTTTTAAATTCATTTTGGAATCAACTTAGAGGGTCTTTAAACTTCCTACATTGTGACATGATATTGTGTACAAATGTTAAGGGTTACATTCATATCTATATTGCATATAAGCAGATTCTTGATTACAGTGTGTAAATGTATGATAGATTTGCTAGTCTCAATTCCTTTGCTATAATAAAATACCTTGATCAAATACAGAAATGCGGGGAAAGGCTTCTTTGGCTTAAAATTACAGGTTATATTCTTTCATCGAATGGAAGTCAAAGTAAGCACCAAAACATCTAATTACATCATATCCGCATTCAAGACAGAAATGAATGGATCATTGTTTTCTTTTCCTCTAGTTCATTTGTCTACTGTTAGACATGGGATAATGTGTCCCTGTATGTGTTCCTATTTGAATTAATAACACAAACAGTCCTCTAGGTTCCTGTCCCTCAGACTAACCTGATCTTCACAGTTACTCAATAGTTACTATCCTCCCAAGTAATTTTAATAAATTACAAATTGGCAATTAGTATCTAGTCATCACAGTATTGTTTGTAGAGCTTTTAATTGCTTGATCTAACATAAAATAGAGACATGGAAATGGGTTATATAAAGTCTCTATTATAAATGCATGCACTGCTAAAACTGATTTAGAAACACTGAAACAAAGATTTATCTGAAGTCACACTTTACTACAGTGAGATCTAAGCCACAGTAGGAATTTTAGCAAGGGACTGTCATGATGTGACAAGAAGTTTGGTAGGTTAAATGATATTTCTATTGAGGAGAGTATGCCATACTTGATACAGAAAGGTACAGTTGTAATACCATGGTGATTGAAAGAGGTCTGATGTCACTAATCAATTAAAATATATATACCAGATTTGGAGGTTCAGGAATGTGGACTTTGACATAGCCGATAGGTTACATAATGCATCATATAATTTGTGAATAACAGGAACTCATGACCAGTGATATTTTATACCAGAAGCAAAGACAAGTAAGTTGAAGTTCTAGATTTATATGTCTCAAAGAGGAGTCTCTATGTTTTAAGCCTATTAGTAAAAACTAGATAAAGAAGATACTAGGATCATTAAGAGAGGTAACTGAATGTATTAATATCCACCAAACACACAATTACTTACTTTTGGGGAATCATTAATCTATCTCTGAAATACTTCCCTTTGACCTTCTCTCCTATATAGTACATCTACTACTTTTCCACTGAACCTATCATTCTTTTTCATGAACATGGAAAGATCACTCTAAATGGTACTTTTAGATATCAAAAAATTTTAATCTTCTTTAAACCTATACCCTTTCCTTATTATCCTTGTAAAGATGGTGCTCTGAAAGATTATCAGCATACATACCTATTTCAAACAAACAAAAGAACTGTCTTAGATTTTCTTTCTTAAATTCTGTAGGAACTTCTCCAAATAATTACAATATGGACTTGATTTGAGTATGAAGTAATAGATGGATAAAGTGAAAATTTGTGGAGGGTAGAAAGAAAGACTTTCTACTGATCAAACAGTGAAAACTGTCTTTTGGTGGTCAGGGTAAAGGGGGAGGAATTTAGAAAGAAGAGCAAAACGGCAGAAGAGCAAGCAGAGTGGGCATCTTGGAGCTGATACACAGAAAAGTTGGTTCCTGGTAAGCAGAAACCTGCCTTAGGGGATGTGCTTTTCTTGTAAACAGAACCCCACTTTTAATTTTGTTTACATAAGTATAATATTTATATGATAGATGATATTTGATATTAAATTATACAGTATATACATATATGCATATTTAATGCAGTAGAATAAAATTCATAGTTTAAAGTGAAAAGAAATTTCTATTTATGAAATAAATAGCTGTATCAACTAAAGTAATTTTACTAATTGAAATTAGCCCAGTACACAAAGAAAACACTTCATATTCTCACTGATATATGCCCTCCAATAAGACAATTTAATAATGAAAATGTAATATTTTCACTACCAAGAGAGATGTTTTCCCAGGCTTCAATTTTTGTCATTTCCATGATACCTGTATCTATTAAGAACTGTAATCTTCTGATACTTGGCTTTACTGATGTGTTGATTTGGCCAAAATTATAGCACAACTCCAGGTTGTACTTGAAAACATCAAACTTTACATTTTTGTGGGTATATAAGTTGAATATATCATCATTCCATCAAAGATCTATATTGAAGGGTTGATTCCAAGCTGATAATGCCACTTCAGTTCTAGAAACTTTAGGAAGTGGAATTACCTTTCAAAAAGTACTTCATATTTGAGGGGATATCTTTAGGACCTATCTAGCATCACAACCTTTTCTTCATTTATTCTACTTCCTGGCCACCGTTATATTAAGCATTTTAATGTTCTCTGTGCCATGATAAAATAAACTGCAAATTTCATGAACAAAATAAATAATTTCTCATTTAAGTTGTTTTAGCCACATATTTTCTCAAAGCAATAAGAATATACCAGTGAAAGAAGCAACTTTTGTGAGAATGGTACTGCCAGGAAGTGTGTGCTCTGTGAACATGCCTACGTTTTTAAATATAATTGCACAAAAATGGAACTTCTCAGTAGAAAGTCAGTTATGACATTAAATTTTCAGTTTAGTTTATGTTTACCATTCAGTAGATACATTGCTCATATGATTCCATGACTTTGTCATTAGTTGGAGTACTTTCACCAAACTTTTTAAAAATTATTTCTCTGCACATGCCACATGATGCAGAATAGCGCATCATGTATTTTCTTTTCACTCATTAGAATATTTAAAACAGATCTTTTCTCCAGAATAGGGTTTTTATAAAAAAATTTAGGAAGTTGCCTTCTATATTTTATGTTTGCAATATTTTTTCTCTTTAACTGAAACACCACAATCATATTGCCTTGGTTACTAATGCCACAAGCTATCCTCTTGAGGAAAACAGCATCACCATTCTTTTGAAATACATGTCAAATTTTTGACTCAAAGGAGTATGGAATTAAGAAAGCTGGATGACCCAATTCTTTTTTTTTCTATTCCAGTGAACTTATTTCCTTTCTATATACATAGGATACATATCCATCTTGTGTTTCCAAGATCATCTTCTCAGTCAGACCTGAAAAGAATTAGTAATAGTATGGCAGTAGTTACAGTGTTTGTAGCAAAACATAGCAAAATTTTGTTTTCCTTCTCAAAGAAAATCACATCATTAACGTCTGTACATGTTTTCAAAACTAATATGGAAACAGACAAAAATAGTTATGGAAAAAATCTGATGAATATTTACAAAACTATAGAGAATTTGCTTCTGCACATCTTGATCAGGGTATTCTGTAAATTATTTGTTTCTTATCAGTTAGCTGGTTGAGAAACACATTTCATTTTGGGGTAGGGCTGGTAGATATGTTGGTATAAATAATGAACATTTAGCTCTTCATGCAAAATGTATGTATTCTATCCTAAGAAAGTTTAAACATAAGCAGTAAGTATGTTAGAAAGAAAGGAAGAAGAATAAAAGGCAGAGAGAGAGAGAGAATGAATGAATGAATAAATAAATAAATAAATAAATAAATAAGAGAAGACATAAAGACAAAGAAAGAGAAAAATCAAAGGAAAAGAAAAAAGACATCAAAACAGAGAGTGACCAATGTAGAGAAAAAGAAAAAAAATACAGAGACTGAAAAAGAGATTAGGACAGAAACAATGACATAGATTTTTAATTTATGTGATCCAGGACTACACAGAAATCTTCTCATCCAAAGTGTCAATGCCCATTTCTTCACCATCACTAGAACTTTAGGGACAGAATAACAGTTCATACAATATGACCCTTATCGCCTATACCTCTAGTTTTATCAGTTCACTGTTTGCTGTTTGTCATTCATTTTTATGTATTTTCACAAGAAATACAAATGAGCTGCATGCTCAAATAATAATAATAATAATAATAATAGTAATAATAATAATCAATAATTAAAGTTGATCAGCATTTGTGACTTTAAGAAATAACTAGTCCATTAGATTATAGAACTGATTTGCAGAGTAGTCACTTTGACTGAAAGAGTTTCATATAAATTATTATCAAATTCAATATTAACAAAACTACCTTTCATATTACCGTGATATATCATTTATGCGTTTTTTATTTTATAGTTGGTAAATTTTACTGCTTTCTTTAATGAAAATCATGTAGAAAAGATAATGTTTATCAGAAAATTAAAGGTCATGTTTGAAAGTACTCTGTGTAATGACCTTTACTGAAACTAGTAACTACAGCTTCGAAATTAGCCAAGGTAGATGGGGAATTAAAGAAAGAAATGTGCCAAGGTGAAGATTTGAGGGTTTCAGCAGTTAGGCAATGCCAATCAATACAATTTGGAAAACTGGAGAGAGCTCATGGAAATTTCCTTCTATGACCTACATTTCCTCTGCTCTGTTTTTTATATTATTTATACTAGAAATGTAGGAAGGAATATAAGGGTGCCGGTTAACATCTTAAAAATATGCTATGGGAGTTGCAATTTGAAAGAGGTTTAGAATTCAGTAGATACTAATCATTTGCTTAAATATCTTTTTTTGCTATATTTTATTTTGATGTGTTCAGGTTCCTACATGCACATTATATTTACATCATTTCCACATTACGTATCAACCCTGAAAATCCTTCCAGTGACTGGTGGTATAATGGTACATAAATGAGAATATACTTCTACCACTTTTCTAAACAAATAAATGCTATTTTCTAAAGGGCATTCATGTACTTTTTTCTCTAATATTGAATACTGTCATAAAACAACATTTTTGACATTTTGGTAAATTTTATTAATGCATTCAGAATATCGGGGTAATCTGCAGCATGTAAGGAATTGATCAGGCATTAGGGATTGATCAGTGCATAGAAAAACCAAAGTTGTTGTCATCATGGGGGTATAGTTCAGAAAAATGATTAAACAAATAAATAATAAACAAGTATATTAATAAGTAAAATAATTAAAAGTTAATAGAAAATGGAAATATAGGTGATAAAGATAAATGTAAAATTGTGAATAAATATACTAAGAACGTCTAAGATGTTCTGTTATTTGAGGTCTAAGTATGTAGAAGGAGACAGCTCTATGAAAATCAGAAGAAACTGAACTCCAAGGCAAAGAAAATAGAATGCAAATGCCCAAGGTCAAGAAAGTAAAAAAGATCTTATGGATATAATGAAATGTCAGTATTGCAAAAGTTTTGGGAGACAAAAGAAGATGAATTATACACAAAAGCATATGTAACTAAGGGATATATGATAACACAGGTGATATATACACACATGCAAATATTTAGCAAATGAACTATACAGACCAAAATGATAGAAAAAGAAAGTAAATTTGACTTTAGTTTTTAATAATTCTACAATTTTGACTGGATAAATATAGAACTAGGCTACAGTAAATGGCAATGGGCTATAATATACAATTTGGGCATAATTTTGTGTGCATGTACACAATGTAAAAATTATGAGTAAAGGATTTTATATATGTAGAAAATATGAAAAAGTGAAAAATATGAAATTTGTGCTAGTTTTCAGACTTGTTGACAAAGTGACTCATGCCATAAGGAAGTTAATTCAATGGCTCCTCTTTCCAAATGAGATAGAAAACAATATAACTACACGCATTTCAACTAGTTTAAATATAATTCCGTGATTTTTCTATCAGGGTAACTGATAAAATATAATTGGGAACTGTTACTTCTGCTTTAAATTTATACAATGATTTGAAAATACATGGTATTAACTATACTTTTTAAAGAGCCTTGTAGAATTCTATGTATAAACCACCTGACCCTGGGCTTTATTTGGCTGAGAGATTATTAATCAATATTTCTATTTCACTAGTGCTTATAGGTTCAACAACAAAAGAGAATAACAGACCAGTTTCACTTATTAACCTAGATACAAAAATTCACAATAAAATACTTGCAACTTAAATCCAACAGCACATCAAAAAGGTCATCTACCATGATTAAGTAGTCTTCATCTTCAGACATCATTCAACATATATAAATAAAAAGCAACCCACTGTATAAACAGATTAAATATTAAAATTCAAGTTATTACCATCTCATTAGATGCAGAAGAGACCTGAGACAAAATTAAACAACCTTCATGATAAAACTCTTAAACATATAAAGCCAATTTACAGCAAGACAATAGAGATCACTAACCCAAGTGAAGAGAAACTCAAAGGAATTCCAATAAAATCAGGAACAAGTCACGGTTGTTCACTATTTCCATATATTCAGTATAGTACTTGAAATCTTAGGCAGAGAAAAGGACAAATTAAAGAGGTCAAAGCTATAAAAATAAGAAATGAAGAAGTAATAAAATCTTTATTTGCCAATGATATGATAGTATACATAAATGACCCTAAAAATTCTACAGGAAAGCCCTACAGAGGACAAAATCTTTGAGCATAGTAGCTGGACACAAAATTAACTCACAAATATCAGTAGCCCTCTTAAAGACAAGTGACAAATGGACTGAAAAAGAAATCAGGAAAGCATTACCTTTCACAGTAGCAGTGGAAAATAAATAAATGAATGAATACATAAATAAATAAAGTGCTTTGGGTAACTCTGCCTAACCAAGTGAATGACTTGTATGATAAAAATTTTAAGAGAATGAAGAAAGAAATGTAAGAATCTATCAGATGATAGAAAGATCTCCCATGATCAGGGAGCAGTAGGATTAACATAATAAAAAATTAACATCCTACCAAAACTAATTCATAGGTTGATTACAATTCATTACAATCCCCATCAAATTTCTAACACAGTTCTTCACAGATCCCAAAAGGGTAATTTTCAGCTTCATATGGAAATATAAAAAAATCAAGGATATTTAAATGATCATGAATAATAAAAGAACTTCAGGAGGAAGCATCATCTGCATTCTTGAATTCTCCTTCATTCCTGTATTACTATAAACAGCCTGCTATTGGTATACAAATAGACAGGTTGATCAGTGCAATCGAGTTAAAATCCCAGATGTAAGTCCACATACCTATGAATACCAGAATTTTGATCAAAAGCAAGAAAATCAGACTGGAAAACATATAGTATTTCCAACTGTTCCAATTGTTAAAGCTAGATGGCTTCCTGCAAAAATAAAAATCCTAATAGATCCATACATAAAATCTGGCACAAAACTCAACACCAAGTGGTTCAAATACCTCAAAATAAAAACCAGATACATTGAACCTGATAGAAGAATAAGTGTGGTAGCCACATGAATGTATTGTCACAAGAAAAGACTTTCTGATGACTATTAGCAAAGGCACTAAGATCAACAATTAATAAATGGGACTTCCTGTTCTATTTTGTGGATTAGTTTGGAGAGTATTAGTATTAGGTCTTCTATGAAGGTCTGATACAATTCAGCATAAAATCATCTGGTCATTAGCTTTTTTTTTTGTTTTTTGTTTTTTGTTTTTTTTTTTTTTGTTTGTTTGGGAGGATTTTAATAACTGCTTCTATTTGTTTAGAGGTTGTGGGACATTTTGGATAGTTAATCTGGCCCTGAATCAATTTTAGTACCTGGTATTTGTCTAGAAAATTGTCCATTTCATCCTGAGGACCCATTTCATCCTAAAACATATATCAAGGACGCATATTCCACTATGTTCATAGCAGCCTTATTTATAATATCCAGAAGTTGGAAAGAATCCAGATGACTTTCAACAGAGTAATGGATACAGAAATTGTGGGGCATTTACACAATGGAGTTCTAGTCAGCTATTAAATACAATGACTACATTTTATTCTTAGACAAATGGATGGAACTAGAAAATATCCTGAGTGAGGTAACCCAATAAGAAAAGACTACACATGCTATTCAATCACTGATATGTTAATATTAGCCCAATTGTTCAGAAAACACATGACACATTTCACAGACCACATGAAGCTCAAGAAGTAGGAAGATCAAAGTGTGGATTGGATGCTTCAGTCCTTAAAAAGGGGAATAAAAATACTCACAGGAGGAAATATGGAGACAAAGCATGTTGCAGAGACTGAAGGAAACACCATCCAGAGACTGCCACACCTAGGGATTGATCCCATCTACAGATACCAAAACCAGACAATATTGCAGATGCCAAGAAGTACATGGTGACAGAAACCTGATTTAGCTGTCCCCTGAGAGGCTCTGCCAGAACCTGAGAAATACACAGGAGGATGCTTGCAGCCAATCATTGAACTAAGAACCTGGTCTCCAATGAAGGAGTTTGAGAAAGGACTGAAAGTACTGTGGGAGATTGCAACCACATCAGAAGAACAATATCAATCACACAGAACCCCAGAGCTCCCATGGACTAAATCACCATCCCTTGACGTGGCACAGGGGTGGATCTATGGCTCTACCTGCATATGTAGCAGAGGTGGCCTTGTTGGGCATCAACGGGAGGAGAGACCTTTGGTCCTATCAAGGTTCGATACCCCTGTGTAGGGGAATGTGAGTGCAGAGAGGTGAGAGGGAGTGGGTGGTTGAGTGGAGGAACACCCGCATAGAAGCATGGAGAGGGGCATTGGGATAGTGGGTTTCTTGAGGGAAAACTGGGAAATTGGATAACATTTGAAATATAAATTAAAAAATCCAACAAAAAAAAACAGAACAGAACAAAATAAGAAACCAAAATAAATAAACAGGACCTCATAAAACTGAAAAGCATCTGTACTTTAAAAGGCATCATTCATTACTTAGCAAACATGTAAGGCTACTGAATGAGAAATTTATTAACTACATATCTCACATAAGCTAATATCTAAAATATAAAAATAATTTTAAAATGTGACATCAAGAAAACAAGTAAACCAATTCGAATATGGTATAAATAAGAAAATGGAAAGTTCTGAAATGGGAAAGTACAAATTAGTCGGACGTAATCCAGATCCAAAAGGACATGTATGATAAGTGGATATTACTCAAAAGTTCAGAATACCCATGATACAACTCAAAGGCCATAGGAAGGTGATCAATAAGGAAGGCCCAAGTGTGGATACCTGAAACTCACTTAGGAGGGGAACAAAGTAATCATGAGAGGTAGACAGAGGGAGAGACCTGGGAGGGAGAGGGAATGGGAAGGAAAAATGGAGAAACAGGATGAGGTATGGGGAGAGGCACTTTTGGGGAAAGCATAAGGGATACCCAGAGGGACAAGAAAATTAATGGAAATATGCAGCTGTAGGAGGTAGTTGGGCAGTGGGAGGGGTAAATTTGAGAATATACCAGAGACCTGGGATATGAGATATTCCCAGTACTCAATGGAGATGACATTATCTGAAATCCCACAGTGGGGAGATAGAACCAGTAGAGACCACCTCCCATAGACAAACATAGCTCCCAGTTGAGACAGGGGGCCCCTCACACTTCTTCCAAAGTTTTAGTCCAGAATTGTTCCTATCTGAAGGAAATATAGGGACAAAAAGTGGAGCAGACTGCATTAAAGGCCACCCAATGACAGACCCAACTTGCAGTCTATTCTATGCATGCACACTGAATCCTGACACTATTACTGAAGCCATGCTGTCCTCTGAGAGACTCTACTAGCAACTGATTGAGAACAATGCAGATACTTACAGCCAACTATTGGATTATGGTTGGGGACCAATATGGAAGAAAAAGGACTGAAGGAGAAGAAAATTGCAACTCTATAGGAAGAACAGTGTCAACTAAGCTGAACCGCTCAGAGGTCTCAGAGACTAAGCCAAAAGCCAAGGAGCACACAAGGGCTGTTCTGTGGCCCTGGGCACATGTGTAGCAGAGGACTGCCCTGTATGCCTCAGTGGGAGAGGATGTTCTTAATCCTGTGGATGCTCAGGGAAGAGGGATGCTAGTGGGAGTAAGGTGGGAGTGGAGGGGCATCAGGGGTGGATGATGGAGTGAAGAAATCAGGGAGGGGGGACAAGGAAGGGTGGCAACATTTGAAATGGAAATAAATAAAATAATTTAATAAAAACTATCACAATGTTTAATCACCAGGGAAAGTAAATTAAAAATTGCTTTGAATTTATTTCAGGGAGCCACTCAAATTCTATCATCTCTCTATATATTTCTCTATTTGTTTTTATTAACATATTTAATTGTATGTTTATTTCTTCTTCTCTCATATACCACATCCTTAATGTGTAGTTTCCCTCCCTGCACTACTTCCAGTTCCTGTGTCCTATCTTCTCCCCCAAATACATTCCTGATCACGTAGAATCTCCAAGATCAATAAAACAAATGACAAGTCATACTGACAACATTATGGAGTAATGCAAACTGTCATTCATTGCTGGGGGAGTACATAATTTAATAACCACTATGGAAATCCTCAGGAATCGTGACATACATCTACTTCAAAATATATCTGTACCACACTGGAGCATACGTCCAAAGGATGTTTCATTATACCATAGAGGCACGCTCTCTCCGATGGTTATTTCTTTTTTTATTTTTAATTTTGTTTGTCTTGGATATTTTATATATTTCAATTTCAAATGTTACCTCTTTCTCTCCCTTTCCCATATACCCTTCTCCTTCCTATGATTCTAAGCAGATGCTCCCACCACCACCACCACCCCGCACCTATTTCCACCTCAATGCCCTGGCATTCACCTACCTTGGGGAAATGATCCTTCACAGGACCAAAGGCTTTTCCACCTATTGATGCTGTACAATGCCATCCTTGCTACATATGTAGCTGCAGTCATGGGTTCCTCCATCGGTACTAATTGGTTGGTGATTCAGTCCCTAGGAGCAATGACAAAACATGGTTGGTTGATACTGCTGTTCTTCCTATGGTGTTGCAAACCCCTTAACCTCCTTCTGTCCTTTGTTTAACTCCTCAGTTGGAGTCCCCTTTTTCAGTTGATGGTTAGCTACAATCATACTCATCTGTATCAGTAGAGATCTGGCAGAGCTTCTGAGGAGATAGGCATATCTGGCTCCTGTCTGCAACCAGCTCTTGGCATCAGCAATAGGGATTGGGTTTGGTGGCTGAATATGGGATAGATGCTGAGATGGGGCAGTCTCTGGATGACCTTTTCCTCAGGCCCAACTTCATTCTTTGATCCTATATTTCCACCTGTGGGGACTTTTTTCCCTTCTATGAATGTAGAATGAAGCATCTACATTTTGGTCTTCCTTCTTCTTGAGCATCATATGATCTGTGAATTTTTTCTTAGGTATTCCAAATTTGGGCTAATATCCACTTATCATTGAGTACCTACCATATGTATTCTCTTGTGACTGTGTTACCTCACTCAGGATGATATTTTCTAGCTCCATCAATTTGCCTAAGAATTTCATGGAGTCATTGATTTTAATAGCTGAGTCACACTCCATTGTGTAGATGTACCACATTTTCTGTATCCATTCCTCTGTTGAAGGACATCTGGGATCTTTCGAGTTTCTGGCTATTATAAATATGACTGCTATGAACAGAGTGGAAAATGTGTCCTTGATATATGTTGGAGCATCTTTTGGATGTATGCTCAGGAGTGATACAGTTGGGTCTTCAAGTAGTACTATGTTCAAGTTTCTGAGGAACTGCCAGACTGATTTTCAGAGTGGTTGTACCAGCTTGCAATTCCACCAACAATGAAGGGGTGTTCCTCTTCCTCTACATCTTCACCAGCATCTGTTGGCACCTTAGTTTTTGGTCTTAGCCATTTTGACTGGTGTGAGGTGGTTTCTCAAGGTTGTTTTGATTTGTATTTCCCAGATGACTAAGGATGTTGAACATTTCTTTAGGTGCTTCACAGGCATTTGGTATTGCTCAGTTGAGAATTCTTTTTTTTAGCTCTGAATCCCATTTTTTAATAGGATTATTTGATTCCCTAGAGTCTAACTTCTTGAGTTCTTTGTATATATTAGATATTAGCTTTCTATTGGATGTAGAATTGGTAAAGATCTTTTCCCAATCAGTTGTTTGCTGTTTTGTCTTATTGACAGTGTCCTTTGCCTTGCAAAAGCTTTGCAATTTTATGAGGTCCCATTTGTCCATTCTTGATCTTGGAGCATAAGCCATTGGTGTTCTGTTCAGTAAAGTTTCCCCTGTGCTTATGTGTTCAAGGTTCTTCCCCACTATCTCTTTTATTAGATTTAGTGTTTCTGGTTTTGGCGACTAAAACATCAACGAATGAGTACCCATGGAGGACCAATGACTACAGCTTCATAAGAAGCAGAGGATGGCTTTGTGCAGCATCAATAGAAGGAAAAGCCCTTGTCCCTGTGAAGGCTCATTTCTGTAAGGTTGGGGAATGCCAGGGCATTGAGGTGTGAGTGGCTGGGTGGGAATGTGGGGGTATTCTCATTGAAGAAGAGGAAGGGGGGAAGGGTTTGGGAGGGGGGAAAGGGGATAACATTTGAAATGTAAATACCTAAAATATCTAAAAAAATAAAATTAAAACAAAACAAAAACAAAAAAATACAAAGAACTATTTTCCTTTAAATCATAATATTCTCTATGCCCTGAAAATTGGAAGTAATTTTACCTATATGTCTAATCCTTTAAGATCTATTTCAATTGGCCACATCTAGGAAGAGTTTCCAGTATTCACAGAGAAAACTTACAGAAATAGTTTATATTTTCCTTATCCCCATTCTTCCTTTATATCCTAGAAGTATCTCACAGGCAGGGGTCATGCTCCAGTATTTCAATATAAATGTATATTATGATTTTTGTAGGCTGTTAACAAATTACTGAAAGGCTACTAGGCTTTTTCTTTTCTATTTTGAATCTGTAAATTTTGAAATCAAGAAAACTGGAAAATGTCAAGCTATAGGTTACTGCCTGCTCTCTCTCTCTAGATTTACATGGAAAAATTACTTCTTTTACAGCTCCAGCTTCTGTGGCTGCCAATATGACATGCTTGTTGTCATATTGCATCTATTTCTATCTCATTGGATTTTCCATTCATCTTATGATAAATTTCCCACATAGTTCATGAGTGAATTCACATAAAATTGTATTTTGCACTCTATCTTATCATATTTAATTTATTCTAATAACCTTGATTTTTTGTTATAATGTGATATTTCAAAGTATGGATTACTAATGAATATATGTAATAGTACATGCAATATTGTGACAACATGGTTTCGAGAAAATACTATGGTGCACAGCATAATAAACTCATATTCATATGCTTGTGAGTACTTTCCATAGTTGAACATAAAGTCTACTATTTTCTAACTTTTCAAAACTATAATAGTGTATACAGTTATGATTAGAAGAATAATACATTCAGTTATCAACTACCTAAATGATTAATTGGTTTCACAGTTCAAATACAATTGGATTGCATTGTTAAAATGGACTAGGATAAATAAAAATTACTTAATAATGATTTTAAAGTAGATTCTACATATTATAGAGTGTTGAGGGAAAAATCTGATAAAATAACAAAAATAAATATTATCTGCATCACCTATGGATAACTATCAATAATATATCTTTCTAATACATGATGAAATTAATACAATTTGCATTTTACAAATGGTTTTCAGGTCATAAGCTGTACCATTTTATAGGTAACTCTATGTAATATATATATACATATATATGTTTATATATGTATATATATGTATATATATATTTTAACACACCAGACACATCATGTAATTAGAGTTTTTATGTCATTAAAACATTTTGAAAACCCAATTCCAATATCTGTATAATGGTGCATTGTACAGATACATCATAATCTAGTATCTGTTCATGCTACACAGGTTTACTGATTATGAATGGATTTTAATTATACCAAATACATTAAATAAAATCATAGACACTAAGGTTCAATACTAACAGACAATAATGAAACAATTTTCAAAGAATAGAAAATGTATGGTTCCATGGAACAATATTTAGGGTATGTAGTAAGATAACTTGAACAATAATCTCATAGTTAGTAATTTATAAAATAATTTCCAGAACCACAAGTTTATCAGGTGCATATTTTGTGTTTTTTCACTTTTCTAAGAAATCAACAATTTCTTACTAGTGTTTGGGCACATGTTTTTTTTTAAATAAAACCTTTCTCTTCACCCTAATATCTACCATAACATATTATGTTTATCTCCATATGATTGATCAATAAATTGAGTGTGTGTGTTTGTGTGTGTGTGTGTGTGTGTGTGTGTCTGTGTGTGTGTGTGAATGCGTGTTACAGTATTGTGGTGAAATGTTAAGATGCTGCAGCAGTGAGAAAACTGCAGAACTATCATGTGTATGAGTTAAAATAGTAAACTTGACTCAATTAAAGTTCTACTACTATATAGTTACTCTACTGTGGAGTCACATCTATGAATAATGATACAGTTAAGTTTAAAAGCAAAGTAGAAAGAGTATTATGAGTGACTGTTTTGTGAGCCAAGCAACCTCCCTCTTGAGCAATTTAGTTGTACCTCTTTGAAAAAGTCTTATCCCAGCTGGGCTTGTTGATTGTTTATAAATCTTCAAGGTGGGATAGTCTGGTGATTTATAAAAGACTGTCAAATCCCATGCCCCAGGTGCATACAAGTTTGAACTCTTGCTTTCAAGTTGATGGCACTGTTAATGAAGGATTAAGAGATATGACTTTATTGGGGATGTGTTACTGCAGACAGGTTTTGAGGTCTCAAAATCCACACATATTCCCAGTTGTGTCTCTCTGCTTCCCTTTGTTGTTAGAGACATATGCTCTCAGCAGGTGCTCCATCTACTGGAACGCCTGAACCTAATCTGCCATTAAGTGCTTTAATAATCTGTATACATAACCCAAAGATAAATTTCTTCTATGACTTACCTTCATCATGACACTAATCACAGCAATGTAAAATGAGAGGGTATGATGGAAATATTCCATTTAAGAATGAGTGTCCCGAGGATAGAAGGAGGTCTTCATTGGAGAAGGAAGGATAGATGGGAGAGAAGTTTGAAGGAAGAGGAGGAAACTAGAGAAAAAAGGAGGAGACAGGAGAGAAGAGAGGGTGAGAAGCCATGGCAGGTGACATTAAGATTCTGCTCTGTGTATTTACAGGTTGTTATCAATGTTCCTAAGGGATGGATGGTACTGGTCTTTGTATGTTCAGTGGGTAATTATACCTTATCAATTGGATCTAAGAGTATTGTGTTGTGTGTTCTTTTCTGTGAGGGTTTGAGTGTAGGAAAGTGTGTGGCTGAGATGTGTTTCTGCCAAGATATCTAGCAGATATCTTGGGATACCATGGTGCAGACCTAGTGGGGTAAAAGACAGTGTTGCTTTTTTTTATTTTTATATATTTACAACAGATGGCAAACCAAGGTGATGGGCAAAAATCCACTAGCAATCCTAAGAGTTGAGTCAAAGTTTTTATTTTCCAAAGGAGGCCGGCGCCATGTTAAGTCATGTGATATCTTAAGCATGGGAATTCAAACAAAGAAACTGGGAAGTAGCCTGGCCTAGCAGGCTGTCTGTCCCCTGCTATGTGATAAGTAATGGCAGCCCAGAGAGTTAGAGATTAAAAGCTGCTTTTTAAAAAAATTGTTTAGAAAGTCTTTCAGGATACTCATATTCTTTTTAATGTGGGCTCCACGGGAAATTTGGGTTGAAATCATAGTTAGAAAAGCTACTTCTTAATTACAGGCATTATTAAAAGGTGATTGAGTTTGCTTTTAGAAAGAAGAGAGTAAAGAGATTACCTGAATCAGGTGGGGATTTTCATCCACGGTTCAGAATTTAGATAGGGAAAAATTAGTCACTACCTCCAAGTAGAGAGTTGTGATTGAATGTCTGTAACACCAGGGAGAGTGAATGCAGGCATATATTATAGAAGTTATTAAGGTTAAAGAAAAATCTGTGGCTCCGGGTAGAGAGCTTCAAAGATGGATATATTTTAGGCTAAAGGCCTGAGTTTTAAGTTGCTTATTAGTTTTAGAATTGATAGAAGGTGTTTAAGTTTGTTTTAAGGAGAGTAAAGAGATTACCTGAATCACGTGGTGATTTTCATCTATGGTTCAGAACTTAGACAGGGAAAAATTAGTCACTACCTCCAAGTAGAGAGTTGTGATGAAATGTCTGTAACACCAGGGAGAGTGAATACAGGCATATATTATACAAGTTATTAAGGTTAAAGAAAAATCTGTGGCTCCGGGTAGAGAGCTTCAAAGATGGATATATTTTAGGCTAAAGGCCTGAGTTTTAAGTTGCTTATTAGTTTTAGAATTGATAGAAGGTGTTTAAGTTTGTTTTAAGGAGAGTAAAGAGATTACCTGAATCACGTGGTGATTTTCATCTATGGTTCAGAACTTAGACAGGGAAAAATTAGTCACTACCTCCAAGTAGAGAGTTGTGATGAAATGTCTGTAACACCAGGGAGAGTGAATACAGGCATATATTATACAAGTTATTAAGGTTAAAGAAAAATCTGTGGCTCCGGGTAGAGAACTTAACAGATTGAGATATTTTGGGCTAAAGTCCTGGTTTGATATGTTGCTTATTGATATTGGAATTGATAGAAAGTATTTGGTTTGTCTCATGAATTACCCTGCTAAAGGCCATATGGCTCATTGATGCCTGCTAGAGAGGGCTTGTGGTTACTTTTGATATTTACCACAATGGGAAGCTCGAAGTCTCTTAACGTGGGCTCCACAGGAATTTTGGGTTCATTTCCTGCTATCGTAGAGTACAAAAGCCTATCAGGCTCATTGTTTAGCTTGCTTCCCTTTTTAAAAAAATTGTTTAATCTTCATGATGGGTGTGACTTTGAGTTTTATGGTTATATTATTACTCTGGGAGAGAGTACAAGCAAGATACAAGCTTTTCTGGTTTCAGACTAAGGAACACAGTATTTTGGGAGAAAGAGTTTGTCTTTGTGCTTTTAAAAAGTGTGATTAGGCTCTGGAAACCTCACAGAGTCATAATGATCAGATTTGATAGATGTAGATCGCCTGAAAAATTTATTCAGGAGAATCAAACAAAAAGTTATCTCGATTCTAAACTTTTGTCTTAAGAATTGTATTTTACAGAGTGTGCCTACTTGGAATCCTGGTCTCAAGGAGTTTCAGCTGGGTCCAGTCAGGACACATCAGCTACAGCATTTGCTTCATTCTTCCTACCCCCTACCCCTAAGGATATCTCAACGACCATGTACAGCTTGAAGAAGTTATAGAGGAGTCATCGCCCCAATTCCCTGGACTCTGGTGGGGGGGCTGGAAATGGTTATTCTAAAGTTGTTTTTATGAGGAATTTAAAATTGGTTGTAATTTAACAGGGAGGAATTAGCTAGATTAAATTGTACAGTCATAATCTCATTTGGTAACTAAGCTTAAATCATATCTTTATTTTGGTATAGAATTTATTTGTCAAAAAAGTTTAAAAGTACAAGGTTTAGAGCCAGTCCTTCTATTGATGTCATTACAAACTTCTGAGTTGATTACATATGTGAGTTAAGGGCCAAATAGCAAACATATTACTGACATTGTGAGAGTGCTTTCAAGATATTATTAAGATATAAAGACAAAAGTACAGATTGTCTTATATAGGTAGATGGTTTTCAAAAACGTCAGAAATCCACAAAATTTGAGATTTAAAGTTATTTATCTTTTGTTGAGACATATCTGCTCCTAACAGCTCCCCTTTGGTGGATTTAAGGAAGAATTTGAACATCTCTACCCCCAGGTGAGGCAATACTTTGTGGCTAGGCAGTCACTAGACAAAACTGCCTGTTTCAGCTGCAGACTAATACTGTCCAGAAAAGGAAAAAATTATGCAGAATAGTTGATCAGCCCTTCAAAATCTGCATTTCAAGAGTCTATCAGTTGATTTTGGGCCAGAAGGCTGAAGACTTGCTCTCACATGTTGCTAACCGGAACTGTGCTAATGAGGAGTTGTCTCTACAGACTCTCAGTTCCGGAAGTCGTGTTAGGCTTCCTATGTGTACAGATATTTGGTATTCAAAGATTTCTGACGGGGTTGAAAACTGATTACAGTCTCATAGCCTATCAGGCTGTTTAACTATTAAAATACATATTTTATTGGATAGTTATCAGATACTATACAAGCTAGCCAAGATATAATATAGATTTTAAGCCTTTCTTAAGCTAGAATGGATAACTAAATGTTCTGTTTAACTGATATAGTGATGGACTGGGTGTTGAGAATATCATATGCTTTATAAATTGTAGAATGGTAATAATTGTACCCAATATATATATATATATATATATATATATATATATATATATATATATATATATATATATGTGTGTGTGTGTGAAAAGGCTTTTTAACTGGATAAAAAGGGGGAAATGTTGTGATTTACCCTGAAGTTATCTCTATTTTGATGCTAATTCCACTGCCCCAGGACAGCTGCCTTGTCATGTACTCAGGAATCAGGTGACTTCACCAGAACCACCTCCCCACTGAATTTGTAAAGTACAGGTGAGGGGCAGGTACAGGATAGAAGGAGGCCTTTGTTGGAGAAGGAAGGATGGACGGGAGAGAAGTTTGAAGGAAGAGGAGGAGTCTAGAGGAGAAGGAGGGAGATGAGACAGGGAGGAGCGGGAGAAGCCTTGGCAGGACAACATGGCACTTGACGTTAAGATTCTGCTCTGTGTATTTACAGGTTATTATCAATGTTCCTAAGGGATGGATGGTACTGGGCTTTGTATGTTTAAGTGGGCAATTATACCTTATCAATTGGATCTAAAAAATAAAAAAAATAAATAAAAAAGAATCAGTGTCCCAGGATTTCTTCCTCTCTTATCATTATGCAGCTATGGATCTCTATATCTATAGAAGGAAACTTCTCTGATGATGACTGAACAAGGCACTGATCTATGAGTATAGCAGAATGTTATTAGGTGTCATTTAGTTGCTGTGTGCTTTTGGCAGGATAGCAATGATTGGTTATCCCATAGGTCTCTTGGCTATAAAGTCTCAGATTCTTGTAGTAGAACCCAGTAGTGCATGTTCCATCTCATGGAATGAGGCTTAATTGCAATCATGTGTTGGTTGGTTATTCCTACAAGCTTGTGATGCTATTACCATAAAACATTTAGCAGGCACTTCATAAATGTGGATTAGGTTGATATTTACATTTCTCATTTGGTAGCCTGAAGAGTACATTCAAGTACCATGAACACTACAAATCGTAGGGGTGAAAGCTTTAGGTAAGCACAAGGTCAAATTCTTCATGTTCAATGAGTTCTATAGGTATTGTATTCAGCAATGGGACTGTGCCATTTCTTTGTGGAAAGCAAACCTTCAATGTAGACTGGGTTGATGGGGTTGCCCTTTGTTTAATAAGATATAACCCATTCACAGCACTAGAAATTGGTGACAAGAGATGTCCAGTTGTCACTTTGAACCCAAATAATTTGGCAATTTCATTTAGAACAGCTTTATTAATATATTTATTTTAGGAAGCTTCTAATGTATTAAATTTCCTTAAGATTCTACAAAGGGCCCTTAACTTGAATTGTTTTTCCACCATATTTCCTCCTTGAGCTACTCTGCCATCCCCCTTCTTGTTCAGTTCCACCATAATTCAGACATAATTATTTGTTAAATTTCTCAATCCCAGGAATATTCATCCCTCCCTCTATTTCCTAACTTGCTACCAAACATATGTCATATGGATTGTAGCTTGTGTATCAATGACTTAACATCTAATATCAACATATACAAGAATACTTTTCATTCTGGGTTACATCACTCAGGATGACTTTCCCTCTTTCTGTTTACCTTTGACTTTTATGATTTCATTATTTTCAATAGCTGAATAATATTCCATTGTGTAAATGCAGCATATTTTCTTCATCCATTCATCTATTGGTGGGTGTCTAGGCTGTTTCAAATTTCTGGCTATTGTAAATATAACAGAAATAACCATGGAACCAGTCTCCATCTGTGCCCAAAGCTGGGGCTGTACCACAGCACTTGGACACAAAACCTGCCTGCAGTGAGCTCGTCTGTCAGGAGCACTATCACTTCTAAGCCCACAGATATAGGACCCAAATTTCCCTCTACTGACTATACAAAAAGAGACCTACCAGAAGTGCAATGGGCTAGGAGCTGCATGGCTACTTGGAGAAGGACCCTTCCAGTCTCCATCTGCACCCAGAGCTGGGACTGTTCCACAGCTCTGGGACCCAAAACCCCCCAGGAGAGAGTTTGTCTGACAGGGGAACTCTCCTAAGATCACAGGCTCATAGGGTCACAGGCCCACAGAAGAGACAAACTTCAGTCAGAGACATCAAGAACAACTAACATCAGAGATAACAAGATGGCAAGAGGCAAAGACAAGAACCAAAGCAGCATAAACCAAGACTACTTGACATTGTCAGAACTCAGTTATCACACCACAGCAAATGCTGGATATCCCACCACACCAGAAAAGCAAGATTTTGATTTAAAATCACATCTTGTGATGATGACAGAGAATTTTAAGAAGGACATAAATAACTCCCTTAAAGAAATACAGGAGAATACAGGTAAACAGGTAGGAGCCCTTAAAGAGGAAACACAAAAATCCCTTAAAGAATTACAGAAAAACAAAACCAAACACATGGTGGAATTGAACAAAATCATGCAGGATCTAAAAATGAAAATAGAAACAGTAATGTAATCACAAAGAGAGACAACTCTGGAGATAGAAAACCTCGGGAAGAGATTAGGAGTCATTGATGCTAGCATTACCGAACAGAATACAAGAGATTGAAGAGAAAATCTGAGGGGCAGAAGATACTATAGAAAACATTGACACAATAATCAAAAAAATGGAAAAAGCAAAAGGCTCCTAATCAACAACTGCCAGGACATCCAGATCACAATGTGACAAATACATCTAAGAATAATAGGTATAGATAATGAAGACTCCCAACTTAAAGGTCCAGTAAATATCTTCAACAAAATTATAGAAGAAAATTTCTGTAACCTAAAGAGATACCCACGTACATACAAGAAGCTTATAGAATTCCAAACAGACTGAACCAGAAAAGAAATTTATCCCTTCACATAATAGTAAAAATAGTAAATACACAAAACAAAGAAAGAATATTAAAAGCAGTAATGGAAAAAGGTAAAATAACATATAAATGCGGACCTACCAGATATACAGCATACTTTTCAACAGAGGCTATGAAAGCTAGAAGATCCTGGACAGATGTCATAGTGACCATAAGAGAACAGAAATACCAGCCCAACCTACTATATCCAGCCAAACCATCAATTACCATAGGTGGAGAAACCAAGATATTCCATGACAAAACCAAATTTATGCAATCTATTTCCAGAAATCCAGTCCTGCAAAGGATAACAGATGGAAAACTTTCAACCAAAATTATCAGAAATGATGAGGAAGGACACTTCATATACATCAAAAGAAAAATCTACGAGGTGAACTTTTAATTCTGAATAGCTATGCTCCAAATGCAAGGTCACCCACATTCATAAAAGCAACTTTAATAAAGCTCAAGCTATACATTGTACCTCACACAATAATAGTAGGAGACTTCAACATACCACTGTCAGCAATGTACAGATCATGGAAACAAAAACTAAACAAAATAGTAATTTTAGTATCAATGAATACTGGAATTCAAGTTAAGTATGACATTATTTTCCTAAGAGAAATTATCATAACAATAATAGTATATAATATGAACACATGGACTATTTGTGAATATATACATCTCAGAGATTGTTTTGTTCTCCCTCCCAATAGGGATTGAGGTGTTCTCACTTGGGCCCTTCAACTTGTTAGCTTTCTTGTGTTCTGTGGATTGTATCCTGGGTATTCTGTATTTTTTGGCTAATATCCACTTATTAGTGAGTATATCCCATGCATGTTCTTTTGGGTCTGAGTTACCTCACTCAGAATGATCTTTTTTAGTTCTATCCATTTGCCTGCAAAACTCCTGATGTCCTTATTCATTTTTTATTGGATATTTTACATATTTACATTCCAAATGTTATTTCTTTTCCTTTTTCCCCCTTCAGAAGCCTCCTATTCCATCCTCCTCCCCCTGCTTCAATGAGGGTACTTCCCCTTCCACCCACGCTCATCTTACCACTCTAGCATTCCCCTATACTGGGTCATCAAGCTTTCATAGGACCAAGGGCAGATCCTCCTATTGATGCCAGACAATACCTCTGCTACTTATGCAGCTGGAGCCATGGGTCCCTCCATGTTTACTCTTTGGTTGGTAGTTTAGTCCCTGTGAGCTTTGGGGGATCTGGTTGGTTGATATTTTTGTTCTTCCTATGAGGTTGCAAACTCTTTCAACTCCTTCAGTCCTTTCTCTAACTCCTCCATTTAACTCCCCATGCTCAAACCAATGGTCTGCTTTAAGCATCTGCCTCTGTATTTGTCAGGCTCAAGCAGAGCCTCTCAGGAGACTCCTGTCAGCAAGCACTTCATGACCTGGGAAGGATCTGGGTGGGAGAGGTGAGAAGGAGGGGAAGAAGGTTACATAATCAGGAATTGTGTGGAGAGAACAGGACTAAAGCCCTGAGGGACAGCAGAAAGAATGGAAACAGGCAACCTCAGGAATTAGGAGATAGGGGCTGGGCTCTACAGTGTACCAGAGACCTGGGAGGTGAGAAAATCTCAGGACTTAAAGGGAGGGACCTTAGATGAAAAATACCTTACAGTGGGGAGAAAGAACATGTAGAGCCTACCTCCAATAGAAAACCAGGCATTAAGTGGAGAGATGGGGTTGCTTTCCCACAGTCAAAAATTCTGACCCATAATTATTCCTATCTGAAAGAACTGCAGAGATAAAAATCGAGAAGAGACTGAGGAAAAGAAGCTCCAGTGACAGGCCCAAAGTTGGAACCAGCTCATAGGGAGGCCCCAAGGCCTGACACTATTACTAATGCTATGGTGTGCTCACAAAAAGGAACTTATCATGACTGCCCTCTGAAAGACCCAACAATAAGCTGAAAGAGTCAGAGGCAGATATTTACACCCAACCAAAGGACAGAAGCCTGGAGTCCCTGTGGTTGAATTACGGAAAAGCTGGAACAAGCTGAGGAGGAGGGAGAACCTATAAGAAGACCAACAATCTCAACTTACCTGGACCCCCAAGATCTCTCAGACACTGAGCCACCAATCAGGCAGTATATCTCAGCTAATATGTGGCTCCTAGCACATATAGAGCAGAAGACTGACTGGCCTGACCTCTGTGAGAGAAGATGCACCCATCAAGAGACTGGAAGCCCTAAAGTGTGGGGAGGCCTGGTGGTGTGGTTGTGGGTATGGGGACATCCTTGTGGAGATGGGGCAGTATAATAGGTATGGGATGTAGAACAATCAAAGAGTGGACCATGAGGGGGATAAAGTCTGGACTGTAATAATGATTAAATTTAAAAAATGGGAAAAAAAAGAATGCTGACTGGGAACGCATGAGTGCCTGAGTTTTGCTATACATCCACATACATATCTGGGAGATGTGTGTGCGTGGAAGGGGGTGTCTGTCATGTTTCGGGGGTTTGATTTGTGCTTATATGGGAGTTCGAAAGTCCCCCACAGGTCCCTGCCAACAGTTGGCTCTTTAAACAGTCATTATAAAGCCAGCAGTCAATGTCTGACCAGGGGGATATTGGTGGGACTTTTGAGATTCCTGCGAAAGAGAAACAGGGAGAAGGAACTGGATCACCAAGATGGGAAGCAGAGAGATCAAACTTAAGAGCCCACTTATAAGCATACAGGAAAGTGGTCCCACGAGCTATGGCCCTGATTGTTTCAGGAGTAGCAGAGAAGAAATCGAGAGCAATGGAAGGAGCAGCATCTGCAAGAGAAGAAGTCTCAGGAGGAGAGGACTACTGCTCCTTTCTGGACAAGGGTAGATTAATAGTTCTCAGAAGCCTCTCTGGCAGCCATCTTGGACCAGAATTTTCTTCATTTAAACACAGGAGGATCCTTGTCCCCAGGTGAGGACTGGCTCTCATCCTTTCCACTGTCCCATCGCAGTAAAGTGTGGGAATCTTGTGATCTAGGATGCCACAAAAGGTCAGCGGTAGACTGGCTCTCAAGATCTAGGGATAGGAAATTAATACAAAGAGGGCATGCTTGAGCCTATTTCGAGGCATTAAGGAGAATAGGCATCTGTGACTGTTGTTAAACGTTGAAGGATGTTTTTCAAGGTCTGGTCGGCTCGCTCTATTATGCCCTAGTCCTGAGGATTATATGGGATGCCTGTGACATGTTTGATGTCAAACTGTGCACAAAATTGTTGAAATTTAGCTCATGTATCGAGGCCCATTGTCAGTTTTCATAACCTGTGGCTTCCCCATGGTATACACTGTAAAGTGTGGGTGATCATATCACATGACACTTCTCCCGAGAGGGGGCCACATGAGTGAACCCACTGTAAGTATCTATGGCGATATGCAGATATTTTAACTTCCTAAAGGAGGGAAAGTGGGTGACATCCATTTGCCATCATTCATTTGTTGGGGACCAAACCCCGGGAGGTGACCCCCAAGTGGGGAACTGGGAGCAAGGTGTCGCACTCTCCACAGGATTTAACTATTTCCCTTGTTTGTGATGTCCTTAAAACCCTCCCAATACCAAAAATTTAATTCTCACCTTGATCAATCAAACGTTTTTGACTTTAAATCTTACAGATCCTAAGTCAGTTGAAGATTGTTGGCTTTGCTATCATTCCCAACCCCCTTTTTATGAAGTAATAGCTGTAGTTGGAGACTTTATCTCCATAAATGATTCCCCCCATGGCAAATGGCAACCAGGGGAATGGAATGGTTTGTCCCTGTCCAAGGTGTCAGGGCTGAGGTTTTGTGTTGGGGAATCTCATCTTCCTGCTATGTATTCCCACCTTTGTAATCAAACCATAGCCCTTGATAAATATTCTCAATATTTATTACCTAAAAGTGATACTTGGTGGATTTGCCTTGGTGGCCTCACCCCCTGTTTGACTACTGAGGCTTTTTTCACTGATAGTTCTGATTTTTGTGTATTGGTTCAATTGGTTCCCTGTCTTGTATATTATCATTGTGAAGAATTTTTCCACTTGTGGGACCAGTCATTTGAGTCCCTACCCGCTGTGTTGACTAGATAGTGCAGAGAACCCATCTCAGCATTCACCATCTCTGCACTCCTCGGTTTGGCGGTGCTGGGTTCAGGAACAGGCATTTTTTCCCTGATCTTATCAACTCCAGATATCAAGAACTTAGTGCCACCATCGATGCTAATGTCCAGAGGCTCCAACAAGGGGATTGATGACCTCTTTGACTCCCTCTCATCCCTCGCAGAAGTGGTCCTTCAGAATTGTAGAGGACTCGATCTGTTCTTCTTACAACAGGAAGGACTCTGTGCAGCACTCAAAGAAAAATGCTGCTTTTATGCCAATAAGACAGGAATAGTTAAAGAAAACATGAAAAAGGTTAGAGAAGTCTTAGAAAAGAGAAAACGAGAAAGAAAAAAGGTGAGAGCTGGTATTAAAATTGGTTCTCCACTACCCCTTGGTTGACCACACCGCTTTCATCCCTGTTGTAGGCCATCTTTTGTCTATATCTTTTGGCCCTCAGGCATTTAATAATTTAATCAGCTTTATTAAACAACAGGTAGATAATATAGCAGCAAAACCTGTTCAGTTATATTATCATAGGTTAGCAATGGAGGATGCCTTTGATGAGGACCAAGCTTACCTAAACATCTCCTCCCAGCCCAGGCAAGGACATTTTGTCCTTCAGCCAAATGAGGCCAACATTCTTTTCTGCCTGCTGTTCTGATGCTTTTGCTGAAGAATCAATGAATCGTCACCCCTGCGTACTGAGGTGGACAGTCAATGATGGGTAAGAGAGTGATATATTCAAAATAAAGGGCCTAAGACAGAAGGGCCACCATTAGCTGCTGCCTTATCCCATGACGGACCCTGGTCATGAGATTCTCTTGGCCATGTGACAAATATTGCTCCAACCTAAGACAGACACAGTTCCCAAGGGGCTCATTCTAGGACATCATAGCTATTGGTCACCTTTTCATTTGATTATAAGGAAGGGGGAGATGTTGTGGGCGATGCCCTTAAAACCCTCTATTATTGATGCTAATAGTATAATTAGAATTAAGTATGAATGGGTTCATGGAAAATCCCCAGGCAGATGCAGAAGACTAATACAAATCTGGTCGTCAGATGCCTAGTGATGGGACAAAACTGTGACCTTTCTGAGAAACCAACATTCTGCTGACTAATGATATGGCAAACTTGTAACCTTTCTAAAAAAAACAACATCCTGTTGACATCAGCTGACGACATGAGTACTGTGCCCTTGGCTTGAGTAGATACTTCCCACTTCTTCCCTTGCCCTGTTACCCCTGCTATGGTATAAATTCAGCCTTGGGAAGAAATAAAATCGTCGCCTTGATCAGAGTCTTGTCTTGGCATCCTTCTTCGAGTCTCTTGTCCCCCATTCTCTACTAGGTGGTACCTGACCTCTGCTGACTGCCCTGTGGGCTGGGGCATTTAGCAAGTATCAACCCAGGAGTATCAGAGGGGAATGTGTTAGCCATGTGGAGGTTCAGGAATGGCCCAACCATTGAGCAAGTAAGGCATATTAAAAACAAAACAAAACAAAACAACAACAAAAAAACCAAAAAAAAATGAATAGATGTTTGTGAAAATTATGACTGAATTTAGAAAAACAATACTCTATTCCATTTATGGATACTCCACATGTTTTTTACTAATTAATCATGAAGAATTGATACCTATAATGATCATCACTGAATTTGATTATCCTTATTCTCTTCCCTCTTCGTCTTTCCTCAGACTCATGATTATACTTCAAACTATGTAAATACATACAATCTACATTTCTCTTTAAAATGTTGTTCTCCAGGAATTTTTTACTAATTCTTTAGGTGTAAATTAACTTACAAAATCTCTAAAAAAGCAATTAACTATTTATTCAGAAGAAGAAAGGTTTGACCTATTTCTTAAAGACTATAGAGTCAAAAAGAAATAATTTTAATTATATCTACACAGACTTGTGCCAAATAAGAAGGGATGAATTTAGTAGGTGCATCAAATATCAATAAAATTAGTCACTTCTCAGGCCTGGTAGGCACCATAATATTATCAGATATAACCAGTGTTGCTCCTAAAGTGTAGTAAGAGGCACTAACTTGAGGTCCATCTTGAAATTGCCTATATTTGAAAATTTCATAGTTTAATCATTATTTTTTATGTTTTGCAAGGTAATGGTCATATTTATATATGTGAACACTACAAGCAATGGCTAATAATTGTGAAATTTAAAGAATCTAATATTCCCTATGTTTAAAGTTAGGAGCAGACATCTGAGTGTTTATATAGATTGTGTTAGTCATTGGGCATAACAGTATTAGATTTACATGATTGGGCTAAGGTGGTAAAACCTGCTCTAAGTGTGCAGTAGCACCATATCCTAGAATGTTGTCCTAGAGTATACAGAAAAAAAGAAAGAAAAAGAAAAAACGTTAGCAGAGCAACAGCATATACCATTCCTTGCTTTGCAACATTGCCTACAATGTGACCAACACCACCAAACTCCAGATGCCATGTTGGAATACTCTCTAGAACACTTTTTAAAAAGAAACCCTTTATTGGTTAACTTGCTTTGTGGAGGTAATTAATCATAGCAAGGATGAAAGTTGAACAGAATAGAAAACCCAGAAATAAATCCAAACACCTATAGACACTTATTTAATTTTTGACAAAGAGACCAAAGTCATATATATAATTGAAAGAGAAAGCATCTTCAACAAATGGTGCTGTTCCAACTAGATGTCTTAATGTAGAAGAAAGTAAGTAGATCCATATTTATCACTGTGTATAAAACTCAAGTTCAAGTATATCAAAGATTTCAACATAAAACTGGTTATACAAAATCTAATAGAAGACAAAGTGGGGAGTAGCTTTGAATACATTGGTACAGAAGACAATATCCTGAACAGAACACCAATGACTTTTACTCTAAGATCAACAATTAATACATGGGACATTATGAAACTGAAAAGCTTCTTTCAGGCAAAGTATACTATCAATAGGACAAAATCAGCAATGATTAGAAAAGAACTCACTAAGTTTACCTCTGACAGAGGATTAATATTCAAAATTTACAAATGACCGAAGAAGTTAGACTCCAACAACCCTAATAACCACAATAAAAATAAGGTACAGAGCCCAACAGAGAGTTCTTAACATAGGAATCTTGAAAGGTGAAGAAGCACTTAAAGAAATGTCCAAGGTCCTTAGTTAACAGGAAAATGCAAATAAAAACAACCATGTGCTCCTACCTCACATCCATCTGAACGGTTAAGATCAATTCTCAAATGACAGCACCTGCTGGTAATAATGTGGAACAAGGGGAAGACTCCTCCATTACTGTTGGGATTATTAACTTGTACAACCTCTCTGGAAATCAATCTGGTGTTTCTAAGAAAATTGGAAATAGTTCTACCTGAAGAGCCAGCTTTACCACTCCTGGGCTTATACCTAAAACATGCTCCAACATTCCATAAAGATCCTCATTCAGCTATGTTCATAACATCTTTATTTGTAAGATCCAGAAATAGGAAATATGCTAGTTGCCCCTCAATCTAAGAATTGATACAATAAACCTGGTTCACTTATACAACTGAATACTACTTAGCTATTAAAAAAAAGGATATCTTGAATTTTGAAGGTAAATGCCCTATATTCAACAAAACTTGAAAATCTGCATGAAATGGACAATTTCCTAGACAGATACCAGGTATTGAGGTTAAATCAGGAACAGATAAACCAGTTAAACAACCCCATAACTCCTAAGGAAATAGAAGCAGTGATTAAAGGTCTCCCAACCAAAAAGAGCCCAGGTCCAGATGGGTTTAGTGCAGAATTCTATCAGACTTTCATAGAAGACCTCATCTCAATACTATCCAAACTGTTCCACAAAATTGAAACAGATGGAGCACTACCAAATTCCTTCTATGAAGTCACAATTACTCTTATACGTAAACCACACAAAGACTCAACAAAGAAAGAGAGCTTCAGACCAATTTCCCTTATGAATATCGACGCAAAAATACTCAATAAAATTCTGGCAAACTGAATCCAAGAGCACATCAAAACAATCATCCATCATGATCAAGTAGGCTTCATCCCAGGCATGCAGGAATGGTTTAACATACGGAAAACCATCAACGTGATCCGTTATATAAACAAACTGAAAGAACCAAACTACATGATCATTTCATTAGATGCTGAGAAAGAATTTGACAAAATTCAACACCCTTTCATGATAAAAGTCCTCGAAAGAATAGGAATTCAAGGCCCATACCTAAATATAGTAAAAGCCATATAGAGCAAACCAGTCACTAACATTAAACTGAATGGAGAGAAACTTGAAGCAATCCCCCTAAAATCAGAGACTACACAAGTCTGCCCACTCTCTCCCTACTTATTCAATATAGTTCTTGAAGTTCTAGCCAGAGCAATCAGACAACAAAAGGAGATCAAGGGGATACAGATTGGAAAAGAAGAGGTCAAAAGATCACTATTTGTAGATGATATGATAGTATATTTAAGTGATCCCAAAAGTTCCACCAGAGAACTACTAAAGCTGATAAACAACTTCAGCAAAGTGGCTAGGTATAAAATTAACTCAAATAAATCAAGACCCTTCCTCTATACAAAAGAGAAACAAGCCGAGAAAGAAATTAGGGAAACAACACCCTTCATAATAGTCCCAAATAATATAAAGTACCTCGGTGTGACTTTAACAAAGCAAGTAAAAGATTTGTACAATAAGAACTTCAAGGTTGAGGATTTAGCTCAGTGGTAGAGCGCTTGCCTAGCAAGGGCAAGGCCCTGGGTTTGGTTCCCAGCTCCAAAAAAAAGAAGAAGAAGAAGAAGAAAAAAAAAAAAAGAACTTCAAGCCTCTGAAGAAAGAAATTGAAGAAGACCTCAGAAGATGGAAAGATCTCCAATGCTCATGGATTGGCAGGATTAATATAGTAATTAATAATATAGTAATTAATATAGTAATTACTATAGTTAGACAGAAATATTTGCAAATTCATCTGGAATAAAAAAAAA
Organism: Rattus norvegicus; assembly: GCF_021556685.1. Classification (NCBI taxonomy): domain Eukaryota; kingdom Metazoa; phylum Chordata; class Mammalia; order Rodentia; family Muridae; genus Rattus; species Rattus norvegicus. Next base: position 152,600,932 of record NC_141554.1, on the reverse strand, counting down.
CCCAGGATAGCTAAAACTATCTTCAACAGTAAAAGGACTTCAGGGGAATGACTATCCCTGAACAGAAGCAGTATCACAGAGCAATAGTGAGAAAAACTACATGGTATTTATTGGTACAGAGACAGACAGATAGATCAATGGAATAGAATTGAAGACCCAGAAATGACCCCACATACCTATGGTCACTGGATTTTTGACGAAGGAACCAAAATCATCGAATGTAAAAAAAGATAGCATTTTCAGCAAATGATGCTGGTTGAATGGAGGTCAACATGTAGAAGAATGCAGATCGATCCATGCTTATAACCCTGTACAAAACTTAAGTCCAAGTGGATCAAGGACCTCCACATCAAACCAGATAGACTCTTTCTAATAGAAGAAATAGTGGGGAAGCATCTCGAACACATGGGCACTGGAGAAAATTTCCTGAACCAAACACCAATGGCTTATGCTCCAAGATCAAGAATCGCCAAATGGGGTCTCATAAAACTGCAAAGCTTCTGTAAGGCAAAGGACACTGTAGTTAGGACAAAACGACAACCAACATATTGGGAAAAGATCTTTACCAATCCTACAACAGATAGTGGGCTTATATCCAAAATATACAAATAACTCAAGAAGTTAGACTGCAGGGAGACAAATAACCCTATTAAAAATAGGGTTCATACCTAAACAAAGAATTCACAGCTGAGGAATGCTGAATGGCTGAGAAACACCTAAAGAAATGTTCAACATCTTTAGTCATAAGGGAAATGCAAATCAAAACAACCCTGAGATTTCACCTCACACCAGTGAGAATGGCTAAGATCAAAAACTCAGGTGACAGCAGATGCTGACAAGGATGTGGAGAAAAAGGAACATTCCTCCATTGTTGGTGGGATTGCAGACTGGTACAACCATTCTGGAAATCAGTCTGGAGGTTCCTCAGAAAATTGGACATTGAACTACCTGAAGACCCAGCTATACCTCTCTTGGGCATATACCCACATGATGCCCCAACATATAACAAAGACAAATGCTCCACTATGTTCATAGCAGCCTTATTTATAATAGACAGAAGCTGGAAAAAACCCAGATGCCCTTCAACAGAGGAATGGATACAGAAAATGTGGTACAGCTACACAATGGAATATTACTCAGCTATCAAACACAATGACTTTATGAAATTCATAACCAAATGGAGGGAACTGGAAAATATCATCCTGTGTGAGGTAACCCAAGCACAGAAAAACACACATGGTATGCACTCATTGATAAGAGGCTATTATCCCAAATGCTTGAATTGCCCTAGATGTACAGAACACATGAAACTCAAGACGGAAGATCAAAATGTGAATGCTTCACTCCTTCTTTAAAAGGGGAACAAGAATACCCTTGGCAGGAAATAGGGAGGCAAAGATTAAAACAGAGCAGAAGGAACACCCGTTCAGAGCCTGCCCCACATGTGGCCCATATATATACAGCCACCAAACTGGATAAGATGGATGAACCAAAGAAGTGCAGGCTGACAGGAACCAGATGTAGATCTCTCCTGAGAGACACAGCCAGAATACAGCAAATACATAGGCGAATGCCAGCAGCAAACCACTGAACTGAGAACGGGACCCCTGTTGAAGGAACTAGAGAAAGGCCTGGAAGAGGTTGAAGGGGCTTGAGACCCCATATGAACAAAAATTCCAACCAACCAGATCTTCCCGGGACTAAGCCACTACCCAATGACTATACATGGAGTGACCCTGGGCTCCAACCTCATATGTAGCAATGAATAGCCTAGTAAGAGCACCAGTGGAAGGGGAAGACCTTGGTCCTGCTAAGACTGAACTCCCAGTGAAAGTGATTGTTTGGGGGAGGGTGGTAATGTGGGGAGGATGGGGAGGGCAACACCCATATAGAAGGGGAGTGGGAGGGGTTAGGGGGATGTTGGCCTGGAAACCGGAAAAGGGAATAACAATCAAATGTAAATAAGAAATACTGAAGTTAATAAAGAAAAAAAGGAAACAAAATCACCAAAAAAAAAAAAAAAAGATACATGTTGATCTTACAATAATGTTTAAATTTAGAGGGAGTAGAATCAGATTTTAAAATGGGAATGAAGAAATTAATAAAGAAAATGAACCATGGCTATAAATAGTTTTTGTCATAAAGAAATGTATGCGTGACTAGGAACAATATGTTACGGTGGTCATCATCACTCATAATACAATATTATAAATCAAAAGTATTAAAAGTTAATATACTATCTGTCTTGTGAATGTTGGCGGGAATAAAGCTTCATAAAGAAACTGTGAATATAAGGATGAGTTCTTTAACAAATTGTAAAATGGATTACATAAGATCCAGCACATAATCTAATTGATCTAGTATCATATAAAATAAATTCCCAAAGAAAATAGATTTTAAGCATGTTTAGAACCCCTGAAGAGATAGCTATTTAAGGTAATTGATATGGCAATTTGCTTGATTTTATAGTAATTATTTTTAAAATGTAGATTGTAAAACCGCATTGTTCAGCAAAAATAAATCTTTATAATTACGAAAAATATATTCAAATGTGATGAACCATATACCAGTAATAATTACTAGGCTTTAAGTTAAAGGCTATGACTAATATTACCCATTTTCTACCTGAAATCTTAGTAAATGGGATGAATTAGAGGTCTTAGGGATAGACTAAAATCAAAGATTATGGGCAATAGAGGAAATACATTGATCAAATAAATATAAATATAGTTTTATAAAATTTTCAAAGACAAAACCTGTGCTGGTTCTCACAAATCATTTTGCCAATTATGTTATCATGATTGTCTGTGTTGCTCACTGTGTAGTCTTTTTGTCATTGACTTTGAACATTAAAGATGAATGTAAACAGTAACTCAATTATTTTTTAAAAACTGATAATTCTGATGCTTCAATGAGTTCTCAGAGCTTTTACTATTTTGTGTAAAAACAGATTGGAAGAGACATTTAATTTTCTCACCCACAATATAGGACTAATTTGTTGAATTTTCATAAATAGTGATGATATATAGCATTTGGCTATATATTTATGGGAAATCATATTAATGCTTTTGTTGCCACTATGAAAAGTATACCAGCTTACATTGTTCTACTCATTATTTGTCCCAATCAATTATTAGGATACTCTTAACTGTGGCTTTATAGAATGAATTGGGTAGTGTTCCTTCTATTTCTATTTTGTGGAATAGTTTGAGGAGTATCGACAGGTATTAGGGCTTCACTGAAGGTCTAATAAAACCATCTGGTGCTGGGCTTTTATTTTAGTTGGGAGATTTTTAATGACTCCTTCTAATTCCTTAGGGATTACGGGTCTCTTTAAATGTTTTTATCTAATCCTGGTTCAACTTTAGTACCTGGCATCTATCTAGAAAAGCATACACGTTTCATCAAGATTTTCCAGTCTTGTTGAGTATAGGCTTTTGTAGTAGGATCTGATGATGTCTTTTTAAATTTCTTCAGTTTCTATTGTTATGACTCTTTTCTCATTTCTCATTCTGTTATTTTTTATACTGTTTCTATGCCCTCTGACTAATCTGCCAAGGGTTGATCTATCTTCTCAGAGAACCAGCTCCTGTTTTTTTTTTTTTTTTTTTTTTGATTCTTAATATATTTCTTTTTGTTTCTACTTGGTTAATTTCAGCCCTGAGTTTGATTATTTCCTGCAGTCTACTCCTCTTGGGTATATTTGCTGTTTTTGTTCTGGATCTTTCACATGTGCTGTTACGGTGCTAGTATATGATCTCTCCAATGAAATTCACAACAAATGAATGGAACTAGAAAATACTATCCTGAGTGAGGTAACCCAGACACCAAAGAACACCCATGATATGCATTCACCGATAAGTAAATATTAGACCCCAAACTCAGAATATCAATGATAGAACCCACAAAGTATATGGACCTCAAGAAGAAGAAAGACAAAAGTGTGGATGCTTCAATCCTACATAGAATGGGAAGCAAATTCGTCATAGGAGGCAGAGGGATATACGGACCTAAGCGGGAGAGAAGGGGAAGGGAAAAAGGGAGCAGGATCAGATATTGGATGGGACAGAAGAGAAGTACAGAGGGTTAGTAAATCAAATAAAAATATAAAGCAGTGGGGGATGGGGAACTGGGGTAGCCACCAAAAAGTCCCAGACTCCAGGAAAGCAAGAGACTCCCAGGGCCCAACTGGGAGGACTTTAACTAAAATATACAACAAAGTAGTCAATAGAACCTGTGGAGACCACCTCCTTGTAGATAGGCATTGCCTCCAGTTCAGGGATTGGGCCACCCACCCATCTCAAAATTATTAACCCAGAATTGTGACTATTCAAAAGAAAGACAAGGACAAAACATGGAACAGAGCATGAAGGAAAGACCATCCAGTGACCCACCTACCTAGGGAACCAACCCATCTGCAGCCACCAAACCCAGATACTATTGCTGATGCCAAAAGCATCATGACTTGGATAAGTTTTGTTTCTGGACACACTGGATGCAATATTGTTGGGAGCAGCCTCATGTTAGGTCAAAGCAACCATACTTAAGCCTGCACCTGCAGCTCTGGTTGAATTTAAAAATAGATATAAATATTTTTTTGTCTTTCTTTTTTTTCCTTCATCTTTAATAACTTGGGTATTTCTTATTTACATTTCGGTTGTTATTCCCTTTCCCGGTTTCCAGGCAAACATCCCCCTAACCCCTCACCCTCCCCTTCCTTATGGGTGTTCCCCTCCCAATTCTCCCCCCATTACTGTCCTCCCCCCAACAATCACATTCACGGGGAGTTCAGTCTTGGCAGGACCAAGGGCTTCCCCTTCCACTGGTGCTCTTACTAGGATATTCATTGCTACCTATGAGGTCAGAGTCCAGGGTCAGTCCCTGTATAGTCTTTGGGTAGTGGCTTAGTCCCTGGAAGCTCTGGTTGCTTGGCATTGTTGTTCATATGGGTTCTCGAGCCGCTTCAAGCTCTTTAAGTCCTTTTTCTGATTCCTTCAACAGGGGTCCTGTTCTCAGTTCACTGGTTTGCTGCTGGCATTCGCCTCTGTACTTGCTGTATTCTGGCTGTGTCTCTTAGGAGAGATCTACATCTGGTTCCTGTCAGCCTGCACTTCTTTGCTTCATCCATCTTATCTAGTTTGGTGGCTGTATATGTATGGGCCACATGTGGGGCAGGCTCTGAATGGGTGTTCCTTCGGCCTCTATTCTAAACTTTGCCTCCCTCTTCCCTCCCAAGTGTATTTTTGTTCCATTAGGTAGCTTAGCGCTGGAGGTTTGGTCACATAGCAACCCTCCCTGTACTGTTCCTCCTGCCAATCAATTGGTCATTGAGCCAAGCACATTCCTTTGTGGTTACCTAACCACACTCCACACCCTCCTTCTACCAGTGTAACTTCTACCTGAGAAAAATTAAAAATTGTCAGCTTGATCAGACCTATATTGCTTTCCATTCTTTGCATCTCTTTTCCCCCATTCTCTCCTAGGTGACTGTCCTGTCGACTGCCCTGAGGGACAGAGCACAATGTCAAATAGCAAAGAAATCTCTTATTACAAGTAACCATAAACTTCATTTTGCCACTTTGTGATCCACCCTAAGGAACTTTGTCATGAGTCATGCTGAGTTTGCTATATGCAAATAATTTACGTTACAGTCCAGTTGTCTAACAGAAAGAAAAAATATCTGTGAAATATCTTATTAAAAACAACAACAGCAACAGCAACAACAACAACAACAACAACAACAACAACAACAGTAAAATGTGTAGGGCTGGGAATTTGGCTAGGTAGGTAAAGTGCTTGTTTAAAAAAAAATGAGGAATTGAGTTCAGAACCATGGTTGACACAGGGATGACAGGGACCTGTAATTCTAGACCCATGGATCTAAAAACAAGTGGGACTCCAAGGTTTTTAGCCAGATATTTTAGCTTATCAGTGAAATACAAAGTCAGAGAGAACCTGTGTCTTTAAAAACTACATGGAGAGTGATAAACGAAGATATTTGATATCAACCTTGGTTTTATGAACATATGCAACATATACATGCCAACATTACCCTGTACATGGACATACACACAGAAACACACAAAAATCCACTTACAAACTATGCTTGGTTATTTGGATATGCTATTTTTAATGAACTGAAAAAAATAAATCTTATATTGGTCAAATTTCTTATTATATGACATTTTTATATTATCATCTCTAAAATTTTTATGGGAGTTTATGTGACATGATAATTTTGATAATTTTTTCACAATTTAATTTTTAGTCACATTTTATCCCAAAAGTAGCCCTATCCTTCCTCTCTTCCCCACCACACCCTTACAAATCACCCTGCATTACTTCCCCTTCTTCTCAGAGAAGAGGAAGTCCCCCTTGGGTACCAACCCAACCTGGGATATCTAGTCAAGACACATGGAGGGAGTCCAAGGAGGGGAAAGGGATCCAAAAGTAGGGTACAGAAATAGAGAAAGATCCTGCTCTACTTTTTAGGGGGACCAAATGAAGAACAAGCTGAACATCTACAACAAATATGTGGACAGGGCCAGGTGAAGCCAATGCATGCTCTTTGGTTGGTGGCTCAAGTCTTTGTGAGCTCAAATGAACCTAGGTTATTTGATTTTGTATGTCTTCTTGTGGTGTACTTGACCCCGCAGTCCTGCTCAATCTTGTCCTCATTCTTCCACAAGACTCCCCAAGTTCTGCCTGATGTTTGGGTATAGAGACTGAAGTGCCCACTTCCTGTAGCCAGGCAGGTACCCTCAAAAGCCTACCCTCAAAAGCTTCAATCAAAATTTTTTCCTCTGAAAAAGATGCACAGGGATCGTTTACTTCCATATGAATTCCTCATTCTTTTTATTATGAATTATTTTATTTGTCTACATTTGAAATGTTGTCAATCTTCCTGATCTCCCCTCTATGAACCTCCCACCCCGTCCCTACCCACTTTTCCTCTAATGAGATGCTCCCACACCCTGCCACCCACTCCTGCCTCACCCCTCTAGAGAATCAAGCCTCCATAAGCAAAGCCCCTCCTACAGATGCCAGGTAAAGCAGTTCTCAGCTAAGTATGTAGGAAGAGACATGGACAGCCCATGTATACTCTTTGGTTTGTGAGTCTCTCCCTGAGAGATCTAAGGGATCCTGTTAATTAATATTGTTATTCTTCCTATGGGGTTGCAATCCCCTCCAGCGTCTTCAGTTCTTCCCCTAACTTTTCCTTTGGGGTCCTATAGCATGGCTCTCAGTCCAATGGTTGGCTGTGAGTATCTGCATCTGTCTCAATCAGGCACTGGCAGAGGTGCTCAGAGGACAGCCATACCAGATTCCTGTGTGCAAGCACATTTTAGCATCAGCAACAGTGTAAGGGTTTGGTATCTGTACATGGGCTGTATCTCTAGGTGGGGCAGTCTCTGAATCGCCTTTCCTTAAGTCTCTGATCCATTTTTTGTCCTTACATTTCCTTTAGACAGAAGCAATTATGGGTCAAAATTTTTTATATGATTGGGTGGTCCCATACATCAACTGAAGATCATATTTACTGGATGTGGTCTTTTTAGGTTTTATGTTCCCACTGTTGTGCATTTCAGCTACAGTCATCACCACTGGGTCCTGGGAGCTTCTCACATCCCTGGCATCTGAGACTTTTTGTGGTCTATCCTGTTCCCCACTTCCCACTGCTACATATTTCTCTTCATTCTCCTTGCTCTATGTGCTTCTCTCCTGTCTCTTCCCATACCTGGTCCTGACTACCTCTTTTTCCTCCCCATCTCCTCCCCTACCCAGATCCCTCCTTCTCTCTGCCCCCAGTGATGTATTGTTTCCCCTTCAAAATTGAATAAAGCATCCACACTTGGTATGTTAAGCTTCATATGGTCTATGACTTGTATCATGGCTATTCTGAGCTTTGGGCTAATATTCACTTATCAGTGATTACATATTATGTATTTCCTTTGGGCATGAATATCTCATTCAGGATGACATTTTCTAGTTCCATCCATTTACCTTGCAAAATTTGTGAAGTCCTCATTTTTAATAACTGAGTAGTATCCCATTGTGTAAAGGTACCCCATTTTCTGTGTCCATTCTTCCCTTTAATGACATCTAGGATGTTTCCAGCTGCAGGCTATTATAAATAAAGGTACTATGAACATAGTGGAGCATGTGTCCTAGTTATGTGTTGCAGACAGTTTTAGGTAGATGCCTAGGAGTGGTATGGCTGGGTCTTCAGTTAGAACTATTTCCAATTTTCTGAGGAACTTCCAGATTGATTTCCAGAGTGTTTTTACCAGCTTGGAGCCCCACCGGTAATGGAGGAGTGTTCCTATTTCTCCACATTCTCACCAGCATCTGCTGTCACCTGAGTTGTTTTATCTTTACCATTCTAATTGGTGTGAAATGAAATCTCAGGGTGTTTTGATTTGCATTTCACTGATGACTAAATATGTTGAATTTATTTATTTATTTATTATCATTTTTTTTTACAGTCCAGTCATTATCCTCTTCCTGGTCTGTAATCTCACAGTTACACATCTTATACCTCCTCTGTCTCCAAAAGGATGTCCCCAAAACCTACCCCCCAAAGCTACCTCAACCTGCCAGGACTCCCACTCCCTGAGGTCTCAAATCTCTCAAGGGTTAGGTGCATCTTCTCTCACTGATGCCAGAGCAGGCAGTTCTCTGCTGTATAACATGTTGGGGGCCTCCAATCAGCTACAATGCCATGTTGGTGGCTCATTGTCTGACAGATATCAGGGGTCCAGGATAGTTCAGACTGTCTTCCTATGGGGTCACCCTACTCAATTTCTTCAAGCCTTTCCCTAGTTCAACATCAGGGATCCCCAACTTCAGTCTGTTGGTCCAGTGTAAGTATCTACTTCTGTCTGTGTCAGCTGCTTGTTGGGCCTCTCAGTGGGCGGTCATACAAGACTCCTGTCTGTAAGCACACCATAGCATCAGTAATAGTGTCAAGCTTTGGAGCCTCCCCTTGGGATGCATCCTAATTTGGGCCAGTTGCTGGACCTTTTTCCCTCAGTCTCTTATTCACTTTTGTCCCTGCAGTTCTTTTAGATAGGAACAATTCTGCTTCAGAGATTTTGACTATAAAATGTCAACCTCATCCCTCCATTTGATTCCCTGTTTATCTACTGGAGGAGGACTCTACAAGTTCCTTCTCTGGACTGTTGAATATTTCATCTAATGTCTCTCCCTTTCAATTCCGAGACTCTTTCACATCCCAGGTCTTGGGTACATTCTAGAGGGTACCACCACCCCTCACCTCCTGGGTTTGCATGTTTCCATTCATTCTGTCAGCTCTCAGTGTTTCACTCCTTTCCCCCCCCCCCCCAATACTGATCATGTCCCCTCTTTCTGCTCTCCATTCCCTCTCCCATAAAGGTTCTTCCCTCCCTAGTCACACCCTGTAATTGCTTTCTGCTGCCTCCCAATTGGGATTGAAGCATCCTCATTTAGCTCACCTTATTGATCTGTGGATTGTATCCTGGATACTCTGCAATTTTGGCTACTGACCACTTATTAGTGACTACAGACCATGTGTGTCCTTTTGTGTTACCTCACTCAGAAAAGACACATACCCATGGAAACTTAAAAATTATCTACTCAGTGATAACGGACCTAGAAGAAATGAAGAAAGAAATTAAAGAGTCCCTGAAGTTCAATGAAAATGATGTCCAAACATAACCAAACTACAGGACACAATGAAAGCAGTGCTTAGAGGAAAATTCATAGCACTAAGCACCCTTGTAATGAAATTCAGAGATCCTACACTAGGAAATTAGTAGCACAACTGAAAGCCCTAGAACAAAAGGAAGCAAACACAGTCCAAGAGATATAAAAGGCAGGAAATAGACAAACTCAGGGCCAAAATCAACCAAACAGAAACAAAGAGAATGGTACAACAAATCAAGAAAAACAGGACCTGGTTCTTTGAGAAAAATCAACAAGATAGATAAACCCCTAGCCCAACTAACTAAAGTTCCAGAGACAGTAGCAAAATTAACACAATCAGAAATGAAAAGGGAGACATAACAACAGAAACTGAGGAAATTAAAGAAAATCAGATACTGCAATAAATCGTATATTCAACAAAACTGGAAAGTATAAATGAAATGGATGATTTTCTAGGCAGATATGACTTTCCAGAGTTAAATTAAGAGCAGGCAAACTATCTAAACAGGGCAATATCCACAAAGGAAATAGAAGTCACTAAAAACCACAGAACCAATATAAGTCCATGGCCAGATGGCTTTATTGAAGAATTCTACCAGACTTTGAAAGGAGAGCTAATACCAACATTCTTTAAATGATTCCATAAAATAGAAACAGATGGAACACAAACTAATTCATTCTGTGAAGCCACCATTTCTTTGATACATAGACCACACAAAGACTCAAAAAAAGAACTTCAAATCAATTTCACTTATGAATATTGATACCAAAATATTCAATAAAATTCCAGCAAACCGAATCCAAGAACACATTAAAACCATGATTCACCATGATCAAGTAGGCTTCATCTGAAAGATGCAAAGTTGGTTCCGTATATGAAAATCCATTAACGTAATTTACTATATAAAAAAAAACTCAAAGAAAGAATCATATGATCAACTGATTAGATGCTGAAAAACATTTGACAAAATACAGCACTGCTTTATGTTAAAAGTATTGGATAGATCAGGAATTCAAGGCTCATATCAAAGCATATTGAAAGCAAATATACAGCAAACCAATAGCCAATATCAAATTGAATGGAGAAATACTTGAAGCAAGTCCAATAATTCCTAATCTTCCTGTATCTTTTCAATAATGTACTCAAAGTTCCAGCTAGAGTAATTAGGCATCAAAAGGAGACCAAGTGTTTACAAATTGGCAAAGAAGACGTCAAGGTATACCTATAAACGTCAAGGTATAGGTGATATGAGAGTATAGACAAGCAACACAAAGAATTCCACCAGAGAACTTCTACAGCTGATAAACAACTGCAGAAAAGTGGCTGAATATAAAATTAACACAAACAAATCAGTAGTCTTCTTTCAGGCAAATGAAGAAAGGGCTAGAGAAAGAAAAGAGAGAAATAACACCCTGCCCAATAGTTACAAATAATATAATATATCTGGGGGTAACTCAAAAAAAAAAAAAAACAAGTGAAATTATAATAACTTCAAGTCTCTCAGGAAAGAAATCAAAGTAGACCTCAGAAAATGGAGATATCTCCCATACTCTTGGGTTGGTAGGAATAACATAGTAAACATGGACATTTTATCAAAGGCAATCTACAGATTCAATGCAACCCCCAGCAAAGTTCAATATAGTTCTTCAAAGAAATGGAAAGAGTGATTTTCAATACCATATGGGAATACAAAAACTCAGTACAGCAAAAGCAAATCTTTTTTTAATTTTTTTTCTTTATTAACTTGAGTATTTCTTATTTACATTTTGATTGTCATTCCCCTTCCTGATTTCCTGGCCAACATCCCCTAAAACCTCCCCCTCCCCTTCTATATGGGTGTTCACCTCCCCATCATCCCTGCATTACCACTCTCCCCCCAAAAATCACTTTCACTGGGGGTTCAGTCTTAGCAGGACCAAGGGCTTCCCCTTCCACTGGTGCTCTTACTAGGCTATTCATTGCTACCTATGAGGTTGGAGCCCAGGGTCAGTCCATGTACAGTCTTTGGATGGTGGCTTAGTCCCTGGAAGCTCTGGTTGGTTGGCATTGTTGTTCATATGGGGTCTCCAGCCCCTTCAAGCTCTTCCAGTTCTTTCTCTGATTCCTTCAACAGGGGTCCCATTCTCAGTTCAGTGGTTTGCTGCTGGCATTCGCCTATGTATTTGCTGTATTCTGTCTTTGTCTCTCAGGAGAGATCTACATCTTGTTCCTGTCAGCCTGCACTTCTTTGTTTCATCCATCTTATCCAGTTTGGTGGCTGTATATGTATGGGCCACATGTGGGGCAGGCTCTGAATGGGTGTTCCTTCTGCATCTGTTCTAAACTTTGCCTCCCTACTCCCTCCCAAGGGAATACTTGTTCCCCTTTTAAAGAAGGAGTGAAGCATTCACATTTTAATCATCTGTCTTGAGTTTCATGTGTTCTGTGCATCTAGGGCAATTCAAGCATTTGGGATAATAGCCACTTATCAATGAGTGCATACCATGTGTGTTTTTCTGTGCTTGGGTTACCTCACACAGGATGATATTTTCACTTCCAACCATTTGCCTATGAATTTCATAAAGTCATTGTTTTTGATAGCTGAGTAATATTCCATTGTGTAGCTGTACCACATTTTCTGTATCCATTCCTCTGTTGAAGGGCATCTGGGTTTTTTCCAGCTTCTGTCTATTATAAATAAGGCTGCTATGAACATAGTGGAGCATTTGTCTTTGTTATATGTTGGGGCATCATGTGGGTATATGCCCAAGAGAGGTATAGCTGGGTCTTCAGGTAGTTCAATGTCCAATTTTCTGAGGAACCTCCAGACTGATTTCCAGAATGGTTGTACCAGTCTGCAATCCCACCAACAATGGAGGAATGTTCCTCTTTCTCCACATCCTTGTCAGCATTTGCTGTTACCTGAGTTTTTGATCTTAGCCATTCTCACTGGTGTGAGGTGAAATCTCAGGGTTGTTTTGATTTGCATTTCCCTTATGACTAAAGATGTTGAACATTTCTTTAGGTGTTTCTCAGCCATTAGATATTCCTCAGCTGGGATTCTTTTTTTGGTTCTGAACCCCATTTTTAATAGGGTTATTTGTCTCCCTGTTGTCTAACTTCTTGAGTCCTTTGTATATTTTGGATATAAGCCCTCTATCTGTTGTAGGATTGGTAAAGATCTTTTTCCAATCTGTTGGTTGTCGTTTTGTCCTAACCACAGTGTCCTTTGCCGTACAGAAGCTTTGCAGTTTTATCAGATCCCATTTGTCAATTCTTGATCTTAGAGCATAAGCCATTGGTGTTTGGTTCAGGAAATTTTCTCCAGTGCCTATGTGTTCCAGATGCTTCCCCACTATTTCTTCTATTAGAAAGAGTCTATCTGATTTGAAATGGAGGTCCTTGATCCACTTGGACTTAAGCTTTGTACAGGGTTATAAGCATGGATCGATCTGCATTCTTCTACATGTTGACCTCCAGTTCAAACAGCATCATTTGCTGAAAATGCAATCTTTTTTCCATTGGATGGTTTTGGCTCCTTTGTCAAAAATCAAGTGACCATAGGTTTGTGGGTTCATTTCTGGGTCTTCAATTCTATCCCATTGTTCTATCTGTCTGTCTCTGTATGAATACCATGTAGGTTTTATCACTATTGCTTTGTAATACTGCTTCAGTTCAGGGATAGTGATTCCCCCTGAAGTCCTATTATTGTTGAAGATAGTTTTAGCTATCCTGGGTTTTTTGTTATTCCAGATGAATTTGCAAATTATTCGGTCTAACTCTTTGAAGAATTGTATTGGTATTTTGATGGGGATTGTATTGAATCTGTAGATCACTTTTGGTACAATGGCCATTTTTACTATGTTAACCTGTCAATCTATGAGCATGGGAGATCTTTCCATCTTCTGGTCTTCTTCAATTTCTTTCTTCCGAGGCTTAAAGTTCTTATTGTACATATCTTTTACTTGTTTGGTTAAAGTCACACCGAGGTATTTTATATTATTTGGAACTATTATGAAGCGTGTTGTTTCCCTAATTTCTTTCACAGCTTGTTTCTCTTTTGTGTAGAGGAAGGCTTAGGATTTGTTTGAGTTAATTTTATACCCAGCCACTTTGCTGAAGTTGTTTATCAGGTTTATAGTTCTCTGGTGGAACTTTTGGGATCACTTAAATATACTATCATATCATCTAAAAATAGTGATATTTTGACTTCTTCTTTTCTGATCTGTATCCCCTTCATCTCCTTTTGTTGTCTGATTGCTCTGGCTAGAACTTCAAGAACTATATTGAATAAATAGGGAGAGAGTGGGCAGCCTTGTCTAGTCCCTGATTTTAGTGGGATTGCTTCAAGTTTCTCTCCATTTAGTTTAATGTTAGCAACTGGTTTGCTGTATATTGCTTTTACTATGTTTAGGTATGGGCCTTGAATTCCTATTCTTTCCAGGACTTTTATCATGAAAGGGTGTTGAATTTTGTCAAATGCTTTCTCGGCATCTAATGAAGTGATCCTGTAGTTGTGTTCTTTCAGTTTGTTTATATAATGGATCACGTTGATGGTTTTCCATATATTAATCCATCCCTTCATGCCTGGGATGAAGCCTGCTTGATCATGGTGGATGATTGTTTTGATGTGCTCTTGGATTCGGTTTGCCAGAATTTTATTTAGTATTTTTGCATCAATATTCATAAGGGAAATTGGTATGAAGTCTCTTTCTTTGTTGGGTCTTTGTGTGGTTTAGGTATAAGAGTAATTGTGGCTTCATAGAAGGAATTCGGTAGTGCTCAATCTGTTTCAATTTTGTGGAGTATTTTGGATAGTATTGGTATGAGGTCGTCTCTGAAGGTCTGATAAAATTCTGCAGTAAACCCGTCTGGACCTGGGTTCGCAAAACCAATTCTTACGAATATAAGAATTTCTGGAGGAATCACAATCCCTGACCTCAAAACATATTACAGAGCAATAGTCATAAAAACTGCATTTTATTGGTACAGAGACAGACAGCTTGATTAATGGAATAGAATTGAAGACTCAAAAATAAAACCACAGACTTATGCACATGTGAGTTTGACAAAAATCCAAAATATGCAGTGGGAAAAAGATAGCATCTTCAATAAATGGTGCTGGTCTGACTGGCAGTTGGTATGTAGAAAAATGAAAATTCATATTTGTCACTTTTCACAAAGCTCAAGTCCAACATTATTAACCCCACAACTGAGAGAGTGTTAATATAAAAAAAATATAAGGACATCAAGAATGTAACCTTCAAAAAAACAAACAACCCGAATCAAAAAATGGTGTATATAACTAAACAGAAAATTTACAACAAAGGAATCTTGAATGGCTGAGAATCACTTAAAGGAATGTTCAAAGACTTAGTGATCAGAGAAATGTAAATAAAAATGACCCTGAGATTCCACTTTTCACCATTCAGACTGTTTTATATAAGTAGTTGCTTCTTCATAAAGTCTATATTTCTTTAAATAATTTTCTTTAGCTTCTACAAACAACCTATCCTACTTTGTATCATTTCCTACTTTCTTTCCTTTAGGAGGCCAAACAGTATCTGTAAACTTTGTTGTCTGTCTTGTTGGTTAGTTGCCAATAGCAAATCTCTATCACATCTGGTGATATCAATGCTGCTCTTATCAGTTTCTCAAGTATGACATTCAAGAAGATTATTAATAGAGTCTAAGTGAATCATTTTACTGTTTCTTTTATGTGGGAATTCAGGGAAACATATCTATGAAAGGATACAAGTCGAAACAATGAATATTGTAGATTTGTATTAACTAATGTTTTCAAATTGTTTAATTGACCGAGAAAAGTGACTATTCTTTAATGCATTTTTCATTCACAGAGGAACATATTACACTTAACTATGCTTTTTTAAGGTATAATAATGGTATACTTGAGAAAAAACATTACAATCTCTGAAGTCTGGCATACACTGCTGTTTGGATGTTCAAATTATGTACCCAATAACACCATAGATTCATAGACTAAATGACAATTTAAGCCTGGCTGCTGAGCTGTAACAGTAGCCATGTGAGTAAATCATTTTCAGATTTTGTGGATGAACTCCAAAATGGGAAACATGTGATCCTGAAGAATAAAACAACAATGCCATGCTCGATGCACTGCTTTAGTATTTTCTCTTGGAAAAGGACGTAATAAAGGTACTTAAGGTGAGGGTAGCAGTGGACATTCTGCTCCAGTTCTCTTTGAGATGCTGTCAAAAGCCTTACAAAGAAATATAGTATGAATCCAAAATGCTGCATATCACTCAGCATATTTTTAATCATTCTGATGAAATATGATAGAAAGAAAAAGTTAACATGTTTTCATTCCTTCTACAGGGAAAATTCCAAAAAGTTAATAATTAGAATTTTCCCATACTCAGCAGGACAGAGATAATGGCTTTAAAAAGCTGTGATGGTCAATGAACAAACACTATTAAGAACAAGTGATACCAGTATACAGAGTTGGTTGAAAGTAATTACTGAGTAAATGTAAGCTACTCTTAAAGGACTGCATAAAATGATGCCAAAATTTCATTTGATAGTTTTCAAATGCCTCAGGTCATTCATATTCTCTCTCTCTCTCTCTCTCTCTCTCTCTCTCTCTCTCTCTCTCTCTCTCTCTCTCTCTCTCTCTCTCCCCTCCCTCTGTTGCTCTTTTAAGTACCTATTTTTTATATTGTTCTCATCAGAGTTGGGCACATCTTACTTCTGACTTACAATATTAAATCTTTTTCTACTTCATCACTTTGTCTGCCCTGCAATTAGATGTCAATTTCAAACATGACTTCTTCCTTGTGCAAACTAATCCAAACTTCATTGAGATTAAAGGTGTATATTACAGACCAAGGGATTAATATTGTGTGGCATGTCTGCATTCCAGCAGGATCACTTAGACCTAGAAGGTCTTTGGATGTGAACCCTTGACAGAGCAGTCATGATGCTAGATTAAAATTCCTCCATATCATCTAAAGTTACAATCACTTCTTTTGTCAATATTATGGGAGGGGTTTTTGTTTGTTTTTGTTTTTGTGTTTTTTTAAATGAAATATATCCTCCAGCTAAACCTAGTTTTTAATCTTGCTTCTAATTACTTACATAACCAAATCATTTCTATAGCAGTGTCTTAAAATTCCATGTGTGAGTTATTGTGTAATAATATTCAATGATTTAAAATTGATGAGTCTTAAGACATGTATAAAGTTACTTTAATGCAGTAATATACACTATTATCTCAATTGTCTATCTAAATTTCACTTCCTCAAATACGAGGAAGCATAGCAGTATTAAAAATTTGGTAAAATCATATGTTCACAATTTTCACTGTTGTATAAAACTGAGGATTTAGCTAATGGTTCAATTTACATTTTCAATGTGACTCATGATATATAATCAGTTGCACATTGCAGTGAGTTCAATATCATACTTTTTCATTTTTTAACCACTCACTTGCACATTTTTACATTCTATTGTCTTCATATTACTTCTTTAACAGATATTGAAATTAACGATATGTTCCAATCTGTTGCTTTTTGCTAAATTTATATGCTTTCTTTTCTGATCATATTTTGTTGTTGTTGAGTCTTTCATATACTATTATATCAATAGGAGACTTTGGAAACACACAAAAGATATTGACCTGAAACACAATAGAAGAAGGGATGGTAGGTGGAAAAAAAGAGATACATTGTAGTTATCTCCACTTCTACAGAGAGAAACTGAATGAAATTGAAATAGGGTTTGTCTACTATGAAAAATGCTCTTTCAGGAGTGGAAGAGCAAAGCAACAGAAACAGTGTTAGCTTAGGAGAACTGGCAGAGGCTACTAAAATCACTGGCTTTAGCTGGGCCAGAGGTGTAGGAGGGAGTCTGCTCTGTAGGCGGTAGTAAAAAAGGATAGTTCCATCAAATTCCATCAGCTCAGAATCTAGAACCTAGTAATCTTAGCTACTAAAAAGTTCCACAGTCCTCACAGATTTGTAACCCTCTTTAGAAAACCAGTGTGGAGTCTGCATTAGAGAAGGAGCTCATTTTAATTCCCTGCCGTTTTGCTCTCAGGATGCCATTGTGAGAGGGAAGTTGACACCTTAATTGATATTTCTTTCAAAACTGTTTGGTGTCCATCTCCAAGAAACACACCATCTTAGAACTTTCTTCTCCACTGCCTTTTGGGGACTGGGATGGTGCAATTTTCTGAACCAAGCAAATGTGACTACAACATTCAAACTTACTCTGTGGCTTGAAATGAAGATGGTTTTTCTTTCTTCCTAGAAAGGAATGGAGAATGTGGCTGTCAAGAACTGTGATATGTGAGTGTTTGTTCTTGGAAAATACAAGTATGGAAATCCCATAAATAAAGATATGCAACAAGGCTAAGACCAAAGTTGGACCTCTGGATAGTCCAAGAAGTTATAACCTTATCTCTAGACCACCTGTCAGAGCATGTTCCTTCACATGATTTAGTGTCTGTTATAATCTGTTTGGTAAGATTTATTCATTTTGAGCAGAAGACCACTTATTTTCATTGATATATATATATATATATATATATATGTGTGTGTGTGTATATATATATATACGTGTATATATATATGTGTGTGTATGTATATATATATATATATACATGTATATATATATATATATATATAAATTTATTCTGAAAACATATGGTAACTTGTTTATTTAGTTTCCTAAGTGATAGTTTGGGGAAGTTCAAATTTGTAGCTGGTGTTTGTCTTTTGGAGGAGGAGAAGAATAGGATATAGGATACAATACTATTATGAATTGTCGTCATTTCACAGATGTAAGGCTTTCTGTATATTATAGCCTGTTTCTTAAATTAAATTACATTAGAATTAGAAATAAATGTTTATATAAAAGACATTAAAAATCTAATTTACTAAATGAAATATTAAATTGTAGTGCATATATTTAACAGAGAATGAGTTATCAGATTTTTTAAACAACTGACAGACAACATTTTAGTTTAAAAATATTACACAATCCAGGTAAAAAATTCATTTTTAAAAATGGTGGCAGATTGTTGAGTCTGAATGTACTTCATGAAAATAATGTTATTTCTTTCTTACAGCAGTGAGGTTTGAGAGTTTATTCACAATAGCTTTCAGAACACAGAACTATCAAGCTTCTTAGCTTTTGTAAATTTAAGGAATGCAGAGTGGTGTCCTACTGTGGTTTACAATTTGAATGTCCACACAATTCATTTATATTAAACGGTTTATATCTTTCTTATTTTCACCTTAGCTGTCTTTTTAAAAATCAACTAGCTCTTTAAAATTATCTGTTGTAAGTTTTGTATTACATTCTGGGAATACTCTTTCTGGTTCATTATGGTTTTATTTTTGTAAGTGTGACTTATTAATTCTAGCATTATTTAATTTAGCACTTTTTAAAAATATATTTATTTATTATTTATTCATTTATTTATCCATTCATTTATTTATTCATTTTTACTTGTCATATTTTATTTTCCTCCTAGTCCATACCACGAGGGTTCTACATCTTATACCTCCTCCCCACCCCCATGAACTCTCGCCTCCCTCCAGTCTCCACAAGTATGTCCCCACCCCACTCACCCTATCAGACCTCTAAACTTCCTGGGGCCTCCAGTCTCTTGAGGGTTAGGTTCATCTTCTTTGACTAAACCCAGACCCAGGAATTCTCTGTTGTATATGTGCTGGGGGCCTCATCTCAGCTGGGGTATCCTGCCTGGTTGGTAATCAAGTGTCTGAGAGATCTCGGGGGTCCAGGTTAATTGAGACTACTGATCATCCGACAGGGTTGCCCTCCTTCTCAGCTTTCTCCAGCTTTTCCCCAATTCAACTAGAAGGTCAGAAGCTTCTGTTAATTGTTTGGGTGCACATATCTGCGTCTGACTCTTTTAGCTGCTTGTTAGGTCTTTGAGAAGGCAGTCATGATAGCTCCCTATTTGTGAACATTCCATAGCCTCAGTAATGGTATCAGATCTTAGGGTCTCTCCTTGAGCTGGAGTCCCCTTTGGGCCTATTGCTGGAGCTTCTTTTTCTCAGGCTCTTCTCCATTTC
This sequence comes from Rattus norvegicus, assembly GCF_021556685.1. Lineage (NCBI taxonomy): Eukaryota > Metazoa > Chordata > Mammalia > Rodentia > Muridae > Rattus > Rattus norvegicus. Next base: position 152,581,183 of record NC_141554.1, on the reverse strand, counting down.
CATCCCTGCATTTCTTTCAGACAGGAAGAATTATGGGTCAGAGTTTGACTGTGGGATAGCAACCCCACCACTCACTTGATGCCCTGTCTTTCTGCTGGAGGTGGATTCAATAAGTTCCCTCTCTCCTCTATAAGCCCTATCATCTAGGTTCCCACCCTTTGAATACTGAGAGTCTCTCACTTCCAGGGTCTCTGGTACATTCTTGAGATTCTTCACACCCTCCTTCCTCCCTCCCCAGGTACCTTGTTTCCATTCTTTCTGCTGGCCCCCAGGGCTTCAGTCCTTTTCTTCCACCTAATACCAGATCATGTTTCCTTCTCCCCCAACCCCATCCCCCTTTTTTCCCCTGTCTCTCCCTCCCTCCCTTCTTGTGTTTGCTTTCTTCTCCCTCCCAAGTGGAACTGAGGAATCCCCACTCGAGTCTTTCAGCTTGATGATCTTTTGGAATTTGTGGACTGTATCCTGGGTTTTCTGTACTTTTTTTCTGGCTAATATCCACTTACTAGTGAGAACATGCCATGCATGTCCTTTTGGGTCTGTGTTACCTCACTGAGGGTGACATTTTCTATTTCCATCCATTTGCCTGCAAAACTCAGGATGTCCTCATTCTTAATAGCTGAATAGTACTCCAGTGTGTAAATGAACCACATTTATTGTATTCATTCTTCTGTGGTGGGATATCTGGGATGTTTCCAGCTTCTGGCTATCAAAATAAGGCTGCTATGAACATACTGGAAAATGTGCCCTTGTGGCATGGTAGAGTATCTTTGGGGTATATTTCCAAGAGAGGTATTTATGGATCTTTAGGTAAGTCTATTTCCAATTTTCTGAGGAACCTCCAAGTTTATTTTGAGAGTGGTTGTACAAGTTTGCAATCCCACCAGCAATGCTTTAATGAATACTCCTTTCTATAGTTTAAAAAACTTTCCTTTCTCATGTTATAAAAATGAATTCTATGTATATCATTTTGAAGATATTTGAAGTTTCACACTTAGGCATTTCATACATGTTAAATGGATTCTCTATGTATTTTGAGATAGAGCATGATTTGTAATTCTTGCATATGCATAACCAGTTGTTTCAACAAAATTTATTACAGTACATTTATTTTTAGACTTTTTTTCGCTTATTTGAAATGTTTCTATTTTCATCTATCCAACTTTTGTATATTTGGGGAATCTGTGTCTAATTTTGTCTTTTGTGTATCATAAATATTTATGTTTCCTTCTGTTAAGTAAAAATTATTACTTCTTTAGATAGTTAGAATCTGATGTGATAATTTGAATGAGAATGTCCACCGTAAGCTTATATATTTGAATGATTTGAATGATCTTCAGTTGGTAGAACTGTTTGAGGGAGATTACCTGTCCCGCGCTATTGTCTTGCCAGCAAGAACATGCGTGGACACACGAATCCTTCTGCAGCCAAACGTTTTTTATTGAATCTTAAAGAGAGGGCACGCGCGCTGGCATGGTGCGGCTTATATACACCCTAGCACGGCGCATCCACACCTGATTGGTTGCTTACCCATGATCTCATTAGGCACGCCCCGGAGTGGGCAAAGACCTGGCAGGAAGGCACTCTTGCACATGTGCACACAGTTAACTTCCTGAAAGGAAGTCGGCTGGAGCAGCGGAGGCCAGCACCATCTTGTAATGGCGAAACTATCTCGGCCTTCCACGTGGGGCGCAGTGGAAGCCAGCGCCATCTTGTGGTGGCGAATGTTATTGCAGCCCTCTACAATTTGCTATGGCCTTGAGGAGGTCATGTGTCATTGGGATGGGTTTTGAGATTTCCAAAGCCCATGTAATTCCCAGTTACGCAATCCTGTCTCTACTTAGTGCTTGTGGATTACACATATTTTCTAAGATACTGACACAGCACCATACCTGCCATCTGCTGCCAATCTCCTGGCCATAATGGTGATGGACTCACTCTTTGAAACTATAATCCCCTAATAAATTCTTTCTTCTATTTGTTGCCATTGTCTTAGTATCTTATCTCAGAATTTTAAAAGTAAGATATTTGTCTTTCTACAATTTACATGCTAACAGTAAAAGTCTAGATAAAGCAATACTATAAATATGCAAAATATTGTGAAAATTCTATGAAAAATTCTATAGTACTCAAAGAGGATGAAGAACACCAGAGAACATGGCTCACAGAATTCTTTATGCAGGGATCATATGACATCATAGGGATGAAAACAGCAAGCATGGGGACTGCATGGATCTGTATCAGGTCCTCTGCATATCTATCTTGATTGTTAGCTTGGTGCTTTTGTGTTACTCATACCAATGGGAATAGGTGTCTCTCTGAATCTTTTGCAAGTGCTTAGGACTTGTTTTCTTCAATTGGGTTGTCTAACCACCCTTTATTAAAAGGGCTTTCACCATGTCTTACTGTATAATGTTTTGTTCTTTTTGCCTATTGTGTCTTTGAGGCCTGCTCCTTTCTGAAGAGGAAACAGAAAGGGTAGTGGATCTGGAAGAGGGCAGGTGAGAGGGAGGAGAAACTGAGGTTGCGATGTATTATATGAGATAAGGGTCTATCTTCAATTAAAAAAATTAAAAATTAAATGAATAAACATGGCATAAACAAGAGGAAATAATGAATCAATGTATTATGATAGGGAGCTACTCTAATATTGATAATTAATATTTTAGAAAGTTAGGGAACATAATATTCAGTCCTGTTACTACAAGTATGGTAGAGATAATATGGTGAGTGTTATTGATTTCTGAGGCAAGAACATTCTAAACAGATAAAATGAGAAGTGTGTGAATCCAATATGATACTAGCATAAGACGGCTAGTATAGCCAAGAGGAGGCATACAGGAATTGGTCAGTGAGAAAGGCTATGAAAGAGCACAACATTTTAATTTCTTCTTTTTATTGAATATTATTTAGTTAATTTCAAATCGTCTCCTTTCCTGGTTTCCTGTCCATAAACACCCTAACCCATCCCCCATCCCCTACTTATATGATGGTGTTTCCCCAACCACACACGCACTCACGCACCTTTTCCCACCAACCTATCCTGACATTTCACTATAATGGGGGCATAGAACCTTGACAGGACCAAGGGCTTCTCCTCCCATTGGTGCCCAACAAGGCCATCCTGTGCTACATATGCAACTGAAGCCATGGGTCTGTCCATGTGAACACTTTGGATGGTGGTTTAGTCTTTGGGAACTCTGGTTGGTTGATATTTTTGTTCTTAAGCTCCTTCAATCCTTTCTCTAACTCATCCATTGGGAACCCAACTCTTAGATCAATGATTGGCTGCAAGCATGCACCTCTGTATTTGTCATGCTCTGGCAAAGCCTCTTAGGAAACAGCTATATCAGGCTTCTGTTAGTATGTACTTCTTGGCATCAGCAATAATGTCTGGATTTGGTGGCTGTATGTATATGGGCTGGATCCCAAGGTGGGTAAGGGTCTGAATGCTCTTTCCTTTGGTCGTAGCTCTAAACTTTGTCTCCATATTTATTCCCATGAATATTTTTGTTCCATATTCTAAGAAGAACTGAAGCACCAACACCTTGGCCATCCTTCTTGAGCTTCATGTGGTCTGTGGGTTTTAACTTGGGTAATCCAAGCTTTGGGGCTAATATCCACTTATTAGTGAGGGTATATCATGTGTGTATTTTATGATTGGAATACCTCACCTTAAAATGTTTTCTAGCTCCATCCATTTGCCTAAGAATTTCATGTAGCCATTGTTGTTCATAGCAGAGTAGTATTCCACTGCGTAGATGTACCACATTTTCTGTATCCATTCCTCTATTGAGGGATATCAGGTTTTTTTCCAGTCTCGGCCTATTAAAGATAGGCTGCTATGAACATAATAGAGTATACGTCCTTATATATTGGAACATCTTTTGGGTATATGTCCAGGAGTGGTATAGCTGGGTCCTCAGGTATTACTATGTCCAATTCTCTAGGAACTGCCAGACTGATATCCAGAGTGGTTGTACTAGCTTCCAATCCCACCAACAATGGAAGAGTGCTCCTTTTTCTCCCCATCCTCACCAGTATCTGTTTTCACCTGAGGTTTTTATCTTAGCATTATGACTGGTGTGATGTAGAATCTAAAGGTTGTTTTGATTTGCACTGCCCTGATGACTAAAGGTGTTGAACATTTCTTTAGGTGCGTCTCAGCCATTCAATATTCCTCAGTTGAGAATTATTGGTTTAGATCTGTACCCCTGTTTTTTTGGAAATTTTATTTTTTTTATTCGCTATATTTCTTTATTTACATTTCAAATGTTATTCCCTTTCTCAGTTTCCTGTTCATAAGACCCCATACATTTTAATATGATTATTTAATTACCTGGACACTAACTTCTTGATTCTTTGGATTTTGTCCCTCTATTGAAGGTAGGATTCGTAAAGATCTTCTAATCTGGTGGAAAAATTTGCCATTTTGTCCTAATGACAGTGTCCTTTCTTTGCCTTACATAATCTTTGCAATTTTATAGGTTCCATTTGTCAATTCTTGATCCTAGAGCATAAGCCATTGGTGTTTTATTTAGGAAAATTTCCCTAGGGCCCATGTGTTCAAGGCTCTTCCCCACTTTTTCTTCTATTGGTTTGAGTATATCTGGTTTTATGTGGAGGACCTTGATCCACTTGAACTTCAGATCTATACAAGGTGATAAGAATGAATTTATTTTCATTCTTCTACATGCCGACCTCCAGTTGAACCAATACCACATGTTTAAAATGCTACCTTTTATCCACTGTATGGTTTTAGATCCTTTGTCAAAGATCAAGTGACCATAGGGGTGTGGGGTCATTTCTGGGTTTTCAATTTTATTCCATTTATCTACCTGCCTGTCTCTGTACCAATACTATACAGTTTTTATCACGATTGCTCTGTAATACATCTTGAGATTAGGGAATGGAGATTTCCCCAGAAGTTCTTTATTGTTGAAAATCCTGCGATTTTTGTTATTCCAAATGAGTTTCCAAATTGCTCTTTCTAATTATATGAAGAATTGAGTTTTAATTTTGATGGGGATTGCACTGAATCTTTACATTGCTTTTGGCAAAATGGCCCTTTTTTACAGTATTAATCCTGCCGATCCACACATATGGGAGATCTTTCCATCTTCAGAGATAGTCTTCAATTTCTTTCTTCAGAGGCTTGAAATTCTTGTCATACTGATCTTTCCCTTGCTTAGTATTTTATATTATTTATGTGTATTGAAAATACTTTCTTGATCAAATTTACTCATCTTTTTCTATAAGAAAATCTTGCCACCACAATGCCCTTTCTATATTTTTTCAACTTTTAAAAAATCTGTATTTATTCTTTGTTTATATCATACATGGTGTAGTTTTGTCCCATCCAAATTGAAAAGAAGTGTGGCAGGTGGATGGGATAAAACTATACCACCAGAACTTGTCACTACCGTATCTCCATTGAAACTTCCTACAGAATATTATTTAACTTACTGAGTCACATTGGTGCCTCCAGTGTGTGAGGTTTTATGTATTCTTCCTCAAACTTCCAATCTTTTGATCAAACAGATCAACACTTAAAATGGGTCCAGTTGTTTGAGAAGCCTATACAAATTTGGAAAGTAATAAATTGAATCTAAATATCAATAGAGGTTAACATTTGTTATTCTTTCTGAAAGTATCTGTAACTGGAGAGCACAGTATTCCTATCAATCATTTACTTCTTTCTTTACACAAGATTTTTTGTGGTATTTATTTTCCATTTCTAATGAATCCTTTATATATTTTTGTTGTTATAAAACTCTATATAAAGGTTATATGAGATACTTCCTTCTATTAATATTCTTCTTTATTACCTAACTCATTTCTGCCTGTGGAGATCAAGAAGCACAAATAATTCCATACATAATGATTCAAGAATTTTGGGTTTCTCTTCAAACTTTTCTATTAGTGTAACCTTGTCTGAACACGAATTTTAAAATCAATTTTTCATTGCATGCATAACCTTCCTTTTCTATTACATTTATTTTTCATGAAACACGTTATTCATTTATGTTGACTCAAATTACAGGTTTTCTCTGTTAATTGCAAAATTTATGCCATATTGAAAACATCTCTAGATAAGACCTAAGGTGATTTCTCCTGGGAGAAGGAGGAGAATAGAATAAATATAGTCCAAAAAATTACATCTATATCACTACTCTCAGTAACAATGCAGGTAGATAATTGCTTTATTATATTTTTGGGTTATTCAAGCAAACCAGTGATTTGGGTAACAAATAGTCTATGAGCACAAATTTTACTATTCCATAATAGAATATGGTTTATATTTATAAGTATATTGATAAGAAGACACTGATGGCTTTATATTGGTAAACAAAATTGATAAGTCACTAAAGTGTAGCCATCATAATGTCTATGAATAGCTTTAATGTAATGAAATAGTTAATAAAACAAACGTGGTATTTGCTGAGGATATTATTATATTGTTAAAATATCTATTTAAGGATTAAGCATTTTACATTTATACACAGTTTTATTTAAAATATAATAACTATAATATCATTTTAGTATGATCACTGAATTGTAAAAAAATTAATTGTATGTGACAATCTCCCCAGAAATATAAAGTGAAGTAAATACTTAGCAGATCTACTCTCCATTGATAAACATTAATATCAAATTATCTCTTATCTACTTGTACAAATCTCAAGTCCAATTGATCAAAGACCTCCATATAAAACCAGATACACTGAATCTATTAGAAGAGAAATTGGGAAAGAGCCTCGAACACATCTGCACAGGGGAAAACTTCCTGAACAAAAAGAATACCAATGACTCAAACTTTATGATCAACTATTGACAAATAGGATCTCATGAAATTGAAAATTTTCTGTAAGTCAAAGAACACTCTCAATAGGACAAAATGGCAACCTAGAGAATGGGAAAAATTCTCTACCATCCCTATATCTGATAAAAGGCTAATATCGAATATACATAAAAAAACTCAAGAAGGTAGATTCTAGAGACTGAAATAACCCTATGAAAAATGGGGAACAAAGATAATAATAGAATTCTCAATTGAAGAATCTTGAATGGCCGAGAAACACCTAAAGGAATGTTCAACCTCCTTCATTATCAGGGAAATGCAAATCAAAATTAGCCTGAGATTCTACATCACACCAGTCAGAATGGTTAAGATCAAAACTTTAGTGACAGCAAATGCTGTTGAGGATGTGGAGAAAGAGGAAGACTCCTCTATTGTTTGTAGAATTGCAAGCAGGTACAATTCTGGAAATCAGACTGATGGTTCCTCAAAACACTGGACATAATACAACCTGAGAATCCACCTATACCACTGCTGGGCTTATATCCAAAAGATGCTACAACATATGACAAGGAAACATGTTCCACTATATTCATAGTAGCCTTTTTTATAATAGCCAGAAGCTAGAAACAACCCAGATGTCCCTCAATAGAGGAACAGATACAGAAAATGTGCTACATTTACACAACGGAGTACTACTCAACCATTAAAAACAATGACTTCAAGAAATTTTTAGGCAAATAGATGGAATTGGAAAATATCATCATGAGTGAGATAACCCAGTCACACAAGAACACAGAGGATATGTACCCACTAACAAGTAGATATTAGGAAAAACCTTGGAATACCTATTACACAACTTAAAGACCATATGAAGGTCAAGAAGAAGGAAGACCAAAGTGTGGATGTTACAGTCCTACTTAGAAGGGGGAACAGAATAATCACAGGAATTAGAGGGTATGAGGTACTTAGGAAGACGGGAATGGGGGAGGATATAAGGCAGGCAGAATCAGGTGTGGGAGGAGGCAGGTGGGGGAGATGTACAGATGGTAGGAAATTGAACCAAGGTATTTAGCAATGGGCAATTGAGAACTGGAGGTAGCCACCCGAAAGTCTCAGATGCCAGGAAAGCAAGAGACTCGACCCAGAGGGGATAACATTAGCTGAAATACCCAATACAGTTGAGAGAGAACCTGGAGAGACCATATCCAGAGGTTAGGCATGGCTCCCAGGTGAGGGATGATGTCACCCTCCCTTCTCAAACTGTTAACCCAGAATTGCTCCTGTCTAAAGGAAATACAGGAACAAAGACTGGAGGAGAGACTGAAGGAAAGACCTACCAGAGACAGACCCATCTGGGAATCCATCCCATATGCAGCCACCCTATGCTGATGCCAAGAAGTACTTGCTGACAGGAATCTGATATATGTGTCTCCTGAGAGGCTCTGCCAGATCCTGACCAATACAAATGTGGATGCTTGCAGCCAACCATCAGACTGAGCACAGGGACAACAATGGAGGAGTTAGGTGAAGGATAGAAGGAGCTAAAGGGAATTGCAATCCCATTGGAAGAACAACAATATCAACCAACCAGATCCCACAGAGTTCTTAGGGACTAAACCACCAACCAAAGAATACACATGGAGGAATCCCTGACTCCAGCTGCATACATAGAAGAGAATGGCCTTATCTGGCCTCAGTGGGAAGGGAGGCCCTTAGTTCTGTGAAGGCTTAATGACCCAGTGTAGGAGAATGCTAGGGCAGAGAGGCAGGAGTGTTGGGTGGGTGAGAGAGTACCTTAATAAGCAAGAGAGATGGGGGTGGGTTAGGTTATTTTTGCAGGAGAGACCAGGAAGCGGGATTTCATTTGAAACATAAATAAATAAAATAACCACTAAAAAATTAAAAAGAGAGACTCATTTTTGGTTGTATTGTGTAATATTCATTATGAAAGGATCCAGTAATAAATGTCAAAGTTCAATACTTTTATTTAGAGTGGAAAGCACTATTGCCAAAAATTAATAATAGCTATTAATGAAGATAGCATTAACTGTCTCTTCCTCAGTCTCTGCTATGTAACATGCTATCATATATTACAAAACAGCTCATATGATTTTCAATTAGCTTTCAGAAACAGAAACTATATATATGTATATATATATATGTGTGTGTGTGTATATATATTCATATGATCATATATATCATCATATTAATTTATAGAATCTATCATATAAAGACAGAGCATCATACTTATGATTAAAACTTAAATGACATGACAAAATGTAATTGGGATACTAACCCAGGGATCTACATAATTAAATTTATCACTTTAGACTTCATCATATTATTAACTATAAATGATAAATGATGTAATATTCAGAAGCCTGAAATAAAAATGGTAGAATTATTTTGATATACCTAGGACCAACCAATTATGTGCAGTATTGTGGACAGTGTATTTGTGGAAGTTGAATGACTTAATTCATACTGTTTATTTTTAATTGTTAAAAATTTATTTACATGTGCTATCTCATTATATGCTTACTGTGATAGTAGATATGAATTTTATTTTCCACTTGGTTGAAATTAGGCTCAAATTATCACCCTGTACAAAGCTTAAGTCCAAGTGGATCAAGGACCTCCACATCAAACCAGATACACTCAAACTAATAGAAGAAAAACTAGGGAAGCATCTGGAACATATGGGCACTGTAAAAAATTTCTTGAACAAAACACCAATGGCTTATGCTCTAAGATCAAGAATCGACAAATGAGATCTCATAAAACTGCATAGATTCTGTAAGGCAAAGGACACTGTGGTTAGGACAAAACAGCAACCAACAGATTGGGAAAAGATCTTTACCAATCCTACAACAGATAGAGGCCTTATATCCAAAATATACAAAGAACTCAAGAAGTTAGACTGCAGGGAGACAAATAACCCTATTAAAAAATGGGGTTCAGAGCTAAACAAAGAACTCACAGCTGAGGAATGCCGAATGGCTGAGAAACACCTAAAGAAATGTTCAACATCTTTAGTCATAAGGGAAATGCAAATCAAAACAACCCTGAGATTTCACCTCACACTAGTGAGAATGGCTAAGATCAACAAACTCAGGTGACAGCAAATGCTGGTGAGGATGCGGAGAAAGAGGAACACTCCTCCATTGTTGGTGGGATTGCAGACTGGTACAACCATTCTGGAAATCAGTCTGGAGGTTCCTCAGAAAATTGGACATTGAACTGCCTGAGGATCCAGCTATACCTCTCTTGGGCGTATACCCACAAGATGCCCCACCATAGAACAAACACACATGCTCCACTATGTTCATAGCAGCCTTTTTTTTTTAATAGCCAGAAGCTGGAAAGAACCCAGATGCCCTTCAACAGAGGAATGGATACAGAAAATGTGGTACAGCTACACAATGGAATATTACTCAGCTATCAAAAACAATGCCTTTATGAAATTCGTAGGCAAATGGTTGGAAGTGGAAAATATCATCCTGAGTGAGGTAACCCAATCACAGAAAAACAGACATGGTATGCACTCATTGATGAGTGCCTATTAGCCCAAATGCTTGAATTACCCTAGATGCCTAGAACAAATGAAACTCAAGACTGATGATCAAAATGTGAATGCTTCACTCCTTCTTTAAAAGGGGAACAAGAATACCCTTGGCAGGGAATAGAGAGGAAAAGATTAAAACGGACACAGAAGGAACACCCATTCAGAGCCTGCCCCACATGTGACCCATATATATACAGCCATCCAATTAGACAAGATGGATGAAGCAAAGAAGGGCAGGCTGACAGGAACCGGATGTAGATCTCTCCTGAGAGATACAGCCAGAATACAGCAAATACAGAGGCATATGCCAGCAGCAAACCTCTGAACTGAGAATAGGACCCCATTGAAGGAATCAGAGAAAGAACTGGAAGAGCTCGAAGGGGCTCGAGTCCCCTTATGAACAACAATGCCAAGCAACCAGAGCTTCCAGGGACTAAGCCACTACCTAAAGACGATACATGGACTGACCCTGGACTCTGACCTCATAGGAAGCAATGAATATACCAGTAAGAGCACCAGTGGGAGGGGAAGCCCTGGGTCCTGCTAAGACTGAACCACCAGTGAACTAGATTGTTGGTGGGAGGGCGGCAATGGGGGGAGGATGGGGAGGGGAACACCCTTAAAGAAGGGGAGGGGGAGGGATTAGGGGGATGTTTGCCCGGAAACCGGGAAAGGGAATAACACTCGAAATGCAAATAAGAAATACTCAAGTTAATAAAAAAAAAAAAGAAAAGAAAAAATATATATTTTCTAGAGCACTGATACTCAATCTTTGGGTAAAATATCAGATATCATACATATCAGATATTTACATCATGATTCATAATTGTAGCGAAATTGTACTCATTGAATTGTAACAAACAAATTTATAGTTTTTATCACTACAACATAGGGTACTATGTTAAACCTCAAAATATTAGAAAGATTGAAAACTCCAGTGATAGAGGATGGATTAAAGACAGAAAAAGTCAAAAGGAAGTTAAATAAGAATAAATTATATATATTTATAATATATAATGAATTTATAATGATAACATTTATATGTGTATTAGTCAAAATGAAAGTCATTGTTTTATGTATCAAAAGAGTAATATAAAAGAAAACACAAATCTTCTTGTGTTAAAATGCATTTTCTTTTGTTAAAGATGTTCATGTTTGTACTTTTTTCATGGCCCCTTGTTAAATCTAATCTAAAATCCTCGTTTTTACACATGTGTTAATATTCATGTATCTCCCTACATTCTGAATTATTTACATGCTTAGGTAATTTCAATTTATATATATATATATATACATATATATATATATATATATATATTAAAATGTGATTATATGTACAAACTAAAAATGTGCTACAACAAAAGTTAAGTATATAACCTTCTGTTTTTACCATGTTAACGTGAACAGTGCTTATAGGGAATTAGATTGAAAATACAATATGTCATCAATTTTTTCAATTTAAAACCAAACATGTCTCATTTTAATATAATTATAAAACACATAGATATAAATCTAAAGCATTTGGAACAGAGATGAGAATAATATTTGTGTGTTTAAAATAGTATATTTATTTCTTCATTATAAGTCTCTTATTATTTATCTCTATATAGAAATGTTAGAATATCTCTAGAAAAGTGTTTGATACTTTAATGAGAAGATGAAGTTACATTTTGCCACATTCATCCATCTCTGGAATAGTTATTTAATATGCTCTCAATCTTGCCATCTATAGCACAATGTATATAATATAGAATACTATCATTGTCACCTGTTTGAGGAAGTGGATCTATGAATATGAAAATAGAGACTAAATAAAAGATAAACAGACAAGACAGCATTTCAATGAAACATTTCAATTGCATAATACATTTATCATACATTCTTCACATTTGAAGTTATAAAAATGATATAATTTCTAACCTTATTTTTTACTGTAGATAGTAACGAATGTATTTAATCATAGCAAATGACTCTTGTATATAGTAGATCACCTTATCTTTTCCATTACTGAATTCTGTTCACTTTTTATTATTGATATCACAGTGTAAATTCTGTAACATTCTCTGATAAGTATTAGTGCGGACACAGAATCTTGGGTTAAATTTCTCTTAGATTTAGTAAAACAGGCTTATATTAGATATAACCATATAGCTTCGCCCAAGTACTTTACTTAAGTATAAAGAGTGTAATTCCAAAGTGAGCATGATCTTATTGTCCTAGTGATTTCTTTTCCACTGCCAACAGAGGCATGAAACTTTCCAAACCATTGTATATTGTTTCCATTTGTTAATTGTATTTGTCAAATTATTCCAACTTTCATATGTGGTTCAGAATAGAAAAATGAGACACATATATCGCAGAGCAAATTCCTAAACATACATATTGAATGAAAGATAAACAAATGCAAAAAGTAAATTCTTAAGCATCAGCAAAAATGTCAAAACATTTATCAGACTGGATGCAGTCAGATGTAGCAAGGCCACTATTTTAACCTTAACTTAGTGATAATTTAAGCATCCAATGCCTACCAATTATGTTCTAACCTAGTTTAACTTAAATTTTAGTTTTTTTTCTCCTCACAACAGGATCTTTAACTTCACTTCTCCCCCAAGTTATGTGAGCTCTAAACAGGAGACTATGCAGAGATAATGGTTAACTCTTTCATTCTAGAATTTTAACCAGAGGCCATAATTCCTGATTTTGTGAACTCTTGATCCTTAGTATTTCTGACCATGGGGTCTACCTTGGAAGTAGGCAGACGGAGTCACTGTTACTCTATGGAAAAAAGTGGTTTTCCTTCTTCCAATAATTGCTATTCAAGAAAAGCTTCTTAAGATAGAGGGGGGAATGGGAGGACTTGGAATATGGAATGGAAAGGGGACATAATTTAATTTCAAAAATTAAATGACCATATGGGAAAATGTACTGTTATCCCATCTCACAGTCACAGGCAAAAATTTTTCTCTTTTAAATAATTATTAATTTCCTTCATATTTTGTGGTTTAAGAATACTTTTGAATAGATATCTTCTGTCTGTAAATAACATGGTTTCTACCATTGTCCCATATATTAGTATATTTTAAATGCAGATATATCTTAGGGTTCTCTAAGGTCCTCTGAATGGCTCTATGAAGCTAATTGATATTGTGAAGAGACAGAATGAAACCGGGTAACAGTTTCCAACTGAGATTTGCCTATCCCTTGGTGATTTCTGAAATTTCAATGATGAAAAAAGAGCGAGAGGCCGTCAGTCCACCTAGACACATTATAAAATATAATCAATATATCTGAGGGGAACAGCCCTAATTTTTTTTAAACTAGGGATTGGTTTTATCACAATCTCGGGGATTAGTACAGCTTAACTACTGAGTATCCAGACGATGCTTTAAATTTTCCTCATTCAAATTCGTTATAAACACATATATAAAACAGCAGAGGAGACATTTAGAACATTTGTCAAATATTATACAAGCATGACAGAAAATATATGAAGAACTGATAATATAAGAGAGACTGTCAATAAAAATGGTGTGTTCCCATGGAAAAGAGAGCTGAACACCCAGGAATGCAGACATCTGGAGACCACAGGACAGACTGCCACTTCTGTACACCTCTGCCCACATTCCCAGTCCAAGGGGAAACTGTACAGTGCTTCTGGTCACAGGAATATAGGAACAGTCAGCTGCTGGTACCCACCATCCTGGTCTGAGCCCAGGACAGAAGTGAACCAGCCAAAGAGCTCCCTGAACCCAAATCCTGTGGAGGAGAGAGCTACACCCTCAGAAGTGTGGACACTCATGAGAAGTGAAAGGAGACTACCCTCTCCCCACAGTCCAGACCCAAAAGGAAATTGCCTAGTGCCAACTGTGCCTCCTGGGTGCAACGATCTAGGAGCAATCAGGGGCAGGACCTTTTGATTCCTGCCTGTGCCTAGAGCTGGAAGATAGTCTCTAGGACAGCCAACACATGTGAGAGCAGAGGTAAGACTCACATTTCTGCTACCATGTGACCTGCCTGGGGGATTCAGGACACACAGAGGCAGAAGTCCTCTGGCTCAGGGCACTTCCTATTTCTGGCTCTGCCCAGAAGTGAAATGATACTATCCAACAGTTCCCCATACACAAATACTGTGGGGAAAAGATCTGAACACCCAGGAGTGAAGACATCCTGAAACCACAGGATGGATGGCCACTTCTGCACACCTCTATCCATATCCCTGTTCCAAGGGGAAACCACACAGTGCCTCTGGACACAGGAATATAGGGACAGTCAGCCACCAGTAGCCACGGTTCTGGTCTGCACCCAGGACAGAACTGAACCAGCCAAACGGCTCCCTGCACCCAAATCCCAGGGAAGGGGTGAGAGAGACTACCCTCTGCCCACATTCCAGACCCAAGAGTAAATCACCTAGTGCCAAATGTGCCCCCTGGGTGCAAGAGCCTAGGAGCAATCAAGGGCAGGACCGTTTAATTCCTGTCCATGCCTAGAGCTGAGAGACAGTCTTCAGGAGCACCAACATACCTGAAATCAGAGGACCGTTTCTCAGAAAAGGCTGAAAGAAAACAGGAAACCAGTTCTACAGGAGTGCTGACACAGAGGCCTATAGCCAGGGTGAAGTCACTGTCAGAAACAGAAGACAAGCAAACACCAGATACAACCTAATGGCTAGAGGCAAGCACAGGAACCTAAGCAACAGAAACCATGACTAGTTGGCATCATCAGAGCCCAGTTCTTCCACCAAAGAAAATAGTGGATATCCAAACATCAGAAAAGCAAGATTTAGATTTAAAATCGCATTTCTTGATAATGATGGAGGACTTTAAGACAGACTATTAGAACTCCCTTAAAGAAATGCAGGAAAGCACAAGTAAACAAGCAGAAGCCCTTAGAAAAGAAACACAAAAGTTCCTCATAGAATTACAGGAAAACCCAACCAAACAGGTGAAAGAATTGAAAATGGAAATAGAAACAATTAAGAAAGTACAAAGGGAGACAACTCTGGATATAGAAAACCTAAGGAAGAGCAAGGAGCTATAGATACAACTATCACCAACAGAATACAGAGATAGAAGAGAGTCTCAAGGGCAGATGATACCATAGAAAACATTGACAAAACTGTCAAAGATAATGTAAAACACAAAAATCTCCTAGCCCAAAACATCCAGGAAATCCAGGACACAATGAGAAGTTCAAACCTAAGGATAATAGGTATAGAAGAAAGTGAAAACTCTCAACTTAAATAACCAGTAAGTATATTCAACAAAATTATAGAAGAAAACTTCCCTAACCTAAAGAAAGAGATGCTCATACACATACAAGAAGCCTACAGAACTCCAAATAGATTGGACTAGAAGAGAAATCCCTCCCATCACATAATAGTTAAAACACCAAATGCACAAAACAAAGAAAGAATATTAAAAGCAGTAAGGGAAAATGATCAAGTGATATATAAAGGCAAACCTAACAGAATTACAACAGACTTTTCACTAGAGACTATGAAAGCCAGAAAATCCTGGACAGATGTCATACAGACCCTAAGAGAGCACAATTGCCAGTCTAAGTTACTGTATTCAGCAAAACTCTCAATTAACATAGATGGAGAAACCAAGATATTCCATGATAAATCCAAATTTACACAATATCTTTCTACAAATCCAGCCCTAAAAAAGGATAATAGATGGAAAACTCTAACACAAGGAAAGAAAATACATTGTACAGAAAGCAAGAATATAATTTCCTCACAATGAAACCAAAACAGAGACAAACATAATTCCACCTCTAACAACAAAAATAACAGGAAGCAAAATCACTTTGCTTTAATATTGCTCAACATCACTGGAATCAATCCGCTGATAATAAGACATAGATAAACAGACTGGATATGTAAAGAGGACCCAGCATTTTGCTACATGCAGGAAACATACCTCAGAGACAAAGACAGGCACTACCTCAGAGTAAATGGCTGGACAAAAACTTTCCAAGCAAATGGCCTGAACAAACAAGCTGGAGTTGCCTTTTTTTTTTTTTTTTTTGTTCTTTTTTTGGGAGCTGGGGACCGAACCCAGGGCCTTGCGCTTCCTAGGCAAGCGCTCTACCACTGAGCTAAATCCCCAACCCCATGGAGTTGCCATTCTAATATCAAATAAAATTGGCTTTCAACCAAAAGTTATTAAAAAAGATAAGGAAAGACACTTCATATTCATCAAAGGAAATAAATATCCACCAAGATGAACTCTTAATCCTAAATATCTATGTTCCAAATGCAAGGGAAACTACATTCATAAAAGAAATCTTACTAAAGCTGAAAGCACACATTACACCTCACACGATAATAGTAGGAGATTTCAACACCCCACTCTCATCAATGGACAGATCATGGAAACAGAAATTAAACAGAGACATAGAGAAACTAACAGAAGTTATGAACCAAATGGAATTAACAGGTATTTATAGAACATTCCATCCTAAAACAAAAGGATATACCTTCTCACCACCTCATGGTACCTTCTCCAAAACTGACCATAAAATTGGTCACAAAACAGGCCTCAACAGATATAGGAAGGTAGAAATAATCCCATGCATCCTCTCAGACCATCATGGATGAATGCTGGTCTTCAATAACAAAAAGAAAGAAAGAACGCCCACATATACATGGAAGGTGAACAATGATCTAATCAATGACAACTTGGTCAAGGAACAAATAAAGAAAGAAATTAAAGACTTCTCAGAATTCAAAGAAAATGAAGACACAACACTCCCAAACTTATGGGACACAGTGAAAACAGTGCTAAGAGGAAACCTCATAGGTTTGAGTGCCTGCAAAAAGAAACACGAGAGAGCATATATCAGCAGCTTGACAGCACACCTAAAAGCTCAAGAACAAAAATAAATAAATAAATCCAAGAGGAGTAGAGGGAGGAAATAATCAAACTCAGGGCTGAAAGCAACCAAGTAGAAAAGAAAGGACTATGCAAAGAATCAACAAAATCAGGAGTTGGTTCTTTGAGAAAATCAACAAATTGGATAAACCCTTACACAGACTACACAGAGAGCACAGACTGTGTATCAATATAAACAAAATCAGATATGAAAAGGGAGATATAACAACAGAATCTGAAGAAATTAAAAAAAACAACAGATCTTACTACAAAAAGGTATATTCAACAAAACAGAAAAATCTGGAAGCAATGGACAATTTTCTAGGCAGATACCAGATAGCAAAGTTAAACTAGGAACAAATAAACAATCTAAATAACCCCATAACTACTAAGGATATAGAAGCAGTTATTAAAAGTCTCCCAACTAAAAGGAACCCAGGACCAGATGGGTTCAGTGCAGAAATCTATCAGACCTTCATAGAAGACCTCATACCAATACTGTCCAAACCATTCCACAAAATTGAAACAGATGGAGCGCTACCGAATTCTTTCTATGAAGCCACAATTACTCTTATACCTAAACGACACAAAGACCCAACAAAGAAAGAGAACTTCAGACCAATTTCCCTTATGAATATAGATGCAAAGATACTCAATAAAATTCTTGCAAACCGAATCCAAGAGCACATCAAAACAATCATCCACCATGATCAAGTAGGCTTCATTCCAGTGATGCAGGGATGGTTTAATATACAGAAAACAACCAACGTAATCCATTATATAAACAAACTCAAAGATAAGAACCACATGATCATTTCATTAAATGCTGAGAAAATAATTGAGAAAATTCAACACCCCTTCCTGATAAAAGTCCTGGAAAGATCAGGATTTCAAGGTCCATATCTAAACATAATAAAAGCAATATACAGCAAACTAGTAGCTAACTTCAAACTAAATGGAGAGAAACTTGAAACAATCCCACTACAATCAGGGACTAGACAAGGCTGCCCTCTTTCTCCCTTCTTATTCAGTATAATACTTGAAGTCCTAGCCAGAGCAATCAGACAATAAAAGGAGGTAAAAGGGATACAAATTAGAAGGGAAGATATCAAAATATCACTATTTGCAGATGTTGTGATAGTGCAGTTAAGGGACCTCAAAATTTCAACAGGATAAATACTTAACCTGATAAACAACTTCATCAAATTTTCAGGGTATAAAATTAACTCAAACAAATCTGTTGCCTTCCTCTATTCAAAGGATAAATGGGTTGAGAAATAAATTAGGGAAATGACACCCTTCACAATAGTCCCAATTAATATAAAATATCTTGGTGTGACTTTAACCAAGAAAGTGAAAAATCTGTATGACAAGAACTTCAATTCTCTGAAGAAAGAAATTGAGGAAGATCTCAGAAGATGGAAAGATCTCCCATGCTCATGGATTGGCAGGATTAGTATAGTAAAATGGTCATTTTGCCAAAAGCAATATACAGATTCAATGCAATCTTCAACAAAATTCCTACTCCATTCTTTACAAAGATAGAAAGAGCAATTTGCAAATTCATTTGAATTCCAAAAAAACCAGAGATAAAAAAATTTACTTAACAATAAAGAATTTCTGGGGTAATCACCATCCCTGACTTGACTTCAAGCAATATTACAGAGCAATAGTCTTAAAATCTGTATGGTATTGGTACAGATACACGCAGATAGATCAGTGGAACAGAATTGAAGACCCAGATATGAACCTACACACCTATGGTCACTTGATCTTTGACAAAGGAGCTAAAACCATTCAATGGAAGAAAGATAGTATTTTCAACAAATAGTGCTGGTTCTACTGGAGGTCATCATGTAGAAGAATGCAAATTCATCCATTCTTATAACCCTGTACAAAGCTCAAGTCCAAGTGGATAAAAAAATCCACATAAATCCATATACACTGAAACTAATAGAAGAAAAGGTGTGGAAGAGTATCAAACATGTAGGCATGAGGTAAAATTTCCTGAACCGAACACCCATGTCTTATGCTCAAAGATCAAGAATCAACAAATGGGACCTCGTAAAACTGCAAAGCTTCTGTAAGGCAAAAGACACTTATATTAAGACAAAATGGCAACCAAAAAATTGTGAAAAGATCTTTACCAATCCTACATCTGATAGAGGGACAATATTCAAAATATACGAAGAACTCATGAAGTTAGACTCCAGAGAGACAAATAACCCTATTAAAAATTGGTACATAGATAAATAAAATATTCTCAGTTGGGGATTATTGAATGCCAAAAAGCACCTAAAGAAATGTTCAACATCCCAGGCATGAGGGGATGGTTTAATATACGGAAAACCATCAACGTGATCCATAATATAAACAAACTGAAAGAACAAAACCACATGATCATTTCATTAGATGCTGAGAAAGCATTTGACAAAATTCAACACCCCTTAATGATAAAAGTCCTGGAAAGAATAGGAATTCAAGGCCCATACCTAAACATAGTAAAAGCAATATACAGCAAACCAGTTGCTAACATTAAACTAAATGGAGAGAAACTTGAAGCAATCCCACTAAAATCAGGGACTAGACAAGGCTGCCCACTCTCTCCCTACTTATTCAATATAGTTCTTGAAGTTCTAGCCAGAGCAATCAGACAACAAAAGGAGATCAAGGGGATACAGATCGGAAAAGAAGAGGTCAAAATATCACTATTTGCAGATGACATGATAGTATATTTAAGTGATCCCAAAAGTTCCACCAGAGAACTACTAAAGCTGATAAACAACTTCAGCAAAGTGGCTGGGTATAAAATCAACTCAAATAAATCAGTTGCCTTCCTCTATACAATAGAGAAACAAGCCGAGAAAGAAATTAGGGAAACGACACCCTTCATAATAGACCCAAATAATATAAAGTACCTCGGTGTGACTTTAACCAAGCAAGTAAAAGATCTGTACAATAAGAACTTCAAGACACTGAGGAAAGAAATTGAAGAAGACCTCAGAAGATGGAAGGATCTCCCATGCTCATGGATTGGCAGGATTAATATAGTAAAAATGGCCATTTTACCAAAAGCAATCTACAGATTCAATGCAATCCCCATCAAAATACCAATCCAATTCTTCAAAGAGTTAGACAGAAAAATTTGCAAATTCATCTGGAATAACAAAAAACCCAGGATAGCTAAAGCTATCCTCAACAATAAAAGGACTTCAGGGGGAATCACTATCCCTGAACTCAAGCAGTATTACAGAGCAATAGTGATAAAAACTGCATGGTATTGGTACAGAGACAGACAGATAGACCAATGGAATAGAATTGAAGACCCAGAAATGAACCCACACACCTATGGTCACTTGATTTTTGACAAAGGAGCCAAAACCATCCAATGGAAAAAAGATAGCATTTTCAGCAAATGGTGCTGGTTCAACTGGAGGGCAACATGTAGAAGAATGCAGATCGATCCATGCTTATCACCCTGTACAAAGCTTAAGTCCAAGTGGATCAAGGACCTCCACATCAAAGCAGACACACTCAAACTAATAGAAGAAAAACTAGGGAAGCATCTGGAACACATGGGCATTGGAAATAATTTCCTGAACAAAACACCAATGGCTTACGCTCTAAGATCAAGAGTCGACAAATGGGATCTCATAAAACTGCAAAGCTTCTGTAAGGCAAAGGACACAGTTTTTAGGACAAAACGGCAACCAACAGATTGGGAAAATATCTTTACCAATCCTACAACAGATAGAGGCCTTATATCCAAAATATACAAAGAACTCAAGAAGTTAGACCGCAGGGAAACAAATAACCCTATTAAAAAATGGGGTTCAGAGCTAAACAAAGAACTCACAGCTGAGGAATGCCGAATGGCTGAGAAACACCTAAAGAAATGTTCAACATCTTCAGTGATAAGGGAAATGCAAATCAAAACAACCCTGAGATTTCACCTCACACCAGTGAGAATGGCTAAGATCAAAAACTCAGGTGACAGCAGATACTGGCCAGGATGTGGAGAAAGAGGAACATTCCTCCATTGTTGGTGGGATTGCAGACTGGTACAACCATTCTGGAAATCATTCTGAAGGTTCCTCAGAAAATTGGACATTGAACTGCCTGAGGATCCAGCTATACCTCTCTTGGGCATATACCCAAAATATGCCTCAACATATAAAAGAGACACGTGCTCCACTATGTTCATCGCAGCCTTATTTATAATAGCCAGAAGCTGGAAAGAACCCAGATGCCCTTCAACAGAGGAGTGGATACAGAAAATGTGGTTCATCTACACAATGGAATATTACTCAGCTATCAAAAACAACGAGTTTATGAAATTCGTAGGCAAATGGTTGGAACTGGAAAAACTGAAAAATATCATCCTGAGTGAGCTAACCCAATCACAGAAAGACATACATGGTATGCACTCATTGATAAGTGGCTATTAGTCCAAATGCTTGAATTACCCTAGATCCCTAGAACAAACGGAACTCAAGACGGATGATCAAAATGTGAATGCTTCACTCCTTCTTTAAATGAGGAAAAAGAATACCCTTGGCAGGGAAGGGAGAGGCAAAGATTAAAACAGAGAATGAAGGAACACCCATTCAGAGCCTGCCCCACATGTGGCCCATACATATACAGCCACCCAATTAGACAAGATGGATGAAGCAAAGAAGTGCAGACCGACAGGAGCCGGATGTAGATCGCTCCTGAGAGACACAGCCAGAATACAGCAAATACAGAGGCGAATGCCAGCAGCAAACCACTGAACTGAGAATAGGTCCCCCGTTGAAGGAATCAGAGAAAGAACTGGAAGAGCTTGAAGGGGCTCGAGACCCCATATGTACAACAATGTCAAGCAACCAGAGCTTCCAGGGACTAATCCACTACCTAAAGACTATACATGGACTGACCCTGGACTCTGACCCCATAGGTAGCAATGAATATCCTAGTAAGAGCACCAGTGGAAGGGGAAGCCCTTGGTCCTGCTAAGACTGAACCCCCAGTGAACTAGACTATGGGGGGGAGGGCGGCAATGGGGGGAGGGTTGGGAGGGGAACACCCATAACGAAGGGGAGGGGGGAGGGGGATGTTTGCCCGGAAACCGGGAAAGGGAATAACACTCGAAATGTATATAAGAAATACTCAAGTTAATAAAAAAAAAAAAAAAGAAATGTTCAACATCCTTAGTCATGAGTGAAATGCAAATCAAAACAACCCTGAGATTCCAACTCACACCAGTGAGAATGGCTAAGATAAAAATTCAGATGACAGCAAATGTTGGTGAGGATATGAAGAAAGAGGAACACTCCTCCATTATTGATGCGATTTAAACTGGTACAACCATTCTGGAAATCAGTCTGGAGGTTCCTCAGAAAATTGGACCTTGAACTACATGAGGACCCAGCTATACTTCTCTTGGGCATATACCCAAAAAGATGCCTCAACATATAACAAAGACACATGCTCCACTATGTTCATAGCAGCCTTATTTATAATAGCCAGAAGCTGGAAAGAACCCAGATGCTCTTCAACAGAGGAATGGATACAGAAAATGTGGTACATCTACACAATGGAATACTACTCAGCTATCAAAAGCAATTACTATATGAAATTCATAGGCAAATGGATGAAACTGGAAAACATCATCCTGTGTGAGGTAACCCAAGCACAGAAAAACACACATGGTATGCACTCAGTGATAAGTGGATATTAGCCCAAATCCTCGAATTACCCTAAATGCACAGAACACATGAAACTCAAGAAGGATTACCAAAATGCGGATGCTTTACTCCTTCTTTAAATGGGGAACATCAATACCCTTGGGAGGGAATAGGAAGGCAAAGTTTAGAACAGAGGCTGAAGGAACACCCATTCAGAGCCTGCCCCACATGTGGCCCATACATATACAGTCACCAAACTAGATAAGATGGATGAAGCAAAGAAGTGCAGGCTGACAGGAACTGGATGTAGATCTCTCCTGAGAGACATGGCCAGAATATGGCAGATACATAGGCGAATGCCAGCAGCAAACCACAGAACTGAGAACGGGACCCCCATTGAAGGAATCAGAGAAAGGACTGAAAGAGCTTGAAGGGGCTTGAGACCCCATATGAACAACAATACCAACCAACCAGAGCTTCCCAGGGACTAAACCACTACCAAAACACTATACCTGGACTGACCCAGGGCTCCAACTGCATATGTAGCAGAGAATAGCCTTGTTGGGGCACCAGTGGAAGAGGAAGCCTTTGGTTCTGCCAAGGTTAGAGCTCCAGTGCAGGCGAATATGGGTGGGGGCAATAAGAGGGATGGTGGGGGGAATACCTGTATGGGAGAGGGGGACGGGATGGGGTGTTTATGGACAGGAAACCAGGAAAGGGAATAACATTTGAAGTGTAAAAAAAAAATTCTTCAGGATATTTGGAAAATTTGGAAATTATAAAGAAATCACTTAAAGGATACCGTAATCTTTCAGGTGATAGTCTTTTTGTCTTAATAAAATTATTTTCTGGACATGGATAAAAAAAGAAAGATAAATTAAGATGTCTCTGAGAAATAAAAAATGGTGTTGTTCATGAAAAAAGGATAAAAAGCAAAGATGTGGAATTGTTTCAAGTTTCTTTCCATTTATTGTGATGTTGGCTACTAGTTTCCCATATATCGATTTTACTATATTTAGGTATGGGTTTAGAATTCCTGATCATTCTGAGACTTTTACCATGAAGGGGTGTTGAATTTTGTCAAATGTTTTCTCAGCATATAATGAGATTATCCCTTTTTTTTCGAGATTTTTTTATATAAGATTACGTTGATGGATTTCCACATAGTGTACTACCCCTGCACTGCTGGGAAGAAGCCTATTTGATCATTTTACCTCTATAGGTGGTGAACCAACCTGGTGGGCAAGAATCCACTAGTAAGCCTAAGAGTTGAGAGAAAGTTTTATACTCTAAAAGGTGGCCAGTGCCATGTTTAGTCTTATGATGTCTCAGGTGCTGGAACCTTAAACAAAGAAACAAAGAAGCAGCCTAGGCTTGCAGGTTGTAGGGCCCCTGCTGTGATAAATAGTGGCAGCTCAGAGAGTTAGAGATAAAATGCTCCTTTTTAAACAGTGATTAATTAGAAAGTCTTTCATGATACTCCTATTTCTCCTAACCTGGGCTCCACTCCAAGGGAATTTTGGGTTAAAATCTTAGTTACACAAGCTGCCTGCTTCTTAATGACAGGTAATATTAGACGGTGATTAAGTTTGTTTTTTAGAAAAAGAGGGTACAGAGATTATCCGAATCACGTGGTGATTTTCACCCATGGTTTGGAACTTAGATGGGGAAAATTAGTCACTGACTCAAAGTAGAGAACTGTGATATTTACAAGGTATTAAGGTTAAATAAAAATCTGAGGCTCCAGGTAGAGAGCTTGACAGATCGATAAATTTTGGGCTAAAGTGCTGGTTTGATAAGTTATTTACTTATTGAAATTAGAATTGATAGAAAATGTTTAATTTGTTTTATAAATTACCCTGCTAAAGGCCATGTGGCTTGATGATGCCAGCTAGCGAGGGTTTGTGGTTATTTTTGATATTTACCACAACAGGAAGTTCAGGTTCTCTTAATGTGGGCTCCACAGGAATTTTGGGTCAATTTCCTTATATAACAGATTAGAAAAGCCTAAGAGTCTCATTGTTTAACACTATTGTTTAGCTTACTTCCTTTTTAAAAAATATTTAATCTTCATAATGGGTGTGACTTTGATTTTATGGCTATATTATTCTTCTGGGAAAGAGTGCAAGATACAAGCTTTTCTGGTTACAGACTAAGGAACATAGTATTTTGGGAGAAAGGTTTTGTTTGTGTTTTTAAAAAGAGCGATTAGGCTCTGGACACCTTCCAGAGTTTACAATGATCAGATTTGACAGAGGGAGACCGCCTGAAGAACTAAATTCAAGAGAATCAAAAAAATGTTATCTCAATTCTAAACTTTTGTCTGGCGAATTATATTTTCTAGACTGTACCTGCTCAGATTCCTGATCTCAAGGATCTTCAGCTGGATCCAGTCAAGACAGGCACATTAGGCTACAACATTAGCTCCATTTTCCCTAACCCCTAACCCCCAAGGATATCTCAACGCCCACTTATGGCTTGAAGACATTATGAGAGAGTCATCGCCCCAATTCCCTGGACTTTTGGGGGGCTGAAAGTGGTTATTTTAAGGTTGTTTTTATGAGTAATTTAGAATTAATCATAATTTAACGGGGATGAATTAGCTAGATTGATTCATAGAGCCATAATGGTAATTTGCTAATTTGGCAATTAAGCTAAAATCATATCTTTACTTCGGTATAGAATTTATTTGCTAAAAAAGATTAAAGTACAAGGTTTAGAGTCATTCCTTCTATTGATGCCATTACAAACTTCTGAGTTGGTTTTCACATGTGGGTTAAGAGTCAAATAACAAATTCATAACTCTGAGTTTGTTAGAGTACTTTCAAGATAATATATTAAGATAGTTAACAGACAAAAGTTCCAATTACCTTATATAGATAGATGGTTTACAAAAACATCAGAAATCTACAATATACGAGATTTAAAGTTATTTATCTATTTTTTGAGACACATCTGTTCCTAACAGTTCTCATTTGGTGGATTTAACAAAGAAATTAAACATCTCTACCTCCAGGTGAGGTAATACTTTGTGGCTAGGCAGCCATTGGGCAGGCACTGCCTATTTCATCTACAGATTAATACTGTCCACAAAGGGACAAATTATGCAGAATAATTGACTGATAATCTCTATCAAAACAGGTTAATCAGCCCTTCAAATTTCTGCATTTCAAGAATCTGTCAGTTGATTCTAGGCCAAAAGGCTGAAGACTTGCACTTACATGTTTCTAACAGAGGACTGTGCTAGTGGAGATTTGTCTCTACAACCTCTGAGTTCTGGAAGCCATGTTATATGCAGCCACCACACCTAGTCATTATTGCTCATACCAAGAAGTAAAGGCTGACTGGATCCAGATATGGGTATCTCCTGAGAGACTCTGCCAAATCCCTACTGATACAGATGAGGATGCTTGTAGCTAAACATTGGACTGAGAAATGGAACCCCAACAGAGGAATTTTCAAAAAGCCTGTTGAAGCTTAAAGTGTAGGCAAGCCCATAGGAAGAACAACAGTTTCAACCAGACACCATCAGAGTTCCCAGGGAATACACCACCAACCAATGAGTACACTTGGAGGGACTCAGGGCTCCTGCTGCATATGTAGCAAAGAATGGCATTGTCTAGCATCAATAGGAGGAAAAGCCCTTGTTCCTATGAAGGTTTGTTTCCCCAGTATAGGAGAATGTCAGGGTCAGAGTGGGTGGGTGGGAGTGGGAGCATCCTCATAGAAGCAGTGGTAGGGTAGAGGGGATATAGGAGAGGTGGGAAAGGAGATAACATTTCAAAAGTAATATTTTTTGTTTGTTTGTTTTTATTCTAGAAGTTACTTATATGTGAAGAGATCAAAACCTGCAAAAGAATCGAAAACCAACCTCTCTTGGTCAGTTTTTGATCTGGGTCTCCTTTGGAGACATTAATAAAAACACCTTGATCTTTGGTGATCCTTGCCTTTGGGGGAAAAAGTAAAATAAAATCTCAGGACTTAGGCTTGGCAGGCATGGAACATATATTACCACTTTTCCCCTTTAGTTTGCATTAATTTGTTGTTCTTTGGCTAATGCTGGTTTTCATGATTTTGGATCTTGTATTCTGAAGTTCGAATTGTTTATATTAATTAATATATATTTAAAATAACTCTATACTTATGAAAACCTTATCACTTGCTCTGAAATGAAAAGAATTATTGTGATAGTGTTGTTTTGTATAATGCTTTATTAATTTATCTTGCAAATCTACTTTTAGAGACCTTTATTGTATAATAGTTCCAATAACTTCCAGATTTCTGGAGACATCTGTACAGAATGATTGTCAATTATATTGATGGGTCAAACAGAATTATTAACTCTGTTAAAAAATACACTGCAAGTGGGAGGAAATTTAGAATATATTACAAGAATTGTTTCATAAAAGAATATTTCCATAGGTAACATACAAGTTAACAAATATGATTTCCTGATTACTCTTATTTTTCTCTTGTATTCTATTTTTGTTTAGATTTAATTTTAATATTTTTCCCCTACCCCTTTGGTTTTTGAGAACAGGATTGGTCTGATGGCTGTCCTGGAACTAAATATTTAGATCAGGCTGGCCTCAAACTCACAATTGCATCTGCCTCCCAAGTGCTGGGCTTAAAGGTGTGCACCACCATGCCTGGCCCTAATCTCAGTCTTTCAAATGTCATCATACGGTATTTGCTCAGTGGAGACTTGTAGACAGTTCTATTTTTGGTCATGGAGGTGGTGTAACATAGTAAATAACTTTATAGTATTCCACTTGGGCCTGAATCCCAAATTGCAACATGCTAGCTGTGTGACATTGGCCAAGTCACTTCCTTTTTTTTTGTTTTTAATTATTAACTTGAGTATTTCTTATTTACATTTCGAATGTTATTCCCTTTACCAGTTTCCAGGCAAACATCCCCCTAATCCCCCCTCCCCTTCTTTATGGGTGTTCCCCATCCCACCCTCCCCCCATTGCCACCCTTCCCCAACAATAACATTCACTGGGGGTTCAGTCTTAGCAGGACCAAGGGCCTCCACTTCCACTGGTGAACTTACTAGGATATTCATTGCTACCTATGAGGTCAGAGTCCAGGGTCAGTCCATGTATAGTCTTTAGGTAGTGGATTAGTCCCTGGAAGCTCTGGTTGCTTGACATTGTTGTACATATAGGGTCTCGAACCCCTTCAAGCTCTTCCAGTTCTTTCTCTGATTCCTTCAACGGGGGTCCTGTTCTCAGTTCAGTGGTTCGCTGCTGGCATTCACCTCTGTATTTGCTGTATTCTGGCTGTGTCTCTCAGGAGAGATCTACATCCGGCTCCTGTCTGCCTGCACTTCTTTGCTTCATCCATCTTGGCTAATTGGGTGGCTGTATATGTATGGGCCACATGTGGGGCAGGCTCTGAATGGGTGTTCCTTCTGTGTCTGTTTTAATCTTTGCCTCTCTATTCACTGCCAAGCGTATTCTTGTTCCCCCTATTAAAGAAGGAGTGAAGCATTCACATTTTGATCATCTGTCTTGAGTTTCATGTGTTCTAGGCATCAAGGGTAATTCAAGCATTTGGGCTAATAGCCACTTACCAATGAGTGCATGCCATGTTTGTTTTTCTGTGGTTGGGTTAGCTCACTCAGGATGATATTTTCCAGTTCCAACCATTTGTCTATGAATTTCATAAAGTCATTGTTTTTGATAGCTGAGTAGTATTCCACTGTGTAGATGTACCACATTTTCTGAATCCATTCCTCTGTTGAAGGGCATCTGGGTTCTTTCCAGCTTCTGGTTATTATAAATAAGGCTGCTATGAACATAGTGGAGAACGTGTCTTTTTCATATGTTGGGGCATCTTTTGGTTATATGCCCAAGAGAGGTATAGCTGGATCCTCAGGTAGTTCAATGTCTAATTTTCTGAGGAACCTCCAGACTGATTTCCAGAATGGTTTTACCAGTCTGCAATCCCACCAACAATGGAGCAGTGTTCCTCTTTCTCCACATCCTCGCCAGCATTTGCTGTCACCTGAGTTATTGATCTTAGCCATTCTCACTGGTGTGAGGTGAAATCTCAGGGTTGTTTTGATTTGCATTTCCCTTATCACTAAAGATGTTGAACATTTCTTTAGTTGTTTCTCAGCCATTCGGCATTCCTCAGCTGTGAATTCTTTGTTTAATTTTGAACCCCATTTTTTAACAGGGTTATTTATCTCCCTGCGGTCTAACTTCTTGAGTTCTTTGTATATTTTGGATATAAGGCCTCTATCTGTTGTAGGATTGGTAAAGATATTTTCCCAATCTGTTGGTTGCCGTTTTGTCCTAACCACAGTGTCCTTTGCCTTACAGAAGCTTTGCAGTTTTATGAGATCCCATTTGTCGATTCTTGATCTTAGAGCATAAGCCATTGGTGTTTTGTTCAGGAAATGTTTTCCAGTGCCCATGTGTTCGAGATGCTGCCCTAGTTTTTCTTCTATTAGTTTGAGTGTATCTGGTTTGATGTGGAGATCCTTGATCCACTTGGACTTAAGCTTTGTACAGGCTGATAACCATGGTTCGATTTGCATTCTTCTACATGTTGACCTCCAGTTGAACCAGCACCATTTGCTGAAAATGCTATCTTTTTTCCATTGAATGGTTTTGGCTCCTTGGTCAAAAATCAAGTGCCCATAGGTGGGTGGGTTCATTTCTGCGTCTTCAATTCTGTTCCATTGGTCTATCTGTCTGTCTCTGTACCAATACCATGCAGTTTTTATCACTATTGCTCTGTAATACTGCTTGAGTTCAGGGAAAGTGATTACTCCTGAAGTCCTTTTATTGTTGAGAATAGTTTTAGCTATCCTGGGATTTTTGTTATTCCAGATGAATTTGCAAATTTTTCTGTCTAACTCTTTGAAGAATTGGATTGGTATTTTGATGGGGATTGCATTGAATCTGTAGATTGCTTTTGTAAAATGGCCATTTTTACTATATTAATCCTGCCAATCCATGAGCATGGGAGATCTTTCCATCTTCTGAGGTCTTCTTCAATTTCTTTCTTCAGAGTCTTGAAGTTCTTATTGTACAGAATTTTACTTGCTTGGTTAAAGTCACACCGAGGTACTTTATATTGTTTGGGTCTATTATGAAGGGTGTCGTTTCCCTAATTTCTTTCTCGGCTTGTTTTTCTTTTGTGTAGAGGAAGGCTAGTGATTTATTTGATTTAATTTTATACCCAGCCACTTGGCTGAAGTTGTTTATCAGCTTTAGTAGTTCACTAGTGGAACTTTTGGGATCACTTAAATATACTATCATATCATCTGCAAATAGTAATACGTTGACTTCTACTTTACCAATCTGTATCCCCTTGATTTCCTTTTGTTGTCTGATTACTCTGGCTAGATCTTCAAGAACTATATTGAATAAGTAGGGAGAGAGTGGGCAGCCTTGTTTAGTCCCTGATTTTAGTGAGATTGCTTCAAGTTTCTCTCCATTTAGTTTACTGTTAGCAACTGGTTTGCTGTATATGGCTTTTACTATGTTTAGGTATGGGCCTTGAATTCCTATTCTTTCCAGGACTTTTATCATGAAGGGGTGTTGAATTTTGTCAAATGCTTTCTCAGCATCTAATGAAATGATCATGTGGTTTTGTCCTTTCATTTTGTTCAGATAATGGATCACGTTGATGGTTTTCTGTATATTAAACCATCCCTGCATGCCTGGGATGAAGCGTACTTGATCATAGTGGATGATTGTTTTGATGTGCTCTTCGATTCGGTTTGCCAGAATTATATTGAGTATTTTTGCATTGATATTCATAAGGGAAATTGGTCTGAAGTTCTCTTTCTTTGTTGGGTCTTTGTGTGGTTTAGGTATAAGAGTAATTGTGGCTTCATAGAAGGAATTCGGTAGTGCTCCATTTGTTTCAATTTTGTGGAATAGTTTGGATAATATTGGTATGAGGTCTTCTATGAAAGTCTGATAGAATTCTGCATTAAGCCTGTCTGGACCTCGGCTCTTTTTGGATGGGAGACCTTTAATGACTGCTTCTATTTCCTTAGGAGTTATGGGGTTGTTTAACTGGTTTATCTGTTCCTGATTTACCTTCGGTACCTGATATCTGTCTACGAAATTGTCCATTTCCTCCAGATTTTCAAGTTTTGTTGAATGTAGTCTTTTATAGTATGATCTGATGATTGTTTGAATTTCCTCTGAATCTGTAGTTATGTCTTCCTTTTCATTTCTCATTTTGTTAATTTGGACACACTCTCTGTGTCCTCTCGTTAGTGTGGCTAAGGGTTTATCTATCTTGTTGATTTTCTCAAAGAACCAACTTTTGGTTCTGTTGATTCTTTCTATGGTCCTTTTTGTTTCTACTTTGCTGATTTCAGCTCTGAGTTTGTTTATTTCGTGTCTTCTACTCGTCCTGTGTGTATTTGCTTCTTTTTGTTCTAGAGCTTTTAGCTGTGCTGTCAAGCTGATGACATTTGCTCTCTCCTGTTTCTTTCTGCAGGCACTCAGAGCTATGAGTTTTCCTCTTAGCACAGCTTTCATTGTGTCCCATATGTTTGGGTATGTTGTACCTTCATTTCCATTAAATTCTAAGAAGTCTTTAATTTCTTTCTTTATTTCTTCTTTGACCAGGTTATCATTGAGTAGAGCATTGTTCAACTTCCACGTATATGTGGGCGTTCTTCCCTTATTGTTATTGAATACCATCTTTAGGCCGTGGTGGTCTGATAGCACGCATGGGATTATTTCTATCTTTCTGTACCTGTTGAGGCCCATTTTTTGACCAATTATATGGTCAATTTGGGAGAAAGTGCCATGAGGAGCAGAGAAGAATGTATATCCTTTTGCTTTAGGATACTATGTTCTATAAATATCTGTTAAGTCCATTTGGTTCATGACTTCTCTCACTCTGTCTACGTCTCTGTTTAATTTCTGTTTCCATGATCTGTCTATTGATGAGAGTGGGGTGTTGAAATCTCCTACTATTATTGTGTGAGATGCAATATGTGTTTTGAGCTTTAGTAAGGTTTCTTTTACATATGTAGATGCCCTTGTATTTGGGGCATAGATGTTTAGGATTGAGAGTTCATCTTGGATTTTTCCTTTGATGAATATGAAGTGTTCTTCCTTATCTTTTTTGATGACGTTTAGTTTGAAATTGTTTTTATTTGATATTAGAATGGCTATTCCAGCTTGCTTCTTCAGACCATTTGCTTAGAAATTGTTTTCCAGCCTTTCACTCTGAGGTAGTGTCTGTCTTTGTCTCTGAGGTGTGTTTTCTGTAGGCAGCAGAATGCAGGGTCCTCATTGCATATCCAGTTTTAATCTATGCCTTTTGATTGGGGATTTGAGACCATTGATGTTGAGAGATATTAAGGAATAGTGATTATTGTTTCCTGTTATATTCATCTTTGGATGTGAGGTTATGTTTGTGTGCTTTGCTTCTCTTTGTTTTGTTGTCAAGAAGATTAGTTGCTTGCTTTTTCTAGGGTGTAGCGTGCCTCCTTATGTTGTGCTTTACCATTTATTATCCTTTGTAGTGCTGGATTTGTAAAGGTAATGTGTAAATTTGGTTTTGCCATGGAATATCTTGTTTTCTCCATCTATGTTAATTGAGAGTTTTGCAGGATACAGTAACCTGGGCTGGCATTTGTGTTCTCTTAGGGTCTGTATGACATCTGTCCAGGATCTTCTGGCTTTCATAGTCTCTGGCGAAAAGTCTGGTGTGATTCTGATATGTCTGCCTTTATATGTTACTTGACCTTTTTCCCTTACTTCTTTTAATATTCTTTCTTTAGTTTGTGCATTTGGTGTTTTGACTATTATGTCTTGGGAGGTGTTTCTTTTCTGGTTCCATCTATTTGGATTTCTGTAGGCTTCTTGTATGCCTATGGGTATCTCTTTTTTTAGGTTACGGATGTTTTCTTCTATGATTTTGTTGAAGATATTTACTGGTCCTTTGAGTTGGGAGTCTTCACTCTCTTCTATACCCATTATCCTTAGGCTTGATCTTCTCCTTGAGTCCTGGATTTCCTGTATGTTTTGGACCAGTAGCTTTTTCCACTTTTTATTATCTTTGACAGTTGATTCGATGATTTCTATGGAATCTTCTGCTCCTGAGATTCTCTCTTCTATCTCTTGCATTCTGTTGGTGATGCTTGTATCTACAGCTCCTTGTCTCTTCCTTTGGTTTTCTATATCCAGGGTTGTTTCCATGTGTTCTTTCTTGATTGCTTCTATTTCCATTTTTAATTCCTTCAATTGTTTGTTTGTGTTTTCCTGTAATTCTTTCTTGGATTTTTGTGATTCTCTCTATGGGCTTCTACTTGTTTATTTATGTTTTCCTGGATTTCTTTCAGGGATTTTTGTGATTCCTCTCTATGGGCTTCTACTTGTTTATTTATGTTTTCCTGGATTTCTTTCAGGGATTTTTGTGGTTCCTCTCTATGGGCTTCTACTTGTTTATTTATGTTTTCCTGGATTTCTTTCAGGGATTTTTGTGATTCCTCTCTGTAGGCTTCTACTTGTTTATTTATGTTTTCCTGTGTTTCTCTAAGGGAGTTCTTCATGTCTTTCTTGAAGTCCTCCAACATCATGATCAGATATGATTTTGAAACTAGATCTTGATTTTCTGGTGTGTTTGGATATTCTGTGTTTGCTTTGGTGGGAGAATTGGGCTCCGATGATTCCATGTCATCTTTGTTTCTGTTGCTTGGGTTCCTGTGCTTGCCTCTTGCCATCAGATTATCTCTAGTGTTACTTTGTTCTGCTATTTCTGACAGTGGCTAGACTGTCCTATAAGCCTGTGTGTCAGGAGTGCTGTAGATCTGTTTTCCTGTTTTCTTTCAGCCAGTTATGGGGACAGAGTGTTCTGCTTTCAGGCGTGTAGTTCTTCCTATCTACAGGTCTTCATATGTTCCTGTGGGCCTGTGTCTTGAGTTCACCAGGCAGGTTGCTTCGAGGTGGAAGGTTTGTCTTACCTGTGGTCCCGAGGCTCAAGTCTGCTAGTGTGGTGTTGCTTATGAGCTCTCCGCAGTGTCAGCAAGCAGGAAGATCTGTGCTGCCCCTTCTGGGAGATTCTGTGCACCAGGGTTCCAGATGGCATTTTGTGTTTTCCTCTGGAGTCAGAGATGTGGGCAGGGTGTAGTCTCCTCTGGTTTCCCAGGCATGTCTGCCTCTCTGAAGGCCCAGCTCTCCCTCTCACGGGATTTGGGTGCGGAGAACTGTTTATCAGGTCGGTCCCTTCAGGTTCCAGCAGTGTCTCAGACACAGCGGATTTCCTGCTCCTGTGCCCTTATCCAAGGGAACCCAGAGGCCATATACAGTTTTCTCTTGGGCCAGGGATGTGGGCAGGGGTGGGCAGTGTTGGTGGTCTCCTCCGCTCTGTAGTCTCAGGAGTGCCCACCTGTCTCGGCGGTGAGCTCTCTCTTCCACGGTGTCTGGGAGCAGTGAGCTGGAGGCAGGGAGCACGAGATTGGGACTCCCACTAAAAAAAATCTGTGATAGTGTTTTTAACATCTCTTGTTGATTACCAAGTGTGCTGGATCTTTTCTTTAGTACAAAATAGCTCCTGTTATACATTTTGGCATATGTGCACTATTTTACTGTGTAACTTGCTTTTTTCCTGCCATTATTCAAAAGAATGAAATTTTGTATGTTTGATATTTCAGTAACATTATTATTAGAAATTTGAAATGTGTCCCCAAAGAATAACCATTAATTTATATTTAGTTGTATTAAGAAGTAATACTGCTTGATAGGCAAAAATGAACATTTACATCTGTGTTCAGCAAAACAAATGAGCTTAGATTTTGAGCAAATTGTAATTCTCCTTTTAGAGAAAATGTATGAGCAAAGAATCTGTTTTTGATGAAAGTGAGAAAATATTTAATGACATAACAAACTTAAAAAATCAACATAGCAAACTTAAAAAATCCTAGGGGGCATTGCTTCTGAAACTTAGGTTTGTTTGTTTGTTTGGTGTGCTGGAAAAATATGTTTTTAAAGAAAATACTCATTAGATGGTACTTATTTTTATGATGGAATGTTGTTTAATTTCATGATTTTCTTCTATCTGAAACATACTATATGATACAATGGTTTCATTGGAAAAAATGAATATATCCTTATAAAAATGCAATACATATTAAATATAAACAGAACTAAAAAGGAAATTGTTATATTATGAATATTTTATGAGTAATTGTTTAATTTAATAATTTTAGTTATCAAACTTTTTAAAAGGAAATGTAAATAGCTTGTGTTTGTAAATGAATTTGTGCAAAACTGCTTTGGGGGTGAGAATTAATGGTTTCTTTAAGTTATACTTTCTTATTATAATCAATTGCTAAAAGAAGTCAAGACTGGAAGTCAAATGGCAGGAGCTGAGGCAGAGTCCATGAAGGGTGCCATTTACCAGCTTGTTCCCCATAGCTTTCTCAGTCTGCATTCTTATAGAACTTAGAACTGTGAGCTTTATTACATTTTATTTCAATGTAATTTATCTACTAGATTTTGTTTCCTTTTTTTTACTATTTCTTTATATAAACTTCTGGCATTTGACTCAGCAGAAAGTATATTTGAATCAATATTTTTTTCTAATCTAAATTAATGGTAGGAATTTTCCTCACTACAGAATTCAAAGATTGTAAATTATTTTTCAAATTGGACAATCTTGGAATTATTTTCAAATGTTTTCTTTGTAAGTGCAATGAAATGATGTGGCAATTAGAATTGAGCCATATAAATGTGTACTCCAATTGTATACCCTAGAAAGGTGATGGTGTAATGAGATTTGACAGCATGTAGAAAGGTGAAAACTCATTAACAAGCTAGGTTCTGCATTAAAAAATTGATTAGCATTTTTGTATTATGTAACAAGATTGCTTAGCATTTTAGGAGGAGAGCAGCAGTTATGTGGCATTTAAATCTATTCTAAATTAAAAATGATCTGTTTAAAAAAATTAGAGAAAATTCTTATGCAAATGAAATGTAATCAAGCCATGCTTCAGACTCATTATGCATGATTGATATGCTCTGTAACTTGCTTACTAATTGAAGGAGCAGAGGAATTCCAATTATCATATTGTTTATGCAGCACTGTGCCACACTGCTGGAAGTGATATTAAATTGATTACGATAAATGGTATAAACCAACAAGATAGGTCCTTATACATCTTGACATTTATTTTATATTTAATGGTGACAATTTCTGACTATCCTGAAAATCTTGACTTTCTCAGAAATATTTCAATCTTCATGATGTTCTTAAAGTTATCAAAATCAAGATAAGGGAGAATGTAGAAAAGGAAGGAAAGTACTTTTTGTTGCCTTTCGTACAAGACATTGTTTTGTTGACTTGCAGCTTGTGGTTTGAAGTTTGTAACTCCAAATGAGTTTCTTTAGTGATTTCATGTACAGATGAGATACTGCTAGATAATGAAATGGTAAGGTGACCTATCCTTAGAAAATTATGAAATCAACACATTCAAATTCATCAGTTCCCAGAATGTCAATTATTCTTAGATGTATAATAAACTATACAAACTATACTGTTCTACCACAGCAATTACTGATGTGTCAGGTTTTCACATGGCTTATTATTTCACAATTAAATTGAAGACACACACACACACACACACACACACACACACACTAAAAGTATGTTTCGTACTTAGGTTTTTAAATTGCAAGAGTGTACTTGTAAGGCCATCTTACCAAAAGCAATCTACAGATTCAATGCAATCCCCATCAAAATTACAACTCAATTCTTAAGAGAGATAAAAGGAGCAATTTTCAAACTTTTCTGGAATAACAGAAAACCCAGGATATCAAAAACCATTCTCAACAATAAAAGAACTTCTGAGAGAATCGCTATCCCTCACCTCAAGCTATACTACAGAACAATAGGGATAAAACCCAAATGGTATTGGTACAGAGATAGACAGATCAATGGAATCGAACTGAACACTGAGAAATGGACCCACATACCTATGGTCACTTGATCTTTGACAAAGGAGCCAAAATCATCCAGTGGAAAGAAGACAGCATTTTCAACAAGTGGTGATGGTTCAACTGGCAGTCAGCAGGTAGAAGAATGCAAATTGACCCATTCTGACACATTCTTATTCCCTTGTACAAAGTTCAAGTTCAAGTGGATCAAGGACCTTCACATAAAACTAGGTACAATGAATCTAATAGAAGAGAAAATGGGAAAGAAACTCGAATACATTGGCACAGGGGAAAATATCCTGAACAGAATACCAATGTCTTATGCTCTAAGATCAAGAATCAACAAATGGGACTTCATAAAATTGAAGGTTACTCACTGTCAATAGAACACAATGGCAAACCACAGATTGGGAAAAGTTCTTTACCAGCACCACATCTGATAGATGGATTATATCCAAAATATACAAAGAACTCAGAAAGTTAGGCTCCAGAAAACCAAATTATTCTATAAAAAATGGGGTAGAGAGCTTATAAGTGGGGTACATAGCAAAACAGAGAATTTTCAACACCGGACCTTAGTCACCAAGGAAATGCAAATCAAAGACAACCCTAAGATTCCACTTCACAGCAGTCAAAATGACTAAGATAAAAAATTCAGGTGACACCAGATGCTAGTGATGATGTGGAGAAGAGGAAACTCTTCCATTTTTCATGAGAATGTAAGCTGGTGCAACTACTCTGGAAATCAGTCTGGAGATTTCTAAGAAAATTAGACAATGAACTACCTGAGGACCCAGCTATAACACTCCTTGCATATACCTAAAAGATGTGCCAACATATAACAAAGACACATGCTCCACTATGTTCATAGCAGCCTTATTTATAATAGCCAGAAGCTGGAAAGAACCCAGATGCCCTTCAACAGAGGAATGGATTCAGAAAATGTGGTACATCTACACAGTGGAATACTACTCAGCTATCAAAAAGAATGACTTTATGAAATTCATAGGCAAATGGATGGAACTGGAAAATATCCTGAATGAAGTAACCCAATCACAGAAAAACACACGTGGTATGCACTCATTGATACGTGGATATTACCCTAAATGCTCAAATTACCCCAGATCCACAGAACACATGAAACTCAAGAAGGATGACCAAAATGAGAATGCCTCACTCCTTCTTTAAAAGAAGAACAAGAATACCCTTGGGAGGAAATAGGGAGGCAAAGTTTAGAACAGAGGCAGAAGGAACACCCATTCAGAGCCTGCCCCACATGTGGCCCATACATATACAGCCACCAAACTTGATAAGATGGATGAAGCAAAGAAGTGCAGGCTGACAGGAACCAGATGTAGATCTCTCCTGAGAGACATGGACAGAATATGGCAAATACAGAGGCGAATGCCAGCAGCAAACCACTGAACTGAGAATGGGACACCCGTTGAAGGAATCAGAGAAAGGTCTGGAAGAGCTTAAAGGGGCTCCGGACCCCATATGAACAACAATACCAACCAACCAGAGCTTCCAGGAACTAAGCCACTACCCAAAGACTATATATGGACTGATCCTGGGCTCCAACTGCATAGGTGGCAATGAGTAGCCTAGTAAGGGCACCAGCAGAAGGGGAAGCCCTTGGTCCTGCCAAGGCTGGACCCCCAGTAAACAGGATTCTTGGTGGAGGGCAGTAATGGGGGGAGGATTGGGAGTGGAACACCCATACTGAAAGGGAGGGTTACAGGTTAGAGGGATGTTGGCCTGGAAAAGGGAAAGGTAATAAAAATTGAAATGTAAATAAGAAATAGCCAGAAGCTAGAAACAACAAAGATTCCCTCAAAAGAAGACTGAATACAGAACCCAGATATCCTTCAACAGAGGAATGGATACAGAAAAGGTGGTATATCTACATAATGGAGTAGTACTCAGCTTTTAAAAATAATGATTTTGTGAAATTTGCAGGCAAATGGATGGAACTTGAAAAAGTTGTCC
This sequence comes from Rattus norvegicus, assembly GCF_021556685.1. Lineage (NCBI taxonomy): Eukaryota > Metazoa > Chordata > Mammalia > Rodentia > Muridae > Rattus > Rattus norvegicus. The sequence goes on along the minus strand of NC_141554.1, from coordinate 152,542,361 downwards.
TGAGTGAGGTAACCCCAGTCAATCACAAAAGAACACACATGGCATGTACTCACTAAAATGTCAATATTAGCCAAAAATGAAGCTCAGCATACCCACAACACCACTCACAGACCATAAGAAACTCAAAAGAAACAAGATCACACCAAACCATGGGTGCTACAGTACTATTCACTAGAGGAAAGAAAATAATCTCTTTGAAGTACAGGGAGAGAGGGATCTGGGAGGGAAAGAGGAGGGGGAGGGAAAAAGTGGGGCCAAATCAGATATTGGAGGAGATGAGGAAGAATTAGAGAGGGTCAGGAATTTGAAAATAGGTGTGTAGCAGTTGGAGAGGGGGAACTGAGGATAGACTCTATAAAGTCCCAGATGCCAGGGACCTAAGAGGTTCCCAGGACCAAAGATGGAGGACATTAGCCAAAACACTCAACAAAATGGAGAGAGAACTTGTAGAGATAACATCCATTGGATAGGCATGGCCTTGGATAGGCATGGCCCCTGGTAGAGAAATATGGCCACCTACCCACCTCAACAATAGTAATCCAGAATTCCTCCTGTCAAAGGAAATTTGGGGACAAAGAGTGGAGCAGAAACTGAAGGAAATGCCATCTAGAGACTGCCCACCTCGTGATCCATCCCATCTGCAGACACTAAACCAGAAACCCTATTGATGATTCCAAGAAGTTCTTACTGAGGAGGGGATAAAGGGTTTGTGGAGGGGAAAGTGGGAAGGAAGATAACATTTGAAATGTAAATAAATAAAATAGCTAATAAAAATGAGAGAAAATGTTTGCAATTTACGTTGTACTTACAAATCTGCAAGGTCAGAAACCTTAATTTTTCCATAGCATTGAATGAATTCATAATTCACATTTAATCATGTAATTTTTTCCTAAGGTGTAAAATTGTCACAATGTGTAAAGTTGTATCAAAAACTTTAAGTCACATTTGTGTGTGTGTGTGTGTGTGTGTGTGAGTGATGTATATGTGTATATGTTCATGTGCATGTGAGCAAGTGTGTGTGTGTGTGTGTGTGTGTGTGTGTGTGTGTGTGTATCTCACACACACACAAGCACACAGATGCTGGGTTAGGTTAAGTTCCTTTACAGCTTATCTCTTAAGCTTTTGATTCAGGGCATCTCACTGAATGGAGAGTTAATTTCTTAAGCTAGTCTACCTGGCCAGTGAGTGTCAAAAAACATGTTTTCTCTTCCTCTGACCTGGGACTGGTCAGAGTTCATGACTTTTACATGAACGCATATATGTTCCAAGTATTTAACTTACACAGCTCCACATGGCAAAATGCCTATTTTATAATCTTTTCCCACACAAAGACAACATGAAAATAGTAAATGGGTTTTGTATATGGTAGTGATACTGTGTTGTGAACTACTTCATAGTTCTGTTGAACTATTTGGTAGTTCATGTAGTGTTGCTATAATAGAGATCCCTACACTATGACCTTATTAAGATTTATGAAAGCATCGTACCTAAACTGCTAATCTGCATTGGTTATTAAGGTTTATTTGGTTTCAGTGGGGAGCAAAATTTTAGAAACAGTTTCAGGACAGTTTTTACTCACTGTGTAGAAAAAAAATGTAGGGGTAAAAGTGAAAGTGAGGCTATTAGTAGAAATGCAATGGCCTGACTTAAAAGTGGTAAGTGATTTTACCAACTTGTCACAAACTAGAATCATCTGGAAAGAGGTACACTCAATTGAGAAAATGTAGGCATCCAAATACCTTATAATAGACATGTCTATAGGGACATTTTTAATGATTGATGTGGGAGTCTCCAGTCCACTGGAGGTGGTACTATCCCTGGGTAAGTAATACTAGATTATATAAGAAACTAAGCAACCCAAAGCAAGCAGTAGATAGTGTTCCCACATGACCTATGCTTCAGTTTTTGCCTCCAGGTACCTGCTCCATTTGAGTTTCTGTCCTGACAGCTCCATGATGGATTACAAGTTGTCGGCTAAAATAAACTTTTCTCTTCAAGGTGTTTTTGGTTGTGATGGTGTTTTATAACAGCAATAGACATCAAAATAACATAATGTGAATGTGCCCCAGTGGTGCTTTGAATTTGAATGGCCTCCCAAAACTGGTATATTTAAATCCTTGGTCCATAACTGCTGGAGATGTTTGGAGAAGGATTGGAAAGTATGATCTTGTTGGAGGAAGTATGCCACTAGGGGTGGACTTTGAGTCTCTCTCTCTCTCTCTCCCTCTCTCTCTCCCTCTCTCTCTCTCTCTCTCTCTCTCTCTCTCTCTCTCTCTCTCTCTCTCTCACACACACACACACACACACACACACACACACACACACACACACACACATAATGTACATGAGTCCTAGTTAGGTTTTCTATTGCTGTAATGAAACTTGTCCAAAAGCAACACAGGGTTTCTTTGTTTCTGGTTTTGTGGTTCATTTTTTTTCTTTTTTGGCTTATACTTCCATAGTTCATCAATAATTAAAGTCATGGCAAGAACTCAACCAGAGCAGTGACTTCAAAGCAGGAGCTCATACAAAGGCCGTGGAGAGGTACTACCTAGTGAACTGTTCATCATGGCTTGGTCATATTGCTTTCTAAGAGAACCACCAACCCAAGAATGACACAACCAACAATGTGATGAACCCTGCACTATCAATCTCCTATTAGGAGTATGCCCTACATTTTATGGTTGGATCATATGGAAGCATTTTCTTAAATCCTTTCTAAATGACTTTGACTTGTGTCATCTGGACATAAAATATACAGCACAATGGACCTCACATCAAGAGGGAAAAACCAAAACCCAATCACAATGTGAATAAAGCAAAATAGAATTCCAGTAGTGTAATTAACTTGATGTCCAACATGTGGGATTCACTCATAATCTTTTTTGCTACTCCAATGACTTTAGGTCTTTTCTCCAGCTCTTCTCTCTGCAGCATACACAGTTTGTCTTCTAGGCTCTGGCTGGCTCTACTTCATTTCTACTGTTCTTAGTGTTAATATCATTGTACTGGCATCTCTAAAGTGCTGGAGTCCTCTGTTGCAACTGGGCTGCATTCTCCCAAATTGCTTTTCCTGTTCTCTCTTCAGGGAGTCCAACCATACCACATAATGCCAAGCCTCAGCTTCCCTTTGAGGCTCCTTCACGTCTTTAAAACCAGTAGTACATTGGCTGCCATCACAAGATACAACTTTAGCTTCAGTGTGTTGTCTCTAAGAAAACACTTCCAAGAAGATTTCACCTCAATGATGCAGGTCTCATAGGTGATTATCCAGCCTCCCCTCACCAATAGTCACTGCCCCAGCAAAACAAAGGTTTACTTTAGTGGTTCTGGTCCATTGTTAATCACAGCCTTGTTATTCAGCTCCAGCTGACCAGACACTACAGATTCTTCAAACAAATGGCTTGTTACAATCTTTGTTTCCTTCTGAAACTTCATAAGCATGGTTTCCACCATCTGTACTACACAAGATTCTTATATTTTGAACTCCTACTGATCACAAACTACTCAATGTCTTTTCTAGTGTAATATTTCAAGGCTCTTCCACAATCATGCCCCAAACAACATGGTCATATTTGTCACAGCAATACCCCACTATCTTGATACCACCTTGTGTACTAATCTATTTTTCTATTGTGATGAACACCCTAACCAAAAGTTAGCTCAGGAGGAAAAAATGTTTATTTAGCTTACACTTCTCCATCAGCAAAAGAAGTGAGGACAGGAACTCAAGTAGGGTTGGGAACTGGAAGCAGGAGCCAATGCAGAAACCATGAAGGCATGCTACTTATTGACCTGTACTTCATGGTTTTCTCAGCCTGCTTTCTTATAGAATCCTGGATCATAAGTCCAGGGATGGCACCACCCACAAAATAATGGACTCTCCATGATCAATCACTAAGGAAATTTTCTAATTTCTAGAGTTGGATAGTATGAAAGCAATTTCTCAAATGAGGTTCCCTATTCTCAGATGATATTAGCTTATGCCAAGCTGAAATAAAAATATCCAGCACAAGGTATGCATTTTGACATTTCAAAATCACATGAAAACCTAGTTTGAGAATATGGATATTTGTTATGTAGATCAAAGTTTGCCTCTCATGGCTTCTGATTAATCCCATTTCTACTCATAGGTTATCATGTATGTCTCTACTTTTCCATTATTAGCCAGAGAATGTTAAATTTTTTATATATATATATATATACATATGTATATATATATATATATATAATACTATGTCAAATATATATTTTCTTTATGCAGTGAACCTATGATGGTTCTGGTTATGAAGGGAAGTGATCAAATAATGACAGTCCAGGCAAGAACTAACTTTGATTGTTTTTATTGTTGTTTTGTTTTTTCATTATTTTATTTATTTATTCACTTTACATCTAGATTGAGGACCCCTCTCTTCCCATTTTCCCCTTCACAAGGCCATTCCTAACTTCTCTTCTCCTGTGATATAGGGGTGGTTCCTCCTGGCTACCAACCTACTCTAACACATCAAGTCACTGAAAGACTTGATATATACTCTTCCACTGAGGTCAGAAAAAGCATCCCATTTTGGGATCATAAGATAAAAATAGACAACAAAGTCAGTAGTTGGGGAACCTGCTTGAAGACCAAGCTTCACATCAGCTACATAAATGCTGAGAGCCTAGGTTTAGCCCATGTATGCTCTTTTGATGATGGTTCAGACTCTGAGAACTCCCAAGTGTTGACTCAATCTTCTTGTGAAGCCCTTATCCTCTCTGGGTCTCTCAATCCATCTACTATCTCTTTCATAAAGCTCAGCCTAATATTTGGCTGTGGCTCTCTGCATTTGTTTATGTCAGCTGCTGGGTGGCATCCCTCAGAGGACAGTTATAATAGGCTCCTGTCTGCAAGCATAACAGAGTATCATTAATAGTGTCAGGTGTTTGCTTTCTCATGTGATTAGTCTCAATTTGGGTCAGTCATTGGTTGCCCATTCCCACAGTCTCTATTCCATCTTTGTCCCTGTACATATTGTAAACAGGACATATTTTGGGTTGAAGGTTTTCTGGGTGCGTTGGCAAACTTATCCCTCTACTGGGAGTCCTGACTGACTACAGAAGATGGCCACTTCAGGATCCATATTGCTACTGCTAGAAATCTCAGCTAGAGTCATTCTCATAGCCTCCCTGGAGCCTCCCGCATCTCTGGTCTCTGATACTTCTTAGAGATGCCCTGCCACCAAACAGCACCACCAGTTTCTCTTTACTCTCTTGCTGGTCCTTGCTACTCCAGTATGCATTGAACTTACAATTATGTTCCAACTGTTGTTGTTGTTGTTGTTGTTGTTGTTGCATTATATTTTATAGAATGTTTTTGTATATACTATGTTGAGTTTTTCATAGTGACTCTACATAAATATGAAAAACTGAGTCTTCATGCAAGTAACTCCTCCTCAACAATATTAAGTCACTTCTGTAAGCCCAAGTTGCTAAGATGCGGTGAAACATAAAATTAGAATGTCATTTTTGACCTCTTGATTTGCTTTGTCACACAAAGAGTTTGCTCAGCTTCTCTCTGCCCTGAGCAGGGGTATAAATCTAGCCATACATTGGAATGTGAGGGACTCATTAGTTTCTCTTCTCTACAACTGAATACACTGAATGACTTCCTTTCCCAGCATCCACCTTAAGGATCACTCTCCTCGCAATAACAGGCTCATTCTTTAGCATGGGTCTGGCAGGGCAGGCAACCTCAGCCACCATGATCATAAGTGCAGTAACCATGCCAAGCCCAGAATACAGTGTTTTCAAATAGTTATTTCCATCATTCATCTTTTAAATTCTTTCTGTCTCCTCTTCTACAGTATTCCCCAAGCTTTAGAGTAATTTGTATAGATTTCCTGCTTGAGGGTGGGCACTACTCAGAAGTCACTTATTCTTAGCACTTCTATCAACCCTGAGCTTTTTTGTTTTTATTAGAAATATCATTTGTAACCTTAGTAAATTTCAAATAATTGATTTTTAACTGATAGCTAATATGAAAATATAAAGATTTATGTGGCACTATAAGAATGTCTCGTGTAACACAGGTCTTCCTGGTTGCTGCCGCTGCAGAGAGCCCATGGGCAGCACCCCACGAGCGAACTTGAGCCTCGGGACCACAGGTAAGACCAGCTTTTCTGCTGCAAGAAAGCTGCCTGGTGAGCTTGGGACACACGGAAGCAGAATTCTTCTAGGATCGGGCACATTCTGTGTTTACCGGAAGTCCCACACCCGAGGATCCTGGCCCGCAGCAGCTCTCTGCTCCCAGACCCTGTGAGAGAGAGACCCAACCGCCTGGTCAGGTGGGCACTCCTGAGGCTGCAGAGCGGAAGAGACCACCAACACTGCTCACCCCTGCCCACATCCCTGGCGCAAGAGGAAACTGTATAAGGCCTCTGGGCTCCCGTGGGGGAGGGCCCAGGAGCGGCAGGACCCCTGCCTGAGACACCGCCAGAACCTGAAGGAAACAGACCTGATAAACAGTTCTCTGCACCCTAATCCCGTGGGAGGGAGAGCTAAACCTTCAGAGAGGCAGACAAGCCTGGGAAACCAGAAGAGACTGCTCTCTGCACACACATCTCGGATGCCAGAGGAAAAAGCCAAAGACCATCTGGAACCCTGGTGCACTGAAGCTCCCGGAAGGGGAGGCACAGGTCTTCCTGGTTGCTGCCGCTGCAGAGAGCCCGTGGGCAGCACCCCACGAGCTAACTTGAGCCTCAGAACCACAGGTAAGACCAACTTTTCTGCTGCAAGAAAGCTGCCTGGTGAACTCAAGACACAGGCCCACAGGAACAGCTGAAGACCTGTAGAGAGGAAAAACTACACGCCCGAAAGCAGAACACTCTGTCGCCATAACTGACTGAAAGAGAGGAAAACAGGTCTACAGCACTCCTGACACACAGGCTTATAGGACAGTCTAGCCACTGTCAGAAATAGCAGAACAAAGTAACACTAGAGATAATCTGATGGCGAGAGGCAAGCGCAGGAACCCAAGCAACAGAAACCAAGACTACATGGCACCATCGGAGCCCAATTCTCCCATCAAAACAAACATGGAATATCCAAACACACCAGAAAAGCAAGATCTAGTTTGAAAATCATTTTTGATCATGATGTTGGAGGACTTCAAGAAAGACGTGAAGAACTCCCTTAGAGAACAAGTAGAAGCCTACAGAGAGGAATCGCAAAAATCCCTGAAAGAATTCCAGGAAAACATAAATAAACAAGTAGAAGCCCATAGAGAGGAGACACAAAAATCCCTGAAAGAATTCCAGGAAAACATAAATAAACAAGTAGAAGCCCATAGAGAGGAGACACAAAAATCCCTGAAAGAATTCCAGGAAAATACAATCAAACAGTTGAAGGAATTAAAAATGGAAATAGAAGCAATCAAGAAAGAACACATGGAAACAACCCTGGATATAGAAAACCAAAAGAAGAGACAAGGAGCTGTAGATACAAGCTTCACCAACAGAATACAAGAGATGGAAGAGAGAATCTCAGGAGCAGAAGATTCCATAGAAATCATTGACTCAACTGTCAAAGATAATGTAAAGCGGAAAAAGCTACTGGTCCAAAACATACAGGAAATCCAGGACTCAATGAGAAGATCAAACCTAAGGATAATAGGTATAGAAGAGAGTGAAGACTCCCAGCTCAAAGGACCAGTAAATATCTTCAACAAAATCATAGAAGAAAACTTCCCTAACCTAAAAAAAGAGATACCCATAGACATACAAGAAGCCTACAGAACTCCAAATAGATTGGACCAGAAAAGAAATACCTCCCGTCACATAATTGTCAAAACACCAAACGCACAAAATAAAGAAAGAATATTAAAAGCAGTAAGGGAAAAAGGTCAAGTAACATATAAAGGCAGACCTGTCAGAATCACACCAGACTTCTCGCCAGAAACTATGAAGGCCAGAAGATCCAGGACTGATGTCATACAGACCCTAAGAGAACACAAATGCCAGCCCAGGTTACTGTATCCAGCAAAACTCTCAATTAACATTGATGGAGAAACCAAGATATTTCATGACAAATCCAAATTTACACAATATCTTTCTACAAATCCAGCACTACAAAGGATAATAAATGGTAAAGCCCAACATAAGGAGGCAAGCTATACCCTAGAAGAAGCAAGAAACTAATCGTCTTGGCAACAAAACAAAGAGAATGAAAGCACACAAACATAACCTCACATCCAAATATGAATATAACGGGAAGCAATAATCACTATTCCTTAATATCTCTCAATATCAATGGCCTCAATTCCCCAATAAAAAGACATAGATTAACAAACTGGATACGCAACGAGGACCCTGCATTCTGCTGCCTACAGGAAACACACCTCAAAGACAAAGACAGACACTACCTCAGAGTGAAAGGCTGGAAAACAACTTTCCAAGCAAATGGTCAGAAGAAGCAAGCTGGAGTAGCCATTCTAATATCAAATAAAATCAATTTCCAACTAAAAGTCATCAAAAAAGATAAGGAATGACACTTCATATTCATCAAAGGAAAAATCCACCAAGATGAACTCTCAATCCTAAATATCAATGCCCCAAATATAAGGGCACCTACATACATAAAAGAAACCTTACTAAAGCTCAAAACACACATTGCACCTCACACAATAATAGTGGGAGATTTCAACACCCCACTCTCATCAATGGACAGATTATGGAAAAAGAAATTAAACACTGATGTCGACAGACTAAGAGAAGTCATGCGCCAAATGGACTTAACGGATATTTATAGAACATTCTATCCTAAAGCAAAAGGATATACCTTCTTCTCAGCTCCTCATTGTACTTTCTCCAAAATTGACCATATAATTGGTCAAAAAAGGGCCTCAACAGGTACAGAAAGATAGAAATAATCCCATGCGTGCTATCGGACCAGCACAGCCTAAAACTGGTCTTCAATAACAATAAGGGAAGAATGCCCACATATACGTGGAAATTGAACAATGCTCTACTCAATGAAAACCTGGTCAAGGAAGAAATAAAGAAAGAAATTAAAAACTTTTTAGAATTTAATGAAAATGAAGGTACAACATACCCAAACTTATGGGACACAATGGAAGCTGTGCTAAGAGGAAAACTCATAGCGCTGAGTGCCTGCAGAAAGAAACAGGAAAGAGCATATGTCAGCAGCTTGACAGCACACCTAAAAGCTCTAGAACAAAAAGAAGCAAATACACCCAGGAGGAGTAGAAGGCAGGAAATAATCAAACTCAGAGCTGAAATCAACCAAGTAGAAACAAAAAGGACCATAGAAAGAATCAACAGAACCAAAAGTTGGTTCTTTGAGAAAATCAACAAGATAGATAAACCCTTAGCCAGACTAACGAGAGGACACAGAGAGTGCGTCCAAATTAACAAAATCAGAAATGAAAAGGGAGACATAACTACAGAATCAGAGGAAATTCAAAAAATCATCAGATCTTACTATAAAAACCTATATTCAACAAAACTTGAAAATCTTCAGGAAATGGACAATTTCCTAGACAGATACCAGGTATCGAAGTTAAATCAGGAACAGATAAACCAGTTAAACAACACCATAACTCCTAAGGAAATAGAAGCAGTCATTAAAGGTCTCCCAACCAAAAAGAGCCCAGGTCCAGATGGGTTTAGTGCAGAATTCTATCAAACCTTCATAGAAGACCTCATACCAATATTATCCAAACTATTCCACAAAATTGAAACAGATGGAGCCCTACCGAATTCCTTCTACGAAGCCACAATTACTCTTATACCTAAACCACACAAAGACACAACAAAGAAAGAGAACTTCAGACCAATTTCCCTTATGAATATCGACGCAAAAATACTCAATAAAATTCTGGCAAACTGAATTCAAGAGCACATCAAAACAATCATCCACCATGATCAAGTAGGCTTCATCCCAGGCATGCATGGATTGTTTAATATACGGAAAACCATCAACGTGATCCATTATATAAACAAACTGAAAATACAGAACCACATGATCATTTCATTAGATGCTGAGAAAGCATTTGACAAAATTCAACACCCCTTCATGATAAAAGTCCTGGAAAGAATAGGAATTCAAGGCCCATACCTAAACATAGTAAAAGCCATATACAGCAAACCAGTTGCTAACATTAAACTAAATGGAGAGAAACTTGAAGCAATTCCACTAAAATCAGGGACTAGACAAGGCTGCCCACTCTCTTCCTACTTATTCAATATAGTTCTTGAAGTTCTAGCCAGAGCAATCAGACAACAAAAGGAGATCAAGGGGATACAGATCGGAAAAGAAGAGGTCAAAATATCACTATTTGCAGACGACATGATAGTATATTTCAGTGATCCCAAAAGTTCCACCAGAGAACTACTAAAGCTGATAAACAACTTCAGCAAAGTGGCTGGGTATAAAATTAACTCAAATAAATCAGTTGCCTTCCTCTATACAAAAGAGAAACAAGCCGAGAAAGAAATTAGGGAAACGACACCCTTCATAATAGACCCAAATAATATAAAGTACCTCGGTGTGACTTTAACCAAGCAAGTAAAAGATCTGTACAATAAGAACTTCAAGATACTGAGGAAAGAAATTGAAGAAGACCTCAGAAGATGGAAAGATCTCCCATGCTCATGGATTGGCAGGATTAATATAGTAAAAATGGCCATTTTATCAAAAGCAATCTACAGATTCAATGCAATCCCCATCAAAATACCAATCCAATTCTTCAAAGAGTTAGACAGAACAATTTTCAAATTCATCTGGAATAACAAAAAACCCAGGATAGCTAAAGCTATCCTCAACAATAAAAGGACTTCAGGGGGAATCACTATCCCTGAACTCAAGCAGTATTACAGAGCAATAGTGATAAAAACTGCATGGTATTGGTACAGAGACAGATAGACCAAGGGAATAGAATTGAAGACCCAGAAATGAACACACACACCTATGGTCACTTGATTTTTGACAAAGGAGCCAAAACCATCCAATGGAAAAAAGCATTTTCAGCAAATGGTGCTGGGTCAACTGGAGGGCAACATGTAGAAGAATGCAGATCGATCCATCCTTATCACCCTGTACAAAGCTTAAGTCCAAGTGTATCAAGGACCTCAACATCAAAGCAGACACACTCAAACTAATAGAAGAAAAACTAGGGAAGCATCTGGAACACATGGGCACTGGAAAAAATTTCCTGAACAAAACACCAAAGGCTTATGCTCTAAGATCAAGAATCGACAAATGGGATCTCATAAAACTGCAAAGCTTCTGTAACTCAAAGGACACTGTGGTTAGGACAGAACGGCAACCAACAGATTGGGAAAAGATCTTTACCAATCCTACAACAGATAGAGGCCTTATATCCAAAATATACAAAGAACTCAAGAAGTTAGACCGCAGGGAGATAAATAACCCTGTTAAAAAATGGGGTTCAGAGCTAAACAAAGAATTCACAGCTGAGGAATGCCGAATGGCTGAGAAACACCTAAAGAAATGTTCAACATCTTTAGTCATAAGGGAAATGCAAATCAAAACAACCCTGAGATTTCACCTCACACCAGTGATAATGGCTAAGATCAAAAACTCAGGGGACAACAGATGCTGGCGAGGATGTGGAGAAAGTACACTCCTCCATTGTTGGTGGGATTGCAGACTGGTACAACCATTCTGGAAATCAGTCTGGAGGTTCCTCAGAAAATTGGACATTGAACTGCCTGAGGATCCAGCTATACCTCTCTTGGGCATATACCCAAAAGATGCCTCAACATATAAAAGAGGCACGTGCTCCACTATGTTCATCGCAGCCTTATTTATAATAGCCAGAAACTGGAAAGAACCCAGATGCCCTTCAACAGAGGAATGGATACAGAAAATGTGGTACATCTACACAATGGAATATTACTCTGCCATCAAAAACAACGAGTTTATGAAATTCGTAGGCAAATGGTTGGAACTGGAAAATATCATCCTGAGTGACCTAACCCAATCACCGAAAGACATACATGGTATGCACTCATTGATAAGTGGCTATTAGCCCAAATGCTTGAATTACCCTAGATGCCTAGAACAAACGAAACTCAAGACGGATGATCAAAATGTGAATGCTTCACTCCTTCTTTAAATGAGGAAAAAGAATACCCTTGGCAGGGAAGGGAGAGGCAAAGATTAAAACAGAGACTGAAGGAACACCCATTCAGAGCCTGCCCCACATGTGGCCCATACATATACAGCTATCCAATTAGACAAGATGGATGAAGCAAAGAAGTGCAGACCGACAGGAGCCGGATGTAGATCGCTCCTGAGAGACACAGCCAGAATACAGCAAATACAGAGGCGAATGCCAGCAGCAAACCACTGAACTGAGAATAGGTCCCCCGTTGAAGGAATCAGAGAAAGAACTGGAAGAGCTTGAAGGGGCTCGAGACCCCAAAAGTACAACAATGTCAAGCAACCAGAGCTTCCAGGGACTAATCCACTACCTAAATACTATACATGGACTGACCCTGGACTCTGACCCCATAGGTAGCAATGAATATCCTAGTAAGAGCACCAGTGGAAGGGGAAGCCCTTGGTCCTGCTAAGACTGAACTCCCATGGAATGTGATTGTTGGGGGGAGGGCAGTAATGGGGGGAGGGTTGGGAGGGGAATACCCATAAGGAGGGGAAGGGGGGAGGGGGATATTTGCCCGGAAACCGGGAAAGGGAATAACACTTGAAATGTATATAAGAAATACTCAAGTTAATAAAAAAAAAAAACAAAAAAAAGAATGTCTCGTGTATGTATTTTGTATAATATTTAATCAAGAAAAATCAATTTTTATGTAATCAATTTCTATGTAATATTTATGATTAAAGCATGTACATATGCATATTCATATGTATATAAATATACAAAGGCCAGGAAAATGAATATTTTGGTCTCATTCCTTTATATGTCAAGAACACTTTTGCGAAAGGGCCTATCACTGGCCCTAGGCTTGAAAACTTGGCAAGAATGTCTGGAACATGGACTCCATGGATCTTTCTTCTACCCAGCACTGCCTTTACAAGCACATACAATAATATATCTAATATATGAGTTTATGATCAGCGGTGTTTAATGTCAATTGTAAACTCAATGAGACTGAGAAGATCTGGAAGACGAGCAGGTGGGCATGCCTATGAGGAATTATTTTGATTATGTTTACTGATATAAGGCTTTTTCGTTGTGAATGTCTCTCTCTTCTGGTCTGGAATTTTGGACTAACTAAAAAATAGTAAATGAACTGAGTACCAGCATTATTCCTTTTTGCATATGGATGCAATGTAGTCTAACACTCCTACCACTGTGATTTCCCCCACAAGGATAGGCTTTAGCTTAAACCCATTTTCATGTATTTATCTGTAATTTAGTAACCATTCAAATCTCCCATTTTGAGAGGGGTATTTGCTTTATTGAATTTTAATTTCTCATATATTATTGTATCAGTTACTGTCTTATTGATGTGGTAAAACACCACATACAAATTCATTTGGAAGAAGAAATGTTTTATTTCGCCTTATAGATTATAGTTGACCATTTAGGGAAGTCCCACCAGGAACTCAGGCCTGGAATCCAAATGCAGGAACTGAAGCAGAAGCCATTTAGTAATCCTCTTTAGTGGCTTACTCCTTGTGGCTTTCTCAATCTGCTTTTTTACAGGACCTGTGGCCACTTCCCTACATCTGGCAGCATCCTTAGTGAGCTATGTCCTCTCACTACAAACTGTAATCAAGAAAATTTCCCCACAGGCTAGTCCACAGGCCAATGTGATGGGTATGGGGCACTTTCTTCATCGAGTGTCCTTTTTCCTTAATAATTCTAGCTTATGTTTTACTGACAATTAATAACCTTGTAGAATTATGACTTTAATCTCTTTATCATGTCAGGAGTTTTCAATATTCTTCCTCCAATTCTATAGGTTTTCTCTTTACTTCCTTTACTGTTCTCTATGGAACAAAAAAAATATACAGTTTTATTTATTCCCATGGTATGGTATTGTTTATTGTCTTTGTTTTTTAGGTTATATATAAAAATATCATTGACTAGTTGTGGAGCTTTTCTACTATATTTTTTCCAGCAAATTCATAATTCCAATTGTACCATTTAAGCATACTACAATTTATTTATTGTCAGTGATACTTTATTTTCATTCTTTTGTATCTGGATATCCACGTTTTCTAACATCTTTTACAGAGAAATCTTTTACTACCTACTATTTTCATAATACCTTCATGAAAATAGAACTCTCAATATGGATTTATTTGAGACTCACCTATTTTCAATTGATCTGTGTGTTTCTTTTTGGGCTATAAACTTTCTATATTGTTAATGTACACTGTTGTCATATTTTAATACCAAGGTATACCTCTGCTTTGTTCATTTTGCACAATATTGCTTTGTAATTTAAACCTTCTAAGGCATGAGCATTTTCGATTGATAACTGAATTTTTAATGTGTTTTCTTTTTTCAAGTACTAATTTTTTAAATATCTGACCTAGAATAATTGCATATGTGTGTGCTTACATAAATCTACACATATATTTGTATGTTCAAATATACACTTGCATTATGATTCGAATGTCCAGCCATGAAAATAGTCTTACAATTCTGTAGCAATTTACATATATAAAATACCTTGAAGAAATTTTTAAGAGATCACCTTCATTAAAGGGCACTTGTGTATCAGTGCACTGGCTCATCAAGCTCCAATACAGTTAATAAAATATGCCTGTATGGGCTTTTTTAGTGCATATTATCTGCTTCAAGATTTTATCATTGAGCATCTGCTTCTACAAATAATACTTCTCCATTCTCATTTCTGAGTTGGGATTATTATGAGGCAATACAGTATTATTCTCCTTCTTTTGAATTGTAATCACTTGCCCCATGTATCTGAATAAATTCATTTTGATTAATGGTATATTTTTGATGTAAAATGGTTATATTTGGCCAATAATAACATCTTCAAGTTTCTAGGTCCTTCTTGGCGTTGATGATATTTCTTGTAAATGAACTTTTCGTGTATTGTGGTTTCTTTCCAATTTCTGGGAAGGTGGTACTGAATCAATTAAACTCCCCTGCTTCATTCTTAACATTTCTAGAGCCACATTTGTTTTTTCAAGAAAAGTAAACTCATTTTCTCTCTCTGACTCATAAGGAGTTAAATAATTGTAATGCCATACTTGAAGTAATTACTCTCATTTTTAATGTGATTTATATTTAGCCTACTTTTCCATTAAAGTTGAAACATTATTTTATATTGAAAAGTTACAGAATGTATTGCAAGTTCTTGGACAGCCTGGGCAACACAGAGAGACTCAGTATCAGTAAATAAATGCAGAAATAAATTAGCAGGCATTGTTGGAGGATAATACATAGGATTAAGGAAGAGGTGTCCTGCAAGTAAAGTAAAGTTTATTTATTACTAGATTGTACATGAGATAATATAAATAATGGATAAAATTAAATTATACACTATTATAAGCAAAGTTACACAATTTTTAATTAAACTATCAAAATTCTGTAGATATTATTTAAAATGTCATCCCGAGTGAGGTGCCCATTCCCAAAAAACACACATGATATATACACACTGATCAGTGGATAATAGCCAAAATGAAGCTTGGAATATCCATGATACTACACACAGACCATATGAAATCTAGAGGAAAGAAGATCATACCAAAGTGTAGATGCTACAGTATTACTCAGAAGAGGGGAGAAATAATATCCCAAAAGTAGAGGGAAATAGATTTCTTGGAGGGAGAAAGGAGGGAGGGAGGGAGGGCAGTTCAGATATGGGAGGAGATGTGGGAGAAATACAGAGGGACAGAAATTTGAAAGTAGGCAGTAGCAGTAGGGGAGAGTAACTGGGGGTAGCCAACAGAAAGTCTCTGATGGCAGGGACCCAAGAGGTTCCCAGAATCTAACAGGGAGGGCGTTAGCCGAAATACCCAATAAAGGGGATATAGAACCTGTAGAGACCACATCCAGTGATCTACATGGCCCCCTGGTTGAGGGATGGGGCTACCCACCCCACCTCAAAAATTTTAACCCAGAATTGCTCCTGTCTAAAGAAAATGCAGAGACAAAGAGTGGAGCAAACACCAAAGGGAAGGCCATTCAGAGACTGCCCCATCTAGGGATCCATCCCATATGCAGCCGCCAAACCCAGACACTATTGCTGAGGCCAGGAAGTGTTTTCTGACAGTAGTCTGGTATAGCTGTCCCGTGAGAGGCTCTGTCAGAGCAGGACCAATACAGATGCGATGTACACAGCCAAGTATTGGACTGAGTGTGGGACTCCAATGGAGAATTTAGAGCAAGGACTGTCGGAGTTGAAATGTTTTCAACCCATTGGGAAGAAATACAATATCAACCAACCAGGACCTCCAAAGCTCCCAGGAACTAAACCACCAACCAAAGAGTACATAGTGGGGTGACCCATGGCTCTGGCTGGATATTTAGTAGAGGAATGCCTTATCTGGCATCACTGGGAGTGGAGCCCCTTAGACTTCTGGATGCTTGATTACCCAGGATAGGGTAAGGCTAAGACTCTGAAGCAGGAATGGGTGGGCAGGTTGGGGAGCACTCTCACAGAGGCAAGGAGGGAGGGGAAAGGGGGCTTGTGGAGAGGAAACTGGGAAGGGGGATAAAAATTGAATTGTAAATAAATAAAATAGCCAATAAAAAACAAAAAATATAAGAAAAAGAAAATGTGTGGAGAATGAGTTAAGCAAGATGAAAAACACTTAAACAATTTATTTTGGTTGCTTCAATTTCTTCCACTAATATAAATAAAAGAAGTTTATAAATTATTTATGAAATAAATTATAATATTGATGACCTTCTAAATGATACATCTGTTAAGAATTATGCAACAGGGAAGAACAAATGGTTCTGTAGTAATATATGTACAAACCAACTGACAGAGGAAATAATCCGTTATTGTACTCGGTAAGCTAATCTACCATCTCTGTTATTTACAACTTTCAAGATTTGACCAAACATCTCAACTAGTCAGGGCTAGGAAACTGATAACTGTAATTCAAATCTCAACCTTTTGGCTTAATACTTCAAAACAACATGTTCTCTATGTACTCATATGGCAAATTATCTGTTTAATATTTTTTTAAATTGACAAATTAACTTAGATTACATCTCACTTATAACTGTCCAAAGTGAGTAAATGATAAATTCAACATACAGTTTCAAAAGCATATGGGGAAAAAATTACAAATGAAACCCGATGACTCCTTATAATCAGAATATGCAGCAGATTTTCTCTTTGTATGTAAGTCAGCTAACATAGTTATATTGAGATCATAATACAACAAAGCTTAAGACTTTACAGACAAATATCATTTTATATGAATTGAGTTTAGCTAAGTATAAATTAAGAATACTATGGCTGGTATAAATTGTAGTTCAACTGATTACTCATAATGGAAAGCAAAACTAATGCCCGTATTTCTTCAAAATATTAAATGTTTATAAAATTGTCTCTTTTGTAGCAAGAAAGCCTCATAAAATTCAAGTGGGTTTTGTTTTAAAACATTTTAACTGTATTTAATTTAAAAAGCAACTTAATATTTGTTCCATGTATTACAGTATGCTAATACATATATATATATATATATAGGTAATTCATTAATTTATGAATGTTTTCAAGTTATATGTAATAAAACAGATAATTTTAAATGACAGTGAAAAAGTCTCTTTTGAAATCACCCTGATTACACCTGTTGTGACTACAGACATCTGTATATTTTAAATGTGTTAGAGAAATAGTTTCCTCCATTAAATAACATCTTTTTACTCTTTATTATCATCAGCTCAAGTCTAACTTTTCTTTTATTTGACTCTTTTTTCTGTTTATTTATTTATTCATTTGCTCACCCCCATTGCTGGCCTCATTCCCAGTCCTCCTCCCCAGTACTTTGCACTTAACAATATAAATGTTTCTGAACAAAAGAATTGATAAAGAAAATGGAATATTACTAGGCTGTTAAAAATGACATCAGAAAATTTGCAGGCAAATGGATACAACTGGAATAAAATAATCCTGTATGAACTAATTCAAATATTAGCTACTAAGCAAATAAATATTAAACTATATATGATAATCAAGATACAATATACAGACCCAGAGAAGTTAAGTGAAAAAGAGGACTGTAAGGGGATGAATGGATCTCCCTGGGAAGGGAAAAACAATAGATTTTGCAGGTGGACTAGGAGATGGTAGGAAAAGGAGGAAGAGGAGGAAAAACAATAATTTAACAAGTATAAAGTGGTAGAACACACTTATGGAAAAGCAGTATAACCAAACAGAATAATCATTTTTGTTATTGTTGTGTAGTTTTTACGTCTTATAACTTGAGAAATAGTCACATATTATTTAAAATCTACATCACCACACTAAGCACTCATCTGTTAGGAAATGTACCATGTCTTCCTCTCAACACCCTTCCCTCATAAAAATAGTCTTACTGATACCTAGCTAGTACTTTGTTGAAGGATGATGGATAGTAAGTACATTTTAGAGCTCCAGTCAAATGCTTATTTTTACTAAATCCACTTATTTCCCATATATTGCAGTAAATCCCCAAACTGTTATAGTAGATGGCTTTGTTGATACTACATAAAAGGCATTTTATATAGGTCCTTGTTGAATACAGTTGGTGAGTCAAATGATTTAAAGACAAGGGAATCAAAAAGTAAAGGAGATTTTAATGAAGTTATGTGTATATATGGCAGCTAGATTTTGCAGACAAGGTTACAGAGAACAAAAAAGTTGAAAGAAATACTAGTTCACAAATAAGTAAACAACATCACAGTTGACAGTATTAGAATATATTTTTTTCTATTTTTGGACCTCACAGTCTGCCAGGATTACATAGTGAGTTGGAAAGTCATGTTTAGCAACTAGCATTACTGCCTACCTTTTTTCTACATTGCAACAACACAGAGAATATTAATATTCTTTCACAAACCAAATCACCACCTTTCTTACAAAGCAAACATAAATATTCATAAATTTCATTGACAATCAAATCATTGTCTTAGTGATAATGACAAAAAAGCTTTACCCAAAATTGAAAGAACAACAATTGTGCTAAATAAAATCAAACTTTCTGGGATTTGCTACTTTACTCATGGAATTTTATATATCCATATAATCTTTGATGCAAAACAAACTGCATACAATAGACAAAAGTACTGGCAGAAAGCAAAGACTCGCTGTGACTAATGGTGAAGGTTTGCACTAGTGCCAGTATTGTCCAGAGCAGTGGTTCTCAACCTTTCCTCATGTTCTGGTGACTCTCAACCATAAAATTATTTCATTGCTTCTTCATAATTATAATTTTGCTAGTATTATAAGTCCTATGTAAATTTTCTTTTCCAATGGTCTTAAGCAACCCATGTGTAATTGTAATTCAAGCTCAAAGAAGTCATGACCCACAGATTAAGATCCACCATTTGAACAGTAGAAGAAAGACAATAGTAAAGATGAAATAATAGATGATGACAGCTGCATGTACTATAATATTCTAATCTGGAAAGCATGGGCCATGCAGCTCAGTGGAGCCTATATGTTGGTCAAGATCAGGATACCTGGTTTTAAAATTCTTTCTATTTTTCTATACTAGATACATTCTACTTTCATATTTTAATATTTTAGCCATCATTTACGATTTTAGACATACACAGTCACCAAACCCAGACACTATTGTGGATGCCAAGAAGTGCATGCTGACTGTACTCTGACACAGCTTTCTCCTGAGAGGCTCTGCAGGAACTTGACAAATACAGAGGCAGATGCTCACAGCCAACCACTTCACTGAGAGCAGTGTCCCCAATGAAGGAGTCAGAGGAAGGGCTGAAGGAGATGAAGGAGTTTGCAACCACATAGCAAGAACAAAAAATATCAAACAACCACACTGCTTAGAGCTCCCAGGGACTAAATTGCCAACCAAAGAGTACACATGGAGGGACTCATGGCTCCAGCTGCATATATAGCAGAGGTTAGCCTTGTTGGGCACTAATGGGAATAGAGGTCCTTGGTCCTGTGACAGCTCGATGCCCCCAATGTGGGCGAATGCCAGAGCTGGGAGGCAGAAGGAGTGGGTGGTTGTGTGGGGGAGCACACTTATAGAAGCAGGGGGAGGGTAGGATGGGACAAAGGGATTCTGGAGGCAAACCAGGATGGGGGTAACATTTGAAATATAAATAAAATATCCAATAAAAGAAAAATTAGATTGTAGTGTGTCAATCTTTGTATTAATGGGAATAATTAAAATTGAAAGTGAAAATTAAAGAAAGAAAAAAGAGGCATAGTGCATCATTGTCTCTGTGTAGAAGAGATGAGAATTAGGTAACATGTGGAATGACTGCAGTTCTATAGAATGAAGAAAATTTAATCTACAGCAATAAGAACAGTTAGATATTCCCACGAACATGTACCAAAATATATAATCTAATTATGTCACTAAAGCTTCTTGAATGTTATACCACATGGTCTCTACTGAAATTTCTCTTGTCAGTAATTGACTAAGTGTCTGGACTTCAGAGAATTTAGCTGGAGGCCTAATTAACTTCTAAAAACATAACTGGGTACATTGTGCAAAGACTGCTGATTCGCGTGGGCTCTACTGTAGGAGTGAGCACCACTACATGGCGCTTTGTTCCTAGAATTTTAGCTTCTTTTGATTATTCTTGGTACTCTTGGGTAGGTGGCTATTTTAGAGCATGAGTCATTTCAATTATATATATTTTTTATGATTGTCTTAAGAATAGCCCCTAAACTAGTAATGCATAAGAAAAATCAGCAAAATATTTTACGATATTTATGAAAAGCTACATTCATTTTCTAGTGAATGAAAAATATTTCAGGCTCATTTTGTATCTGTCTGTATTTATATTTCCTGTAAAAGTGTCTGCTCATTTAGTCATTTACAAATAAAAGAATGTTTATTTTAAGCATCAAATATTTCATATATAAAATGGCCTAAGAATTTGATCTGACATAGTAATCTTTCATAGTATAATTTACAATTTGACAGTAATGAAATTCATAAGTACTAATAGCAGCGTTAAAGTGTAAAAAATATTTAAGTTATAATGACCAGTAGGGTAAGAAAATAGCTTTAGCTTTTTTTGGCTAACTTATTTGCAAGTTATTAAATCTGAGAAATAATGCTTCAATCTTTTTAACCTTTAAATTAATATTCTAATTCTAATTCTTACCTGCCTGCAGTTATTTATTTTTAGGAAAAATTCTAACTGCTTAATCACACTGAACGATCTCTGTAACAGTTGTTTCAAAATCCCCTTTTAAGCCTTTTGTTTAATAATGTGGTAGAAACCCAGAAATTCTGTAGCTAGGTACATGGCTGGGAAAAATTATATATCCACAAAAATGCTGTTTGTAATACCTGAAACAAATCACAAATATTTCCTCAAATTAAGAAAAACATAAGAAAATGTGTTTTATACACAGTGAAAAACCTGTGAATGAAATCAGATATAAAGTCACATTGTTAGTCTTACTTCTTTTGTTATTTTCTTATTTTTGAAATATCCATAATAAGCAAGTGTATAAACAGAAATCAGATCAGTACATGCTTGTGATAAAGAAAAAGAGAGAGAGAGAGTAGTTGGTGACAAATAATTAGTATGAGATTTTATTGGGAAATAATGAAATAAACAATATTAGGTACTGATGATGATGGTGTAACTTAGTGAATATATGATAAATGACAAAACTATAAACTATGAACAAATTCTAAATGATTGAAACATAAACTTTAATAGAGTAAATTTAGTAGCTAGTAAATTTTGTTTAAACAATGCTGTGATACTGCAAAGAAACTGAGAGCATAGAAGTTACTTTAACTGCTTTTCAAGTAATATAGGAATTCTGTTTCCTTTCCCCTCTAAAGAATATAGTCTGTGTGACTCAGAGAACACAAACAAAAACCTGTGTCATTTTTCAGCAAATTTATAGCAACTGACTATTGAAAGGTTGATTAGAGGTCAAATGTGTCTTATATTTTTAGAAATATTTTTCAAGCTACTTGAAATCTCAGACAATGAGTGTTGATTTTACAAAGAGAGAGACACAGATGGATGCGGAAACATGGTATTTCAATGCCAATTTAATATATAGAAATATATATTTAGAATTGAGTTAATTTGTATTCTTCTTTTTCATAACTGGAAAAAATACAAGAACCATAAGGTAATTGTAGTCATGGGTAACCTCGTGTGGGTTCCTGAATATTGAAATGTTCCATGGAATGGCATCTAGTTGCTATGAACCTAGAATATTGTTTATAACCAATCAATTAAGTAGCAACTCTTAATATTTTTAGCTCCTTATTTTTGTTTATAATGTATTTAATAGCCAGTTTTCCATGTTAACTTTGTTTGAAAAGAACATCCTAAACTGAAAGCACAATTTGTAAACTAGTGATGGACATGATCATTTTACATTTTATTCTTTTTTTTCATTTTTAAATTTCTGTATTATTATACAAAGTAGCATGCTTACATTCATGCTACTTTTCAGAAGTCAAGCTATGTAAAGAAATAGACGTTAACTGAATATGGCAATGAAAAGGGTAAAAGCTAAAAAAGAGCATATTTTTAAAATCAAGTAGATAATTATAATATTTAGTTTACACAGCAGATAGGCATGAATTATCTTAGCCAAGCTCTTATTGCATCTTGTTTTAGGAGAAATTTATGTTCTTATCATTATTAAACAAATGACATAATTGGAGTGGTTGGAATTCATTAGATACTTACAACTCTTCAGTTGGGAATGCCTTCCCAGAAATCCAGAAATTGAATGTTGATTTGTTTGTTTTCTTTCTCCTTAGGGCTCTTTCCTTGATGTACCTTGCTACCAACATATATATGTCTGGTGAGCCAAGGGTGAAAAAGATACATGCTTTGCATCATCTTTGAATGTTGCAATAGGTCTTGATAGATCACAAATGTCATACAAGTCAAATGATCTGTAGCGTTTTTTTCTTTATGTACTTATTGTTCATTGCTTCATAAGCACTGCAGTTTTTATGCTGTATCTGCTTGGTACATTTATCTGATTTTAGAAGAAGACTTTAAGTAGAGTAACCAAATTATTGATCTTTTTGGAGCCAAAGAAATACAAGTTTGAGGTAAGAATTTTGCCACTCCCCAGCTTTGCAAATATGTACTACGTACTTAACCTACTTGCAGTTGTTGTTGCATATATAATAAAATAATAGGAACTAAATTCATATCAAATATGGAGTCACTTAAATACAGAAGAGGAAATGCCATTGCTCCCTAAATATGCACACGAAGCCACAGATAAACATGGAGTTACCACAAGCAGCTAGTATATGCAGTACTTTAATTAACTAAAATAATGCAAGAAAAGTCACTATATCACCCTGATTATAGAAAAAAATTTCATTATAATGGTCTCAATGATTCAAATTCTTATTCTAACATTTCTCTGATAGGCATCTTATAATTCTTCCTGTGTTAAGTTAAATGTCACCTTCTCAAGAAGTTTGATTACTTGATCAACATATCCAAGGCATTTCTTTGTTTCAACAGATTGCCCTCTAATTTGGAATTGGGCATATATGTGTATATTCAGTTGCTAAGATTTATTTTTCCTAGAAGCTATATTAAAGCAGAGGCAATACCTCTAGCATTTACCAATATGTTTCAAATATCAAGCTTATAACTTATTCTCTGATGGACATTTGAATAATTTACGGAGTATATGAAAGAACACCCAATTGTCATTTCCATTCTCTATACTTGTGTTTCTCAGTTAGGATTATTTTCCTCATTGCAATCATTTACCAATGACTGGGAGCATATTTAGAGGTCACAAATGTCATGAAATGCCTCTTGACATCTATTACTGGGAACTATGAATACTACTGAGACCCATATGATATTTAATGTTGCCTGCCACAAAGAATCACCCAACCTTAAAGTTCTAGAAATGTCATAAATATGGTTTCCCTTACTCAGAGTTATTTATAAAATGTTACATTAATGGGTGCCCAAGTAATGGCAGTATTATAAGTGTTACAATCATTTTAATCTTCAATATATAAGCAATGATACAGTAAAATATTATCTCTATATCTTGAATATTAAACAGAATGGACACTAGATGTAATCATTTTTTTCAGTTTTGTTGTGAATCTGTTTCACATTTTTTCAAGGTTAATTATACTACATTTTATCAACGTTTTCTAATGAGTCAGATAAAAAAATTGTGCAGGAGAATTTTTGTCATTCAGCTAAAACCACATGTATCAGAGCTCAGTATGTGCAAAATGCTTGTCTTACTACTGAGATAAGAAAAAGATTTTTGTCACCCATAAGCTGAAACCTCAAGACTGTTTCCATATTGCATTATGAACCAGCCTAGGAGTATCATGTGACTGCCATGTATTTTGATACTTGGAGTGCATACAGAGGGATGAAAATGATGAATATTTATCAGTTTCTATTAGATTCAAATTGTTGGAGAAAAGGAAAACTTATATTCTTACTGCATATTAGTAAACAATGGATATATGCTTTTATTCTATTTAACAAAAAATTGTCATATAAAACATTTCAAATACTGTGGACCAGTTTCTTCAAGTACTCTTTGCATTAGTCAAAAAACACTGAAGATCAAATGCATGATGGAATCCAATTTGTAATCTATATAAACTCCCACATATCCTTATTCCTTTTGAAGAAAAAAGCTACAATTCTAGTACATATGACTGTCATGTCTCTTTTGGGCTATTAGTCTTAAAACTGTTTGCTTTTGGCCATTCTGTTAATGTTCATTTTTTGAGGCCCTGGATGTTCATTACAAAATATAAGATCAGCTTACCATTTATTCGTTACACTCTCACTTTAATAAAAACAAAATCTTAATTTGTATGACCAAATATCTGTCAACATCTCTAATTTATACATTCCCTTAATCGAAATGCTGTAGTTACATATGTTCCAAGGATGTTTCTTTCACAGAGAAAAATAATTTTTTTATCTCAGTGCCTTTTTACTGGCTTCTTACTTGCTGTAAAATGTTCATTCTTACATTTACTTAAATTTTATTCTACTTCATCAAAAATCAGCTGTCACAAAACTCTTGTCAGTTTTGCTTCTTTCTGTTCCTTAAATTGCTTTATTTTTCTTCAGGTATTTCACATAAACACTTTAATTTGGATGATATGTGACTGTGAAAAATATTTACATTTTTCTCAAAAATAAGGAAGTATTACTGAGATTCCAGGATGACTGTACTGTATTCTTTCACTTACTGTCAACCACATCATTCTAATGGTGTGTCTGTGGAATCAGTGACCTATTTTGTCTAATTCACAATTTCATTTTTTCTAGAATATACCAAAACATATAAATACTGTATTGAGATTCATTTCTCAAGATTTTATTAAGTGTGAAAAACTACTCATGCTGAAAATTTGCAAGTTTTAAACAGTTTGATTAATAGATCAATGATATGAAATACATATTAGTAGTTTTCTACTAATTAGTAAATATAAAAATTGATTAATTAACAGCACCTAATTTGGGCTCCTAGTCTGGACTTGGAATGACATACACATTGAAAGTCATTTCACATTTCAAAATTTGATAAAACTTAAAATTGAATTGATCATTTTTTCTACTATGTGGTTATTTGATGTCAGAATTAGATAATTAATCTGAATACCCTAATAACTATACTGCTTACATATTTGGGTGTAATATTTGGTATGTTTTCCCATTTGAAGAAATTAAGGCATTTCTCTTCATTTGTCATAATACATAATATGACATCTACAGTGGAGCAGTGCTTATTTATGTGGTTTTTTTTTAACCTTAAGACTGATTCTGTAAGGCAAAGGATACTGTTGTTAGGACAAAACAACAACCAAAAGATTGGAAAAAAATCTTTACCAATCCTACAACTGATAGAGGGCTTATATCCAAAATATACAAAGAACTAAATAAATGAGACTGCAGGGAGACAAATAACCCTATTAAAAATGGGGATCAGAGCTAAACAAAGAATTCACTGCTGAGAAATGTCGAATGGCTGAAAAACACCTAAAGAAATGGTCAACATCTTTATTTATAAAGGAAATGCAAATCAAAACAACCCTGAGATTTCACCTCACACCAGTGAGAATGGCTAAACTCAAAAACTCAGGTGACAGCAAATGCTGGCGAGGATGCAGAGAAAGAGGAACACTCCTCCATTGTTGGTGGGATTGCAGACTGGTACAACCATTCTGGAAATCAGTGTGGAGATTCCTCAGAAAATTGGACATTGAACAACCGGAGGACTCAGCTATACCTCTCTTGGGCATATGCCCAAAAGATGCCTCAACACATAACAAAGACACATGCTCCACTATGTTCATCGCAGCCTTATTTATGATAGCCAGAAGCTGGAAAGAATCCAGATGCCCTTCAACAGAGGAATGGATACAGGAAATGTGGTACATCTACACAATGGAATATTACTCAGCTATCAAAAACAATGCCTTTATGAAATTCATAGGCTAATGGATGGAACTGGAAAATATCATCCTGAATGAGGTAACCCAATCACAAAAAAACATACATGGTATGCACTCATTGATAAGTGGCTATTAGCCCAAATGCTCTAATCACTCTAGATGCACAGAACACATGAAACTCAAGAAGGATGACCAAAATGCGCATGCTTCACCCCTTCTTTAAAAAGGGAACAAGAATACCCTTGGGAGGGAATAGGGAGGCAAAGTTTAGAACAGAGGCAGAAGGAACACCTATTCAGGGCCTGCCCCACGTGTGGCCCATATGTATACAGCCACCAAACTAGATAAGATGGATGAAGCAAAGAAGTGCAGGCTGACAGGAACCGGATGTAGATCTCTCCTGAAAGACACAGCCAGAATCCAGCAAATCCATTGGTTACTGCCAGCAGCAAACCGTGTACTGAGAATGGGACACCCATTGCAGGAATCAGGAAAGACTGAAAGATCTTGAAGGGGCTTGAGACCCCATATGAACAACAATGCCAACCAACCCGAGCTTCCAGGGACTAAGCCACTACCCAAAGACTATACATAGACTGACCCTGGGCTCCAACCACATAGGTAGCAATGAATAGCCTAGTAAGAGCACCAGTGGAAGGGGAATCCCTTGGTCCTGCCAAGACTGAACACTTAGTGAATGTGATTTTTCAGGGGAGAGTGGTAATGGGGTGATGATGGGGAGGTGAACACCCATAGAGAAGGGGAGGGGAAGGGTCAGGGGGATGTTGGCCTGGAAAACAGGAAAGGGAATAACAATCGAAATGTAAATAAGAAATACCCAAGTTAATAAAGATGGGAAAAAAAGACTGAATCAGACATGTATGCTAATGCTCCCTGACCCAACCCTGTCAATTACAGATTTCCACTTATAATCTTGGCCATCTGGCCATCTCCTGTCCTTTCCTACACCTGATCCTGAACAAAGGCATGACTGAGACCTGGGATAAAGGAGGTACACAAGAATCAATGGGGGTGATCTTAGCTGTAACTCATGGCATTTAGGATATGGAACTTGAAGATGCCACTTCCTATAACCCAGTAGGAAGCCAAATGGAACAATAGAGACACCAACTCACCTACAAATTTTTTTTTGTATTTGTTATTTTGTTTATTTACATTTCCAATTACTGCCCTTCCTGGATTTCCCTCCAAAAACTCCCCATTCCACCCCCTCCCTGTGTATCCACAAGGGGAGGCACCAAACCACACATACCCCCACACTGCTGTATCATTCTCCTACACTGGGGCATCAAGCCTTCACAGGACCCAGGACTTTCCCTCCCATTTATACCAGACAAGGTCATCCTATACTACATATGCACCTGGAGCCATGTGTCCCTCCATGTGTATTCTTTGGTTGGTGGCAAAATTTATCCTGTCTCTAAGAAAGGCAAAGACAGCAGTGGATTAGAGACTGAGGGAATGGCCAACTAACTTGGCCCAACTTGAGACACATCCCATGTACAAGCACCAATTCCTGACACTATTAATGATATTCTGTTGTGCTTGCAGACAGAAATCTAGCACAAATGTCCTCTAAGAAGCTATATCTAGTGGCTAACTGAAACATATACAGAAACCTAGAGCCAAATACTGGATGAAACTCTGGGATTCTCATGGAAGAGTTAGGGGAAGTATTGTGGACTCTAAAATTGATAGGAAATTTACAGAGAGACCAACAGAGTCAATTAACCTGGGCACATGTGGGTCTCAGAGACTGAACTACAGACCAGGGAAGGTAGATGAACTGGATCTAGGCCTCCCCGAATATATGTAGCAGACATGGAGCTCAATCTTCATGTGGGTTCACCATAACTGGAGTGTGGGCTATCCCAAAATACTGCTGACTGTATGTTGAATATGTTTTTCCATCTGGGATGCCTAGTCTGGGCTCAGTGGGAGAGATTGCACCTAATCTTGCAGAGAGATTTGATTTGCCAGGGTGGGGGATATACATGTGGGTCTTCACCCTCTCAGCAAAGAAGGAAATGGGGGATGGGGAAATAGGTGGAAGGATTGTGTGAGGGATTGACCAGGGGTAGGCAGTGAGCAGGGTGTAAAGTGAATAAGTTAATAAAGGACATGTATAGACAAAGAACAGAGAAACTAAGATGCATTAAAGATAAGTAAAGTATGCTAGGTAACATAAGCTTATAAAACAATGTTCAATTCAGAAATTAATATACCTCAAAGTAAACTTTTCTAAGGGATTCTTTTATTGCATTCATCACAGGTTTCCTGTTAAAGTGAAATAAGCAAATCAAACTGAACACATACAAAATTTGACAGAAAGCAACAGAAAATGCTGATTAGTCACCAAATACAGAATTCTTAAATCATTTAGGTAGAAGGGAAAATTGAATAAACTTCTGATCTCTAATGGATGTTTCAGTTGCTTACTCATTTGCTTACACTTTTCAATAAACTATTACCTGTATGGGAAAATGCATAGACTAAAGCTTGCTTATACATCAAACACTGAATTTATTGCAAGTACCTGATCATTTAAGTATTTTCTTGTATCTAAATTACTGTTTTATAAATGATAGACTAACATATTTCTCTACATATAATCCATTGTTCATAGATGTCTACCCTGTTATTAGATTCCAGCTATTTTATGTAATACATGGGTAATACTACTTAAATTTTCCTTGTTGAATTAATATATTGACTCTGTTCTTGTTTGAAAGGATATAAGTACACTGTAGCTGTCTTCAGACCCATCAGAAGAGGGAATCAAATCTCATTATAGATGGTTGTGAGCCACTATGTGGTTGCTAAGATTTGAACTCAGCACCTTAGGAAGAGCAACTGATGCTCTTAACCACTGAGCCATCTCTCCAGCTATCTATCTCCTTTTATGTCTAATTCTTGTACCTTACAGAATATAATCATGTAGGTCCCTGTGAGGATTTTTAATGTTAGTTTTATAAACATTGTATTTTGATCCTATTCAGTTTCCCTTACCCAGTTCCTTCCTTTATTCACTACCACTAATCCTTTTTACATTGCAAACAGTCACACTATCTCTCATGAAAATGACACCATATCCAAAAGACAGTGTGTCACAGGACTCCTCTGAATCCCCTGGCTCTTATGCCCTATTACAGGATGTCTTGGTAGAGGTATTACATATGTTCTATCAATACCCAAGAAACAAATGGTCACTAATTCTTAGCATTTAGACTAATTATAAGTTATATATGTTCTTAAGTCACCTTTCAAAATTAAGTTTCTATAATTCATGCTGAGATCAGGAATAGTCTATGTATATAAAATTCATAAATAGAATGCAGTTTAACCACATGTGTACTTACAAAATTATCAGTAACAAATTGACCCTAAGACCTGTGACCTCACAAGACACAATCGTTTCCCAGGTTTACAATAACAGGCATTTATACCTTCATTGTAAGAAAATTAATGGAAAATCCCATGGGGGAGAAGGCTAGACTCTCAAAAGAAAATACAATCCTGAGAGTTCAGGAAACCTCTACTACTTCTCACATTTCTGGCCCAAGAGGAACTTGCCTAGTGACCTCTGAATACAGGGGATATAGGAACAGTGAGCAGTAGGAACCTTTTGGTTTCTGCCTACACCCAGAACTGAACTGAAGTGGCCCCAACAGCTCTCTGTACACTACAGCTTTCTGTACCCAAATCTGGTGGGGGGAGAGAGCTGGTATCAAAGAAGTACAGACAATCCTGAGAGCTCAGAGGAGACAACTGCTTCTGCCCTCATTCCTGACACAAAAGGAACCCGCCTAGTTCCCTCTGTGCCTTCTGGGAGAGGTTAGAGGCAGGACACTTTCAGATTCTGCCTACACCAAGAGCTGAAATCCAGTCTCCAAAAACACTCACACACCTGAGAGCAGAAGTAAGACCAATTATTCTGTTCCAAGTAACCTGCTGGGTGGTGTCAGGACACACAAAGGAAGAAGTTTTCTGGGACAGGGTATTTCTGGTTTCTGGCTGCACCTGGAGATGAACAACTACCGCAGACCCCTGTACCCAAGTCCCATGGGGGAGAAAGCTATACTCTCAAAAGTGCAGACAGTTCTGTCAGCTCATAGGAGACGTCTATTTCTGCTTACATTCCTGGTACAAGAGGAACCTACCTAGTGCCTTCTGGATATAGGCACCTAGGAGCAGACAGGGGCAGGAAACTTTTAGTTTCTGACTGAGCCCAGAGCTGAAACACACCTGAGAGCAGAGAAAAGACCAACTCCTCGACTCAAAGCAACACAACTGGAGGCTTTAAGACACACAAACCCAGCTCTCTGTTCCCAGATCCAACTGAAAGAAAACAGGTCTACAGGAGTAATGATACTCAAGCTTACAGGAGGGTAAAGCCACTATCAGTGATAGCAAGACAAGCTAATACTGGAGACAACCTGATGGTGATATATACCACAGGAGCCTAAGCAACAGAACCAAGACTACTTGGCATCATCAGAGCCCACTTCTCCCTCCAAAGCACAAATGGAGGATCACAACACACCAAAAAAATAAGATATGGATTTAAAATCATATCTCATGCTGATGATGGAGGATTTTAAGAAGGACATATATAACTCCCTTAAAAATACAGGACAACACAGGTAATAAAAGTAGAAGCCCTTAAAGATGAAACACAAAAACTCCTTAAAGAATTACAGGAAAACACAACTAAACAGGAGAAGGAATCAGACAAAACAATCAAGGATTTAAAAATGGAAATAGAAACAATAAAGAAATCACAAAGCAAGACAACCCTAGAGATAGAAAACCTAAGAAAAAGATCAGGAGTCATAGATGCAAGCATTACCAACATAATACAAGAAATAGAAGAGAAAATCACAGAGGAAGAAGATACCATAGAAAACATTGAAACAGCCACCAAAGATAATGTAAAACACAAAAAGCTCCTAGCCCAAAACATGCAGGAAATTCAGGACACAATGAGAATATCAACCAGAAGGATAATATGTATAGAAGGGACTCCCAAATTAAAGGACCAGTAAATATCTCCAACAAAAAGTATAGAAGAAAACGTCCATAACCTAAAAAAAGAGTTGCCCAAAAATATACAAGAAGCATACAGAAATCAAAATAGATTGAACCAGAAAAGAAATTCCTTTGGTCACATAATATCCAAAACAGCAAATGCACAAAACAAAGAATATTAAAAGCAATAAGGGAAAAAAAAGATCAAGTAACATATAAAGGCAGACCTATCACAATTACTCCAGACTTTGCACCAGAGACTATGAAAGCCGGAAGATCCTGGGCAGATGTCATATACATACTAACAACACAAATGCCAGCCCAGGTTACTATATCCAGCAAAACTCTTAATTAACATAGATGGAGAAACCAAGATATTCCATGACAAAACCAAATTTACACAATACCGTTCTAAAATTCCAGCCCTACAAAGGATAATAGATGCAAAAGCCCAACACAAGGAGGGAAACTACACCCTAGAAAAAAACTAGAAAGTAATCTCCTTGCAATGGAAACAAAGTAAAAGAGCCACACAAACATAATTAAACCTCTAACAACAAAAATAAGAGGAAACAACAATCATAATTCCTAATATCACTTAATATCAATGGACTCAATTCCCCAATAAAAAGACATAGACTAACAGACTGTATACCTAAAGAGAAACCAGCATTCTGCTGCATAGAGCAAACACACCTAATTGACAAATACAGACACTACCTCAGAGCAAAAGGCTGACCGTAACCATTCTAATATCAAATAAAATTGACATTCAACCAAAAGTTATCAAAATAAGATAAGGAAGGAAACTTTATATTCATCAAAGGAAAAATCTACCAAGGTGAACTCTCAATCCTGAATATCTATGCTCCAAATGCAAGGGCACCCACATTCATAAAAGAAACCTTACTAAAGCTCAAAGCACACATTGCACCTCACACAATAATAGTAGGAGATTTCAACACCCCACTCTCATCAATGGGAATATCATGGCAACAGAAACTAAAGATAAACCTAGAGAAACTAAGAGAATTCATGAAGCAAATGGATTTAACAGATACCTATAGAACATTTCATTGTAAAACAAAAGAATATACCTACTTTTCCATACTTTATGGTGCCTTCTCCAAAATTGTCCATATAATTGGTCAAAAAAAGGCCTCAGCAAGTACAAGAAGACTGAAATAGTCCTATGCATCCTATCATATCACTATGGGCTAAGGCTGGTCTCCAATAACAACAATAAGGACAGAAAACCTAAATATACATGGAAGTTGGACAACAATCTATTCAATGGTAACTTGGTCAAGGAAGATTAAAGAAAGAAATTAGCAGCTTTTTAGAATTCAATGAAAACGAAGGCACAACAGACTCGAACTTATGGGATACAATGAAAGCAGTGCTACGAAGAAAACTCATAGCTCTGAGTGCCTCCAAAAGGAACATGGAGAGAGCATACATTAGCAGCTTGACAGCACACCTAAAATCTCTAGGACCAAAAGAAGCAAATACAACAAAGAGGAATAGAAGGCAGGAAATAATCTAACTCAGGGCTGAAACCAACTAAATCGAATGAAAAATAACTTTATTCAGAATCATCAAAACAGAAGCTGGTTCTTTGAGAAAAAGCAAAAAGATAGATAAACCCTTAGCCAAACACACCAGAGGGCACAGAGTGTATATCCAAATTAAAAAAAAAATCATAAATGAAAAGGGAGACATAACAATTTGACAAAATTTTAAAAAATCATTAAATCCTATTACAAATACCTATACTCAACAAAACTGGAAAATCTTCATAAAATGAACAAATTTTTTAGATAGATACCATGTACCAATATTAAATCAGGATCAGATAAACCATTAAAACAGTCCCATAACTCCTAAAGAAATGGAAACAGTTATTAAAAGTCTCCCAACCAACAAGAGTCCAGGACCAGATGGGTTTAGTGCAGAATTCCATCAGGCCTTCATAGAAAACGTCATACCAATACTGTCCAAACTATTCCACAAAATATAAACAAAAGGAGATCTACCCAATTCCTTCAGTGAAGCCACAATTAATCTTATACCTAAACTACAGGAAGACTCAACAACAAAAGAGAACTTCAGAACAATTTGCCTTATGAATATCAATGCAAAAATATTCAATAAAATTCTTGCAAACTGAATCCTAGAACACATCATTATGATCAAACATTAAGAAAAAGTAGGCTTCATCCCAGGGATGCAGAGATGGTTCAATATATGGAAATCCATCAACATCATCCAGTATATAAATAAATTCAAAGAAAAAAAAAACATGACCATTTCACTAGATGCCGAGAAAACATTTGAAAAAAATTCAATACCCCTGATGATAAAAGTCTTGGACAGATCAGGAATTCAAGGCTCATACCTAAACAAAGTACAAGCTATATACAGCAAACCAGTCGCCAAAATAAACTAAATGGAGAGAAAGTTGAAGCAATACCACTAAAATCAGGGACTAGACAAGGCTGCCAACTCTTTTCCTACTTATTCAATATAGTAATTGAAATCTTAGCCAGAAAAATCAGACAGCAAAGGAAGTCAAATGGATACAAATTGGAAAGGAAGAAGTCAAAATATCACTATTTGCACATATGATAGTATAGTTAAGTGATACCAACAGTTCCACAAGAGAACTACTAAGCCTGATAAACAACTTCAGCAAATTGACTGGGTATAAAATTAACTCAAAGAAATCAGTAGAGTTGCTCTACTCAAAGGATAAACAGGCTGAGAAATAAATTACGGAAATGACACCCTTCACAATAGTCCCAAATAATATAAAATACCTCCGTGTGACTCTACCCAAGCAAAGGAAATATCTGCATGGCAAGAACTTCAAATCTCTGAAGAAAGAAATTGAAGATCTCAGAAGTTGGAAAGGCCTTCCATGCTCATAGATTAGAAGGATTAATATAGTAAAATACAGCTGTCTTGTGAAAAGCAAAGTAAATATTCAATGTAATTCCCATCAAAATTCCAACTCACTTCTTTATAGAGTTTGAAGAGCAATTTGTAAATTTATTTGGAATAACAAAAAAAAAAAACAAAAACAAAAAAACAAACAGGATAGCAAAAAGTACCCTCAACAATAAAAGAACTTCTAGGGAAATCACCATCCCTGACCTCAAGCAGTATTATAGGGCAACAGTGATAAAACTGTATGGTATTGGTACAGAGACAGGCAGATAGACCAGTGGAATAGAATTGAAGACCCAGAAATGAACCCACACACCTATGGTCACTTGATCTTTGAAAAAGGAGCTAAAACCATCTAGTGGGAAAATATAGCATTTTCAACAAATGGTGCTGGTTCAACTGGAGGGAAGCATGTAGAAGAGTGCAAATCAACCCATTCTTATTGCCCTATATAAAGTTTAAGTCGAAATGGATCAAGGAACTCCACAAAAATAAAAAAAAAGAATAGCAAATATCAAACAAACAAACAAAAAACAGATACATTCAAAATATTTGAAGAAAAATGGGGAAGATCCTGGAACACACGGACACTGGGAAAAATTTCCTGAACAGAACACCAATGGCTTATACTCTAAGATCAAGAATCAACAAGTGGGACCTCATAAAATTGCAAAGCTTTTGTAAGGCAAAGAACATTGTCATAAGGTCAAAACTGCAACAAACAGAATGGAAAAATCTTTACCAATCCTACATCCAATAGAGGGCTATTATCCAATATGTACAAGGAACACAAAAAGTCAGATTCCAGAGAGTCAAATAACCCTATCAGGGACCTCCCATCAAACAAGATCACTCAAACTGATAGAAGAAAAAGTGGTGAAGATCCTCAAACACATGGGGACAGGGGAAAATATCCTGAACAGAGCACCAATGGCTTATACTCTAAGATTAAGAATCAACAAATGGGACTTCATAAAACTGGAAAGCTTCTGGTAGGCAAAGGACAGCTTCATTAGGACAAAATGGCAACCAAGAGATTGGGAAAAGATCTTTACCAATCCTGTATCTGATAGAGGGCTAATATAGATTATATAAAAAGAGCTCAAGAAGTTAGACTCCAGAGAGTCAAATAACCCTATTCAGAATGGGGTACAGAGCCAAACAAAGAATTATCAGCCAAGGAATATCGATTGACTGAGAAGTAACTGAAGAAACTTTCAACATCCTTTGTCATCAGGGAAACACAAATCAAAACAACCCTGAGATTCCACCTCACACCAGTCAGAATGACTAAGATCAAAAACTCAGGTGACAATAGATGCTGGCAAGGATGGGGGGAAAGAAGAACACTCCACCATTGTTGCTGGGATTGCAGACTGGTCCAACCACTCTGGAAATCAGTCTTGTGATTCCTCAGAAAAGTGGACACTATACTACCTACCGGAGTACCCACTTATACCTCTCCTGGGCATATACCCAATTGATGCTCCAACATAAAACAAAGACCCATTCTCCAATATTTTCATAGCAGCCTTATTTATAGCCAGAAGCTGGAAAGAACCCAGATTCCCTTAAACAGAGGAATGAATATAGAAAATGTGGTACATCTACACAATGGTGTACTACTCAGCTATCAAAAACAATGACTTCATGAGATCCATAGGCAAATAAATAGAACTGGAAAATATCGTCCTGAGTGAGGTAACTCAATTACAAAACACACACACACACACACACACACACACACACACACACACACACACACACATATACACACACAATGTATGTACTCTCTGGTAAGTGGATATTAGCCCAAAAGGTTGAATTACCCAAGATACAATCCACAGACCACATTAAGCTCAAGTAGAAGGACCACCAAAGTGTGAAATCTTTTCTCCTTCTTAAAAGGAGGAGCAAAATATTCATAGGAGGTGATATGGAAACAAAATTCAGAGCAGAAACTGAAGTAATGGTCATTCAGAGCTTGCCTCATCTGGGTATACAGCCCATATATGTACAGCCACCCAAACTAGATAATATCTGTGAAGCCAAGAAGTATATGCTGACCAGAGTCTGATGTAGCTGACTCCTGAAAGGCTGTACCAGAGCATGACAAATACAAAGGTGAATGCTAGCAGCAAACTATTGAACTGAGAATAGGGTCCCTGTTGGAGGAATTAGAGAAAGGACTGAAAGAGTTGAAGGAGCTTGCAACTCTGTAAGAACCACAATGCCAACCAACCAGAGCTTCCAGGGACTAAACCACTACCCAAAGACTACACATGGACAGACCCATGGCTCCAACTGCATATGTAGCAGAGGGTGGCCTTCTTTGGCATCAGTGAGAGAACAAGCGCTTAGTCCTATCAAGGTTGGACTCCCCAGTGCAGGGGAATGTCAACAGGGGGTGAAATGGTGGGTGTTGTGGAGGATGAACACCCTTATAGAAAAAGGGTAGGGTGATGGGATAGGGGGCTTATGACCAGGAAAAGGGGAAGGGACTGACATTTGAAGTGTAAATAAAAAGTATCCAATAAAAAATTACGCAAATAAGAAAATTAGTCAAGATTCACTAACATCTATTGTTTTAAAACAAATAAATCCTTATCAGCCACAGCTATTGTCCCTATCTTATAGCCCCAATACAATAGTTTCATTTATATTTTTTAAAAATTATCATGGTCAATTAATAATAATCACACTTGCAATATAAGCCTGATACACAGTGATCAAGAGCTAAAAAGTTGAGCAACTATGAGCAGGAATAAGTGAATAAGTAAAATAATTTAAGAAGCAAAAAAAAATGGTAAAATGAACTTATTTTTCCTGGTTGCTGCCGCTGCAGAGAGCCCGTGGGCAGCACCCCACGAGCGAACTTGAGCCCCGGGACCACAGGTAAGACCAACTTTTCTGCTGCAAGAAAGCTGCCTGGTGAGCTTGGGACACACGGAAGCAGAATTCCTCTAGGACCAGGCACGTTCTGTGTTTACCAGAAGTACCACACCCGCGGATCCCGGCCCGCAGCAGCTCTCTGCCCCCAGACCCTGTGAGAGAGAGACCCAACCGCCTGGTCAGGTGGGCACTCCTGAGGCTGCAGAGCAGAAGAGACCACCAACACTGCTCACGCCTGCCCACATCCCTGGCCCAAGAGGAAACTGTATAAGGCCTCTGGGCTCCCGTGGGGGAGGACCCAGGAGCGACAGGACCCCTGCCTGAGACACCAACAGAACCTGAAGGAAACAGACCGGATAAACAGTTCTCTACACCCAAATCCCGTGGGAGGGAGAGCTGAACTTTCAGAGAGGCAGACAAGCCTGGGAAACAAGAAGAGACTGCTCTCTGCACACACATCTCGGACGCCAGAGGAAAAAGCCAAAGACCATCTGGAACCCTGGTGCACTGAAGCTCCCGGAAGGGGCAGCACAGGTCTTCCTGGTTGCTGCCGCTGCAGAGAGCCCCTGGGCAGCACCCCACGAGCGAACTTGAGCCTCGGGACCACAGGTAAGACCAACTTTTCTGCTGCAAGAAAGCTGCCTGGTGAACTCAAGACACAGGCCCACAGGAACAGCTGAAGACCTGTAGAGAGGAAAAACTACACGCCCGAAAGCAGAACACTCTGTCGCCATAACTGACTGAAAGAGAGGAAAACAGGTCTACAGCACTCCTGACACACAGGCTTATAGGACAGTCTAGCCACTGTCAGAAATAGCAGAACAAAGTAACACTAGAGATAATCTGATGGCGAGAGGCAAGCGCAGGAACCCAAGCAACAGAAACCAAGACTACATAGCACCATCGGAGCCCAATTCTCCCATCAAAACAAACATGGAATATCCAAACACACCAGAAAAGCAAGATCTAGTTTCAAAATCATTTTTGATCATGATGCTGGAGGACTTCAAGAAAGAAGTGAAGAACTCCCTTAGAGAACAAGTAGAAGCCTACAGAGAGGAATCGCAAAAATGCCTGAAAGAATCGCAAAAATCCCTGAAAGAATTCCAGGAAAACATAAATAAACAAGTAGAAGCCCATAGAGAGGAGACACAAAAATCCCTGAAAGAATTCCAGGAAAACATAAATAAACAAGTAGAAGCCCATAGAGAGGAGACACAAAAATCCCTGAAAGAATTCCAGGAAAACACAATCAAACAGTTGAAGGAATTAAAAATGGAAATAGAAGCAATCAAGAAAGAGCACATGGAAACAACCCTGGATATAGAAAACCAAAAGAAGAGACAAGGAGCTGTAGATACAAGCTTCACCAACAGAATAAAAGAGATGGAAGAGAGAATCTCAGGAGCAGAAGGTTCCATAGAAATCATTGACTCAACTGTCAAAGATAATGTAAAGCAGAAAAAGCTACTGGTCCAAAACATACAGGAAATCCAGGACTCAATGAGAAGATCAAACCTAAGGATAATAGGTATAGAAGAGAGTGAAGACTCCCAGCTCAAAGGACCAGTAAATATCTTCAACAAAATCATAGAAGAAAACTTCCCTAACCTAAAAAAAGAGATACCCATAGACATACAAGAAGCCTACAGAACTCCAAACAGATTGGACCAGAAAAGAAACACCTCCCATCACATAATTGTCAAAACACCAAACACACAAAATAAAGAAAGAATATTAAAAGCAGTAAGGGAAAAAGGTCAAGTAATATATAAAGGGAGACCTATCAGAATCACACCAGACTTCTCGCCAGAAACTATGAAGGCCAGAAGATCCTGGACTGATGTCATACAGACCCTAAGAGAACATAAATGCCAGCCCAGGTTACTGTATCCAGCAAAACTCTCAATTAACATTGATGGAGAAACCAAGATATTCCATGACAAAACCAAATTTACACAGTATCTTTCTACAAATCCAGCACTACAAAGGATAATAAATGGTAAAGCCCAACATAAGGAGGCAAGCTATACCCTAGAAGAAGCAAGAAACTAATCGTCTTGGCAACAAAACAAAGAGAATGAAAGCACACATACATAACCTCAGATCCAAATATGAATATAA
Source organism: Rattus norvegicus (assembly GCF_021556685.1). NCBI lineage: Eukaryota > Metazoa > Chordata > Mammalia > Rodentia > Muridae > Rattus > Rattus norvegicus. The sequence continues at coordinate 152,502,770 of NC_141554.1, read as the reverse complement.
CGGGAAGCAATAATCACTATTCCTTAATATCTCTCAATATCAATGGCCTCAACTCCCCAATAAAAAGACATAGATTAACAAACTGGATACACAACGAGGACCCTGCATTCTGCTGCCTACAGGAAACACACCTCAGAGAAAAAGACAGACACTACCTCAGAGTGAAAGGCTGGAAAACACCTTTCCAAGCAAATGGTCAGAAGAAGCAAGCTGGAATAGCCATTCTAATATCAAATAAAATCAATTTCCAACTAAAAGTCATCAAAAAAGATAAGGAAGGACACTTCATATTCATCAAAGGAAAAATCCACCAAGATGAACTCTCAATCCTAAATATCTATGCCCCAAATACAAGGGCACCTACATACGTAAAAGAAACCTTACTAAAGCTCAAAACACACATTGCACCTCACATAATAATAGTGGGAGATTTCAACACCCCACTCTCATCAATGGACAGATCATGGAAACAGAAATTAAACAGTGATGTCGACAGACTAAGAGAAGTCATGAGCCAAATGGACTTAACGGATATTTATAGAACATTCTATCCTAAAGCAAAAGGATATACCTTCTTCTCAGCTCCTCATGGTACTTTCTCCAAAATTGACCATATAATTGGTCAAAAAACGGGCCTCAACAGGTACAGAAAGATAGAAATTATCCCATTCGTGTTATCGGACCAGCACGGCCTAAAACTGGTCTTCAATAACAATAAGGGAAGAATGCCCACATATACGTGGAAATTGAACAATGCTCTACTCAATGAAAACCTGGTCAAGGAAGAAATAAAGAAAGAAATTAAAAACTTTTTAGAATTTAATGAAAATGAAGATACAACATACCCAAACTTATGGGACACAATGAAAGCTGTGCTAAGAGGAAAACTCATAGTGCTGAGTGCCTGCAGAAAGAAACAGGAAAGAGCATATGTCAGCAGCTTGACAGCACACCTAAAAGCTCTAGAACAAAAAGAAGCAAATACACCCAGGAGGAGTAGAAGGCAGGAAATAATCAAACTCAGAGCTGAAATCAACCAAGTAGAAACAAAAAGGACCATAGAAAGAATCAACAGAACCAAAAGTTGGTTCTTTGAGAAAATCAACAAGATAGATAAAACCTTAGCCAGACTAACGAGAGGACACAGAGAGTGCGTCCAAATTAACAAAATCAGAAATGAAAAGGGAGACATAACAACAGATTCAGAGGAAATTCAAAAAATCATCAGATCTTAATATAAAAACCTATATTCAACAAAACTTGAAAATCTTCAGGAAATGGACAATTTCCTAGACAGATACCAGGTATCGAAGTTAAATCAGGAACAGATAAACCAGTTAAACAACCCCATAACTCCTAAGGAAATAGAAGCAGTCATTAAAGGTCTCCCAACCAAAAAGAGCCCAGGTCCAGACGGGTTTAGTGCAGAATTCTATCAAACCTTCATAGAAGACCTCATACCAATATTATCCAAACTATTCAACAAAATTGAAACAGATGGAACACTACCGAATTCCTTCTACGAAGCCACAATTACTCTTATACCTAAACCACACAAAGACACAACAAAGAAAGAGAACTTCAGACCAATTTCCCTTATGAATATCGACGCAAAAATACTCAATAAAATTCTGGCAAACCGAATCCAAGAGCACATCAAAACAATCATCCACCATGATCAAGTAGGCTTCATCCCAGGCATGCAGGGATGGTTTAATATAAGGAAAACCATTAATGTGATCCAGTATATAAACAAACTGAAAGAACAGAACCACATGATCATTTCATTAGATGCTGAAAAAGCATTTGACAAAATTCAACACCCCTTCATGATAAAAGTCCTGGAAAGAATAGGAATTCAATGCCCATACCTAAACATAGTAAAAGCCATATACAGCAAACCAGTTGCTAACATTAAACTAAATGGAGAGAAACTTGAAGCAATCCCACTAAAATCAGGGACTAGACAAGGCTGCCCACTCTCTCCCTACTTATTCAATATAGTTCTTGAAGTTCTAGCCAGAGCAATCAGACAACAAAAGGAGATCAAGGGGATGCAGATCGGAAAAGAAGAAGTCAAAATATCACTATTTGCAGATGACATGATAGTATATTTCAGTGATCCCAAAAGTTCCACAGAGAACTACTAAAGCTGATAAACAACTTCAGCAAAGTGGCTGGGTATAAAATTAACTCAAATAAATCAGTTGCCTTCCTCTATACAAAAGAGAAACAAGCCGAGAAAGAAATTAGGGAAACGACACCCTTCATAATAGACCCAAATAATATAAAGTACCTCGGTGTGACTTTAACCAAGCAAGTAAAAGATCTGTACAATAAGAACTTCAAGACACTGAGGAAAGAAATTGAAGAAGACCTCAGAAGATGGAAGGATCTCCCATGCTCATGGATTGGCAGGATTAATATAGTAAAAATGGCCATTTTACCAAAAGCAATCTACAGATTCAATGCAATCCCCATCAAAATACCAATCCAATTCTTCAAAGAGTTAGACAGAACAATTTGCAAATTCATCTGGAATAACAAAACCCCAGGATAGCTAAAGCTATCCTCAACAATAAAAGGACTTCAGGGGGAATCACTATCCCTGATCTCAAGCAGTATTACAGAGCAATAGTGATAAAAACTGCATGGTATTGGTACAGAGACAGACAAATAGACCAATGGAATAGAATTGAAGACCCAGAAATGAACCCACACACCTATGGTCACTTGATTTTTGACAAAGGAGCCAAAACCATCCAATGGAAAAAAGATAGCATTTTCAGCAAATGGTGCTGGTTCAACTGGAGGGCAACATGTAGAAGAATGCAGATCGATCCATCCTTATCACCCTGTACAAAGCTTAAGTCCAAGTGGATCAAGGACCTCCACATCAAACCAGACACACTCAAACTAATAGAAGAAAAACTAGGGAAGCATCTGGAACACATAGGCACTGGAAAAAATTTCCTGAACAAAACACCAATGGCTTATGCTCTAAGATCAAGAATCGACAAATGGGATCTCATAAAACTGCAAAGCTTCTGTAAGGCAAAGGACACGGTGGTTAGGACAAAACGGCAACCAACAGATTGGGAAAAGATCTTTACCAATCCTACAACAGATAGAGGCCTTATATCCAAAATATACAAAGAACTCAAGAAGTTAGGCCGCAGGGAAACAAATAACCCTATTAAAAAATGGGGTTCAGAACTAAACAAAGAATTCACAGCTGAGGAATGCCGAATGGCTGAGAAACACCTAAAGAAATGTTCAACATCTTTAGTCATAAGGGAAATGCAAATCAAAACAACCCTGAGATTTCACCTCACATCAGTGAGAATGGCTAAGATCAAAAACTCAGGGGACAACAAATGCTGGCGAGGATGTGGAGGAAGAGGAACACTCCTCCCTTGTTGGTGGGATTGCAAACTGGTACAACCATTCTGGAAATCAGTCTGGAGAATCCTCAGAAAATTGGGCATTGAACTGCCTGAGGATCCAGCTATACCTCTCTTGGGCATATACCCAAAAGATGCCCCAACATATAAAAAAGACACGTGCTCCACTATGTTCATTGCAGCCTTATTTATAATAGCCAGAAGCTGGAAAGAACCCAGATGCCCTTCAACAGAGGAATGGATACAGAAAATGTGGTACATCTACACAATGGAATATTACTCAGCTATCAAAAACAACGACTTTTTGAAATTCGTAGGCAAATGGTTGGAACTGGAAAACATCCTGAGTGAGCTAACCCAATCACAGAAAGTCATACATGGTATGCACTCATGATAAGTGGCTATTAGCCCAAATGCTTGAATTACCCTAGATGCCTAGAGCAAATGAAACTCAAGACGGATGATCAAAATGTGAATGCTTCACTCCTTCTTTAAAAGGGGAACAAGAATACCCTTGGCAGGGAAGAGAGAGGCAAAGATTAAAACAGAGACTGAAGGAACACCCATTCAGAGTCTGCCCCACATGTGGCCCATACATATATAGCCACCCAATTAGACAAGATGGATGAAGCACAGAAGTGCAGACTGACAGGAGCAGGATGTTGATCGCTCCTAAGAGACACAGCCAGAATACAGCAAATACAGAGGCGAATGCCAGCAGCAAACCACTGAACTGAGAATAGGACCCCCGTTGAAGGAATCAGAGAAAGAACTGGAAGAGCTTGAAGGGGCTCGAGACTCCATATGTACAACAATGCCAAGCAACCAGAGTTTCCAGGGACTAAGCCCCTACCCAAAGACTATACATGGACTGACCCTGGACTCTGACCTCATAGGTAGCAATGCATATCCTAGTAAGAGCACCAGTGGAAGGCGAAGCCCTGGGTCCTGCTAAGACTGAACCCCCAGTGAACTAGTCTATGGGGGGAGGGCGGCAATGGGGGGAGGGTTGGGAGGGGAACACCCATAAGGAAGGGGAGGGGGGAGGGGGATGTTTGCCCAGATACCGGGAAAGGGAATAACACTTGAAATGTATATAAGAAATACTCAAGTTAATAAAAAAAAAATAAACAAAAAAACAAAAAAATAAACTTATTTATGAAAAGGATAGTACTATTACTTGGTTTTATCTGAGGCGCTACAGGTGAATTTAAGCATAAGAGAGTAAGTTTATATGAATATTTACAGAATAAAAATGGGAAGATTGATAATGTCACTTTCCTAGTGTTACTTAAGAGAGTTGACCTAGAATTCTCTATGATTCTCTAAATGTGAGAATTTTAAAGAAAGGTGGGTATTTCATCATCAATCTGGCTATTTCTCTCTAGCAAAATAAACGGAAAAGTACCTAAAATCTTTCTGCCATGTACCTTATTTGAAGAATTATTCTAGATCAAAAATCCGCATTTAATTTAATTTTTTCAATAGTGATATGACATGAATGATAGGTTTTGGAAAATAGGCAGCTGGGGCAGAAAGAATTTACTTCTGTGTAGTTTAGTATAAAATAACTGACAAATGTTACATTTGACAATTAATTTAAGTGTTTTAAAATTTATGTTTCTCAAGACATTCAACGTAGTTATTACTATATTAACTATTATCTCCAATATTATTAGTAACATGGTAAAATATGAGTACACATGATTACCTTTTGCAAAGTTTTGATATACATGGAAGCCTTATCATATTTTTAAAAGAAATTTTGTATCCATTAGGATTTGTAAAATGCTTTTGTACCAATACAAATGCATTTAATGTTCTAACCTTCTTTCCAACAAACTCTCCATTTGTCTAAACATAAATTTTGTTTGAAAAACATCCCATCCACAAGTACGAAGACAGCTTCACTATGAATTATGGTGTTTAGAGTATTCAAAATAAGATTGATCATTGCTGGCCCCAGGATTAATGGCACATTTTTTTCTGCAGAACAGATTTGCTAAGTTTAGTTATGGCACTATTAGAAGCCAACAGTCATTTGGGATTTTTAATTATGTTCTGGAAAGCCAATAAGTTTACCATATTCTGCTGCCTTTTTTTTTTACAGTAGCCATAGACAATTGGACATAGGTACATGACCACCATTTGTATACATAAATCATGGCCAGCATGAAGGTTGGGAAGGTATAAAGTTGACTCAGCACAGTGTTTATAGAAAGTCTACTGGTATATTGAGTTTTTCTTTTAAAGCAATAGCTAAGGTTTGAACTTTGTGTCTATAAAGTTATCTTATCACTTGCAACCACATCTAGCATGCAAATTTATGTTTCAAAACTTCCATAATCTCACTATACAACCCTAATTCACTAAAAAAAAAAAAAACTTTACTTTGATAGGCACAATTGTGAAGTATAAGTTTGTGTTTTCTTTATGTGAATTTTTTCTACATGAATTCCTTTTCTCTTTTAAAGATATTTGTCAAACTGTTTGTCTGGTGGATTAAATACACCATGTATGGATACATTGCTCATGTATCCATATAAAGAATGGGTGGTGTCCTGATGGAGCATCTAGTTAAAGGCTTGTGATTTGTGGTCCCTTCCAGATTTCTGATGTTGTGTATGAAAATAATTATTTGAAAAAAATGTTTTTCTCAGATTTAAACCATTTTTTCTATTCAGAAATAATTGAAATCTATATGCTGGAGAAAATTGCATCAATAATATATGATGCTATTGAAACTGGATAACTGTGTGTACAGGAATTATACTAAATTTATTTCTATCATCCCACACAAAACTCATTTCCAAATGGATCAAATAATTCATCTAAGATCAGATAGAATGAACCTATTTGAACTCATGGTACAGAAAAGGAGTTTCTGAACAATATCTTGGTGGTGCAGTAATTAAGATAAAAAGTAAAAGAAAAAAAACAAATCAAAAATCTAATGACACCACAACAAAGGTTCTGTACAAAAAAGAACACCATAATTCAAAGTGGCAGGCTACAGGATGAAAAAAATATTTATCAGTTTTACATCTTATAGAGGATTAGTGTATAGAGTACAGAAGGAACAACAACAAAACCCTGAACATCAAGAAAAATTAAATTTTAGACTACATAACTAAATATAAAGTTCTCAAAAGATAAAACACAAATGGCTGAGAAACACTTTGCGACACTTAGAATCTATGGACATTAAAAAATTGAGATTGTTTAATGACAACAGCATGGGATAATAACACTAAAAGGAGTGGTAGTTGCACATATACTTTGGTGGGAACCAACAGCTCTCTAATTGGACTTAAGATCTGCTCCAGAAAAAAGAAACCATTTCTGGTACTAGAAACCTACCTAACTTCTCAGGGCCAGTGGCCCCTAGGTATTGGAGGAAAACCTATAGCCACTCTTTTACTAAAGAAGCATAACCCCTGTCTTAGTCATGGTTTCTGTTCCTGCACAAACATCATGACAAAGAAGCAAGGTGTGGAGGAAAGGGTTTATTTGGCTTACACTTCCACATTGCTGTTCATCACCAAAGGAAGTCAGCACTGGAATTCAAGCAGGTCAGGAAGCAGGAGCTGATGCAGAGGCCATGGAAGGGTATTACTTACTGGCTTGTTTCCCCTGGCTTGCTCAGCTTGTTCTCTTATAGAACCCAAGACTACCAGCCCAGGGACAGCACCACCCACAATGGGATGGATTCTCCCCCCTTAATCATTAGTTGAGAAAATGACTTACAGCTGGGTCTCATGGAGGCATTTCCTCAACTGAGACTCCTTTCTCTGTGATAACTTCAGCTGGTGTAAAGTTGGCACACAAAACCAGCTGGTACAAATAACCCCTTGTCAACTTAACACACAAACACATCACTATTAAAGCTCAATGCTTATTTTCTTATTCATCCCCAAGATCAATAACTTTAAGAGTCTCATAATCTTTAGATATTGAAACTTCAAACCCTTTAAAATACCCAGTGTCTTTTGAAATTCAAAGTTATTTTAAAATTCAGTTTTTTTAACTGTGAACTCCACTAAAATACTGTCTTACTTCAAGATGGAAAAATAGCAGGGTGCAGTCACAATCAAAATCAAAATCAAAATACAACTGTCTTATGTCTGGGATTCACTCAGGATCTTCTAGGCCCCTCCAAGGGCATAGGTCACTTCTGCAGCTCTGCCCTTTTGTAGCACACACTTTGTCTTCGAGGCTCCAGGTACCTGTACTCCAATGCTGCTTCTGTTCTTAGTGATCACCCCATGGTACTGGCATCTCCAAATACTGCTGTCTCCTGCTGCAACTAGACTTCACCAATAGCCTCTCATAGACTCTCTTCATGGTGCCAAGCCTGAACTTCTTTGCATGACCCCTTCAGTCATGGGATATCAATTGCAACTGAGGCTGTACCTTCACCAATGGCTTTCCATGGCCTCTCACAGTGCCCAGGCTCAGCTGCTCTTCATGACCCATTCATGACTTCAAACCAGTACCACCTGGTTGACTCTTACACACTACCAAGTCCAGCCACAGCACAAGGTGTAGCCTTGGCTTTCTCTGGAACACAGCATCTATGGGCTCTCAGAAAAGTCTTCCCAGAAGATTTCACATCAATGATGCTGGTCTCTTCTTAGTCATCACTAATTTCTTAGCTCCCGCTGACTAGCATCAATAGCCCCAGTAATGCAAAGATCCACTATAGTAGTTCTTGTATCTTGTTTATCAGAGCTGATTCTTTAGCCCCAGGTAACCAAAAGAACAGATCTGTCACAATCAAAATACCAGCAGCCCTGACAAGAGTCTTTAATCTTCCTTCTGAAATTTTACAACCTAGGGCTCCATCTTCTGCACTATTCTCAACATTATCTTCTAAGCTCCTACACAGCATCCCACAGAGGTCTTAATATCCCACTGGCTCTTCTAGCTCCAAGTTCCAAAATTCTTCCACAGTCTTCCCCAAAACATGGTCAGGTTGTCACAGGAATATCCCACTCCCAGTAATAATTTGTCTTAGTTAGGGTTTCTATCATGACCAAGAAGCAAGTAGGGGAGGAAAGGGCTTATTCAGCTTACACTTCCACATTGCTGTTCATCACCAAACGAAGTCAGGACTGGAATTCAAGAAGGTCAGGAAGCAGGAGCTGATGCAGAGGCCATGGAGGGATGTTAATTACTGGCTTGCTTCCTCCTGGCTTGCTCAGTTAGCTTTCTTATAGAACCCAAGACTACCAGCCCAGGGACAACACCACCCACAATGCGCTGGGTCCTCTGCCCTTGATCACTAATTGAGAAAATGACTGACAGCTGGTTCTCATGAAGGCATTTCCACAACTGAGGCTCCTTTTTCTGTGATAACTCCAGGTTGTGTCAAGTTGACACACAAAACTAGCCAGTACAACCCATAACAATAAACAGTTATCCTTATGCCCACAGATGACAAATACTTTTTAAAACATTTTCAACCTGCTTAGCCAATAGGAGAATGTAAAATTAAAACTAATTTGAGATTTGATTTTGGTCAAGTTAGAATGGGAAAGATCTACAAAACAAATTACAACATATGCTAGTAAGGAAAACTTATTCATTGTTGCTTAAGACAATCAGTACTAACTGATATATCCATTTCGGAAATCAGTATGGATTTTCCTCAAAAAGATGAAAATTCATCTATCCCAAGATCAATGAAGCTCTTAGACACAAAGGATTATATACCCAAAGCATTATACATTTTACCACAGAAATGGTTGCTCACATTCACTGATGCTCTGTTCACAATATCCATAATTGGAAACTTCTTAGATGTCCACAAACTTAATGGAAAATATTCATGTAAACAGATGTAACTAGAAAAACATCATTCTGAAGTGAGTCCTTATGAGGCAGATCTTTCCAAATTCTCACAATTATCTACTGATCCTTTATTTTTTAATTTTATTCCTTTTAATTTAATTTAATTTTATTTTTCTTCACTCCAGATTTTATGCCCCTCCTGGTCCACCATCTGACACTTCCACATCCCATAATTCCCCTCCCCCATCTCCACGAGGCTATCCACACCCCACCTCCCCACCTGACCTCTAAACTCCCTGGAGCCTACAGTTTCTTGAGGGTTAGGTGTATCTTCTCAGATTGAACCCAGACCCTGGAGGCCTCAACTGTACATGTGTTGGAAGACTCATCTCAGCTGGAATATGCTGCCTGGTTGGTGATCTAGTTTTTGAGAGACCTCTGGAGTGGAACTAGAAAATATCCTGAGTCAGGTAACTCAGACCCAAAAGGATAAGCATGAACTGCCAAAAGGGAAATGGAGAAGAACTTGAGGAAAAGATGGTCCAGCAATAGGCCCAAAGGGGGATCCAGATCAAGGGGTGGCCCCAAGATGTGATACCATTACTGGAGTTATGGGACACTCACAGAAAGGGATCTATTATGACTGCCTTCTGAAAGACACAACAAACAGCTGAAAGTCAGATGCAGGTATTTGCACCCAACCAATAAACAGAAGTTGCTGATCTCTCTGGTTGAATTAGGGAAAAGCTGGAGGAAGCTTAGGAGGAGGGCAACCCTGTAGGAGAACCAGCAGTCTCAATTAACCTGGACACCCGAGATCTCTCAGACATTGGATCACCAACCAGGCAGCATACACCAGCTGAGATGAGGCCCCCAATACATATACAGTTGAGGACTCCCAGGTCTGGGTTCAGTAAGAGAAGATTCACCTAACCCTCAAGAGCATGGAGGCCAGGGAGTTTAGAGAAGCTGAAAACAACTCAGATGTCCCTTGATAGAAGAATGCATACAGAAAATGTGATTCATTTACACAATGGAACTTTACTCGGCTATTAAGAGCAATGACATCCTGAATTTTGCCAGCAAATGGATGGAAGTAGAACATATCATCCTGAGTGAGATAATTCAGACCCAAAAGGACATCCACGAAATGCAGGGATGGAAATGGAGAAGATCCTAAGGAAAAGAAAGCCCAGTAACAGGTCTAAAATAAGATCCAGCTCAAGAGGAAACCCCAAGGCATGACACTATTACTGAGGCTATATAGAGTGCTCAAAAAAGGGACCTATCATGATTACCCTCTGAAAGACCCAACAAGCAGCTGAGAGTCACATCCATATATTTGCACTGAACCAATGAACAGAAGCTGCTGACCCCTGTGGTTGAATTAGGGTAAAGCTGGAAGAAGCTGAGGAGGAGGGTGACTTCTTAGGAGGACCAGTAGTCTCAACCAACCTGGACCCCCAAGATCTACTGATCCTTTAACAGAGTATACTTTAATTATTCAAGAAATAACAAGACCCTTTATAGATTATTAGTTAGTTGATATAAAAAAAGTTAGTGTTCTTTAGTGCTCACTCTTAAAAACTATTGCTCTTGCAAACATGCCAATGCAGATACTTCAGAATTAATTGGATAAAACATTTGGACAAGGTCATTGTGTAAAAGAACAAGATTATCAAAATAAATAAGACTGGGGGCTGGAGAGATGGCTCAGCGGTGAAGAGCACTGACCGCTCTTCCACAGGTCCTGAGTTCAATTTCCAGCAACCGCATGGTGGCTCACAACCATCTATAATGGGATCCGACACCTTCTTCTGGTGTGCATGAAGACAGCTACAGTGTACTCATAAAATAAATAAACCTTAAAATAAATAAATAAGATTGTTTTATATTTTCACTTAAACTTTAAGATAATTTTAGGAAGTATAGACCAAAAATGTGCAAATGAACAACATAAAATTCAACTGTGTTAGGTGGTATGACTTTAGCCAGCTAGTGAGCATTACAAAAGCTTTAATAAAGAAAAGAAGCAAGTTATATACATTGATTAGAAAAACAACCTAACATACAAATAAAACATTAAATAAAAAGGCATTTAATTACATACCATAATTTTTTCATGTAATTGCAAAAATGAGTAATAATTGAGAGAATGGGATACTAAAATTTGAGGACATCAGAGGAATATGTGAAAATGTATAATATACTTTATATTGAGAACTTGTTGGGTGCCATAGTAGGGAAGGTTAACTTTTTCTTATTAAATTACTTATGTTTGTATGGACATCTTTAAGTGCAAAAGTGTTCTATTTCTTTCATTCAGTTTTTGATAAGCGTTTGTGTCTTAGTACAAATCTCTATGCCTGTGATAAAATATCATGTCAAAAGCAACTTTTATTTCCTTTTTATTATTTAATATTTTTTACAGTGAAGTCTGTATCCCCCTCCCTGTTGCCCTCTCACTGTTTCATATAGCCCATGTTTACAAGAAGAATTCCTCCTCCCCCTCTCCCACCATTCCTGATCTTCCCACTCCTTGGTCTCTTGAGGGTTAGGAGCATCTTCTCTCACTGACTCAATACCCTGCAGTCCTCTGCTCTATATGATTTGGGGACCTCATATCAGGTGTATGCTCCCTGGTTGGTGGCTCAGTGTCTGAGTGATCTCAGGGCGGGGGAAGGGGTCCAGGCTAAATTGAGACTGCTGCTCCTCCCAGAGCCCTCCTCCTCAGCTGCTTCCAGCTTTTCCCTAGTTCAACCACAGGGGCCAGCAGCATCTGTCCATTTCTCCTGTCTGTGAGCACACTATAGCATCAGTAACAGTGTCAGGCCTTGGGGCCTCCCCTTGAGCTTGAATCTTATTTGGGCCTGTCACTGGACCTCCTTTCCCCAGGCTCTTCTCCATTTTTGACCCTGCAGTTCTTTTAGACAGGAACAATTATGGGTCAGTTATTGACTGCGGGATCACAACCCCATCTCTCCACTTGAGGCCCTGCCTTTCTAATGGAAGTGAACTCTACAAGTTCCCTCTCCCCACTCTAGGGCATGTCACCTTCCCATTGAGTCCTGACAGTCTCTCATCACCCAGGTCTCTGGTACATTCTAGACCCCCCAACCTCCTACCTCCCAAGGTTGCCTGTTTCAATTCTTTCTGCTGGCACTCAGGGCTTCAGCAAAGGGAACCCCCTTCCCCTAATAGCTGACCATGTTTTCCTCTTCCCCTCCCTGTCCCCTTTGCCACCCAGGTCCCTCCCCACACCCCACAATCTTTCTTCTCCCTCTCAGGTGAGATTGAGGCATCCTTACATGGGCTCTTCAGCTTGTTTACCTTCTTGAGTTCAGTGGATTGTATCCAAAGAAAAGGGTTTATATAACATTTCATGAAGTATTCCGACATGGCTGATATGGCAGGAGCTCAAGGCAAAACAAATGCAAAGGCCATAGAGAAGTATTTCTTATTTGCTTGTTCTTTCTCTTGGCTTCGTCAGCCTGATTTTTCATAGATGATCAGTCCTGAGTGGCACTTCCCAGTGGAAGGCAGAGCCTCAAGTGAACTTCCCAGTGGCACTTTGTCATCAATCATCAGTCAAGGAAATGCTATATACAGTCATCTACAAGACAATCCTGTGAATATATTTTTTCAATTATTTCTTGAACTCATGTAACTCTAGATGATGTCATTGATATCAATCTATCCATCACTGAATGGCTCCAGTGTATGCGTACCATTCAAAATTGACTCAAAAAAAGAAAAAGAAAAAGAAAAAATTTCAGACCAATCCCTCTTATGAATATTGATGCAAATCAATTTGTCAGCTTCTCAGAAAATTTAGACACAACTATACTACTCCTGGCCATATACCAAAGGGATACCCCACTATACCACAAGAACCCTTGCTCAACTATGTCATAGCAAGCAGCTTCATTCAGAACAGCCAGAAACTGAATCAACCTAGATCTTCCTCAACTGTAGCTTGGATAAACAAATGTACATTTACACAATAGAATACTAATCACCTATTTAATACAATAAATATACCATGCAATTTGCAGGCAATTTGATGAAACTAGGAAATATTATCCTGAGTAAAGTATACTAAATACAAAAACAACATATGTTATGTATAAACTTATAGGTGGGCATTAGCCATAAAGTACAGAATAATCATGCTACAATCTACAGACCCAAAGAAACTAAGTAAAAAGAGGGCCCAAGGGAAGATATGTGAACATCGCTAAGAAAGAAAACAAAATACCCCCCATATTAATCAGAGATAGATGTAAGTAGGGAAAAGTTGTAAAGGGGGAAGAAGAATAGGGGATAGGGTTTGGGAAGAAGCGAAGCAGAAAAGGGCAGATAGTGAGGATTGAAAAGAGTTGGCGGCATTTCTTAGGCTAGCTGAAGATCAGGAAGTCTATTGGGGTGACCCTAGTTGAGACTTCTACCAGCAGGGAATATGGAGAGTGAAGTGGCCACCTCCTGTAACCAGGCATAAAGTTCAGTGGAGGGAGACATCAACCCACCCTCAAAACATTTGACTCAAAGTGTGTCCAGCATACAAGATGTGCAGGGATAAAGATGGAGAAGAGACTGAGGAAACAACCAACTTGATTGGCCCAACTTGAGACATATGCCGTTGAAGAGAGTCAACCCCTGACAGTATTAATGATACTCTGCTATGATTGTAGATAGAAGCCTAGCATAAAATTTCAGCATTATCAAGTTTTTATAGTTCAGTGGTACTTCATCTTATATCTTAGAAATGACATTCATGAATTGTAGAATAGTTATAGACTTAAAGTAAAGGAGGTTAAAGTCAGTGTAATGGCCAATCTTGATTGTCAACTTTGACCAGATCTAGAATCAACTAAAACTCAAACAGTTGAGCATATCTCTGAGGGATTACTTTTCATTGGATCATTTGAGATCTGGAGACGTACCCTAAATCTGGCTAAACATTCTGGTGGCAGCCTACTTAAAAGCCATAGATGACAGAGATTTTTGATTTTTGCCTGCTTGCCTTGAATTTCACTGGCAAGTTCATTCATCTCTTCATTGGTATTTAAACCTATTTCTTTGGAATTCCAACCTACACTGAAGTCCAGCTGAAACATCCACCTTTATGAACTTGTTTTCAGTAAATATGAGGCTAATCTACAATTTGCATATTTTAATTAACCTAGAAGACCATTCTATACCAGACATTCTACCATGACACATTCCAAAGACTGAATATTAATTGGATTTTTTTCTCTTTCTACCAGAATACAGCCATTATTAGATTAGCCAGAATCTTACATATTATGAGATATTCTAACAAATCATATTTATATGTATAATTAATGTGACATTCATGTATTATTTTTGAAATTATAACATTTCACCCTTCCCTTTTCTCCCTTCAAATACTCCAATGAATTCTACCTCTCCCTGCCAAATAAAATTAATGTCTTTAAAAAAACTAATATTTGTTCTATGCAACTCAGTTCATATAATGTTGTAATCAGTTCAGTCCTTATAATGCCATTTTTATGTATGTTTTCAGGACTGATATTTGGCATAATATTACATTATTTCTGAATATGCATATTTATGGACAAATCTCATCAATTTTCTCATTATTGCTTGCATGCTTGTCAATTAAGATTATATTGATAGAATGTTACATAATGTAGGCAATTTAGTGATACTTTCTTTAAAAATACAAATTATCAAAGGCTGGGGAAAGTCTGAAGAGATGACTAAGCCAGTAAAACTGGGTAAGAATTATGTTACCAGCATCCACATGGGGAGGTTCACAACTACCTATAATCAGCACCAAATGAATTGAAGAAGTTTTTCTGGTCTCAAAAAATAAAAGCATACATGTATACTTTTACACTTTACACACACACACTTGTACATACACACTCACACTCATGAATATACATATGCATGAATAAAAATAAAATAAAACTTTATAAAAGAGAAAGGCTGTAAGTATAGCTCAGTTGTACAATGTATGCATAGAAGACAAGGGTCTCTTACCGGTTTTAACATTCCCAGAGGAAAAATTATTTTTGTTATAAAACAAACAGCATCAAGATATAAAGAGATTGTTAATATAAATATTTGAGGAGTAAATGAGACAAAAAGAAGAAAAGCACTGTGGATTAAAGTCATATAGCAAAACATAAAGAAATATACTTAAAGATACATTTTCTAACTATGGATGTAAGCCCCAAGGTGCTAAGAGGAGAGTCTGGGAGTGTGAATACAAGAAACTCTCTACTGATTGGTACAAACTGTTAAACGTGGGCTGAAATTAATTTTTCTTGTTCTCATTTTGTTTGGTCCAAACTTAAAGATCTTTACAAAAACAAAACAAAGACATGGAAAAGGAGTTGTGAGGAAAAAGTATATGTTATAAAAGTGGGTAAAAGGAGTCATGCAAACCTTGAGGAAGTAAAAGGTAGGCCAAAAGCACACAGTACTTGACTTTTATGGAAAACAGGGAAAAGAGAGCTGAGAAATAGCAATATAACTATTAGAAAATAGATCAAAAAATAGTATCTAGTAAAGATTATCACTTACAGCAGGATTTCCTTGCCAGAATGCTTATATTTTAAGAACTTTATGACATATTTTAACAAGATATGACATATGACAACTTTTTACATTCTGGAACCGGAGGAGAACATGAAAATAGAAGACCAATGCCATATTAAAGTGACATTTTCCCATATTACTTCATCTCTCATTTATTTATTATTCACTACACCTAGTTTTACTTCCTGCATATCATATATCACCAACAAGGGTAATTTTTTGCTAAACCTTATCTCGCTAGAACATATTCTATTAAACAGGCCTTTTTTTTCCTGGTAACTACTGCTTTAGCTTTATCTATTCATCCAGTAGCTAACAGAGTATGCTAGCCACACTTAATAAATGTTAATTTTTTTTGGATATTTTATGTTAACATTTCAAATGTTAGCAGTTTTTTTTTTGGATTGGATATATTTCTTTATTTACATTTCAAATATTATTCCCTTTCCCGGTTTCCTGTCCATAAGCTCCCTATCCCCTCCCCCACCCACATAACCCACTTTCCCCTTACAACTCCCACCCCCGACGTTCTCCTGTACTGGGGGTCCAACCTTGGTAGGACCTTCCATTGGTGCCCAACCAGGCTATTCTCTGCTACATATGCAGCTGGAGCCATGAGTCAGTCCATGTATAGTCTTTGCATAGTGCTTTAGTCCCTGGAAGCTCTGGTTGGTTAGCATTGTTGTTCTTATGGGGTTGCAAGCCCCTTCAGCCCTTTGAATCCTTTCTCTAATTCCCCCAAACGGGGTCCCGTTCTCAGTTCAGTGGTTTGCTGCTAATGTTCACCTCTGTATTTGACATGCTCTGGTTCTATCTCTCAGGAATCATTTACATCCGGTTCCTGTCAGCATGCACTTCTTAGCTTCATCAGTGTTATCTTGTTTGGTGGCTGTATATAAATGGGACACATGTGGCGCAGGCTTTGAATGGCTGTTCCTAGAAGTCCAGTGCACTATCCATTATGCAACAGAGTCAGGTGATATTGTTGCTTGTAACCTTAGTTGCCCACACAAGGATTTTGGAGAGAGAATTTTTAAGGAGATGTGAAAAACAATATTCAAAATAATATTTTTAGAAGATAGCACTCTTGTAAAAACATAGAACATACTATAAAAGAAAATTAGGGACATAGCTTAATTGAAATAATATAGAATTTTATAGACCCCCACATAAAAATAGCTTATGAAATATAGAATTTAAGAGTAACTAAAATTAGAAATTACTTTTTTTTGTCCTTCTTGTGAAACAATGAATTTTTTTGAAGTATTTACAACAAGATGGAGGAAGGGTTCCCTGAGTAAGCAGCCAAACTTCCACCTCAACACTGATGATAGCTCATGAAAGCTGTACCCCTACAACATCTTATATCTTATGAATTTTGTTGAATTTCTCAGCTTTGTACGGTGTATTGCCTTTCTCAGTTTTATGAATCTTCTTGTTCCCCTCAGAAAGAAATGTTTAAATTCAGAAGAAATAAATATATTGCTTACAATTCTGAAGACAGGACAGTACAGATTCAGGAACTGGAAGATTTAATACCTGTTCAGGGCTAATTTTATCATTCATAGGAAGGTATCTTTTCTCTAAATAGCCTAGAGAGCAGGCTTGATTTAGAAATTATGTAAACAAAGTATATGTCTTAATTAATCTGTTCTGTCAGATTACTGAGATAAGATCTAAATAAAGGGCAGATCATATATAAGAAAACGACATTTTTCCTTCATGATTGTAAATATATATGATAGAAAAAATTGTTCATTTAAGAACATTCATTTTTGTTTGTTTCTGTTTGTTGTTGTTTCTTTTATTTATTTATTTATTTATTTATTTATTTATTTATTTATTTATTTATTTTAATTTTACACTCCAGATTTTGTTCCCCTCTTGGTCCACCCTCTACTGTTCCACATCCCATACCTTCTCACCTCACCCCACCCAGTCCCATAATGATGTCCCCACCTCACCCTTCCCACCAGATTTCTATATTTCCTGGTGCCTCCAGTCTCTGGAGTGTTAGGTGCATCTTCTCTGACTGATCCCAGACCCAGGGGTTCTCTGCTGTATATGTGTTGGAGCACTCATCTCAGCTGTTTCAGGCTGCCTGGTTGGTGAACCAGTGTCTGAGAGATCTCGAGATTTTTTTTTATAAATTTATGCATTTTTATAAAATTGAACTGTGGAATATGAAGTAAATTCAAGACGTTAGGAATGGCTTTGCTAGAGATTAATCAGAATTGATTCTAATCCTTCAGGCATGACTAACGGGGTTTCATATGGAATCTCATTGAGTATGCTCTATTGTATAATCAAGCAATTTTTTTGGATAATTTTATTTACATTTCAAATGTTATTCACTTTCACAATTTCCTGGACATAAACATTCTATCCCATCACCTTTCCCTTCTTCTACAAGGGTGCTCACTTCCCCATCTACCCAATTCATGCCCCCGACATTCCCCTATACTCGGCGTCCAACCTTGGCAGGACCAAAGAATTCTCCTTATATTGAAGCTTTTGTTGGTTGGCATTATTGTTCATATGGGGTCTCAAGCCCCTTCAGCTCTTTTAATCCTTTCTCTAATTCCACCAATGGATGTCACATTCTCAGTTCAGCGTTTTGCTGCTAGCATTTGCCTCTGTACTTGACATACTCTGGCTGTGGCTCTAAGGAGACAGCTATATCAGTTCCTGTCAGCATGCACTTATAGCTTCATCAATCTTATCTAGTCTGGTGACTGTGTGTGTGTGTGTGTGTGTGTGTGTGTGTGTGTGTGTGTGTGTGTGTGTTTGCGTGTGTGTGTGTATATATATATATATATACATATATATATATGTACACACACACACACACACACACACATATATATATATATATATATATATATATATATATATATATATATATATATATATATGGCATATGTGGGGCAGGCTCTGAATGGCCTTTCCTTCAGTTGATTCTCCAAACTCTCTGCTCCATATCCTCTGCTACAATGTTTTTGTTTGCCCTTTTAAGAAGGATTCAAACATCCACACTTTGGACATCCTTCTTCTTGAGCTTCATGTGGTCTGAGTATTGTATCTTGGGTGATTCGAGCTTTTGGGCTAATATCCACTTATCAGTGAGTTCATAGCATCTGTGGGTCTATTTTTTCTTGTGATTGTGTAACTTCACTTAGGATGATGTTTTCTAGTTCCATCCGTTTGCCTATGAATTTCATGAAGTCATTGTTTTTGATAGCTGAGTAATATTTCATTGTGTAGATGTACCACATTTTCTGTATCCATTCCTCTGTTGAAGGGCATCTGGGTTCTTTCCAGCTTCTGGCTATTATAAATAAGGCTGGCATAAACATAGTGGAGCATGTGTCTTTGTTATATGTTGGAGCATCTTTGGGTATATGCCCAAGAGAGGTATAGTTGAGTCCTCAGGTAGTGCAATGTCCAATTTTCTGAGGAACCTCCAGACTGATTTCCAGAATGGTTGTACCAGTCTACAATCCCACCAACAATGGAGGAGTGTTCCTTTTTCTCCACATGCTCACCGGCATCTGCTTTCATCTGAGTTTTTATCTTAGCCATTATGACTGGTGTGAGGTGAAATCTCAGGTTTGTTTTGATTTGCATTTTCCTGATGACTAAGGATGTTGAGCATATCTTTAGGTACTTCTTAGCCATTTGATATTCCTCAGCTGACAATTCTTTGCTTAGCTCTGTACCCCAGTTTTTAATAGGGTTATTTGACTCTCTGGAATCTGACTTTTTGTGTTCCTTGTATATATTGAGTAATAGCCCTCTATTGGATGTAGGATTGGTAAAGATTTTTCTCAATCTGTTTGTTGCAGTTTTGTCCTTATGACAATATTCTTTGCCTTACAGAAACTTTGTAATTTTATGAGGTCCCATTTGTTGATTCTTGATCTTAGAGTATAAGCCATTGGTGTTCTGTTCAGGAAATTTTCCCCAGTGTCCGTGTGTTCCAGGGTCTTCCGCATTTTTCTTCAATTAGTTTGAATGTATCTGTTGTTTGTTTGTTTGTTTGTTTGTTTGATATTTGTTATTATTTTTTTATTTTTGTGGAGTTCCTTGATCCACTTGGACTTGAGTTTGTACAGGATGATAAGAATGGATTGATTTGCATTGTTCTCCATGATGATCTCCATTTGAACCAGCACCATTTGTTGAAAATGCTATTTTTTACCCACTGAATGGTTTTAGCTCCGTTGTCAAAGATCAAGTGACTATAGGTGTGTGGGTTCCTTTCTGGGTCTTTATTTCTATTATACTGATCTTCCTGCCTGTATCTGTACCTATACCATACAGTTTTTATCACTATTGCTCTGTAATGCAGCTTGAGGTCCGGAATTTTGATTGTCCCAGAAGTTCATTTAAAGTTAAGAATAGTTTACACTATCCTGGGTTTTTCTTATTTGATACGAATTTTCAAAGTTCTCCTTCTAACTCTATGAAGAACTGAGTTGTAATTTTGATGGTAATTGCATTGAATCTGTAGATTGCTCTTGCAAAATGGCCATGTTTACTATATTAATCCCACCGATTCATGAGCATGGGAGATCTTCTTATATCCTGAGAACTTCCTCAAAGTTTTTCTTCAGAGACTTGAAGTTCTTGTCATACAAATCTTTCCCTTGCATGATTAGAGTCACACCGAGGTATTTTATGTTATTTGTGACTATTGTGAAGGGTGTCATTTCCCTCATTTCTTTCTCAGACCATTTATCCTCTATCTCAGAGGAAGGCTACTGATTTGTTCAGTTAATTTAATACCCAGCTACTTTGCTGAAGTTGTTTATCAGGACTAGTAGTTTTCGGATGGAAAACTTAAAGTCATTTAAGCATACTATTGTATCATCTGCAAATAGTGATATTTTAATATCTTCCTTTCCATTTTGTATCCCTTTGACCTCCTTTGTTGGTGAGTACTATATTGAATAAGTAGGGAGATAGTGGACAGCCTTGTACACTCCCTGATTTTAATGGTATTCCTTCAAGTTTCTCTTCATTTAGTTTGCTGTTGGCTACTGGTTTGCTGTATATTACTTGTACTTTGTTTAGGTATGAGTCTTGAATTCCTGATCTTTCCAAGACTTTTAACATAAGGTGGGTTGAACTTTGTTCAGTGCTCTTTCCACATCTAATGAGATGATCACTTTTTTGAGTTTGTTTACATAGTGGATTACATTGACAGATTTCCATATGTTGAAGCATCCCAGCATTCTTTTGAAGAAGCCTACTTGATCATGATGGACGATCCATTTGATGTGTTCTTGGATTCAGTTTATGAGAACTTTATTGAGTATTTTTGCATCAATATTCATGATGAAATTTGGTCTGAAGTTCTCTTTCTCTGTTTGCTCTTTTGGAGGTTTAGGTATAAACATAATTGTGGCTTCAAGGAATGAATTAAGTAGTGTTACTTCTGTTTCTATTTTGTGGAATAGATTGGTATTAGGTCTTCTATGAAGGTTTCATAGAATTCTCCACTAAACCTATTTGATCCTGGGCTTTTTTGGTTTTTTTTCAAGACTTTAACAATTACTTCTATTTCTTAAGGAGTTATGGGACTGTTTAGATGCTTTATCTGATTTTGATTTAATGTTGGTATCTGGTGTCTGTCTAGAAAATTGTTCATTTCATTAAGATTTTCCATTTCTGTTGAATGTAGGCTTTTGTAGTAGGATCTGATGAATTATAATTTCCTCAGATTCTGTTGTTATATCTCCCTTTACATTTCTGATTTTGTTAATTTGCATACACTCTTGGTGGCTTCTCAGTAGTCTAAGGGTTTATCTTGTTGATTTTCTCAAAGAACCAGCTCCTGGTTTTGTTGATTCTTTGTATTGTTCTTTTTGTTTCTACTTCGTTGATTTCAGCCCTGAATTTGATTATATTCTGCTGTCTATTCCTCTTGGGTATATTTACTTCTTTTTGTTCTAGAGATTTTAGTTGTGCTGTCAAGCTGCTAATGTATGCTCTTTCTGGTTTCTTTTGGAGGCATTCAGGGTTTTCTTCTTAGCACTGGTATCATTGTGTCCCATCAGTTTGAGTATGTTGTGTCTCCATTTTCATTAAATGCTAAGAAGTCTTTAATTTCTTTATTTCTTCTGTGACCAGGTTATCATTTTATATACCATTGTTCAGCTTCCCTGTGCATGTGGGTTTTCCTTTGGTATTGTTGTTATTGAAGACCAGACTTATTCCAGGATGATATGATAGGATGCATGGGCTTATTTCAATCTTCTTGTATCTGTTGAGGCCTGTTTGATAACTAATTATATAGTCAATTTTGGAGAAGGTACCTTGACATGCTGAGAAGAAGCTATATTCCTTTGTTTTAAATTGACATATTCTATAGATATCTGTTAAATCCATTTGGTTCATAACTTCTTTTAATTTCTTTTAATTTCTCTATGTCTCTGTTTAGTTTCTGCTTCCATGATCTGCCCAGTGATGAGAGGGTGTGTTAAAATCTCCTACTATTATTGTGTGAAGTTCAATATCTCTTTTGAGATTTAGTATGTTCTCTTTTAAATATATGGGTGCCCTAGCATTTGGAGAATAGATATTCAGGACTGAGATTTCATCTTTGTGGATTTTTTTCTTTGATGAATATGAAATTTCCTTCCTCATTTTTTGATAACTTTTGGTTATGTCGATTTTATTCAATATTAGAATGGCTACTCCAGCTTATTTCTTGGGACCATTTGCTTGGAAAATTGTTTTCTGAATTTTACTCTGAGATAGTGTCTTCCTATGTCACTGATGTGTTTACTGTATGGAGAAAAATTCTGGGTCCTCTTTATGTACCCAGTCTGTTAGTCTTTGTCTTTTTACTGGGGAATTAAGTCCATGGATGTTAAGCGATATTAAGGAATAGTAATTGTTTTTTCCTGTTATTTTTTTTTGTTAGCAGTGGCATTATGTTTATGTGGCTCTCTTGGTTTTGTTGCAAGCAGCTTGCTTTCTTGCTTTTTCTAGGGTGTAGTTTCTCTCCTTGTGTTTGAGTTTTCCATTATCTTTTGTAGGAATGGATTGTGGAAAAATATTGTGTAAATATGGATTTGTCATTTAATACCTTTGTTTCTCCATCTATGTTAATTGAGAATTTTGCTGGATAGAGTAGGCTGGGGTGGCATATGTGTTCTCTTAGGGTTTGTATGGCATCTGCCTAGGATCTTTATGCTTTCATAGTCTCTGGTGTGATGTGTGGTATAATTCTGATAGGTCTGCCTTTATAAGTTACTTGGCCTTTTCCCCTTACTGATTATAATATTCTTTCGATGTTTTGTGCTTTTGGGGCTTTGATTATTATGTGACAGGAGTAATTTCTCTTCTGCTCCAATCTAGTTGGTGTTCTGTAGGCTTCTTATATGTTTATGGGCATCCCTTTCTTTATGCTAGGGAAGTTTTCTTCTATAGTTTTGTTGAAGATATTACTGGCCCTTTAAGTTGGTAGTCTTTGCTATCTTCTATACATATTATCCTTAGGTTTGATCTTCTAACTGTGTCCTGTATATTCTGGATGTTTTGGGCTAG
The DNA here is from genome assembly GCF_021556685.1 of Rattus norvegicus. Classification (NCBI taxonomy): domain Eukaryota; kingdom Metazoa; phylum Chordata; class Mammalia; order Rodentia; family Muridae; genus Rattus; species Rattus norvegicus. The sequence continues at coordinate 152,479,425 of NC_141554.1, read as the reverse complement.
GAGCTTTTTGTGTTTTGCCTTTCCTTTGACTATTGTGTCAATGTTTATTATTTTATCTTCTTCACCTGAGATTTTCTTTTCTATCTCTTTTATCCTGTTGGTGATGCTTGTGTCTATGACTCCTGATCTCTTTCCTAGGTTTTCTATTTCCAGTGTTGTCTCCTTTTGTGATTTCTTTAGTGTTTCTATTTCCATTTTTAGAACTTGGATGGTTTTGTTCAATTTCTTCACCTCTTTGGTTGTGTTTCCTGTAATTTTTTAAAGGTATTTTTGCGTTTCCTCTTTAATGGCTTCTACTTGTTTACCTGTGTTATCTTATATTTTTGAGGGAGTTATTTATGTCCTTTTAAAAGTCCTCTATTATCATCATTAGATATGATTTAAAATCCAAATCTTGCTTTTCCAGTGTGTTTGGATATCCGTTATTTGCTTTGATGGGGAACTGGGTTCTTATGATGCCAAGTAGTCTTATTTTCTGTTGCTTAAGTTCCTGCAGTTGCCTCTTGCCATAAGGTTGTCTCTGGTGTTAGCTTGACTTGCTGTCTCTGACAGTAGCTTGACCCTCCTGTAGACCTGTGTTTCAGCTCTCCTTTATACCTGATTTATTTCAGCCAGATCTGGGAACAAAGAGCTCTGCTCTCAGTTGTGTAGGCACTCCTAGAGACTGGCTTTCAGCTCTTGGTGAAGGCAGAAACACAAACAGCCCTGCCTTTGACTGCTCCTAGGTCCCTGTGCCCAGAGGGCAGAGATGGCACTAGACGATTTTCTCTTGGGTGGGAATGTGGGCAGAGAGTAGTCTCCCCTGAGTTCTCAGGAGTATCCATACTTCTGAGGTCCAGCACTTTTCCCCACAGGATTTGGGTACAGAGTGCTGTGTGACAGGTTTACTTCTTTCCCTTGCTCAGGACAGACCAAGGAGGTTCCTGATGCTGACTGCTCCTATATTCCTGTATCCAGAGGCACTATGCAGGGCTTATTTATAATAGCCAGAAGCTCAAAAGCACCCAGATTCCCTTCAACATAGGAATGGATATAGAAAATGTAGTACATCTACACAATGGAGTACTACTCAGCTCTCAAAAACAATGACTTCATGAAATTCATAGGCAAATGGGTGGAACGAAAAAATATCATCCTAAGTGGGGTAAGTCAATCAAAAAAAAAAAACACACACACACACACAAAGTATGTACTTACTGATAAATGGATATTAGTTCAAAAGCTTACAATACCCAACATTCCATTCACGGACCACATTAAGCTCAAGAAGAAGGAGGACCAAAGTGTGGATGCTTCAGTCCTTCTTAAAAGGAGAAACAAACATATTCATAGGAGGAAATATGGAGATAATCTTTGAAGGAGAGACTGAAGGAATGGTCATTCAGGGACTGCCCCACCTGGACATTCATCCCATATACATACACCCACCAAATATAGACAATATTTCTGCAGTAAATATGTATATGCTGGCCAGAGTCTGATATAGCTGTCTTATGAGAGGCTCAGCCAGAGCATGACAAATACAAAAGGGAATGCTAGCAGCAAACCATTGAACTGAAAATGGGATCATTGGAGGAGTTAGAAAAAGGATTTAAGGAACTTAAGGGGCTTGTAACCCCTTAAAAGAACAATAATACCAACCAACCAGAGCTTCCCGGAACTAAACCACTATCCCACAACTACACATGGATAGACCCATGGCTACAGCTGCATATGTAGCAGAAAATGGCCTTCTTGGGCACCAATGGGAGGAGAAGTCCTTGGTCCTGCCAAGGCTGGAGCCCCGAGCGTAGGCGAATATCAGGGCGAGGAGTCTGTAAGTGGTGGTGTTTGGGGAGGGGGAACATCTTTACAGAAGAAGGGGAAGAGGATGGGATAGGGTATTTATGCACGGAAATCAGGAAAAGGGAATAACATTTGAAATATAAATAAAAAATATCCAAAATGAAAAAAAGAGAGAGAGAGAAAATGTGGAATTTCACAGTGAAATAACTCAGCCATAGAAAAAATGAAATCATGAAATTAGCTGTAAATACATGAAATTAAAGAAAAATCTTCCAGTGTGAGATAAAACTTTGACCCAGATAGACAAATACAGCATGCATTTACTTAAATGTTAATATTAGTGTTTAAGTTAGTGATAATCGAGCTTCACGTCAAACAACCAGAGTGGATAATTATAGTATAAGGGATTTCAGGTAGACAGCTCGATCTGTCTAGGACAGAGAAATTAGATAATTCTAAAAAGACAAGTGGTAAATGACTGGAATAGGGGTTCCAGAGGGAAGTGGAGGGAATAGAAATATGAGAGAGTGAATAGGTGGCAGAGACAGTGAAAACTAAAGGCTATTTGAGGGATAGAGCCTAATTAGAAGGGAACCTAATACAGAAGGTGTTTGCTTAAATATATACATACATATTTAAAGGCAATTAAATGAAATTGCCAAATAATGGGTGAGACATAGCTCCAGTCAGACATTTCTGTCACGAAATCACCTTCCAGTACTGGAAATGGGTTACATCACATTGAGTTGTTGTGCAAAGGTATACTGTGGGAATGCCCAAACCAGCCAAACTGTTGTTGCTAAGGCTTTTAGGTTTATCTATCTCTGTGTAAACTGACACCATACTTTTATTGCTGCAGATTGATTATGTCAAGAGCTAGAGTAGAGTGATCAATTTTCCCTAAAGAGAAATTATATAAGGTTATAAAATAGACTGAAAAACAATAGCAAAGATAATGACAAGTGTGGATAGGAAAGCGTCTCTGTCATACCTAGCAGTGAGAGCTTTGTTATATTTTGACAAGTATCTTATACATCCTAAGTGATTAGGTGAAACTCTGCTAAGCAGATCTTTGAGCAAGACTAACTTCAGAGAGATACCTAACTATGTAACTCACCTTTACTGCTATAAGACATGAAAACTGCCAATATCCCAGTTGTATTTTTGTTATTAATATTTAATTAACCTGGTGATGAAGAAATGGATCTGTGGTTAAGAACACTCTATGTTCTTCCAGAAGACCAGTATTTGTTAACAGCACCCACAGCTTAATAACAAACTATCTGTAGCTCTAGGTCCAGGGCATCTGTATGAGTTACAGTTTGTAGTGCCGTGAAGAGGCACCATAACCAAATCAATTATCATAAAGGAAAAGCATTTAATTGGGGCTGGATTACAGTTTCTGGGATTTAATTCATTAGCATCAGGGCAGGAAGCAGGACAGCACATAGGCCAACATGGATTGGAAGAGAAGTCAAGATTTCTACAACTGAATAGGGAGGTATCAGGAAAAGAGAGTGAAAACAATCTCAAAGCCTTCCCCCAGAGTAAAATACTTCCACCACCTAGGCCACATTATTCTACTCCTTATGAGCCTATGTTTTTGTATTCCAATCATCACATTCTACTCCCTAGTCTCCATAAGTTTGTAGCTATATCATAATATGAGACTGCATTCACTCCAACTTCAAAAGGCTCCACAGTCTATCAAAGTCTTAACAATATTTAAAAACTCAAAGTTTCCTTTTAACCTCATGGCAATCTCTATTATCCTATCCTCCATAAAATCAAAATAAAAAAGCGGATCACATACTTCCAATACACAATGGCACAGGATATGCAATACCATTACAAAATAAAAGAAATGAATCTTAGTAAAATATTGGACCAAAACAATACTAAAACTAGATCGGCAAACTCTAACTCTGTATCTCCATGTTTCATATCAAAATGCTCTTTAGATCTCCAACTCCTTTCAGCTTTGTTGACTGCAATATACTTACCTCTCCTTGGCTGGTTCTATTCTTTGTTAGCATGCAGCACAATGCAAACTGATCCATTCTTGTCTCCCTGTACAAAGATCAAGTCCAAGTGGACCAAGAACCGCCACATAAAACCAGGTACCCTGAATCTAATAGAAGAGAAAGTGGGGACAAGCTTCAAACATATGGGCCCAGGGGAAAATTGCCTGTACAGAATGTCAATCACTTATGCTCTAAAATCAAGAATTGACAAATGGGACCTCTAATAAAATTGCAAAGCTTTTGTAAGGTAAAGAACACTGTCAATAGGACAAAACTGTAACCAACAGATTTGCAAAAGATCTTTAACAATCCTACATCCAATAGAGAGCTAATATCCAATATATAAAAAGAACTCAAGAAGTTAGACTACAGAGAATCAAGTAACTATTAAAAATGGAGTAAACAGAGAATTCTCAACTGAGGAAACCCAAATGGCCAAGTAGTACCTAAATAAATGTTCAACATCCAAAGTCTTCAGGGAAATGAAAATGAAAAGGACACTGAGATTCTACTTCACACCAGTAAGAACGGCTAAGATGTCACTCAGGTGACAACAGATGCTGGCGAGGATGAGGGACCTGAGGACCCAGCTATACCTCTCTTGGGCATATACTCAAAAGATGCTCCAACATATAACAAGGACACATGCTCCATTATGTTCTTAGCAGCCTTATTTATAACAGCCAGTAGCTGGGAAGAACCCAGATGTCCTTCAACAGAGGAATGGATACAGAAAATATGGTATATTTACAAAAGGAATAATACTCAGCTATTTTAAAACCAATGACTTCATGAAATTTGTAGGCAAATGGATGGATGCAGAAAATATCTGGAGTGAGGTAACCCAGTCATAAAAGAAAAAAAAAAACATGGTATGTACTTACTGATAAGTGGATATTAGGCAAAGAGTTTGCAATAACCATGATACAACTCATGAACCACATGGTGCTCAAGAGGAAGGAAAACCAAAGAGAGGAAGCTTCAGTTCTATTTAGAAGGGGAAACAAAAATAATCAAGGGAAGTAGAGTATGAGAGGGACTTGTGAGGAAGAGAGGAGGGGAGGGTAAAAAAGATAGGCAAAATCAGGTATGGCAGGAGATAGCGGAGATGTACAGAGGGTCAGGAAATTGAACAGAGGTATGTAGCAATGGGGAATGGGCAACAAGGCATAGCAACCAGAAAGTCCCAGAAGCCAGAAAAGCAAGAGTTTCCCAGGACCCCACAGGTAGGACATTAGCTGAAATACCACACAAAGGGGAAGGAAAACCTGTAGAGACCATAACTAGAGGTTAAACATAGCCCCCGGTTGAGGGATGGGGCCATCCACCCATATCCAAAATTGTAACCGAGTATTGCTCCTGTCTAAAGGAAATACAGGAACAAAGAGTGGATCAAAGACTGAAGGAAAGGCATCCAAAGGCTGTCCTATCTGGGGATCCATCACACATGCAGACACCAAACCCAGACACTATTGCTGATGCCAAGAAGTGCTTGCTTACAGGAGTCTGATACTGCTGTCTCCTGAGAGGCTCTGTCAGATCCCGACCAATGCAAATGGAGATGCTAGAAGCCAAATATCCCACTGATCACAGCGACCCCAATGCAGGATTTAGGGGAAGGAATGAAGGAGTTGAAGGGGCCTTATATGGCTTCCATGGGAAGGAAAAACCTTGGTTCTGTGAAGGCTTGATGCCCCAGTGTAGAAGACTGTTAGGGTGTTGAGGCAGGAGTGGTTGATTGAGTGGATGGAGGACCACCCTAATAGAATCAGGGTAAGAGGGTACTGGATAGAGGCTTTGGAGAGTGGAAACCTGGAAAGGGAATAACATTTGAAATGTAAATAAATATAATGTCTAATTTAAAAAAATTACTTGGGTGATATTTTTTCACCTTCTTAATAAAAATATAGTATAGGTTTTTTCTAATTCCCTCTTTTTCTTACTATGTTTGTTATAGCTTCTGGTGTGAAATTTAACTTTCAGTAAAATTCGATTTAAACCTAATTTGGATATGGGAATGCCTTGCTCACTGCATTACCAAATCTTTTCCAGCCTAACACTGAGACAGGTAGAAACAAAGTTTTGTTTGGTCAAATTTGTAAAGGAAATAAATAGACTTGTAATTACATATATTCTAAAGTTGCACATTTCTCATACACTAAGTTTATATTATGGTGAATATATGCCTCAACATGTATCATAAAAAATCTAATATAATCAAATATTGTCATGTATTCTTGATTGACTAGATATCTGATTGATTCAATTTGATAAGAAAGAAATTATTTTTCTCTGTAAATTTTTCACAAGTTGAAAATTATACACAGAAATGAAAATAATTATTCGATAGTTGTAGATATAGCTTGGTGTTAGCAATCCTGCTGTGTGCACAAGTGCTCTGCTTATTTGTACCACAGGGAAACAAAGCAAATGTATTGAAAATTGAAAAGTAATGTTTAAATAGTTTTGCCAGCTTTCCACAAGTTCATAGTGCTTCTTACAGTAATACATATATATCTTAATTAGTGTTTCCATTGCTGCAAAGAGACAACATGACAAGGCATCTCTTATAAGGGAGAACATTTAATTGGGGCTGGCTTATAGGTTCTGAGGTTTAGTCCTTTATGGCAGGAAGCATGGCAATGTCCAGACAGACATGGCACTGGAGGAGCTAAGAGATCTACATCTTTTTCAGAAGTTAAACAGGAGAAAATTGACACATGGCTAAGATGAGGGTCTCAGAAGCCCACCCCCTCAGTGACACACTTCTTCCAGCAAGGCCACAGCTGTCCCAACCAGTTCACATGTCTTAATAGTGCCACTCTCTGGGCTGAGCTTATTTAAACCATCACATTCCACTCCCTTGACCCCATAGGCTTTTCCAAACACATTAGTCTATGGGGATCATACTTAGCCATAGCATAATCCAGCTTCAAAAGTCACCACAATCTATCACAATTTAAAAATATATTTAGAAGTCTAAAGTTCAAAGTCTCTTATGACAGTCATTAAATCACTTAACTGAAATCCTCTATAAAATCAAAATTTAAAAGCAGATCACATACCTCTAATATCACAGGATACAAATTATTATTCCAAAGCATAAGAATGAGGAAATATTGGACCAAACAAGACCAGAAACCAGGTGGGCAAACTCTAAACTCTGTATCTCCATATCTGATGTCAAACGGCTCTTCATATCTCCAACTCCTTTCATTTTTGTTGACAGTAACAAACTTCTTTCTCCTGGGCTGGTTCCACTCCCTGTTAGAAGCATTCCTCAGTAGGTATTCCATGGCTCTGGCATCTCCAATTCTTTGGAGACTTCCAATGCAACTAGGCTTCACCAATAGCCTCTCCTAGGCTCTCTTCATTGTGACATTCCTCAACTTCAGTCCTGGGAAATAAACTGCAACTGAGGCTGCACCATCACTAGTGACCTTCCCTGTCCTCACATAGTACCAAGCCTCAGATGGTCTTATTGAGCCTTTCATGCCTTCAAATCTAGTAACACCTGGATAATTCTTATACATTATCAAGTCCAACTGAAGGACAAGATAAAACAGCTTTTGTTTGCTCTCAGAAAACAATTTCCAGAAAATTTCACTTCAGTGATTCTGGTCTATTCTTAATCACTACTAACATTTTAGCCCCAGTTAATCAGCATCAATTGTCTAGGTAGTCAAACTACAACAATATACTTATCATTGTTTTATAAAGAATTTTTTCAAAACCTTCCATGCAAATATATCAGTTTGTCTGCCAAGGAAACCCATATTGGCTTTCATTTTCCCTAAATATCTCATACATTTAATCATGCATTTTACAAAATCTTACTCTTTAGCAAAAAGCTGCTGTTCACTATAAACAAATTTGTGATTGTGAAGCAGTACTCTCTGAGGGTGTGAGGAGATTGCCTTAGGACTGACATTAATGTCTATCACATAGTCCAAACCGTACTCAAGTATATGCAATTGTGTTGGGATGTTCTTTTCTATCTCGTTTATTTCCTTTGCATATGCCTTTCCCCATATCATGTTGATTTTTTGTGTTAAACATAGTGGTATTTTAAATTAGTCTATAAGAGAAAAAATACAACTTGTATAGGATATGCTTCCCATATAGTGTGCCAAGTTTACTCTTAAAACCCAGTATATTAGCTATGATCATAATTTTAAGTATACAATGAAGTATAGAGAAGTCATATAATTTCCCTATGATTCAGTTATTACCTAATACAAAAAGTGAAGAAGATAGGCCTACTTATCTTACAGATTTGTTGAGAGAAGCAAATGTTTATTTCAAGTACATGGGAATACCCAGTCTGCCCTAAGAGCAGCTATAAATGATTAGCACTGAATATCCTAAACTGAAATCTTACATAGATTATACACTTGGACAGAGAGGTCAGATTTATGAACAGAAAGCTTAGAATGAAGATCTGAATTAGATTCAACTGGAACTGTGTCCAACGAAAAGGCAGTTAAAAACCATGTTAGAAAGGGCGGTATAGCTTAGAGAGGGCTCTATCTACACCTACTTTACAATAATAGGAAGGACAATCAATAGGGAAAGGTAAAGATTTGTGATATATCATCTTTTGTAAAATGAATATGGTCATGGCCTAATAATAATTTTTGTTTTCCTTCTAATAGACTAAATAAATTCTACTGTATATGGCAAGACCAAATAAAGTGGAGGCAATAACCTATTTCAATGACTATGTATCTGTGTATGGTTATGTAGTGTGTTCTTCTTTCTACAGAAGAGATTCAATACATAGAAGATTGACATAACCTACTGCATCCTACCAGACCTCCACAGAAAAAGCTGCACTTCAACAACAACAGAATCACTGGTCATCCTACACACTCAAGGAAACTAAACATTATTCAATAATCTCAGAGTCAAGAAAGAAAGAAAGAAAGAAAGAAAGAAAGAAAGAAAGAAAGAATTTAAATACTTCCTATAAATCTTTGAAAATAAATACACAACACACCCCAAATTATGGAACACAATGAAAGCGGTGCTGAGTAAATTTCATAACACTAAGTGCCTCCATAAAGAAATTAATAATCTCTCTCTGTCTCCCTCTCTGTTTCTCTCTGTTTCTCTCTGTTTCTCTCTGTTTCTCTCTCTCTCTCTCTCTCTCTCTCTCTCTCTCTCTCTCTCTCCCTCTCTCTCTCTCTCTCTCTCTCTCCCAGGTTTCTCTTATGTAGCCTGGGCTTTCCTGAAACTTACTTTGGAGACCAGGCTGGCCCAGACTTTTAAACTCAGGAGGTAGAGGCTGGCAAACTTCTGTGAGTTTGAGGCTTGTCTGGCAGCCTGGTCTGCAAAGCAAGTTCAGGACAACCAGAGCTTTGTTATACAAATAAAACCAAAAAAAATTAAAAAAGAAAGGATAAGAAAGGAAGGAAGAAAGAAAGAAGAGAAGTGAAGTGAAGAGAAGAAAAAAGAAGAAAGGAATTAGTGAGATCTCACAATAGAGTATTAACTGCACACCTGGAAGCTCTAAACCAAAAAGAAGCGAATACACCCAAGAGTATATGGGAGCTACTCAAACTCAGACTGAGACTATTAAATTTGAAGGAAGAGAACAAGACAAAGAATCAATGAAACCAAGAAGGAAATTCCCTGAGAAAATCAATGGGATATACAGGCTTTTAACCAAACTAACTTCATGGCAGGGGGAAAATATCCAAATTAACATAATCAGAAATGAAAAGTGGGACATAACAATAGACACCAAAGATTAAAAAAATATCATTAGGTTTCATTTCAAAAACCTATACTCCACAAAATTGGAAAATCTAAGGTCAGACAACTTCCTCATTAGATACCATGTACTAAAGTTAAATTAAGTAATTGTGTAAACAGTCCAAAAAGTCCTATAACCACTAAAAAAATAGAAGGCACCATTGAAAGTCTTCCAACAACAACAACAACAAAAAGGACCAGGGCCAGAAAGTTTTTGTGCAGAATTCTACCAGACATTCAAAGAAGAGCTAATTCCAATACTCCTCAAACTATTCCACAAAATAGAAACTTAAGGAACATAGCCAAATTAAATTTATGAGTCCCCTATCTTCCTGGTACCTAAATCACACAAAGACTAAACCAGGAGGCAAAAATGGTCAATAAAATTCTCAGAAACGAAATTGAAGAACACATCAAAAACTTCATCCATCATGGTCAATGGAGGCTTCATCCAAGGGTTGTGGAGAGGATTCAGTATATGGTACTTTATCAAGGTAATCTACCATATAAACAAAATGAAAGAAAAAACTTATTTGATCTCATGAGATGCTGAAAAAGCCTTCAACAAAATCCATCACTCTTTCATGATAAAAGTCTTGTAGAGATCATTGATACAAGGCACGTACTAAAACACAATAAAGATATTATAGAGCAATCCAATATCCAACATCAAATTAATTGGAGAGAAACGTGAAGAAATTCCATTAAAATCAGGGAGAAAACATTTCTTTCTATACTCTCTGCATTTATTCAATATACTTGAAGTTTTGACTAGTGCAATAAGACAACTAACAGAGGTCAAGGGGGGGTATAAATTGGAAATAAAGGAGTCAAAATATCACTATTCATGAATGATATGATGGTATACATTGTTGGCCCCCAAAAATTCTACCAGAGAACTCCTAAATCTGATAAACACCTTCAGCAACGTGGTTGAATACAAATTTAACTAAAAAAAAAAAAAAATCAGTATCCCTCCTTTATACTAACGTTAAATTAACCGAAAAAGAAATTAGGGAAAACAAAAACAGAAACACCTTTCACAATAGCCAAGAATAGTATAAAAGATCTTGGTGTAACACTAAAATGCTTTTACTAATATGTAAAAGACCTATATGACAAGAACTTCAAATCTTTAAAGGAAAAATATGAAGACAAATTCAGAAGTTATAAGGGGGAGGGAAAATTGGGTTAGGGACTTTTCATAAGTGAAACCTAGAAGAGTGATAGTATTTGAAATGTAAATAAATAAAATAACCAATAAAAAATAAAATAAAATAAAGAAAAATAAATATGTATATGATTAACTTTGCAAAGTTATATAAATATGCAAATACTCTGCTTCTTTGCCTCATGCTATGAATAAGATCAACTTTTTTGACCTTCTATTAATTATGTAAATGTCTTGCCTCATTGCTTCTCCTAAAATGTAAACTATGAAGTATGAGGTCCATTTTTGTCTATAATAAATGCATATGATTCTGAATCCTATACAATTAAAAAATGGCATACAGAGCTAAGCAGGGAATTTTTAATATAGGAATCACAAATGACTGAGAACTTAAAGAAGTGTTCAACAATACTAGACTCCTCTAAAAGTACAATGTAGCATCAGTAATAGTGTCAGTTTAATTGAAGTATTGAAAGACCTAAAAAGGATGGAATTCCATAGGAAGACCAACAATATAAACTACCCTGGATCCCTGAGAGCTGTCAGAGACTAAGTTACCAACCAATGAGCATACATGGATTTGTCTGTGGCCCTTGGTACATATATAGCAGAGGACTGTCTTGTCTGGCCTCAGAGGAAGAGGGTATGCCTAATACTGTAGAGACTTTGTGCCCCAGAGAAGTGTTGGGAATGGGGAAGCACCTTCTCAGGGACAAAGTAGATAGGAAACTGGGTAAAAGGGCAATATTTGGAATGTAAATGAAGAAAACAACTAAAAAGTTACACAAGAAGATAAATGATAATCATTATTGGTTGTTAGGAATATACAAATTAAAAAACTCAGATTATGTGTGGAACAAGGGGAACACTCCTTTTTTGATGATGGGAGTACAATCTTTTTTTTCTTTTTTCTTTTTTTTTTTCGGAGCTGGGGACCGAACCCAGGGCCTTGCGCTCGCTAGGCAAGCGCTCTACCGCTGAGCTAAATTCCCAACCCCCGGGAGTACAATCTTATACAACCATTTTGTAAATCAACATGGTTGATTCTTAGGAAATAAAACAGATCTACCAGAAAACTCAGCTTTACGACTCCTTGGCATATGCCCAAAAGATACTCCAATATACCAAAAGGACACTTGCTTAACTATGTCCATATCAGCTTTATTTGTAAGAACCAGAAAATGGGAACAACCAAGTTATCCACCAACTGAAGAATGGATAAAGAAAATGTGGTATATTTGCACAGTGGAATATTATCTTAAAAAACAATGAGAGGCAAATGAATAGAACTAGAAAGACAAACAAGTTATGTACTCATATAAGTGGGTATTATTCATAAAGTACAGGATAACTATGTTACAAACCAAAAACTCAAAGAAGATGTTTGGCAAGAATGTTCCAAGAGGGGATCTTCGAATCTCCCTGAGAAGTTAAAATAGATTACACAACTTGAGTTCACTAAGGGAATGTCTTGGTGGTGTAAGGAGTGGGCATGGGAACAGTAGTGATGAGGTATGGGGAGGACAGAGGGAGAGAACACTGGTTGAGAAAACTGAATTGGGCTGGACATCTCAAGGACAATCTAGAAACCTGGGAAAATGGAATCTCCCAAAAATCCATGAGGGTGACCTTAGCTAACACTCTTAACAATGAGGATATGGAGCCTGACAGTTATGCAGTTGTGTATTCACACAACTTCTAAAATTGAACAAAAAATAATTTTATTTTAGAAGAATCTAGAAAAGCATTGATCTGTGGGTAGAAAAAGAAGAACATGTGGGGTAGTTTATTAAAATATCCAGTTGACAGACTTATAATGCTAGGTGTCCTTGATGGACTAGTACCTGGTCAGCTACCAGTTTTGGCCCAGTTAATAGTAGCACACATGAATTTCATTTTACAGTGTATACTAACATGGTCTCCAATTTTTTTCTTTTATTTCTTCTTGTTTCATATATATCACATCTCAACAAGAAGGTTCTTCTCCCTCTCCTCCTCCCAATATCTCCATGCCACATCCCCTCTCCCCAGATCCATTGATCCCCTTCCTTGGCTTTTCTTCAGAGAAGAACAGACCTTCTGGGGACATCAACCAAATGTAGGATTAAATATATATATATGGAGAGAGAGAGACTAGGTACATATCCTCATATCAAGGCTGAACACCACAACCCAGAAGGAAGAAAAAGGTTCCAAAAGCAGTCAAAGAGTAAGAGATAACTCTCACTCCCTCTCCCCAAAAGAGGTTTGATTACTCCCATAATATTCATGCTACTTATTGAGACAGGTTTCTTTATGAAACCTGGATCTCACTACTTTGTCTTAGTTGACTCTTACCAGAAAGTCTTTGGGACAGAATGACCTATTTTTCGCTAAGTATTTTATGTGGGTGTAGGGGATCTGAACTCAGGCACTCATGCTTACATGACAAGCACTTCAGTTATTAAGCCATCTCTTCAACTCATTATTGTCAAGGCAATGAGTCAATCACGTCTTTTCCATTCTTTTTGAATGACTAGGGATTGAATTTGGGTCACTCTACATGCAAGGCAAACACTCTACCACCTAACTATGTATGTACACCCCAGTCCTAACAATATTTGAAAACAACACATGCAAAATTTGGATAACATAGTATTTTAATATTATAAATTCTTTAATAATGATATTTAAAATTGTACTTGAACTACAAGATCTGGGATACAGTTCTATTGTATGCTTTTAGGGACAATATGGGAGATTCTTGGCAGTGTACTTTATGCCACATTAACAGAAATCTACCTGTAGAACTGCAAAAATGGGCCTCTAATTTCCTAAAGTAATTGTTATGCAGCAACATGAAGAAGTCACTCACTTACCTGAGCATCTTGAGATGAGGTCAAGCATCATCATTTGATATAAAACTAAGGGGGTTATATACTAAATTTTGGTAGTTTATAGTCTATGTTTAAGTGCTTCATTGACTTATTACTGACATGTGAGATAGTCCCATTGTTAGATGGAAGGTTTCAATATGATGAATTTCAGAGAACAATCTGGAAATTGGATGAGTTGAAGAATTTCCAGACCCCATAATAGGTTATTCATTAATATTTGACTGTATTTTATACTTTTTCACATTACTCAGTGCTATGAGATGCTTTGTAAAATACTAGAACACAAAATAAGTATGAATTTATCTCTCCTTTTACAAATGTCAAAGAGTAAATTGAGAATGTCGTGCCATGTGTTATTCCATTACCTCCATCATCTGACCCACAGTTCTTCCTGCATTATAGAAGAGATGAGGAGATCTATGTCCCCCTCCCATGAGCATTCAAGTCCACCTGGAACACAGCAAGCAAGGTGAGCAGTGTGCCATTCCCAGGCCTAAAGCTTTGCCTATTTTCCCTAGGAAACCTCCCTGAATCAGGAACATCCAGCCAACACACCAGTGAAAAACAGAGGGGAGATAGGGGGTGGGGGATGCCTGGGAGAGATAATGGAAACTGTCGGGAAAGCGTCTCTGAGACAAGCTAGAGAACTGGGATGGAAGAGGCTCTCAGGGGTCTATAGGGATGACCTAGCTGATATTCCTAGCAACTGGGGATATGGAGACTGAACCTGCCACCTCATATAGCTAGATGGAACTTCCAGTGGAGGGAGGGAACAACAACCCACCCACAAAACATTAGACCCAAAATTTGCCCTACTTCCAAGATGTGTATGGATAAAGAGGGATAAAGATGGAGCAGAGATTGAGGGAATGGCCAACCAATGACAGGCACAACTTGAGATCCATCCCAAAGAGTTCCAACCCTTGACACTACTAATGATATTCTTCTATGTTTACAGACAGTGACCTAGCATAACTTTTTTCTTAAGGGCTTCATCCAGCAGCTGATAGAAACAGATGAAGAGAACACCAGCCAAACATTAGGCTGAGATAGAGCATTCTTGTGGAAGAGTTGGGAACTAACCATGGGAGAATGGTAGCCCTAACAAGGTACTACCCTCTTAAAGAAAACCATCTTTCTTTCATCCAGAATTATTTATCTTCTCATAGCTTCTCAGTTAAGTGTTGAGCCTTGTGACCTACTTTATCATGTGATAATTTTGACTAGCTTGATCTTGTGAATACTCTATAACTGCTTTGAGTTAAAGAGGGTAGGAAGATATTATTGGGCATTATTATTCCCAAAGAAATATGTTTTATAGTGTTTCTGCTCCCTCTTCCAAAATGGTTCTTGTACATTTGAGGGTGGGAGGTGATATGGATGTATCATTTACAGCTGGGCATGACACAGATATGTATTTTCTGCATCTGATTAAGCTGCAAATTTCTACAATAACAATTCACCTACACGAAGTAATTTCTTTGATGAGGTATTAAGGTTGCATTAATATATTGGTAGAGAGACCAAGATAGCAGACTTTTTGATATTATGTGTAGTAAGAAAATAATAATAGTAAGTTCACCACATAGGCTTGTGAATTCACTGACCATGAAAACTTGGCCAGACTTACAATATCATTCATGTGTTTTCTCCTGTAGTGTAAACCTTAAATTCAATTAGAAAGGATACATCCTAAACAGTTGTGTCACATTTTTACGTATTTTGCCACAATGGTCAGCAGAGTAACTCACAGAATTCATAAATTGTTAAGTCACTGAATGACATTTCTGTCCCTGGATACTTCACTGTACCTTCCAATACTTTAAAAGCTACCAAGCAGATAAAAAATATTGTTTATTAGTAACATACTGTCTTCTTCATATCCTGACCAAAATGTACAGTGTCTGAATCAATTTAGTCTAGCCATAATGTACTCATAGTTAATCAAGAGCAATTACAATAGCTTGTAGAGTTAAAGAATTTTCTGGAACAGTGACTAATATCTCAAGGAGAGCCATTCTACACATGAAACTTGATTTTGTGCCTATAGATTTCAGGAGGAACATTGTTTCCTATATAACAACTCCAATTAATCATGTTTATATAAGTATGTACTAATGAAGTTATAAATTAATCAGACTTTTTTGGATTTATAAAAGATTATTGATATTAATTTTTGCCCAAGCCCTCATCCATACTGTTCTATCCCTATCTCTGCTAGACCCCATCTTCCATTCATATCCTTTACATTCTACTACACTCTCATATTAGTTACATTTTTATTGCTGTATTAACATATTATTGACCATCTTAACTGATAGAAGAAAGGATTTATTTCAGCTTATACCTCTATAGGGATGTATCTGTTGCCACCATGAACAAAGTGTGGTAGCATGTTGGAATGATGAAGAAACATCAATCTGAGAGATGCCATCTTAAACCATAAGCAGCAAGAACACAGCACATGCTGTAAGTGAAACTGGGCCTTGAAATCTCAAAATTTGTCCCTGATAACATACTTCCTCCAACAATGTCTAACCTCCTAAACCTATGCAAAGAGTGCCAACAACTAGGTACAAAGTGTTCAGACATTTGAGCCTATATGGCTCATTCTCTTAATCCACCACACTCCCATCCACCACATTCCTCCCATGAATTGCACCTTCTGACAATGGATTGTTTGTAGTTTCCTGGAATCTGCATATACTCCTGATTAAAAAAGAAATCTAAAGGTCCAATATTAAGAACCCATATGAGGGCTAACATGAGATATTTGAATTTCTACATCTGAGTTACCTGGCTCAGTATATTTCCCATCTCTACTAATTTGTATGCACTTTTCATAATTTTGCTTTTTTATAACTGAATATAGTTTCATCATTTACATGTACCATATTTCATTTTCCACTCATGATCTGATGAATATCTAGGCTTATTTATGTGAATATATTGTGAACATGAAAGAACATTGCTAAAGTAAGAAGTAGGGAAGTTTGGATATATGCCAAGGAATAGTACTGTTGAATCATACAGCAAATAGACCTATTTCTGGTTTTCTGAGAAATTGCTGCATTGTTCTTCACAGTGGCTATACCAATATGCACTCCAACCAAAGTGAATGAATGATCCCTGTCCCTCACACCATTCCCAGGGTTTTTGTTAATAGTCTTACTTTTAGCCATTCTCATAGTAATTTTACCTTGTAGTTCCCTGATGGGTAAGAATGGTGATCTATTTTAAATTATTTCTTAGCACTTTGTATTTCTCCTTCTGAGAGCTCTTTTTTTTTCAGAGCTGGGGACCAAACCCAGGGCCTTGCGCTTGCTATGCAAGCGCTCTACCACTGGGCTAAATCCCCAACACTTTCTGAGAGCTCTTTAGGTAGTTCCATAGTTCATGCAGTTGAGAGATGGATCAAAGGTGGCAATGGATCTTGAATGAGTTAGGAGTATGAGTGGGGAATGAATACTATTAAACTACAATGTATGCATTTATACAATCCTCAATAAGTTAAGAAAACCACATTTAAATAAAGAAATCCTTCATGTGATTGTCAAGTTAACCATAGCTACTGTTCACCTGTAAGTGCCTTTTTATTAGATTTTCATTTTGGGTACTCTATTTGGAAGGGACAATTTTGACCTTTCGACCATGGTGAGGTTTCATTGTGATTCATGTTCTGGCTATATTCAAGAAATTGAGAACATAAGGCCCAAGTGGGACAACTATGGAAAAGGAAACTGTTGCTTGTGAAGAGGCAATATTACATTTGTTATTGGATAAATGTCAAGATTTTTTCTATCCAGAAAGCATTTCTTTGAAAACTTTATTTCTGTACCTCATCTCATTTTAATAGTTGGATGCTCAAGATTTAGCAAGAATCACTGAAATGCAACAAAGACCAAGAAATTAACCAAACAGCTATAGTCTCTTGATTTTTGACAAAGGAGCTAAAACCATCCAGTGTGAAAAAGAGAACATTTTCAACAAACGGTGCTGGTTGAACTGGAGGTGAGCATGTAAAAAATGTAAATAGATGCATTCTTATCTCCTGTAAAAATCTCAAGTACAGGTATATCAATGACCTCCACATAAAATCAAGTAAACTGAAACTAATAGAAGAAAAAGTGGGGAAGAGTCTCAAACACAAAAGCACAGGGGAGATTTTCCTGAGCAAAACACCAACGACTTATGCTCTATTATCAACAATCGACAAATGGGACCTTATAAAACTGCAAAGCTTTTGTAAGGCAAAATACACTGTCAATAGGACAAAAAGGCAACCAACAGATTGGGAAAATATCTTTATCAATTATACATCTGATAGAGTGATAATATCCAATATATACAAAGAACTCAAGAAGTTAAGAATCCAGAGAAAGAACTAATTCTATTAAAATTGGTGTACAGAGCTGAACAAAGATTTCTAAACTGAGGAATACCTAATACCTGAGAAACACCTAATGAAATGTTCTTCATCCATAGTCATCAGGGAAATGCAAATCAAAATGACACTGAGATACCACCTTACAACAGTCAGAATGGCTAAGAACAAAAACTCAGGATGACAACAGATGCCGGTGAGGATATTGAGAAAGAGAAACATTCCTCCATTATTGGTGGGATTGCAAGCTGGTACAAACACTGTGGAATCAGTCTCGCATTTCCTCAGAAAACTGGACATAGTACTACCTGAGGACCCAGCTATACCACTCCTGGGAATATACCCAAAAGATGTTCCAACATGCTGTTTGCTGTCTTCTCTTCTCTGTTCTCTTGCCCTCTTCCCCTTTTTTCTTTTCTCCCCATTCACTTCTCCCCTTCCCTCCACATGCCCATTCACAGCCTTTGTTCCTCTTCTCTTATATTCTTCTCTCATTAAACCTTTCCACGTGGAACAAAAAAGGATATCCAATATATAACAAGGATGCATGCTCCACTATGTTCATAGCTGCCTTTTTTATAATAGCCAGAAGGTGGACAAAACTTTCATCAGAAGAAGTGATACAGAAAATATGGTACGTTTACACGATGGATTACTTTTCTATTCAGTTATTAAAACAATGTCTTCATGAAATTCTTAGGTAAATGGATGGAATTAGAAAATCTCATCCTTTATGATGTAACCCAGTCACAAAAGAATATGCATCATGTACATTCACTGATAAGTGGATATTAACCCAAAAGCTTGGAATACCCAAGACACAATTCACATACCACATTAAACTCAAGAGGAAGGAAGACCAAAGTGTGGATGGTTCAGTCCTTCTTAGAGGGGGGAACAAAATACTCAATGAGGAAATACGGGGACAATGAGTGGAGAAAACACTGAAGGAAATGTCATTCGGAGCCTACCACACTTGGAGATCCATCCCATATACAGACACCAAACCCAGACACTATTGCAGATGCCAAGAAGTGCTTGCCCACAGGCGCCTGATATAGCTGTCTCTTGAGAAGTTCTGCAGGAGCTTGACAAATAGAGTCAGAGGCTTGCAGCCAACCACTGGACTGAGAATGGGGTCCCCAGTGAGGGTGTTAAAGAAAGGACTTAGCTGAGAGTATTTGCAGTCCCATACAAAGAACAACAACATTAATCACCGAAGTGCCCCAGAGTCACAGGGACTAAACCACCAACCAAAGAGTACATATAGAGTGTCCCATGGTTCCAGCTGAATATATTGCAAAGGATGGCTTTGTTTGACAACAATGGGAAGAGCGGGCCTTGGTCCTGTGAAGGCTTGATGACCAAGTGTAGGGAAATGTCACGGCTGAGAGGCAGGAGTGGGTTGGGGAGCACTTTCATAGAAACAGGGGGATGGAGGATGTGATAGAAGGTTTCAGGAGGGGAAACAGGGAGGAGAGAATCACATTTGAAATATAAAGAAATAAAATATCCAATTATAAAAAAGAAATTATAGACCCTGACATACAGTAACTGCACAGTAAATATTGGCTATAGGCTGTTGATGTCTCTGACATCAGGTCACATAACATATGTTTATTCCCAAAATCTAACCCCTGAGTATTAAAAACCTCATTTCTTTATTTAATACCAGAGCTTTAGTATTTAACCTTAAATTGAGAATGTCAACACCTAGTGAATCTTCCCCTAATCTTTATCCCAGTATACTTATCAGCAGACATGAAATTGGGATATGTTAATGAGAAAGAGTACATTTACACTACTGATATTAGGCATGAAATGATGCAAGTCATTAGTTCTTCTGGTCATGTTTCCCACCACCACAACAAATTCTCATAGTTAAATAACAAATTTCATCTTGAAAGTAGAGAATAATATATATAAACTGAGTTATATATGTATACACAGACATGTATTTATGTGTACATAACTAGGACATCACTATACACACACAATAAAATCAATTTAAGCAGTATAAAAAACAAAGTTACATTGCTTTCAGTAAAATTTATGCAACCAAAAATTATCACATTAAGTGAATTAATAAAACTCAGCATTATTTTATAATCACATAAAATACTTTGCTTGTATATCTTACATTGGTTTAGACATAAAACTTTCTAAGATTATAAGGGCACTAATGGTAGGGAAGGGGACAAGAATTGAAAGAGCATATGAGAGGAATGTATTTGACATGCAATATATGTTAACATAAAAACTTAAAATTAAAAGAAATAAAATTTGAAAAATAGCTGGATTTTCTTTATCTGTGGGTGGTGGTGTTTTGAAATGGAAGCAATGTCAACAGGAATAAATAAAGTGCTATAGTTTGCATACCAGCTTTTGGGATATTTATATCACAATCAGGGCAGCAAATACAATAAAAAAGTACAAACTTCTAAGACCAATTTTTTTCTGTAATTTGCAGCTCAGTATTTTAACTTTTAAGAGTACCTCAGAAAGATTTAAGATCATTATGTTAGTGAAGAATGTGGGTACTTTAAAGCAATAAAAATCCATTAAAACTTCCAACTTTTAGATGGATTACCTAGTCAAAAGTTTTCCCCTTATCACTGAATAAAAATGAAGGTCCAGTAGACTATTTCCCTGGCTTGTCTATGATTATCTTATAAAACGTATTAGTGGACAATTTTAAGAATTGTGATTAGAGAATTTAGAGTAAATAAACGGTTGTTACAAGCAGCTGTCTCATCTGCTCATTTTCCCTTAAAATTAAAGTCTTTCTTAAGGAGATTTACTCAGAGATAACCATGAGATCTGAAGCATGATCACACTCATAGAATCATTAGAAATATACATCATTTTTCTAGTCAACTCTACAAACTTTTCAATCATTTCTTTTTTCCTACAGACTGAAATTTAAAATAAATTGATTGTAATTTGCAAGAAAGCTTTTTAAATGGCTATACACATTCAAAAATTATCACTTTGACTGAAAAGTTCTGAAACACTCAGCTGTCATACAATCTCATTTTTATCTTCTTTTGTGTTATTATAATATATGTAGTGGGGGTCAAGTTCTTTTAGTGAAAAATATTTTTCATACAATAGAGTCTTATCATCTGCACCTCGCCACTCATCCAACTCCACACTTTCTTTCTCTTTTTCTTTAGAAAACAGGCAAACAAACAAATAACAACCAAAGCAGAATAAGTGAAAATAAAGAAAAAGCAGAAGAACCATGCACACATACGCAAAACAAAAACTCAAAACACACAAAATTGTAAACCATAATATCCATAAAGGACTTTTAAAATACAAAATTCTCAGACAAAAAATATGAAACAAGAAAATCTAAAATAAAAACAAAAAACATTGAGATCATTTTGTTTTGTACATCTATTCCTGGCCATGGGGCCTAACCTTAAGTATGGCTTATATAGCCAGTGAGACTCCACTGGAGAAAACTTTTCCTTTGAAGATGGGATGTCATTCAGGGATAGCATTTTTGGTTAGAGATCAGAGCTTGTATCCATTTAGTTCTCTCAGTAGTAGAACATCATCTGTCTTGTACCTGTGCAGGACATACATGTGTTGCCAAAGTCTCTGTGAGTTCATACATTCATCCAGTCTGTTGTATCTAGAAGATACCATATCCTTATCATCCATCCCCTTTGGCTCTTAAGTTCTTTTTGCTTCCTCTTTTGCATATATTTCTGAGCTTTTCAGAATGATGTTTCATGAAGATACTATGTTTAGGAATAAGTTTTCAAACGTTGCATATATTGTAAACAAGTAAGAGTCCAAAGTAAATCCTATTTTACACAAACCCCATGTTGTTGGCCATTATGCATTTCCCAAATATATTCATTTTGCTTTATGTTCCTTCTGCAAATTTGCAGATTCCATTCTCCATGTACGTTCAACCATTTACTAATTTTGGCAATTATTTTGGTGCTAGTTAATTGTTAAGATTTCTCAGAAATCTGAATCTGTCTGTTGGTATACTCTTCAAAAATAAAGATGGCATTTTCTATATTTCTGTTTCCTTAGGATATGTTGGATACTGACTAGATGATTAGTAAACTTTTGATATTGTGTCTACTTTAAATGATATAACAGTAAGATCTCTACTAAGGGAACACACTAACAGCTCAAGAATCACACATATCAGAAAAATTGAGTCATTCTTGAAAGCCATTAATTCTGGTACTCTTAAGCATGGACAAAATGTAGTTAAGTTGACTGTTTGGGGCCTTTCTATAAAGGAGATGAACATCATCCTTGAGCTCATACCAATTCATCTACAGGAGTTTAGAAGGAATGCAGACACACATTTTTCAGAGTTACTGATAAAGCTAAGGAGTTTAATTGATATAAAATACACACAAACTACCCTGGTGCAAGGTATTAGCTACAACTAAGAAACAAACATGTTAGAAGAATAGAGGCATTTTTGAAAGCTAAGGATGCTGCTACTATTAAACAGATGCAAAATATACTTAATGTGATTCTTTAGGGCTCAAATTTTAATGTCCATTTCTCTGAATTCCTATATTGTAATATATTGTATAAATTAGCTTTGTAATGATAAAATATGGGTTTGTAGCATAGATTTAGAAAAGGAATATTAATTATGAAGAAAAACTAATCAATAATTTTCCCATCCAGATTCTATCATTGTTAATATATGGGTGTCTTAATATGTAGTTGCTATTCATTTAACCATGTTCAGTACCTTCCGTGACAGCCTTGTATTCTTTTAGACATGACAATAAATAAAATAATAATCCTTAACAACTCTTAGTTCACATTCCAGTTGTAAAAGAAACATAGATGATGGAAAAATATATAGATATAAATACAGATAGAGCAAGTTAGTCTTGTTAAAAAACATCTAGAATTGAACCTGAGAATTTCTTGTGCTTTTCAAAGTACACTATAATTGTACTAATGGTTTTACAACCAAGATATCTAATTATGATCATGAATCCAAAAATTATTTTTATTCATTCCTAATACTGTGTATTAATTTGGACTGTATTTTCATAGTATGCTTTTATTCTATTTTCTAAGCATTTTTCATTATTTCCTATCTAATTTTTCAATATTAACTATAATGCTAACATTCAATAAGAAAATGTCCTTCTATATCTTGTTCTCTATTAACCATGCTCAATGAGGATATAAGGGATGTTCAACCCCATGAATAAATAAAATGACTCAAATTAAAACAATAACAAAACACAATTTCAAACCTGTCATAGCAAGCATTAAAATGACTGATATTCCTAATTGCTGGTATAGTTATGAGAGAACAAATACTCACATTTTGCCTTAATTCAAAATTCCAAAATTATAATTTTAAATTTCTTTTTAAAACCAAATTCATCCATTTAGTAGGTTTGGTTATCTCCAAACATGTAAGTTCTATTTGTCTATTTACTGCATTGTAATTTTAGAACCTGGACTATCCATTTGTCCATGTTTCATCTTTACTGGTAAATTGGTTGGGATAATAAATTATTTTCCATTTTCTTACATAAAATATGCTGTTAAGTAAAACAAATTTGTTTTCATAAAATAAAATGTTATACATTCTTGTGCAGATTTTTTATATTAGAGGTCACCAAATAGATTGTGTGAAACAACTCTGTAGTCAATGTGACTATATAATATTTTAGGAAAACTTAGCCTGGTCTATTCAGTCATACATTACCTTTTGGCTACATTTTAATTGCCCAGCTGTGACGATTCAGAAAGAGTTTAAATATTTCATAGTATTTCCTTACAGAAAAAATTGGTGGTAGCAAGAATGAGTTTTTAGATTATAATGGTTTCAATTTTTTTCTTATTTTTAAATAGAACTTAGGGTAACATATTTGCATCATTAAATACATGGCTATTCCTGCCCACATCCCTGGCCCAAGAGGCAACTGTATAGGGCCTCTGGGTTCCCGTACGGGAGGGCCCGGGAGCGGCAGGACCCCTGCGCCTGAGACACTGCCGGAACCTGAAGGAAACAGTTCTCTGCACCCAAATCCCGTGGGAGGGAGAGCTGAACCTTCAGAGAGGCGGACACGCCTGGGAAACCAGAAGAGACTGCACTCTGTGCACATCCAGGCGCCAGAGGAAAACACCAAACGTCATCTGAAACCCTGGTGCACGGAGGCTCCTGGAAGGAGCGGCACAGATTTTCCCGGTTGCTGCCACAGCGGAGAGGACTTAGGCAGTACCCCACGAGCAAACTTGAGCCTTGGAACCACAGGTAGGACCAATTTTTCCCCTGCAAGAAACCTGCCTGGTGAACTCAAGACACAGGCCCACAGGAACAGCTGAAGACCTGTAGAGAGGAAAAACTACACGCCCAAAAGCAGAACACTCTGTCCCCATAACTGGCTGAAAGAAAACAGGAAAACAGGTCTACAGCACTCCTGACACACAGGTTATAGGACAGTCTAGCCACTGTCAGAAATAGCAGAACAAAGTAACACTAGAGATAATCTGATGGCGAGAGGCAAGCACAGGAACCCAAGCAACAGAAACCAAGACTACATGGCATCATCGGAGCCCAATTCTCCCACCAAAGCAAACACGGAATATCCAAACACACCAGAAAAGCAAGACCTAGTGTCAAAATCATATTTGATCATGATGCTGGAGGACTTCAAGAAAGACATAAAGAACTCCCTTAGAGAACAAGTAGAAGCCTACAGAGAGGAATCGCAAAAATCCCTGAAAGAATTCCAGGAAAACACAATCAAACAGTTGAAGGAATTAAAAATGGAAATAGAAGCAATCAAGAAAGAACACATGGAAACAACCCTGGACATAGAAAATCAAAAGAAAAGACAAGGAGCTGTAGATACAAGCTTCACCAACAGAATTCAAGAGATGGAAGAGAGAATCTCGGGAGCAGAAGATTCCATAGAAATCATTGACTCAACTGTCAAAGATAATGTAAAGCAGAAAAAGCTACTGGTCCAAAACATACAGGAAATGCAGGACTCAATGAGAAGATCAAACCTAAGGATAATAGGTATAGAAGAGAGTGAAGACTCCCAGCTCAAAGGACCAGTAAATATCTTCAACAAAATCATAGAAGAAAACTTCCCTAACCTAAAAAAAGAGATACCCATAGGCATACAAGAAGCCTACAGAACTCCAAATAGATTGGACCAGAAAAGAAACACCTCCCGTCACATAATTGTCAAAACACCAAACGCACAAAATAAAGAAAGAATATTAAAAGCAGTAAGGGAAAAAGGTCAAGTAACATATAAAGGCAGACCTATCAGAATCACACCAGACTTTTCGCCAGAAACTATGAAGGCCAGAAGATCCTGGACAGATGTCATACAGACCCTAAGAGAACACAAATGCCAGCCCAGGTTACTGTATCCTGCAAAACTCTCAATTAACATAGATGGAGAAACCAAGATATTCCATGACAAAACCAAATTTACACAATATCTTTCTACAAGTCCAGCACTACAAAGGATAATAAAGGGTAAAGCCCAACATAAGGAGGCAAGCTATACCCTAGAAGCAAGAAACTAATCATCTTGGCAACAAAACAAAGAGAATGAAAGCACACAAACATAACCTCACTTCCAAATATGAATATAACGGGAAGCAATAATCACTATTCCTTAATATCTCTCAATATCAATGGCCTCAACTCCCCAATAAAAAGACATAGATTAACAAACTGGATACGCAACGAGGACCCTGCATTCTGCTGCCTACAGGAAACACACCTCAGAGACAAAGACAGACATTACCTCAGAGTGAAAGGCTGGAAAACAATTTTCCAAGCAAATGGTCAGAAGAAGCAGGCTGGAGTAGACATTCTAATATCAAATAAAATCAATTTTCAACTAAAAGTCATCAAAAAAGATAAGGAAGGACACTTCATATTCATCAAAGGAAAAATCCACCAAGATGAAGTCTCAATCCTAAATATCTATGCCCCAAATACAAGGGCACCTACATATGTAAAAGAAACCTTACTAAAGCTCAAAACACACATTGCACCTCACACAATAATAGTGGGAGATTTCAACAGCCCACTCTCATCAATGGACAGATCATGGAAACAGAAATTAAACAGAGATGTAGACAGACTAAGAGAAGTCATGAGCCAAATGGACTTAACGGATATTTATAGAACATTCTATCCTAAAGCAAAAGGATATACCTTCTTCTCAGCTCCTCATGGTACTTTCTCCAAAATTGACCATATAATTGGTCAAAAAACGGGCCTCAACAGGTACAGAAAGATAGAAATAATCCCATGCGTGCTATCGGACCACCACGGCCTAAAACTGGTCTTCAATAACAATAAGGGAAGAATGCCCACATATACGTGGAAATTGAACAATGCTCTACTCAATGACAACCTGGTCAAAGAAGAAATAAAGAAAGAAATTAAAAACTTTTTAGAATTTAATGAAAATGAAGGTACAACATACCCAAACTTATGGGACACAATGAAAGCTGTGCTAAGAGGAAAACTCATAGCGCTGAGTGCCTGCAGAAAGAAACAGGAAAGAGCATATGTCAGCAGCTTGACAGCACACCTAAAAGCTCTAGAACAAAAAGAAGCAAATACACACAGGAGGAGTAGAAGGCAGGAAATAATCAAACTCAGAGCTGAAATCAACCAAGTAGAAACAAAAAGAACAATAGAAAGAATCAACAGAACCAACAGTTGGTTCTTTGAGAAAATCAACAAGATAGATAAACCCTTAGCCAGACTAACGAGAGGACACAGAGAGTGCGTCCAAATTAACAAAATCAAAAATGAAAAGGGAGACATAACTACAGATTCAGAGGAAATTCAAAAAATCATCAGATCTTACTATAAAAACCTATATTCAACAAAACTTGAAAATCTTCAGGAAATGGACAATTTCCTAGACAGATACCAGGTATCGAAGTTAAATCAGGAACAGATAAACCAGTTAAACAACCCCATAACTCCTGAGGAAATAGAAGCAGTCATTAAAGGTCTCCCAACCAAAAAGAGCCCAGGTCCAGACGGGTTTAGTGCAGAATTCTATCAAAACTTCATAGAAGACCTTATACCAATATTATCCAAACTATTCCACAAAATTGAAACAGATGGAGCCCTACCGAATTCCTTCTATGAAGCCACAATTACTCTTATACCTAAACGACACAAAGACCCAATAAAGAAAGAGAACTTCAGACCAATTTCCCTTATGAATATCGACGCAAAAATACTCAATAAAATTCTGGCAAACCGAATTCAAGAGCACATCAAAACAATCATCCACCATGATCAAGTAGGCTTCATCCCAGGCATGCAGGGATGGTTTAATATAAGGAAAACCATCAACGTGATCCATCATATAAACAAACTGAAAGAACAGAACCACATGATCATTTCATTAGATGCTGAGAAAGCATTTGACAAAATTCAACACCCCTTCATGATAAAAGTCCTGGAAAGAATAGGTATTCAAGGCCCATACCTAAACATAGTAAAAGCCATATACAGCAAACCAGTTGCTAACATTAAACTAAATGGAGAGAAACTTGAAGCAATCCCACTAAAATCAGGGACTAGACAAGGCTGCCCACTCTCTCCCTACTTATTCAATATAGTTCTTGAAGTTCTAGCCAGAGCAATCAGACAACAAAAGGAGATCAAGGGGATACAGATCGGAAAAGAAGAGGTCAAAATATCACTATTTGCAGACGACATGATAGTATATTTAAGTGATCCCAAAAGTTCCACCAGAGAACTACTAAAGCTGATAAACAACTTCAGCAAAGTGGCTGGGTATAAAATTAACTCAAATAAATCAGTTGCCTTCCTCTATACAAAAGAGAAACAAGCCGAGAAAGAAATTAGGGAAACGACACCCTTCATAATAGACCCAAATAATATAAAGTACCTCGGTGTGACTTTAACCAAGCAAGTAAAAGATCTGTACAATAAGAACTTCAAGACACTGAGGAAAGAAATTGAAGAAGACCTCAGAAGATGGAAAGATCTCCCATGCTCATGGATTGGCAGGATTAATATAGTAAAAATGGCCATTTTACCAAAAGCAATCTACAGATTCAATGCAATCCCCATCAAAATACCAATCCAATTCTTCAAAGAGTTAGACAGAACAATTTGCAAATTCATCTGGAATAACAAAAAACCCAGGATAGCTCTTAACAATAAGAGGACTTCAGGGGGAATCACTATCCCTGAACTCAAGCAGTATTACAGAGCAATAGTGATAAAAACTTCATGGTATTGGTACAGAGACAGACAGATAGACCAATGGAATAGAATTGAAGACCCAGAAATGAACCCACACACCTATGGTCACTTGATTTTTGACAAAGGAGCCAAAACCATCCAATGGAAAAAAGATAGCATTTTCAGCAAATGGTGCTGGTTCAACTGGAGGGCAACATGTAGAGGAATGTAGATCGATCCATGCTTATCACCCTGTACAAAGCTTAAGTCCAGGTGGATCAAGGACCTCCACATCAAACCAGACACACTCAAACTAATAGAAGAAAAACTAGGGAAGCATCTGGAACACATGGGCACTGGAAAAAATTTCCTGAACAAAACACCAATGGCTTATGCTCTAAGATCAAGAATCGACAAATGGGATCTCATAAAACTGCAAAGCTTCTGTAAGGCAAAGTACACTGTGGTTGGGACAGGGCGGCAGCCAACAGATTGGGAAAAGATCTTTACCAATCCTATAACAGATAGAGGCCTTATATCCAAAATATACAAAGAACTCAAGAAGTTAGACCGCAGGGAAACAAATAACCCTATTAAAAAATGGGGTTCAGAGCTAAACAAAGAATTCACAGCTGAGGAATGCCGAATGGCTGAGAAACACCTAAAGAAATGTTCAACATCTTTAGTCATAAGGGAAATGCAAATCAAAACAACCCTGAGATTTCACCTCACACCAGTGAGAATGGCTAAGATCAAAAACTCAGGTGACAGCAGATGCTGGCGAGGATGTGGAGAAAGAGGAACACTCCTCCATTGTTGGTGGGATTGCAGACTGGTAAAACCATTCTGGAAATCAGTCTGGAGGTTCCTCAGAAAATTGGACATTGAACTGCCTGAGGATCCAGCCATACCTCTCTTGGGCATATACCCAAAAGATGCCTCAACATATAAAAGAGACACGTGCTCCACTATGTTCATCGCAGCCTTATTTATAATAGCCAGAAACTGGAAAGAACCCAGATGCCCTTCAACAGAGGAATGGATACAGAAAATGTGGTACATCTACACAATGGAATATTACTCAGCTATCAAAAACAACGAGTTTATGAAATTCGTAGGCAAATGGTTGGAACTGGAAAATATCATCCTGAGTGAGCTAACCCACTCACAGAAAGACATACATGGTATGCACTCATTGATAAGTGGCTATTAGCCCAAATGCTTGAATTACCCTAGATCCCTAGAACAAAGGAAACTCAAGACGGATGATCAAAATGTGAATGCTTCACTCCTTCTTTAAATGAGGAAAAAGAATACCCTTGGCAGGGAAGGGAGAGGCAAAGATTAAAACAGAGACTGAAGGAACACCCATTCAGAGCCTGCCCCACAGGTGGCCCATACATATACAGCCACCCAATTAGACAAGATGGATGAAGCAAAGAAGTGCAGACTGACAGGAGCCGGATGTAGATCGCTCCTGAGAGACACAGCCAGAATACAGCAAATACAGAGGCGAATGCCAGCAGCAAACCACTGAACTGAGAATAGGTCCCCCGTTGAAGGAATCAGAGAAAGAACTGGAAGAGCTTGAAGGTGCTCGAGACCCCAAAAGTACAACAATGTCAAGCAACCAGAGCTTCCAGGGACTAAGCCGCTACCTAAAGACTATACATGGACTGACCCTGGACTCTGTCCCCATAGGTAGCAATGAATATCCTAGTAAGAGCACCAGTGGAAGGGGAAGCCCTGGGTCCTGCTAAGACTGAACCCCCAGTGAACTAGACTATGCGGGGAGGGTGGCAATGGGGGGAGGTTTGGGAGGGGAACACCCATAAAGAAGGGGAGGGGGGAGGGTGATGTTTGTCCGGAAACCGGGAAAGGGAATAACACTTGAAATGTATATAAGAAATACTCAAGTTAATAAAAAAAAAAAAAAAAGCTGTAACACTTGGAGCTGTAACAATTAGGGCTGGCTGCCGCCGCCTCCCTGTATCAACAATGAAGGTGTCCTGCAGTAAAGGCTGTTGAGAAGAAAAAAAAGAAAAAAAAAAAAGAAAAAAAAATACATGGCTATTTATAAAATGGCACTTCTTCATTTGCTACTTTTTGTTTTGGCTTATACGTAATACGGACTTATTACTGTTACCTTATTACCTTAACAAATACTTTAGGGATAACATTTTATTAATTTTGTCACTGAGGTGAGAGCATAGGTTGGGTGATTAGAGATAGTTCCTTACTCCCCTGAAAGCCTTTCTAGAAACAAGCACAAGATCTTCCAAGTACACTGTCTTGAGTTCAGACCTCAATTTTCTGACAGTTTTATAGGAGAAATGAGTGAGTAAAAAGTTTCCCTGATCGTTCAGTGTTCATGTTTCAGAATATTAATCAGGAGTCATCCTCTAAAAACTTAGATGTATTGATCTGTGTCAAACTTTGCATGGGACCATCTTTTCTAAGTATCATTTCCTTTAGATATTAACAAATTGTGTACTGTTACCTTAGTTTTCAAACCCATTTATTGTACTTCAGTTTAACATACTTAATGACAAAATGAAAAAAGGAACAATGGATATAAAATATTTAAAGTTGTATATTTGTATATGATATCCTGATTCTTATAGAAATAACTAAATGTTTATTATCATACTTAAGTTGCTTAGTGTTTAAACAAATATTACAACACAAGGGGTATTAAACATATTTCCTCTTCCCATTAACTACTGTAAATCTTAGACACAGCCAGATTTTAAATTTCACTTTGTATAATGCCATATTCTGAGATTGAACCTGATTCCCTGCCCAGTCAGTATTTTCTTAACTTTATAAATGGGCATTTATCGACTTTTACCCACATCCCTGGCCCAAGAGGAAACTGCATAGTGCCTCTGGACACAGGAATGTAGGAGCAGTCAGCTGTAGGAGCCCCAAGGTCCAGATCTGTGCCTAGATCTGAACTAAACTGGTCAAACAGCCCCCTGCACACAAATCCTGAGGGGGGGGGCGGGAGAGCTAGACAATCAGAGGTGTGGACACTCCTGAGAACTCTGTTCACATTCCCAATTCAAGAGGAAAATGCCTACCACTATTTGTGCCCCCTATACACACCTAGGAGCAGAAGGGGCAGGACTTTCTGGTTGCTGCCCTCACAGAGAGCTGAAAGCCAGCCATCAAGAGCAACTACATGCCTGAGAGAAGGGGTAAGACCAACTTTTCTGCTCCAAGTGACCTGCCTGGTGGACTCAGGACACACAAAGGCAGAAGTCCTCTGGAACCAGTCACTTCTGGTTTCTGGCTGTGGCCAAAACCTCTCTGATTCCTGCCCACAGCTCCCAGAACCAAATCCTGTGGGAGAGCTGAAAACGCAGAAGTGTGGGCAATCCTGAGACTACAGGGAAGGACTGCCACTTCTGTCCACCATTGCCCACATCCCTGGCCCAAGAGGAAACTGCATAGTGCCTCTGGGCAAAGGACTATAGCAGCAGTCAGCTGTAGGAGCCCTGAGGTACATATTTGTGCCCAGATCTGAACTGAACCAGGCAAACAGCTCCCTATACCAAATCCCATAGGGGAGGGGGAGAGCTAGACCATCAGAGGTGCATACACTCCTGTGAACCCAGAGGAGACTACTCTCTGCCCACATTCCTGACTCAAGAGGAAAACGCCTTGTGCCATCTGTGATCCTTGCGCTCAAGGACCTAGGAGAAATAGGGGCAGGACCCTTCCAGTTGCTGCCCTTCCAGAGAGCTGAAAGCCAGCCACCAGGAGCTACTACATGCCTAAGCACAGAACACTCTGTTCCCGTACCTAACTGAAAGAAAACAGGAAAACAGGATTCCAGGACTGCTGACACACAGGCCCACAGGAGGGTCAAGCCACCATCAGAAACAGCAAGACAAGCCAACACCAGAGACAATCTGATAGCAAGAGGAAAGCACAGGACACCAAGCAACAGAAAACAAGTCTACTTGGCATCATCAGAGCCCAGGTTTTCCAACAAAGAAAACACTGGATGTCCAAACATGCCAGAAAAGCGAAATCTAGACTTAAAATCACATTTTACCATGATGATGGAGGACTTTAAGAAGGTCATAAATAACTCCCTGAAGGAAATACAGGACAATACAAGTAAAAAACTAGAAGCCGTTAAAGAGGAAACACAAATATTCATTAAAGAACTACTGGAACAAACAGGGGAATAAAATGAACAAAACTATCCAGGAGTTTAAAATGGAAATAGAAACAATAAAGAAAACAGAAAGTAAGACAACCCTGGAGATACAAAACCTAAGGAAAAGATCAGGAGTCATAGGTGCAAACATCACCAAAAAAATAAAAGAGATAGAAGACAGAACCTCAGGGACAGAAGATACCATAGAAAACATCAACACAACTGTCAAAGATAATGGAAAATGGAAAAAACTCCTAGTCCAAAACATACAGGAAATCTAAGACACAATGAGAAGATCAAACCTAAGAAGAATAGGTATAGAAGAGAGTAAAGACTCACAACTTAAAGGGCCAGTAAATATCTTCAACAAAATCGTAGAAGAAAACTTCCTTAAACTAAAGAAAGAGATGCCCATAAACATACAAGAAGACTACAGAACTCAAAATGAATGGGACCAGAAAAGAAACTCCACCCATCTCATAATAATCAAAATACCAAATGCACAAAACAAAGAAAGAAAATTAAAAGCAGCAAGGGAAAAAGGTCAAGTAACACATAAAGGCAGACCTATCAGAATTACACCAGAATTCTCACCAGAGACTATGAAAGCCAGAAGATCCTGGGCAGATGTCATATAGACCCTAAGAGGACACAAATGCCAGCCAAGTCTACTGTATCTAGCAAAACTCTCAAATAACATAGATGGAGAATCCAAGATATTCCATGACAAAGCAAATTTACACAATATCTTTCTACAAATCCAGCCCTACAAAGGAAAAGATATGACAAGTCCAACACAAGGAGGTAAGCTTTACCCTAGAAAAAGAAAAAAAAGTAATCTTTCATAAAAAAAATAAAAAGAAGAGAAGCACACAAACATAATCGTACCTCCAAACAAGAAAATAACAGGAAAGAACAATAACTATTCCTTAATATTTTTAAATATCAATGGACTCAATTCCTCAATTAAAAGACACAGATTAACAGACTGGATATGTAAAGAGGACCAAGCACTTTGCTGCTTATAGGAAACACACCTCAGAGACAAAGACAGACACTACCTCAGAGTAAAAGGCTGGAAAGCCACTTTTCAATCGAGTGGTCTGAAGAAACTAGTTGGAGTAGCCATTCTAATATTGAATAAAATCAACTTTCAAACAAAAGTCATTAAAAGAGATAAGGAAGGACACTTCATATGCATCAAAGGAAAACTCCACTAAGATAAACTCTAAATCCGACAAAATCTATGCTCCAAATATAAGGGCAGCTACATACATAAAAGAAACCTTACTAAAGCTCAAAGCACACATTGCAGCTCACACAATAATAGTAGGAGATTTCAA
Source organism: Rattus norvegicus (assembly GCF_021556685.1). NCBI lineage: Eukaryota > Metazoa > Chordata > Mammalia > Rodentia > Muridae > Rattus > Rattus norvegicus. The sequence continues at coordinate 152,445,686 of NC_141554.1, read as the reverse complement.
CACCCAACTCTCATCAATGGACAGATAATGGGAACAGAAATTGAACAGAGACATAGAGAGACCAACAGAAGTTATGAACCAAATGGACGTAATAGATATTTACAGAACATTCCATCCTAAAACAAAAGGATATACTGTCTTCTCACCACCTCATGGTACCTTCTTCAAAATTGACTGTATAATCATTCACAAAACAGGCCTAAACAGATATAGAAAGGTAGAAATGATTCCACGCATCCTATCAGACCACCATGGACGAATGCTGGTCTTCAATAACAACAAAAATGAACGCCCACATATACATAGAAGGTGAACAATGCTCTACTCAATGATAACTTGGTCAAGGAAGAAACAAAGAAAATTAAAGACTTCTTAGAATTTAATGAAAATGGAGGTACAACATACCCAAACTTATGGGACATAATGAAAGCTGTGCTAAGAGGAAACCTCATAGCTCTGAGTGTCTGCAGAAAGAAACGGGACAGAGCATAGGTCAGCAGCTTGACAGAACACCTAAAAGCTTTAGAACAAAAAGAAGTAAATCCACCCAGGAGGCATAGCAGGACAGAAATAATCAAACTCAGGGCTAAAATCAACCAAGTGGAAACAAAAATGACTATACAAAAAAATCAACAAAACCAGGAGCTGGTTCTTTGACAAAATCAATAAAATAGATAAACCCTTTGCCAGACTAACCAGAAGGAACAGAGTATGTGTCCAAATTAACAAAACCAGAAATAAAAAGGGAGACATAACAACAGAATCAGAGGAAATTGAAAAAATTGTCAGATCCTATGACAAAAGCCTATATTCAGCAAAAACTTGAAAATATGGAGAAAATGGACAATTTACTAGAAAAATACCAGGTACCAAAGTTAAATCATGAACAGATAAACCATTTAAACAACACGATAACTCCTAAATAAATAGAAGCAGTCATTAAAAGTCTCCCTACACAAAAGAGCCCAGGACCAGAGGGGTTTAGTGCACAATTCTATTAGAACTTCATAAAAGACCTCATACCAATACTATCCAAACTATTGCTCAAAATTGAAGCAGATGGAGCACTACCAAATTCTTTCTATGAACCCACAATTACTCTTATACCTAAATCACACAAAGACTGAAGAAAGAGAACTTCAGACTAATTTCCCTTATGAATATTCATGCAAAATACTCAGTAAAATTCTTGCAAACCGAATCCAAAAACACATCAAAATGATGATCCATCATGATCAAATAGGCTTCATTCCAGGATGCAAGGATGGTTTAATATATGAAAAAACACCAACATAGTCCACTATATAAACAAACTCAAAGACAAAAACCACATGATCATTTCATTAGATCCTAAGAAAGCATTTGACAAAATACATGCCTTCATGTTAAAAGTCCTGGAAAAACAGTAATTCAAGGCCCATATATAAACATAGTAAAAGCCTTATACAGCAAACCAGTAACTAACATTAAACTAAATGGAGAGAAATTTGAAGCAATCCCACTGGAGTCAGGGACTAAACAAGGCTGTCCACTCTCTCCCTACTTATTCAATATAGTTCTCGAATTCCTACCCAGAGCAATCAGACAACAAAAGGAGGTACAAAGGATACAAATTGTAAAGAAAGAAGTCAAAATATCACTATTTGCAGATGATAAGATAGTATACTTAAGTAACACCAAAAGTTCCAACAGAAAATTACTAAGCCTGAAAAACAACTTTAGCAACGTGGCTGGGTATAAAGTTAACTCAAACAAATCAGTAGCCCTCTGTACACAAAAGATGAACAGGCTGAGAAAGACATTATGGAAATGACACCTTTCATAATAGTCCCAAATAATATAAAAGATCTCGGTGTGATTTTAAACAAGCAGGTGAAATATCTATATGATAAGAACTTCACGTTTCTGAAGAAAGAATTTGAAGTAGTTATCAGAAGATGGAAAGATCTCCCATGCTCATGGATTGTCAGGATTAATATAGTAGAAATGGCCATTTTACCAAAAGCAACCTACAGATTCAGTGTAATCCCCATCAAAATTCCAACCCAGTTCTTCATAGAGTTAGAAAAAAAAACAATTTGCAAATTCATCTGGAACAACAACAAAAACAGGCTAGCTATAACTATCCTCAACAATAAATGGACTTCTGGGGCAATTACCATCCCTGACCTCAATCAGTATTACAGAGCAACAGTGATAAAAGTGTATGATATTGGTACAGAGACAGGAAAATAGACCAGTGGACTAGTACTGAACACCCAGAAATGAACCCACACACCTACATTCACTTGATTTTGACAAAGGAGCCAAAATCATCCCAATGGAAGAAAAAAAGATAGCATTTTCAACAAATTGTGCTAGTTGAACTGGAGGTCAGCATGTAGAAAAATGCCAATCGATCCATTCTTATTGACCAGTACAAAGCATAATTTGAAGTGGATCAAGGATCTCCACATAAAACCAGATACACACAAACTAATAGAATAAAAAGTGGAGGAGAATCTCGAAAACATGGGCACTGGAGAAAATTTCCTGAACAGACCACCAATGGCTTATGCTCTAAGATCAAAATCAACAAATGGGATCTCATAAAACTGCAAAGCTTCTGTAAGGCAAAGGACACTCTCATTAGAACAAAACTGTGAACAACAGATTGAGAAAAAATCTTTACCAATCCTATAACTGATAGAAGGCTAATATCCAAAATATACAAAGAATTCAGGAAGTTAGATTCCAGAGAGCCAAATAATCCTATTAAAAATGAGGTACAGAGCTAAACAAAGATTTCACAGCTGAGAAATATTGAATCGCTGAGAAGCACCAAAAGAACTGTTCAACATCCTTAGTCATCAGGGAAATGTAAATAAAAACAACTCTGAGATTCCACCTCATACCAGTCAGAATATCTAAGTTAAAAAACTCAGGTGACTGGCAAGGATGTGGAGAAAGTGGAACACTCCTCCATTGTTGGTGAGATTTCAAACTGGTACATCCTCTCTGGAGATCTGTCTGGAGGTCCTTCAGAAAATTGGACACTGTACTACCTTAGGACCCAACTTTACCACTCCTGGGCATATATCCAAAAGGCTCTCCTATATACAACAAATTCACACACTCCTGAGTGAGGTTATCAAATCTCAGAAAAACACACATAGTATGCACTCACTGATAAGTGTATATTAGCGCAAATGCATGAATTACCCAAGATGCACAGACCACATGAAACTCAGGAAGGATGACCAAAATGCAGGTGTTTCACTCCTTTTTAAAAACGGTGACAAAAATATCCATAGTAGGGGATAGGGAGGCAAAGTTTAGACCAGAGACTGAAAGAATGGCCATTCAGAGCCTGCCCCACATGTGGCCCATATATATATATACAGCCACCAAAACTAGATAAGATTGATGAAGCTAAGACGTGCAGGCTGACAGGAACCAGATGTAGATCTCTCCTGAGAGACACAGCCAGAGCATGTCAAATACAGAGGGGAATGATAGCAACAAACAATTTACTCAGAGCAGGACCCCTGTTGGAGGAATCAGAAGAAGGACTAAAAGAGCTGAAGGGGCTTGTGACCTCATAAGAACAACAATGCCAACCAACCAGGGATTCCAAGGACTAAAACAATACTCAAAGACCCTGGGCTTCAAATGCATATGTGGCAGAGAATGGCCTTGTTGGGGCACCAGTGGAAGGCGAAGCCTTTGGTCTTGCCAAGGCTGGACCCCAAGTGTAGGGGATTGTTGTAGGGGCGGTAATGGGGTGTGGATGGGGAGGGGAACACCCATACAGAAGGGGAGCAGAAGGGGTTAGGGGTCTGATGGACAGGAAACCAGGAAAGGGAACAACATTTCAAATTTAAGTAACAAATACCCAATTTAATAAAAATGGAAGATAAAAGTAAATGTGCATTTACTATTTGATAATATGTGCATATTTTCATTCTCCATGCCATAGTCAAAAATTAATAAAATAAATGAAGCAGAATCATAAGTGTATATTCCATCAGAATGATGAATTTTGGAAATAGAAGCCTAATTGGTCATGTGAATATCTCCACGATGACGATAAACTGTCATTTATAATTTTATTGGACTATTCTTGGCATGGATTTCATTTTGATTCATTTTCATATTCTTCAAGTAGACCAAATCATACTAATGTTTTCTAAAATACTTAATAGAAACAAATGAAACGTAGTTGAAAATGTACTCTACAATGGAAAATAGCCAATTGGCTTCATTTCTCTTTCTTTTTGGCTGAATTAAAATAATAAAATATTAAAATAATGCACAAACTTCATCAGGGGAAAAATGGTGGCTGCCAAAATGTTAGTAGTTCCTAACAAAATTGCTTGTGTAATGATGTCTGTCAAAAGGGTGATTTTGTAAAGGACAACTATTCTCAGCAGAAAAAAACTTATTGAAATTTATTTGTAGTGAAATGAACCTGAAAGTATCATATGAATTGTATTCAAAATTATGCTCAGTTAGAAGCTACTGTTCTGAAGAATAGGCATATTGTATGTGTGGACTTAACTGTCTTAATGAAATACTTATTGTCTAGTAGTTCCTCATCATAAATTCTCTCAGGATATAAACCACCATATTTATCAAATTTAACAAATGTACAGAGAAAAATAAATCACCTTGAGCATCTTTTATACCACATGCACATAAAGTACTAAATTTATCAATAACATTTTTCAGTTTTCAAGAAGTGCTTCATTAACTTTCTTCAACAAAGGACTCAGTATTAAAATGGCTTATCTTAATCCCTGATGTATTACTCCTGAACATTATAGTAAAAAAATGAATTAAATATCAACTTTGTCCATTTCTTCATGATTTCCTAGGGATAAATTATCACCAGATTATCCATGTAAGTAAAAAGAAAATCTTTAAATTTAGTTTATAAATGTGAAAATATACTCTATTTAAAGACAATTGCAAAAATATTTAATTAAAAAATTGAACTTTCCTGCACTGAAAGTTCAATTTGATAGCCCTGGTACACAATACCTGCCTTCAGAGAGCTGGTCTGCCAGGAGCACTATCACTCTTAAGCCCAAGGTGGGAGCCCATTTTCTCTCCATTGACTGTCCAAGGAGAGACTCCGGAGGAGCACCAAGGGCACAGAAGCCACAGGGCGGCCTAGGACAGAAAAATCCTAGTCTCCATCTGTACCTAGAACTGGGGCTATACCACAGCTCTTGGATGAAAAACATGCCTGGAGAGAGCTGTTCTTCAAGGAACCCTTTCACTACTAAGATGACAGGCTCACAGGCACAGAGGAGGAATAAGCTACATTCAGAGACAGAAAGACCAACTATCATCGGAGATAACCAGATGGCTAGAGGAAAGCATAAGAACCTAAGTAAGAGAAACCAACACAACTTGGTACCATCAGAACCCAGTATTCCTACCACAGAAAATATCGTATATCCCAACACACCAGAAAAGCATGATGTGGATTCAAAATCACATCTCATGATGATGATAGAGGACATTAAGAAGGATATAAATGACTCTCTTAAAGAAATACAGGAGAACAAAGGTAGACAAGTAGAAGCCCTTAACGAGGAAATGAATATCCCTTCAAGAATGGTAGGAAAACACAACCAAACTGATGAAGGAATTGAAGAAAACCATCCAGAATCTAAAAATGGAAATAGCAACAATAAAGAAATCACAAAGGGAGAGAACACTGGAGATAGTAAACCTAGGACAGATCAGGAGTCATACACAGAAACATCACTAACAGAATACAGGAGATTGAATCTCTTGGGCGGAATCTCAGGGGTAGGAGATACCATAGAAAATATTGACATAATAGTCAAAGAAAATGCAAAAAGCAAAAAGCTGCTAATATAAAACATCCAGGAAAACCAGGACACAAGAAAAAATATAAGAATAATAGGTAGAGAAGAGAACAAAGATTCCCAACTTATAGGGCAAGTAAATAGCGTCAGCAAAAACCTTCCCTAACCTAAAAAGAAAGAGATGCCCATGAACGTACAAGAAGTCTACAGAACTCCAAACAGATTGGACCAGAAAAGAAATTCATCCTGTCATATAATAGTCAAAACACCAAATACACAAAACAAAGAAAGGATATTAAAAGCAGTAAGGGAAAAAGGTCAAGTAACTTATAAAGGCAGACCTATCAGAACTACACCAGACTTCTCACCAGAGACTATGAAAACCATAAGATCCTGGGCAGATGTCACACAGACCCTAAGAAAACAAACATGCCAGCCCAGGCTACTATATCCAGCAAAACTCTCAATTAACATAGATGGAGAAACCAAGATATTCCATGACAAAACCAAATTTACACAATATCTTTCTACAAATTCAGTCCTACAATGAATAATAGATGAAAAACTCCCAACACAAGAAGGGAAAACACACCCTAGTAAAAGCAAGAAAATAATCTTCCTGCAACAAACCTGTGGGATGATGTCATCACACACATGTAGGCATGTACAAGATAGAATGAGGCCTGTCATTGGATGAGAAGGAAGGATGGGTGGGAGAAAATTTTGAGGGAAGATGAGGAGACTGGAACAGAAAGGACAAGAGAGGAGAAGGCAGAAAGCTGCCTCCAAGAGAGAGCATGAATGATAATGTTAAGATTCCACACTGTACCTTTATAGGTTGTTATGAATGTTCTTAAGAGATGGGTGTGTACAGGGCTTGATATGTTTAGGTGGGCTATTTTATCTTATCAATTGGATCAAAGGTTATTGTGTAGTGTGTTCTTTCATGTGGAGAATTGAATTTGGGAGAGTATGTGGGATGTCACTTTGTTGGGATGTGTGCTTCTGGCAAGATATCTAGCAGATATCTTGGGGCACTGAGGTGAGAGATCTAATGAGGGGAAAAGATTGTTTTATTTTTTATATTTTTACAATAACACAAACACAAAGAAGATAGGTTAGCCACATAAACATAATTCCACCTCTAATCATAAAAATAACATGAAATAATCACTATTCTTATATGTATTTTAACATCAATTGACTCAATTCCCCAATAAAAAGACATAGACTAACAGACTGGATACATCAACAGGACACAGCATTTTGTTGCATACATGAGACATACCTCAGTGACAAAGACAGATACTACCTAAGAGTAAAAGGTTTGGAAAAAATTTCCAAGCAAATGGTCCCAAGAAACAAGGTGGAGTAGTCATTCTAATATAAAATAAAATTGACTTAACCAAAAGTTATCAATAAAGAGAAGGAAGGACACTTCATGCTCATCAAAGGAAAAATCTACCAAGATGAACTCTCAGTTATAAATATCTATGCTCCAAATGCAAGGACAATACATTCATAAAAGAAATCTTACTAAAACTGAAAGTATATATTGCATCACACATTATAATAGTGGGAGACTTTAACACCCCACTCTCATCAATGGACTGATAATGGAAACAGAAACTAAACAGAGATCTAGAGAAACTAACAGAAGTTGTGAACCATTTTATAGATATTTATAGAACATTTCATCCTAAAACAGAAGAATATACCTTCTACTCAGCACCTCATAGTACCTTCTCCAAAACTGACCATATAATTCGTCACAAAACATGCCTTAATAGATACAAGAAGAATGAAATAACCCCATACATTCTATCAGATCACCATAGACTACGGCTTGTGTTTAACAACAACAACAAAATAACAGAAAGCTCACATACACGTGGAAGCTGAACAGTGCTCTACTTAATGACAACTTGGTCAAGGAAGAAATAAAGAAATTATAGACTTTAGAGTTTAATGAAAATGAAGGCACCACATACCCCAATTGATGGTACACAGTAAAAGCAGTGCTAAAAGGAAAACATGTAGCTCTTAGTGCCTCCAGAAAGAAATTGGAGGGAGTATACACTAACAGCTTGACAGCACACCTAAAAATTCTGGAACAAACAGAAGCAAATGCCCAAAAGAGCAGTAGATATTAGGAAATAAACACAGAGCTGAAATAAAAAAAATAGGAACAAAAAGAAGTATACAAAAATCAGCAGAGAAAGAGTATCCAAATAAACAAAATCAGAAATGAAAAGGGAGACATAACAACCAAACCTGAGGAAATTTAAAAAAAAAAAAAACTACCAGATCCTATTACAAAAGCCTATACTCAGCAAAACTGGAAAATCTGGATGAAATGGACAATTTTCTAGACAGATATCAGATATCAAAGTTAAATCAGGATCACATAATCCCGTAACCCATAATGAAATTGAAGCAGTCATTAAAAGTCTCCAAACCAAAAAAACAAACAAACAAACAAACAAACAAACAAAAAAAAGAGCAGATGGGTATAGTGAAGAATCTTATCAGACCTTCAAAGAAGACCTAGTACCTAAAACCAGTACTGTGCAAACTATTGCACAAAATAGAAAGGAAAGGAACACTACTCAATTCGTTCTTTGAAGCCACAATTACACTTATACCTAAACCACAAAAGTACCCAGCAAAGAATGAGAACTCCAGACCAATTTCCCTCATAAATATCGATGCATAAATAGTCAATAAAATTCTCCCAAACCGAATCTAAGAATACATCAAAAGTATCATTTTTTATGGTTAAGTAGGATTCATCCCAGGAATGCAGAGATGGTTCAATATGAGGAAATCCATAAACATAATCTCCTATATAAACAAACTACAGGAAAAAAAAACACATAGTCATTTCATTAGATGCTAAGAAAGCATTTGACAAAATTCAACACTCCTTCATGTTAAAAGTCTTGGAAAGATCAGGAATTCAAGTTCCATAGTAAAAACAATATACACCCAACCAGTAGCCAACATCAAACTCAATAGAGAGAAACTTGAAACAATTCCACTGAAATCAGATACTAGAAAATGCTGGCCAGTCTCTCCTTACCTATTCAATATAGCATTTGAAATCCTAGACTGATCAATTATACAGCAAAAATATGTCAAATGGACACAAATTGGAAATGAAGAAGTCAAAATATCACTATATTCAGATGATATGATAATATAATTAAGTGACCTCAAATATTCCACAAGAAAACTCCTAAAGATGATTAACAACCTCAGCAATGTGGCTAGATATAAAATTAACTCAAACAAATCAGTAGTCTTCCTCTACTGAAAGGAAAATCAAACTCAGAAGGAAATTTGGAAAGGACATCCTTCACAATAACTATAAATAATATAAAATACCTTGCTGTGACTTTAATTAAGCAAGTGAAAGGACTATATGTCAAGAACTTCAAGTCTCTGAGGGAAGAAATTGGAGATCTCAGAAGATGGAAATATCTCTCAGGTTCATGGATTGGAAGAATTAATAGAGTAAAAATGGTAATTTTGCCAAAACAATCTATAGAGTCAATATAATTCCCGTCAAAATTGCAAATCTATCCTTTTTTTTTTCCTGAACAGAATACCAATGTTTTATACTCTAAGATCAAGAATCAACAAATGGGATCTCATAAAATTGCAAATCTTCTGCAAGCAAAGGACACTGTTCATAGGATAAAATGGCAACCAACATATTGGCAAATGGTCTTTACCAAACCTGTATCCAATAGATGCCTAATATCGAATATATAAAAAGAATTCAAGAAGTTATACTCCAGAGAAGCAAATAATCCTATGAAAAATGGGGTACAGAGCTAAACAAAGATTTCTAAACTGAGGAATACCTAGTGGCTGAGAAGCACCTAAAGAAATGTTCTTCATCCATAGTCATCAGGGAAATGCAAATTAAAACAACCCTGAGATTCCACATTATATCAGTTAGAATGGCTAAGATGAAAAACCCAGGTGACAGCAGATGATAGAGAGGATGTGGAGAATGAGGTACACTCCTCCATTGTTGGTGGCATTGCAAGCTGATACAACCACTTGGAAATCAGTCTCAGAAGATTGCACATTGTACTACCTGAGGACCCAGCTATTCTGCTCCTGGGAATACACCCAAACTATGCTCCAACATATAACAAGGACACATTCTCCACTGTGTTCATAGAAACCTTATTTATCATAGTCAGAAACTACAAACAACCAAGACATTCTGCAACATATAAACACATAAAAAGGTGGTACACTTACATTATGTTGTACTACTCGACTGTTAAAAAGAATGACTACATGGAATTCTACAGCAAATGGATGGAATTAGAAAATGTTTTTCTGAGTGAGGTAATGCAATCACAAAAGAACTCACACGGTATGTACTCACTGAAAAGTGGATATTAGTCCTAAAGTTTGGAAACCTAAGAATAAAATTCATAGATCATACAGAGCTCAAGAAGAAGGAAGACCAAAATGTGGATGCTTCATTCTTTCTTAGAAGGGAGAACAAAATACTTACTGGAACTAGTATATGGACAAGGAGTTGTGCAGGGACTGAAGAAAAGGTCATCCAGAGATTGCCCCATCTGGAGATACATCCCATATGTAGCCACCAAACCCATTCATTATTGCTGATACCAAGAAGTGCTTGCTGACAGGAGTCAGATATGGGTGTCTCCTGAGAGGTTTTGCCAGAGTCCTACTGATACAAATCAGGATTCTTGCAGCTAACCATTACACTGAACAAGTGGACACCAATGGTGGAATTAGAGAAAAGGCTGAAAGAACTGAAGTGGTTTGCAACCCCATAGGAAGAACTACAATATCAACCAAGCAGACACCACTAGAGCTCCCAGGGGCTAAATCACCAACCAATGAGTACACATGGAGTGACCCATGGCTCCAGCCACATATGTAGCAGAGAATGGCATTTTCCAGCATCCATAGGAAGAAAAGCCCTTGGTTCTGAGAAGGCTCATTTCCCCAATGTAAAGGAATACCAGGGCATTGAGTTGGGTGGGGGTGGATGGGGGTGGGAGCATCCTCACAGCAGGAGGGGGAGGAAGTATGCAAGAGGATGAAAAAGGATAATATTTGAAATTTAAAGCATAATATATGTAAGAAAAATAAAATTTAAAAATAAAAAAAGAAAATTGAAGTTATTATCACACAAGTAGGTGTGTGCTTTCTTTGTGCTTGGAATAAGAAATGGACATGTATTGATTCATGCCTTAGTCTGGGTAAACTCTTAGAGAGATTATGGAATCCATCTTTTTATTATTTATTTTCTTTTGTGATTATAACTATATCCTTCCCCTCAGCACACACATCTACCCGCCCCCAACAAACACACATTTAATTTAATACCTTGCCTACTTGCTCAGGCAAAATTCTCTATAAAATTATGATAGCTTCTTCTTTTTCTTTACTCCCCATGACATGATAATGTCACATTTTTTTTTATGTCTTATCAATGTGATTGATGCTTCTCAGGTGGTTTTGTTTGGGTGGCTTTAGCAGACATTTAATGTGTCTCAGTACATTATCATTCAGATTTTTCTCTTTAAATTCTTCCTTGCATTCATTGCCCCTTTTTAGGTTTCAGTTTTTTCAGTAGCTGTGAGCAAGTTACAAACACTCTTTATATATTAATCCTTTGTGAATTTCATGTGGTATTAAAAGATCTTTCAATCTGTTACCCATCTGGAAAATCTGTCTTCTCTTTTCTTCATTGACCTTCTTTTTTACATTTGGAGTTAGTTATCAGTATTTATTTTTTTTACATATTATGGCTTGTATTTTAGTTATTTTAAGAATAATTTGCATAATTTTAAATTAAAAGCTTCTTTTTTGTTTACTACTGTTGACTTCCCTCTCACTTTTGTATCCTTAATTCTCATTATGAGCAGTTTATTCAATACCATACTGCTGAAATTTCCTTAGTCAATGTAAGGAAGAGTATGTATCATAATTCTGCTTCTGATCTTGGAGCTCCCTTTTCTTTTGTTCTCTTTTCTTTTACTACTACTATGTATTCTATGTATTATTCTATAGATTTTTGCCATAAATGCAATGTCCTTGTTATTGTGTCATTGTGCCATTTAAACTAAAATTAGCTGATACATAACATAAAGCAGAGTGCATGCCAATTACTCTATTTAAACTCTTATAGCACTCAGAAGAACAAATGAAGTAGGTACTATTATTATAGTCATACCATAGGGTGAATATGTGAGGGACACAGAGATACAAAGTCATATATCTAGAAACTGGTGGAATGAAGACTAAGAAATTTTATAGTCTTAGTTTCTTATCTAAAACAGTAAGGTTAAATCACTCCAACATACTCTGTTACTAAGTGTTTTAATTACACCATGACCAGCACCAACTTGGGTGTTGGAAAATGGGGTTTATTTCATTTGTAGCATTGTAGTACTTCATGATGGAAGTCAGAGCAACTTTACCAAAAAGGCATATGGAAGAAATAATTGAACCAGAAGGCTTGAAAGGATGACTCTTACCATTTTGCACTCCGTGGCTTGCTCAGCCTGATTTTCATATGACATCCAAGATCCCCTGTCCACTCCTCCAAGGAAAAAATGCCTGATCCAGTTTGAGACCAATGTCATGAGAGGTATCCCAACCTTGACACTGTTGTGATATTTTACTATACTTATAGATAGGAACCTAGCATAACCACCACTAGAGAGGCTTTACCCAACAACTGAGAGAAATAAATGCAGAAATCCACAGCAAACATTAGTTGGAGGTTTTGGAATCCTGTGGAAGAGGATGAGAAAGGACTGAAGAAACAAGAGGGGTCAAGGACACCATCAAAAACCTTAAAGAATCAACTAATCTGGCCTTGTAGGTGTTCACAGAGACTGAACTACAAACCAGAGAGTATGCACGGGACAGACATAGGCCCTTTGTACATATATAATGGTTATCTCTTCCTGTGACACTCCTAAGAATGGGAACAGGCTGTCTCTGAGTTTCAGCTTCTCTTTGTGACCCTTTCCTCCTACTGTTCTTCTAGCCTCAATAGGAAAAAATGGGGCCAGGCTTACTGCATCTTGATATTCATGAAAAGCATCTCCTTTTCTGAAGAAAAGGGGGAGATGAGTAAATGGTGGAGGGGAAGAAGGACTGGCAGGAGATGAGGGAGGTAAAACTGTTGTCAAGATGCAATGTTAATTAATTAATTAATTAATTATTTTTAAAATGCTCTATAGATTAGCACATAGGTAATATAATGGAAGCATCTTCTCAACTGAGGTGTCTTCTCCCCATACAACTTTAGCTTACTGCAAATTGACAAAACAATCAAAAACAAACAAACAAAAAAAAACAGAACAGTACATATTAGGGTTGTATATAGTGCCACTATATAAAAAACAAATAGGATTTTTATGGGAAGCAGATGTTTTGATTTCAACATAAATTAGGATAAGTTATAAAGTAAAATTTTTGAATAGCGAATATTCAAAATATTGAAACTATAGATTAGTTATAATAACATTGGAATAGTTTTATTATTTAAATATTATAATTCTTGAAAATTATGTTATTTCTTTACTTGGTCATTTTTTTTAAATGTCACCATTATTGAGACCAAGAATCTATGGCTAGACAGGTAATAAGAAAACCTACTACTATTACCATGCTAAATGAACATAGTATTAAGCTGTCTCCTCAAGACTTGTTGCTATACAGATTAGTGCATGTTAGTGTGTATCATAATCATCAGTAGAGATTTTAATGCCTTTTGCAATAAACAGTAATTAACCCAGAGACTTACAACTGATCCAGGCAATGGCAAAAGAATATTACTGCAGAATCCTCAGCCCTATGTTGGACATGTATATCACAGCCTGCAAAAGCCAAGGCTCAGGGATCACAGCAGAAGAGTGGAAAAGAGTTTAAGAGATGGAGGTGGTGGATGACTCCAAAGAAATGTGTTTCCTGCACACAGTAATAAACCTTCAAAGATGTCACTGAGTACCGGCCTTCTACTGCTGGGCATGGGGCCTAAACTTATATGTGGGTTGTATTTCCTAGGAGACTCTCTGGGAGAAAAACATTTTTCTCCCTTGTGTGTGGTTATCTCCGTTGTGTGGAATTTCTGGGTTAGGCATGTAATATGATTTTGACTTCATCTTTCACGGCTGGGACCCCCATCTAACCCAGAGCAGTTCAGGTGCTATACATAGTGCCATAGTCTGAATGTCCCTCTCATTTTTGTTGAGACCAGTTATCACTATATCTACAAGATGGGGGCAAATCATTTTCCTTTTGCTTCTGTCTCCTAAATGCCAGATTTACAACCATGCACTTCCATGTCCAATTGTATTCTCTTATTATAATATTTGTATATGCATGGTGGGTGTCATTTCAATATTGACCATCCTGTCCACAACAATTGTTGTATCTTGTCACTTTTAATCCTAAATCTGCTCTCCATTGTTTTATTTCAGATCTATGCACTGTAGTTTAAAAAAGGCATGAACAGTGAGTTATTTTCTTAATTTAGATGCAAAATTAAACAGGTCCTAGGTTTTCTGTTAAGTGCATTTTGATATTTTTAAGATGATTATGTATTTACACATGTACACACACATATAATGTATTTTGATCTAATACATATCTACACATTTTAATCTATATCTAGCTATGCAGAAGGCAGATAGATAGATGCAACAACAATTAAAGAAGAGGTCATGAATTTGGAAGAGAGCAAGAATTATGTGGAGAATTTGGAGGAAAGAAAGGAAAGAAAAGCTTCCTGGTTGCTGCCGCCGCGGAGAGCTCATAAGCAACACCCCACAAGCAAACTTGAGCCACAGGACCACAGGTAAGACCAACTTTTCTGCTGCAAGCGACCTGTCTGGTGGCCTTGGGACACACAGAGGCAAAATTCCTCTAGGACCGGACACTTCCAGTTTTTAGCGGGAGTCCCAATCTCGTGCTTCCTGCCTCCAGCTCACTGCTCCCAAACACCATGGGAGAGAGAGCTCACCACCTGGACAGGTGGGCACTCCTGAGACTGCAGAGCAGAAGAGACCACCAACACTGCCCACCCCTACCCACATCCCTGGCCCAAGAGGAAACTGTATACTGCCTCTGGGTTCCCTTGGATAAGGGCACAGGAGCAGGAAATCCACTGCATGTGAGACACCTGAAGAGACAGACTGGATAAACAGTTCTCTGCATCCAAATCCCGTGGGAGGGAGAGCTGAACCTTCAGAGAGCCAGACATGCCTGGGAAACCAGAAAAGACCGCACTTTGCCCACATTACTGATTCCAGAGGAAACCACCAAACACCATCTGGAACCCTGGTACACAGAAGCTACCAGAAAGGGCTGCACAGATCTTCCTCGTTGCTGCCACCGCGGAGAGCTCATAAGCAACAGCCCACAAGCAAACTTGAGCCTCGGGACCACAGGTAAGACCAACTTTTCTGCTGCAAGCGACCTGCCTGGTGAACTCAAGAAACAGTCCCACAGGAACAGCTGAAGACCTGTAGATAGGAAAACCTACATGGCCGAAAGCAGAACACTCTGTCCCCATAACTGGTGGAAAGTAAACAGGAAAACACTCCTGACACATAGGCTTATAGGACAGTCTAGCCACTGTCAGAAATAGCAGAACAAAGTAACACTAGAGATAATCTAATGGCAAGAGGCAAGTGCAGGAACCCAAGCTACAGAAACCAAGACTAAATGGCATCATTGGATCCCAATTCTCACACCAAAACAAACACGGAATATCCAAACACACCAGAAAAGCAAGATCTAGTTTCAAAATCATATTTGATCATGATGCTGGAGGACTTCAAAAAGACATGAAGAACTCCCTTAGAGAAACACAGGAAAACATAAATAAACAAGTAGAAGCCTACAGAGAGGAATCACAAAAATCCCTGAAAGAATTCCAGGAAAACACAATCAAACAATTGAAGGAATTAAAAATGGAAATAGAAGCAATCAAGAAAGAACACATGGAAACAACTCTGGATATAAAAAACCAAAGGAAGAGACAAGGAGCTGTAGATACAAGCTTCACCAACAGAATACAAGAGATGGAAGAGAGAATCTCAGGAGCAGAAGATTCCATAGAAATCATTGACTCAACTGTCAAAGATAATATAAAGCGGAAAAAGCTACTGGTGCAAAACATACAGGAAATCCAGGACTCAATGAGAAGATCAAACCTAAGGATAATAGGTATAGAAGAGAGTGAAGACTCCCAACTCAAAAGACCAGTAAATATCTTCAACAAAATCATAGAAGAAAACTTCCCTAACCTAAAAATAGAGATACCCATAGGCATAAAAGAAGCCTACAGAACTCCAAATAGATTGGACCAGAAAAGAAACACCTCCCAACACATAATAGTCAAAACACCAAATGCACAAAATAAAGAAAGAATATTAAAAGCAGTAAGGGAAAAAGGTCAAGTAACATATAAAGGCAGACTTATCAGAATCACACCCGACTTTTCGCCAGAGACTATGAAAGCCATAAGATCCTGGACAGATGTCATACAGACCCTAAGAGAATACAAATGCCAGCCCAGGTTACTGTATCCTGCAAAACTCTCAAATAACATAGATGGAGAAACCAAGATATTCCATGACAAAACCAAATTTACACAATAACTTTCTACAAACCCAGACTACAAAGGATAATAAATGGTAAAGCCGACCATAAGGAGGCAAGCTACACCCTAGAAAAAGCAAGAAACTAATGGTCTTGGCAACAAAACAAAGAGAAAAAGCACACAAACATAACCTCACATCCAAATATGAATATAACAGGAAGCAATAATCACTACTCCTTAATATCTCTCAACATCAATGGTCTCAACTCCCCAATAAAAAGGCATAGATTAACAAATTGGATACGCAACGAGGACCCTGCATTCTGCTGCCTACAGGAAACACACCTCAGAGACAAAGACAGACACTACCTCAGAGTGAAAATTTGGAAAACAAATTTCCATGCAAATGGTCAGAAGAAGCAAGCTGGAGTAGCCATTCTAATATCAAATAAAATCAATTTTCAACTAAAAGTCATCCAAAAAGGTAAGGAAGGACACTTCATATTCCTCAAAGGAAAAATCCACCAAGATGAACTCTCAATCCTAAATATCTATGCCCCAAATACAAGGGCACCTACATACATAAAAGAAACCTTACTAAAGCTCAAAACACACATTGCACCTCACACAATAATAGTAGGAGATTTCAACACCCCACTCTCATCAATGGACATATCATGGAAACAGAAATTAAACAGAGACGTAGACAGACTAAGAGAAGTCATGAACCAAATGGACTTAACAGATATTTATAGAACATAGTATCCTAAAGCAAAAGGATATACATTCTTCTCAGCTGCTCATGGTACATTCTCCCAAATTGACCATAAAATTGGTCAAAAAACGGGCCTCAACAGGCACAGAATGATAGAAATAATCCCATGCGTGCTATCAGACCACCACAGCCTAAAGCTGGTCTTCAATAAAAATAAGGGAAGAACACCCATATATACGTAGAAGTTGAACAAATTCTCTACTCAACGATAACATGGTCAAGGAAGAAATAAAGAAAGAAATTAAAGACTTTCTAGAATTTGATGAAAATTAAGGTACAACATACCCAAACTTTTGGGACACAATGAAAGCTGTGCTAAGAGGAAAACTCATAGCACTGAGTGCCTGCAGAAAGAAACAGGAAAGAGCATATGTCAGCAGCTTGACAGCACACCTAAAAGCTCTAGAACAAAAAGAAGCAAATACACCCAGGAGGAGTAGAAGGCAGGAAATAATCAAACTCAGAGCTGAAATCAACCAAGTAGAAACAAAAAGGACCATAGAAAGAATCAACAGAACCAAAAGTTGGTTCTTTGAGAAAATCAACAAGATAGATAAACCCTTAGCCAGACTAATGAGAGGACACAGAGAGTGAGTCCAAATTAACAAGTTCAGAAATGAAAAGGGAGACATAACTACAGATTCAGAGGAAATTCAAAAAATCATCAGATCTTACTATAAAAGACTATATTCAACAAAACTTGAAAATCTGCAGATTATGGACAATTTCCTAGACAGATAACAGGTACCAAAGTTAAATCAGGAACAGATAAACCATTTAACCAATCCCATAACTCCAAATGAAATAGAAGCAGTCATTAAAGGTCTTCCAACCAAAAATAGCCGTGTCCAGACGGGTTTAGTGCAGAATTCTATCAGACCTTCATAGAAGACCTCATACCAATATTATCCAAACTATTCCACAAAATTGAAACAGATGGAGCACTACCGAATTCCTTCTATGAAGCCACAATTACTCTTATACCTAAACCACACAAAGACCCAACAAGGAAAGAGAACTTCAGACCAATTTCCCTTATGAATATCAATGCAAAAATACTCCATAAAATTCTTGCAAACCGAATCCAAGAGCACATCAAGACAATCATCCACCATGATCAAGTAGGCTTCCTCCCAAGCATGCAGGGTTGGTTTAATATACGGAAAACCATCAACGTGATCCATTATATAAACAAACTGAAAGAACAAAACCACATGATCATTTCATTAGATGCTGAGAAAGCATTTGACAAAATTCAACACCCCTTCATGATAAAAGTCCTGGAAAGAATAGGAATTCAAGGCCCAAACCTAAACATAGTAAAAGCCATATACAGCAAACCAGTTGCTAACATTAAACTAAATGGAGAGAAACTTGAAGCAATCCCTCTACAATCAGGGACTAAACAAGGCTGCCCACTCTCTCCCTACTTATTCAATATAGTTCTTGAAATTCTAGCCAGAGCAATCAGACAACAAAAGGAAATCAAGGGGATTCAGATTGGTAAAGAAGAAGTCAAAATATCACTATTTGCAGATGATATGATAGTATATTTAAGTGATCTCAAAAGTTCCACCAGAGAACTACTAAAGCTGATAAACAAATTCAGCAAAGTGGCTGGGTATAAAATTAACTCAAATAAATCACTCGCCTTCCTCTACACAAAAGAGAAACAAGCCGAGAAAGAAATTAGGGAAATGACACCCTTCATAATAGACCCAAACAATATAAAGTACCTCGGTGTTACTTTAACAAAGCAAGTAAAAGAACTGTACAATAAAAACTTCAAGACTCTGAAGAAAGAAATTGAAGAAGACCTCAGAAGATGGAAAGATCTCCCATGCTCATGGATTGGCAGGATTAATATAGTAAAATTGGCCTTTTTACCAAAAGCAATCTACAGATTTAATGTAATCCTCATCAAAATACCAATCCAATTCTTCAAAGAGTTAGACAGAACAATTTGCAAATTCATCTGGAATAACAAAAAACCCAGGATAGCTAAAACTATTCTCAACAATAAAAGGACTTCAGGGGGAATCTCTATCCCTGAACTCAAGCAGTATTACAGAGCAATAGTGATAAGAACTGCATGGTATTGGTACAGAGACAGACAGATAGACCAATGGAACAGAATTGAAGACCCAGAAATGAACCCACACACCTATGGGCACCTGATTTTTGACAAAGGATCCAAAACCATTCAATGGAAAAAAGATAGCATTTTCAGCAAATGGTGCTGGTTCAACCAGAGGTCAACATGTATGTAAAGGGCCGCAATAACATTTGCCACCACTAGATGCCGCTGGCTTCCACTGCGCCCCACGTGGAAGGCCGAGTCAGACAAGATGGCGCTAGCCTTCGCCTTGCCAGCCGCCTCCCTATCGGGAGATTAACTGTGCGCATGTGCAAGAGTGCCTTCGTGCCAGGTCTTTGCCCATTCTGGGGCGTGCCTGATGAGGTCATGAGTAAGCAACCAATCAGGTGTGGATGCGCCGCGCTAGGGTTTTATAAGTACGCCATGCAGGCGCGCAGGGCTTCTCTTTAAAGATTAAAATAAAGGATTGGTCATAGCAAGGATTTCTATGTGCACGCGTGCTTCTTGTAGGCCAGAGGTCGCGCATGGGATATTTGGTGCCGAAACCCAGGGCAAAAGCCACATCATCGCAGGTGCTCCGAGAAGTCTCAGTTTCATGGAAGAAATCCAGAAGCTGTGAGTGGGTGTAAAACTCTGAGAGACTATGTTTAGCCTTGATCTGTTCCAGCTCAGTCCCCTGCCAGGCGCGGCAGGAGCTGCTATGGTTGCTCTGGCAGCCTTCGGGTTGTTTCTATTGACCTTTGAGTTTCTAGTTACCGCCAAACAGCGTCAGAGGTCACATGAGAACTGCCCAGCTGTAACAGCAAAGCAGAGAGTGTTGGGGGAAGGGCGAGACGGCGCGTCAGAAACAGTGTTAGATAACGAATTAAAGAGCTTAAAGGGAAAAGGTGCACCTAAGAAAAAAAGCCCTTCCGGTACGGAAGCCAGAGATTGGGGAAAAAAACGCCCCGGGTGAGATAAAACAGAGGAAGGAGAAAAAGGTCTTGAAAAACAGAAGTCTTTATCCGGTAAAGGATTCAAAGATGTCAGAGCTTGATAGCTCAGAGACAGATGAGCTTAGCTCCTCTGAGGGAGAGGATTCAGAAGATGAGGCAGCTCGCTGTGAAAAAGAAAGATACTACCCAGATGAACAACGACCTAACAGCTTGGGTAAACAAAAGGAAGTAGAGGGTGGAAACCAAGCGGTTTCCCAGCCTATAATCCCCAGCGCCTCTCCATCTTATATGGAGAGATTCCACTCAGATTCCTTCCTCACTAAAGAGGAACAGAAAAAGATACAGCAGGCATTCCCAGTGTTTGAGGCCGCCGATGGAGGCCGTGTTCACGCACCAGTGGAATATGTTCAAATTAAAGAACTTGCAGAGTCGGTCCGTAACTATGGAGTTAGTGCCAATTTTACTATTGCTCAAGTCGAAAGGCTTGCTACTCTGGCCATGACTCCAGGAGACTGACAGACAACAGTGAAGGCTGCGCTTCCTAATATGGGACAATATACAGAATGGAAAGCCTTGTGGTATGACGCCTCTCAGGCACAGGCCAAAGTCAATGCCATTGCTGAAGGCAATCAGAGAGACTGGATGCTTGATCTGTTAACAGGACAAGGACAATATGCCAATAATCAAACTAACTATGACTGGGGAGCATACACTCAAATTTCCGCTGCCGCCGTTAAGGCGTAGAAGGCACTTTCCAAGAAGGGAGAGTCCGGGGGACACTTAACGAGAATCATACAAGCCCCCCCAGGAGCCATTCTCAGACTTCGTGGCTAGGATGATGGAGGCAACAGGCAGGATCTTTGGAGACCCTGAACAGACAATGCCTTTAGTGGAACAATTGGTCTATGAACAAGCCACAAAGGAATGCAGGGCAGCTATTACACCTAGGAAGAGCAAAGGATTACAGGACTGGCTGAGAGTTTGCCGAGAACTTGGAGGCCCGCTTACTAATGCCGGCCTCGCGGCTGCTATCCTACAGGGCCAAAAATGCTCAGGTACAGGTGATCGCAAGGTCTGCTATAACTGTGGCAAACCAGGACATTTGAAAAAGGAGTGTCAAGCCCTCACTAGGAAGAGAGCACCAGGACTGTGTACTAGGTGTGGGAAAGGCTATCATTGGGCTAGTGAGTGTCGCTCAGTTAAAGATATCAGAGGTAGGCTTATTCAGCCCGGGCCTCCCCAGGCAGAAGGGGGGGGGGAAATTCCAAAAAAACGGGTATCTGGGCCCCAGGTCTCAGGGCCCCAAAACATATGAGACTCCAGCTTACAACAGACAGACACCATGGTTCGCAGAGCCACAAGAGGCTCAGCAGGAGTGGACCTCTGTTCCACCACCCGATTCATATTAATGCCACTAATGGGTGTGCAACCCGTCCCCACTGACTACAAAGGCCCCCTACCCGTGGGAAACGTCGGCCTTATTATGGGACGGTCCTCCTTAACTTTAAAGGGACTTATTGTTCATCCTGGAATAATAGATCAAGATTACACGAGAGAACTTCAAGTTCTCTGCTCGTGCCCTCAAGGCGTTTTTTTCCATTTCCCCAGGTGACAGGATTGCTCAGTTGATTATTCTTTCAAGCTTACATGATCATTTTCCTTCTTCCGGGGTCCCTAGAGGCACCGCAAAGTTTGGCTCTTCCTGGACTGATTCTGCTTATCTAATGATGGACCTTAGTTCCAGACCCTCTTTAGAGTTGAATATAGAAGGGAAAACTCTTAAGGGAATTCTAGATACAGGGGCTGATAAGAGTGTTATCTCCTCTAAGTGGTGGCCTAAGACATGGCCTGTCACTCAATCATCCCATTCCTTACAAGGACTAGGGTATGAGGCCAGCCCCACTATCAGCTCACGCTCCTTGATCTGGCATGCTCCAGAAGGCCAATCAGGAATGTTTATTCCTTATGTCCTCCCTCTTCCTGTTATTCCAGACGGGTTTAGTGCAGAATTCTATCAAACCTTCATAGAAGACCTCATACCAATATTATCTAAACTATTCCACAAAATTGAAACAGATGGAGCCCTACCGAATTCCTTCTACGAAGCCACAATTACTCTTATACCTAAACCACACAAAGACCCAACAAAGAAAGAGAACTTCAGACCAATTTCCCTTATCAATATCGACGCAAAAATACTCCATAAAATTCTTGCAAACCGAATCCAAGAGCACATCAAGACAATCATCCACCATGATCAAGTAGGCTTCCTCCCAAGCATGCAGGGTTGGTTTAATATACGGAAAACCATCAACGTGATCCATTATATAAACAAACTGAAAGAACAGAACCACATGATCATTTCATTAGATGCTGAGAAAGCATTTGACAAAATTCAACACCCCTTCATGATAAAAGTCCTGGAAAGAATAGGAATTCAAGGCCCAAACCTAAACATAGTAAAAGCCATATACAGCAAACCAGTTGCTAACATTAAACTAAATGGAGAGAAACTTGAAGCAATCCCTCTACAATCAGGGACTAAACAAGGCTGCCCACTCTCTCCCTACTTATTCAATATAGTTCTTGAAATTCTAGCCAGAGCAATCAGACAACAAAAGGAAATCAAGGGGATTCAGATTGGTAAAGAAGAAGTCAAAATATCACTATTTGCAGATGATATGATAGTATATTTAAGTGATCTCAAAAGTTCCACCAGAGAACTACTAAAGCTGATAAACAAATTCAGCAAAGTGGCTGGGTATAAAATTAACTCAAATAAATCACTCGCCTTCCTCTACACAAAAGAGAAACAAGCCGAGAAAGAAATTAGGGAAATGACACCCTTCATAATAGACCCAAACAATATAAAGTACCTCGGTGTTACTTTAACCAAGCAAGTAAAAGAACTGTACAATAAAAACTTCAAGACACTGAGGAAAGAAATTGAAGAAGACCTCAGAAGATGGAAAGATCTCCCATGCTCATGGATTGGCAGGATTAATATAGTAAAATTGGCCTTTTTACCAAAAGCAATCTACAGATTTAATGTAATCCTCATCAAAATACCAATCTAATTCTTCAAAGAGTTAGACAGAACAATTTGCAAATTCATCTGGAATAACAAAAAACCCAGGATAGCTAAAACTATTCTCAACAATAAAAGGACTTCAGGGGGAATCTCTATCCCTGAACTCAAGCAGTATTACAGAGCAATAGTGATAAAAACTGCATGGTATTGGTACAGAGACAGACAGACCAATGGAATAGAATTGAAGACCCAGAAATGAACGCACACACCTATGGTCACTTGATTTTTGACAAAGGAGCCAAAACCATCCAATGGAAAAAAGATAGCATTTTCAGCAAATGGTGCTGGTTCAACTGGAGGGCAACATGTAGAAGAGTGCAGATCGATCCATGCTTATCACCCTGTACAAAGCTTAAGTCCAAGTGGATCAAGGACCTCCACATCAAACCAGACACACTCAAACTAATAGAAGAAAAACTAGGGAAGCATCTGGAACACATGGGCACTGGAAAAAATTTCCTGAACAAAACACCAATGGCTTATGCTCTAAGATCAAGAATCGACAAATGGGATCTCATAAAACTGCAAAGCTTCTGTAAGGCAAAGGACACTGTGGTTAGGACAAAACGGCAACCAACAGATTGGGAAAAGATCTTTACCATTCCTACAACAGATAGAGGCCTTATATCCAAAATATACAAAGAACTCAAGAAGTTAGACCGCAGGGAAACAAATAACCCTATTAAAAAATGGGGTTCAGACCTAAACAAAGAATTCACAGCTGAGGAATGCCGAATGGCTGAGAAACACCTAAAGAAATGTTCAACATCTTTAGTCATAAGAGAAATGCAAATCACCTCACACCAGTGAGAATGGCTAAGATCAAAAACTCGGGTGACAGCAGATGCTGGCAAGGATGTGGAGAAAGAGGAACACTCCTCCATTGTTAGTGGGATTGCAGCCTGGTAAAACCATTCTGGAAATCAGTCTGGAGGTTCCTCAGAAAATTGGACATTGAACTGCCTGAGGATCCAGCTATACCTCTCTTGGGCATATACCCAAAAGATGCCTCAACATATAAAAGAGACACGTGCTCCACTATGTTCATCGCAGCCTTATTTATAATAGCCAGAAACTGGAAAGAACCCAGATGCCCTTCAACAGAGGAATGGATACAGAAAATGTGGTACATCTACACAATGGAATATTACTCAGCTATCAAAAACAACGAGTTTATGAAATTCGTAGGCAAATGGTTGGAACTGGAAAATATCATCCTGAGTGAGCTAACCCAATCACAGAAAGACATACATGGTATGCACTCATTGATAAGTGGCTATTAGCCCAAATGCTTGAATTACCCTAGATCCCTATAACAAATGAAACTCAAGACGGATGATCAAAATGTGAATGCTTCACTCCTTCTTTAAATGAGGAAAAAGAATACCCTTGGCAGGGAAGGGAGAGGCAAAGATTAAAACAGAGACTGGAGGAACACCCATTCAGAGCCTGCCCCACATGTGGCCCATACATATACAGCCACCCAATTAGACAAGATGGATGAAGCAAAGAAGTGCAGACCGACAGGAGCCAGATGTAGATTGCTCCTGAGAGACACAGCCAGAATACAGCAAATACAGAGGCGAATGCCAGCAGCAAACCACTGAACTGAGAATAGGTCCCCCGTTGAAGGAATCAGAGAAAGAACTGGAAGAGCTTGAAGGGGCTCGAGACCCCAAAAGTGCAACAATGTCAAGCAACCAGAGCTTCCAGGGACTAAGCCACTACCTAAAGACTATACATGGACTGACCCTGGATTCTGACCCCATAGGTAGCAATGAATATCCTAGTAAGAGCACCAGTGGCAGGGGAAGCCCTGGGTCCTGCTAAGACTGAACCCCCAGTGAACTAGACTATGGGGGGAGGGCGGCAATGGGGGGAGGATTGGGAGGGGAACACCCATAAGGAAGGGGAGGGGGGAGGGGGATGTTTGCCGGGAAACCGGGAAAGAGAATAACACTTGAAATGTATATAAGAAATACTCAAGTTAATAAAAAAAAAAAAAAAAAAGGTCGCTGGAAAAAAATCTACCTGTAAGTAAATAACATCGACACAGTAAATAGAGTGATTTCTGAAAAACTTGATTCCCTGCAATAAAATCAGTAAAGCAGTAGGAAAGGTTGCCTTGAAGTTGCATTATTAATTTTTTTTTAGTTTTTATTTATTTTTTTTAAATTTTATTGGTCGGGGATTTAGCTCAGTGGTAGAGCGCTTGCCTTGGAAGCGCAAGGCCCTGGGTTCAGTCTCCAGCTCCGAAAAAAAGAACCAAAAAAAAAAAACATTATTAGATATAATTCTTTACTTACATTTAAAATTGTCAAGGACCGGACGTCTGAACTAAGCAAAGCTAGAACCCTGCCCTGAGCAGACTCCTGAGAAGGGCTTTACCTTTTCAAAGAACTTGTCCCAAGATGACTGTTGCCTCCTTGTCTAAGGAGAATATTGTGGTTTAGAGATTCACCTTATGTCCTTGGGCACTTCCCAGTACTCTCCAGGCCCTAAGTTTCAGTTCCTGCTTCAATTCCTGCTTCAGAGCTTTAAATGGTATACATTCCTCTCAATAAAGAGAACTTGATAAGGAAAAAAAAAGAGTAATTGTGGCTTCATAGAAGGGATTCGGTAGCGCTCCATCTGTTTCAATTTTGTGGAATAGTTTGGATACTATTGGTATGAGGTCTTCTATGAAGGTCTGATAGATTTCTGCACTAAACCCATCTGGCCATGGGCTATTTTGGGTTGGGATAAACCCTCTGTGCCCTCTGCTTAGTCTGGCTAAGTGTTTATCTATCTTTTTGAATTTCTCAAAGAACCAGCTCCTGGTTTTGTTGATTCTTTGTAAGTCCTTTTCATTTCTACTTGGTTGATTTCAGCCCTGAGTTTATTTCCTGCCTTTTACTCCTCCTGGATTTATTTATTTATTTTTGTTCTAGAGCTTTTAGGTGTGCTGTCAAGCTGCTGATATATGCTCTCTCCTGTTTCTTTTTGCAGGCACTCAGAAGTATGAGTTTTACTCTTAGCACTGCTTTCATCGTGTCCCATAAGTTTGGGTATGTTGTATCTTCATTTTCATTAAATTCTAAGAAGTCTTTAATTTCTTTATTTCTTCCTTGACCAAGTTGTCATTGAGTAGAGCATTGTTCAACTTCCATGAATGAACTTTTATGAATGTAGATGCCCTTGTATTTGTAGCATAGATATTTAGGATTGAGAGTTCATCTTGGTGGATTTTTTTCTTTGATGAATATGAAGTGTCCTTCCTTATCTTTTTTTAATGACTTTTGGTTGAAAGTCAATTTTATTTGATATTAGAATGGTCAGTTCAGTTCAGTCCTGGGCACAGACTAGAACCAGGGTACCCGTGGCTGAATTGTAATTCAATTAAGAAGTACAGCTGATGGGTCATATTATTTTTCTACCACATTAGTTGTTTGTTGAAGAATTTTTTTTCTATTTTCCAAAATATTTGTCTTCTTTAAATACTGTCATCTTAGTTTTATTGTTTTAAGCATCTGGATCTTATCTTTGAAAAAATTTAATTGTGGAAAGACACGCTAACTTTTCAATTTGTGTCCCCAAAATACTAAATTTATTCATGAATATAAGATTGTTAGAGTACAGTATTGAGGGAAATAAAGTTATTTATAAGAAAAAATTCTGTGTGTGAATACTTGTGTGCCTTTCCTTTCTGAATGAGCTTCTGAAAAATTATTTATGACTGTCTAAGAATTCAGTTACTTAATCAAATGCGGCAAAATTGAAAATTTTAAGGTCGATTTAATTTCAGCTTAATGTTCCTTTTGTCACTGATTTCTAAGTAATTTAACTTCAAATCATGATGTTTCCCTGTGTTTTTTATTTTCTAAAATTCTTGTTTTCATTTCTATTTTATTGTAGTAACACATGCTATAGGATGAAGTTGTATATTTCAATTGGTAGAGTCTTTGCTTATCATGAATTATCATGAATCAGAGTTTCAGCTCCATATAACCTCATGATGGTAGCACATATCTGGAGTTTTAGCTTTCAGGTGGTACAGAAAGGCCAATCAGGAGTTTAAATGCATTTTTCTGCATTTCAATCTTTATGCAAGCATAGGATGCCTGGAACAAAAAAAATATTGGGAGCAATAGTAATAATTGGGATGGAAGGATCTAATGGCAACTCTACTGACCAACAACAACTCTAAGGTTTTTTTGTTCGTTTGTTTGTTTTTGTTTTTGTTTTTTAAGGAGTGCAAGGTCCCTTAAAAGCCACTGGGAAGATAACACTTTATAACTAGCTGTGAATTCTGTAAACTACAGGAATGGATGGCCTAGAAAGATATGCCCAATGAGGAAGCCCTCTGCATAAGAAACTTATTCCTTACATATGAAACTTATTCTTGCAGTGACGAAGAAAGGGCTGAACGGACTATTGCACACACGAAAATAAGACATCTCTGAATGCATAAATGGCTATTTTTGTTTATTATCTTGATTACACCTGGAATTAACTAAACTCAATTTTTTGGGTACACCTATAGGGGATTTTTTAATAAATTAAGTAATAATTCATGTTACATCCCAATTGCAGTCATCCATTCTGGTCCCTCCTAACATACCAAATTCCCTTTTTCTCCTCTGAGAGGGTAGTTGCTGCCCCGTGTATCCTCTGCCACAGGTGGGCATATCAACTCTATGAAACACTAGCTTATGCCCTCCCACTGAAACCAGAAAAGGCAGCCAAGTTAGGGAACCATATTACATACACAGTCAACAGTTTTAGGGATACATCCCCCCACTCCAGTTATTGGGGGACCCACATGAAGACTGAGCTGAACATCTGCTACATATGTGTAGGGAGGCCTATGTCCAGTCCATAGGCCTCTTTGGTGGGTAATTCAATCTCTGAGAGCCTCTAAGGGTCCAGGTTAGTTGATACTGTTGGTCTTTCTGTGGAGTTTCTATCCTCTTCCAGGTCCTCAATTCTCTCTCCAACTCTTCCTAAAGTGTTTCTGAGTTCGATCCAATATTTAACTGTGGTTTTCTGCAACTGTTTTAGTCAGATGCTGGACAAAGCCTCTCAGAGTACAGTTATGTTAGACTACTTTCTGCAAACATATGAGAGTACAGTATCATTAATAGTGTCCAGGGTTGGTAATTACCCATGGGATGGTTCAAAATTTGGGCTAGTTAGTGTTTGGCTATTACATCAGTTTCCGCTGTATCCCCATCCTTGTATTTCTTGAAAACAGGATAAATTTTGGATCAAAAACATTTTTAGGGGGGGTTGTTATCATTAGGACTCCAAAGAGGACAGTGCCAGGATACAGGAGGTAGTCTCTTTAGTTTCAAAATCCCAACTGCTGTGGGTCTCAGTGAACATCACTCCCATTGATTCCAGTGAGTCTCCCAGTGCCAGGTCTCTGGCAGATCCTTGAGATGTCACCACCTTCCAAACCCCACTAGCTGCAGGTTTTCATTCTCCTGGCCCTCTGGCCCTCTCACTGGTCTTTCTACACACGTGTCCCCAAACCACCACTATTACTCTTCCAATCCCTTCTCCCTCCTAGTTTTCTCCCTCGATCTCCCGCATATGATTATTTTATTCCCCCTTCTAAGTGAGATTCAAGCATCCCTTCTTGGGCCATCATTCTTTTTTAGCTTCTTTAGACTTATGGTGTGTAATGTGGGTATCCTGTATTTTTTGGCTAATATCTACTTATAAGTGAGTACATACCATGCACGTACTTTTGGGTCTGGATTACCTCACTCGGGATGATATTTTCAAGTTCCTTCCATTTGACTGCAAAATTCATGATATCCTTGTTTTTAACAGTTGAATAGCATTTTGTTATATAGATGTACCCCATTTTCTTTATCCATTCTTCAGTTGTGAGACATCTAGATTGCTCCCAATTTTTGGCAATTATGAATAAAGCTGCCATCAACATAGTGGAGCAAGTGTCTCTGTAGAATAGTGTGGGGTTTACAGTCACACATCCAATCACCACAGGCCTCAGACAGTCAAGGAGGCAGGATGATACCCCACACAGTTGCAGGAGGATGTTGGGCTATAGGGAAACATCAGGACACTGCTCCAGTGTTAATGAACATCAATCTGAGGCTCAGGACAGCCAGAGCTGGCCAGGTGGTCCCTGGGTATGCAAGGACTTTCTGGTTCTCAGGTTCTCAGACACCAAGCTTTAGCTGAATGGTGCAGAAGAGCTGAGAACAGAGTGGGGATCTAGACCAGGACTGAGGGAGGAAAGAGGGAACTTCCAGCTAGTCCCATGGGGATAGTCCTTGGCTTGACTGTGGTGGGCTTGAGCTTGACTTACTGGCAGCCATGGCTTGGAGTGCAGAGAGGCCTTCTACTGGAGATTAGACAGTGGCTCTATAGGCAAAGGCCTTCTCTATGGCTCCCCACAGTGTATTCCAATGAAAAGAGGGAGTCCATAGTTTTAAGGCATTTATTGTCATAGCATAAATTGGATGAGTAAAACCATACACAACTTCTCAGGGTGGACCTTAGATTAAATACCTTTTGCAGGGAGAAGTGTCTGGGAAGGAAAGTTTATTGGCTAGGCCTCCAGTCCTTTAGGTACCTCATTAAAATGGAGAGTTGTCCTGAGCCTAGTGACCTGTGGTCATGTCCTCTACCTGTGGAGAGACTTGAGGCTTTTGCCTTGTGTGACTGATGACTACAAATTTATGGTGGGTTGTCACTAGTGACAAGGGCCTGGTGCCCAGGAGTCAGGAAAAACACAATCATCCCTTCAGGTTCACCAGGGTTTCTAACCTTTGCTCAGTTGGTAACCAGACTGCCTTTCATGGTCCTACAATATAACGGAGCATGTTTTAGGTATATGCACAGGAGTGCTATATCTGAATTGTGAGGTAGAACTATTCCTATTTTTCTGAGAAACCACCAAATTGATTTCCAAAGTTGTTGTGTAAGTTTGCACTCCCATCAGTAATGAAGGAGTGTCCCCCTCGCTCCACATCCTCACCAGCATGTGCTACCACTTGAGGTTTTGATCTTAGCCAATTGATGGGTGCAATATGGAATCTCTAGTTTGTGTTTATTTGCATTTCCCCAGTGAGTAAGGCATGAAACATTTCTTCTTTGTTTTTTGTTTGTTTGCTTATTTATTTTTACACTATTCTGCATTCTTTAATCAGTGAATTAATTGATGAAATTGACATAATGAAGACATTCCTAAAGTGAAAAAGACAATGATGCAGAAACATTTTTTATTGATTGTTCCATTTGTTTGCATCTCAAATGATATCTCACTTTCATGTTACCCCTTCACAAACTCCCCATCCCACATCTGTTATCTCCCTCTTCCCTTTGCCTAAATGAGGGTGTGTCTCCACCCACTCAAATTCTTCCACACCACTGCTCCAGGACCTCTGTACACTAGGGCAACAAACCTCCACAGTGCAAAGGGCCTCCCTTTCCATTGATGTCAGGTAAGGCCATTCTCTGACTGAGCTCAGAGACCATGTTGGGGAGCTGGTGGAAAGACTAGAGGAATGGAGAATGATTGCAACCCCATTGGAAAAACAACAACAGCTGGCCAACCACCCAATGCTCCCAGAGACTACACCACCAATCAAGAAATGATTCATGCCGGGTTGAAATCAACCAAGTAAATACAGAAATAACTATACAAAGAATCATCAAATCCAGGAACTGGATCTTTGAGAAAACCAACAAGAGAGATGAACCCTTAGCCAGACTAACCAGAGGGCAGAGAAAGAAAAAGTATTCATATTAACAAAATCATAAAAGAAAAGGGAAACATAACATCAGAATCTGAGAAAACTCAAATGTTCATCAGATATTACTCCAAAAGCCTCTATTCAGCAAAACTGGAAAATTTAGATGAAATGGACAAATTTCTAGACAGATAAAAAGTTGAAACATGATCAGATAGACCATATAAACAGTCCCATAACTCCTAAGGAAATAGATGCAGTTATTAAAAGTCTCCCACCAAAAAAAGCCCAGGAGCAGATATGTTTAGTGAAGAATTCTATCAGAAATTCATAGAAGACCTCATACCAATACTGTCGAAACTATTCCACAACATAGGGACAGAAGAAACACTATCCAATCCTTCTATGAAGCCACAATTATGCTTATACCTTAACGACACAAAAACCCAACAAACAAAGAGAATTTCAGACCAATTTCCCTTTAGAATATCAATGCAAAAATAATAAAATTCTCAAAAAACAAATCCAGGTACACATGAAAAAGATCATCTGTCATGATCAAGTAGACTTCATGCCAGGGATGCATGGATGGATCAATATGTGGAAATACATCAGCAACGTAATCCACTATATATACAAACTTGGAGAAAAAACCACATCCTCATCTCATTATATCTCATTATATGCTGAGAAGCATTGGACAAAATTTAACACCCCGATCATGGTAAAAGATTTGGAAAGATCAGGAATTCAAGTCCCATACCAAAGCATAGTAAAAGCAATATACATCAAACCAGTCGCCAGCATCAAACTAAATGGAGAGATACTTGAAGCAATCCCACTAAAATCAGGGATGAGAGAAAGTTGCCCATTCTCTCCCTATCTATTCAATATAGTACTCGAACTCCTAGTTAGTGAAATCAGACAAAAAAAATAAAAGGTAAAAGGGATACACATTGGAAAGGAAGAAATAAAAAATATCACTATCAGCAGGTAATATGATAGTATAATTAAGTAACCCCAAAAGTTCCCCTAGAGAACTGCTAAGCCTGATAAAAAACTTCAGCAAAGTAGCTAGATATAAAATTAACTGAAACAAATCAGTAGCCTTCCTCTATTCCAGGATAAACAGGCTGAGAAAGAAATTAAGGAAACAATATCCTTCACATTAGTAAAAAATAACATAAAATAACTCTGTGTGACCCTAACCAAGCAAGTTAAAGATCTGTATGATGAGAACTTCAAGTCTCTGAAGAAATAATTTTGAAGATCTTAGAAAATGAAAAGATTTCCCATGCTCATGAATTGGCAGTATCAATGTCGTAAAAATGACCATTCTGTAATCTGTAATGACAGATTCAATAAATCCCCATCAAAATTCCAAATCAATTCTTCATAGAGTTACCAAAAGTAATTTACAAATTCAGCTAGAAGAACAGAAAACCCAAGATAGTAAAACCCATCCTCAACAATAAAAGAACTTCTGGAGCAATTACAATTCCTAACCTCAAGCAGTATTACAGAGCAATAGTGATTTAAAAAAACCTGTATGGCATTGGCACAAATACAAGCAGGAAGATCAATGGAATAGAATGGAGGACCCAGAAAAGAACCCACACACCTATGGTCACTTGATCTTTGACAAAGGAGCTAAAACCATCCAGTGGAAAAAAGATAGCATCTTCAACAAATACTGCTGGTTCAATTAGGGGTCAACATGGAGAAGAATGCAAATCAATCTGTTCTTATCACCCTGTACAAAACTCAACTCTAAGTGGATAACAAACTTCAACATAAAATCAGATACATTCAAACTGAGAGAAGAAAATGTGGGGAAGAGTCTTGAACACTTGGGAACTGGGAAAAATTTACTGAACAGAACACCAAACAGCATATGATCTAAGATCAAGAATCGATAAATGGGACCTCATAAAATTGCAAATCTTCTGTAAGGTAAAGGAAACTGTCATTAGGATAAAATAGTATCAAAAAGACTGGGAAAGTTCTTTACTAATCCTACATCTGATAGAGGGCTAATATCCACTATATACAAAAAGCTTAAAAAATTAGATTCCCTGCTCCCAAAACCTGTGGGAGAGAGAGCTCATTGCCCAGATGTGTGAGCAAACGTGAGACTGCATGACAGGAGAGACTGCCACTTCTACCCACCTTTGCCCACTTCCCTGGCCTGCATCTGAACGGACCCTGTCAAATAGCTCCCTGCACCCAAATCTGATTGGAGGGAGAGCTAGACCCT
This sequence comes from Rattus norvegicus, assembly GCF_021556685.1. Classification (NCBI taxonomy): domain Eukaryota; kingdom Metazoa; phylum Chordata; class Mammalia; order Rodentia; family Muridae; genus Rattus; species Rattus norvegicus. The sequence continues at coordinate 152,412,378 of NC_141554.1, read as the reverse complement.
CAGAGGAGCAGACAGGCCTGGGAAACCAGAGGAGACTACTCTCTGCCCACATTTCTGACTCTAGAGGAAAACACTAGCGCCATGAGGGGCCCCTGCAACAGGGAACCAGAAGTAGGGGCAGGCCCTTCTGGTTGCTGCCCTCATAGAGAGCTGAAACCCAGTCCCAAGGAGGGACTTCAGGCCAAAGACCAGAGGTAAGACCAACTTTTCTGCTCCAAGTGACCTGCCTGGTGGACTCAGGACATACGTCCACAGGAAAAGCTAAAAGTCAGTGGACAGGAACGACTACACACCTGAAAGCAGAACACTCTATTCCCATAACTGGCTGAAAGAAAACAGGAAATCAGATCTACAACACTCCTGACACACAGGTCTATAGGACAGTCAAGCCACTGTCAGAAATAGCAGAACAAGGTAACACCAGAGACAACCTGATGTCAAGAGGCAAGCACAGAAACCCAAGCAACAGAAACCAAGACTACATGGCATCATCAGGGCCCAGTTCTCCCACTTTTCCCACAATTCAAAGCAAACACTGAATATCAAAACACACCATAAAAGCAAAATCTAAATTTAAAATCACATTTGATCATGATGATGGTGGACTTTAAGAAAGACATGAAGAACTCCCTTAGAGAAATATAGGAAAACACAAATAAACAACGAGAAGCCCTTAGAGAGGAAACACAAAACCCCCAAATTCAGGAAAAAAACAATCAAACAGGAGAAGGAATTGAAAATTGAAATATAAACAATAAAGGAAGCACAAAAGGAGACAACCCTGGATATAGAAAACCAAAGGAAGAGACAAGGAACCGTAGATACAAGCATCACCAACAGAATACAAGAGATAGAAGAGAGAATCTCAGGAGCAGAAGATTCCATAGAAATCATTGACACAACTGTCAAACATAATGGAAAATGGAAAAAGCTACAGGCCCAAAACATACAGGAAATCCAGGACACAGTGAGAAGATCAAACCTAAGGATAATAGGTATAGAAGAAAGTGAAGACTCTCAACTCAAAGGACCAGTAAATATCTTCAACAAAATCATAGAAGAAAACTACCCTAACCTAAAAAAAGAGATGCCCATGAACATACAAGAAGCCTACACAACTCCAAATAGGTTGGACCAGAAAAGAAACACCTCCCTTCACATAATAGTCAAAACACCAAATGTAGAAAACAAAGAAAGAATACTAAAAGCAGTAAAGGAAAAAGGTCAAGTAGCATATAAAGGCAGACCTATCAGAATCACACCAGACTGCTCACCAGAGACTATGAAAGCCAGAAGATCCTGAACAGATGTCATACAGAACCTAAGAGGACACAAAGGCCAGACCAGCTTACTGTATCCAGCAAAACTCTCAATTAACATAGATGGAGAAACCAAGATATTCCATGACACAACCAAATTTATACAATATCTTTCTACAAATACAGCCCTACAAAAGACAATAAATGGTAAAGCCCAATAGAAGGAGGAAAGCTAAACCTTAGAAAAAGCAAAAAACTAATTGTTTTGCAACAAAATAAAGAGAAGACAAGCACACAAACATAATCTCACTTCCAAATACAAATATAACAGGAAGCAACAATCACTATTCCTTAATATCTCTCAATATCAATGGACTCAATTCCCCAATTAAAGGACACAAATTAACAAACTGGATGTGTAATGAGGACCCAGCATTTTGCTGCCTACAGAAAACAAACGTCAGAGACAAAGACAGACCCTGCCTCAGAGTAAAAGGCTGGGAAACAACTTTGCAAGCAAATGGTCTGAAGAAGCTAGCAGGAGTATCCATTTTATTATCGAATAAAATCAATTTTTTTTTTTAGTTTTAAAATGTTATTTTTTTTGCATATTTTTTTTATTAACTTGAGTATTTCTTATATACATTTCGAGTGTTATTCCCTTTCCCGGTTTCGGGCAAACATCCCCCTCCCCCCTCCCCTTCCTTATGGGTGTTCCCCTCCCAACCCTCCCCCCATTGCCGCCCTCCCCCCATAGACTAGTTCACTGGGGGTTCAGTCTTAGCAGGACCCAGGGCTTCCCCTTCCACTGGTGCTCTTACTAGGATATTCATTCCTACCTATGGGGTCAGAGTCCAGAGTCAGTCCATGTATAGTCTTTAGGTAGTGGCTTAGTCCCGGGAAGCTCTGGTTGCTTGGCATTGTTGTACTTTTGGGGTCTCGAGCCCCTTCAAGCTCTTCCAGTTCTTTCTCTGATTCCTTCAATAGGGGACCTATTCTCAGTTCAGTGGTTTGCTGCTGGCATTCGCCTCTATATTTGCTGTATTCTGGCTGTGTCTCTCAGGAGCGATCTACATCCGGCTCCTGTCGGTCTGCACTTCTTTGCTTCATCCATCTTGTCTAATTGGGTGGCTGTATATGTATGGGCCACATGTGGGGCAGGCTCTAAATGGGTGTTCCTTAAGTCACTGTTTTAATCTTTGCCTCTCCCTTCCCTGCCAAGGGTATTCTTTTTCCTCATTTAAAGAAGGAGTGAAGCATTCACATTTTGATCATCCGTCTTGAGTTTCGTTTGTTCTAGGCATCTAGGGTAATTCAAGCATTTGGGCTAATAGCCACTTATCAATGAGTGCATACCATGTATGTCTTTCTGTGATTGGGTTAGCTCACTCAGGATGATATTTTCCAGTTCCAACCATTTGCCTACGAATTTCATAAACTCGTTGTTTTTGATAGCTGAGTAATATTCCATTGTGTAGATGTACCACATTTTCTGTATCCATTCCTCTGTTGAAGGGCATCTGGGTTCTTTCCAGCTTCTGGCTATTATAAATAAGGCTGCGATGAACATAGTGGAGCACGTGTCTCTTTTATATGTTGAGGCATCTTTTGGGTATATGCCCAAGAGAGGTATAGCTGGATCCTCAGGCAGTTCAATGTCCAATTTTCTGAGGAACCTCCAGACTGATTTCCAGAATGGTTTTACCAGTCTGCAATCCCACCAACAATGGAAGAGTGTTCCTCTTTCTTCCCATCCTCGCCAGCATCTGCTGTCACCTGAGTTTTTGATCTTAGCCAATCGCACTGGTGTGAGGTGAAATCTCAGGGTTGTTTTGATTTGCATTTCCCTTATGACTAAAGATGTTGAACATTTCTTTAGGTGTTTCTCAGCCATTCGGCATTCCTCAGCTGTGAATTCTTTGTTTAGCTCTGAACCCCATTTTTTAATAGGGTTATTTGTTTTCCTGCGGTCTAACTTCTTGAGTTCTTTGTATATTTTGGATATAAGGCCTCTATCTGTTGTAGGATTGGTAAAGATCTTTTCCCAATCTGTTTGTTGCCGTTCTGTCCTAACCACAGTGTCCTTTGCCTTACAGAAGCTTTGCAGTTTTATGAGATCCCATTTGTCGATTCTTGATCTTAGAGCATAAGCCATTGGTGTTTTGTTCAGGAAATTTTTTCCAGTGCCCATGTGTTCCAGATGCTTCCCTAGTTTTTCTTCTATTAGTTTGAGTGTGTCTGGTTTGATGTGGAGGTCCTTGATCCACTTGGACTTAAGCTTTGTACAGGGTGATAAGCATGGATCGATCTGCATTCTTCTACATGTTGACCTCCAGTTGAACCAGCACCATTTGCTGAAAATGCTATCTTTTTTCCATTGGATGGTTTTGGCTCCTTTGTCAAAAATCAAGTGACCATAGGTGTGTGGGTTCATTTCTGGGTCTTCAATTCTATTCCATTGGTCTATCTGTCTGTCCCTGTACCAATACCATGCAGTTTTTATCACTATTGCTCTGTAATACTACTTGAGTTCAGGAATAGTGATTCCCCCTGAAGTCCTTTTATTGTTGAGGATAGCTTTAGCTATCCTGGGTTTTTTGTTATTCCAGATGAATTTGCAAATTGTTCTGTCTAACTCTTTGAAGAATTGGATTGGTATTTTGATGGGGATTGCATTGAATCTGTAGATTGCTTTTGGTAAAATGGCCATTTTTACTATATTAATCCTGCCAATCCATGAGCATGGGAGATCTTTCCATCTCCTGAGGTCTTCTTCAATTTCTTTCCTCAGTGTCTTGAAGTTCTTATTGTACAGATCTTTTACTTGCTTGGTTAAAGTCACACCGAGGTACTTTATATTATTTGGGTCTATTATGAAGGGTGTCGTTTCCCTAATTTCTTTCTCGGCTTGTTTCTCTTTTGTATAGAGGAAGGCAACTGATTTATTTGAGTTAATTTTATACCCAGCCACTTTGCTGAAGTTGTTTATCAGCTTTAGTAGTTCTCTGGTGGAACTTTTGGGATCACTTAAATATACTATCATGTCATCTGCAAATAATGATATTTTGACCTCTTCTTTTCCGATCTGTATCCCTTTGATCTCCTTTTGTTGTCTGATTGCTCTGGCTAGAACTTCAAGAACTATATTGGATAAGTAGGGAGAGAGTGGGCAGCCTTGTCTAGTCCCTGATTTTAGTGGGATTGCTTCAAGTTTCTCTCCATTTAGTTTAATGTTAGCAACTGGTTTGCTGTATATGGCTTTTACTATGTTTAGGTATGGGCCTTGAATTCCTATTCTTTCCAGGACTTTTATCATGAAGGGGTGTTGAATTTTGTCAAATGCTTTCTCAGCATCTAATGAAATGATCATGTGGTTCTGTTCTTTCAGTTTGTTTATATAATGGATCACGTTGATGGTTTTCCGTATATTAAACCATCCCTGCATGCCTGGGATGAAGCCTACTTGATCATGGTGGATGATTGTTTTGATGTGCTCTTGTATTCGGTTTGCCAGAATTTTATTGAGTATTTTTGCGTCGATATTCATAAGGGAAATTGGTCTGAAGTTCTCTTTCTTTGTTGTGTCTTTGTGTGGTTTAGGTATAAGAGTAATTGAGGCTTCGTAGAAGGAATTCGGTAGGGCTCCATCTGTTTCAATTTTGTGGAATAGTTTGGATAATATTGGTATGAGGTCTTCTATGAAGGTTTGATAGAATTCTGCACTAAACCCGTCTGGACCTGGGCTCTTTTTGGTTGGGAGAACTTTAATGACTGCTTCTATTTCCTTAGGAGTTATGGGGTTGTTTAACTGGTTTATCTGTTCCTGATTTAACTTTGATACCTGGTATCTGTCTAGGAAATTGTCCATTTCCTGAAGATTTTCAAATTTTGTTGAATATAGGTTTTTATAGTAAGATCTGATGATTTTTTGAATTTCCTCTGAATCTGTAGTTATGTCTCCCTTTTCAATTCTGATTTTGTTAATTTGGACGCACTCTCTGTGTCCTCTCGTTAGTATGGCTAAGGGTTTATCTATCTTGTTGATTTTCTCAAAGAACTAACTTTTGGTTCTGTTGATTCTTTCTATGGTCCTTTTTGTTTCTACTTGGTTGATTTCAGCTCTGAGTTTGATTATTTCCTGCCTTCTACTCCTCCTGGGTGTATTTGCTTCTTTTTGTTCTAGAGCTTTTAGGTGTGCTGTCACGCTGCTGACATATGCTCTTTCCTGTTTCTTTCTGCAGGCACTCAGCGCTATGAGTTTTCCTCTTAGCACAGCTTTCATTGTGTCCCATAAGTTTGGGTATGTTGTATCTTCATTTTCATTAAATTCTAACAAGTTTTTTTAATTTCTTTCTTTATTTCTTTCTTGACCAGGTTATCATTGAGTAGAGCATTGTTCAATTTCCACGTATATGTGGGCATTCTTCCCTTATTGTTATTGAAGACCAGTTTTAGGCTGTGGTGGTCCGATAGCACGCATGGGATTATTTCTATCTTTCTGTACCTGTTGAGGCCCGTTTTTTGACCAATTATATGGTCAATCTTGGAGAAAGTACCATGAGGAGCTGAGAAGAAGGTATATCCTTTTGCTTTAGGATAGAATGTTCTATAAATACCCGTTAAGTCCATTTGGCTCATTACTTCTCTTAGTCTGTCTACAACTCTGTTTAATTTCTGTTTCCATGATCTGTCCATTGATGAGAGTGGGGTGTTGAAATCTCCCACTATTATTGTTTGAGGTGCAATGTGTGTTTTGAGCTTTAGTAAGGTTTCTCTTACATATGTAGGTGCCCTTGTATTTGGGGCATAGATATTTAGGATTGAGACTTCATCTTGGTGGATTTTTCCTTTGATTAATATGAAGTGTCCTTCCTTTTCTTTTTTGATGACTTTTAGTTGAAAATTGATTTTATTTGATATTAGAATGGCTACTCCAGCTTGCATCTTCTGACCATTTGCTTGGAAAGTTGTTTTCCAGCCTTTCACTCTGAGGTAGTGTCTGTCTTTGTCTCTGATATGTGTTTCCTGTAGGCAGCAGAATTCAGGGTCCTCGTTGCGTATCCAGTTTGTTAATCTGTGTCTTTTTATTGGGGAGTTGAGGCCATTCATATTGAGAGATATTAAGGAATAGTGATTATTGCTTCCCGTTATATTCATATTTGGAAGTGAGGTTACGTTTGTGTGCTTTCATTCTCTTTGTTTTGTTGCCAAGACAATTAGTTTCTTGCTTCTTCTAGGGTATAGCTTGCCTCCTTATGTTGGGCTTTACCATTTATTATCCTTTGTAGTGCTGGATTTGTAGAAAGATATTGTATAAATTTGGTTTTGTCATGGAATATCTTGGTTTCTCCATCAATGTTAATTGAGAGTTTTGCTGGATACAGTAACCTGGGCTGGCATTTGTGTTCTCTTAGGGTCTGTATGACATCAGTCCCGGATCTTCTGGCCTTCATAGTTTCTGGCGAGAAGTCTGGTGTGATTCTGATAGGTCTGCCTTTATATGTTACTTGACCTTTTTCCCTTACTGCTTTTAATATTCTTTCTTTATTTTGTGCGTTTGGTGTTTTGACAATTATGTGACGGGAGGTGTTTCTTTTCTGGTCCAATCTATTTGGAGTTCTGTAGGCTTCTTGTATGTCTATGGGTATCTCTTTTTTTAGGTTAGGGAAGTTTTCTTCTATGATTTTGTTGAAGATATTTACTGGTCCTTTGAGCTGGGAGTCTTCACTCTCTTCTATACCTATTATCCTTAGGTTTGATCTTCTCATTGAGTCCTGGATTTCCTGTATGTTTTGGACCAGTAGCTTTTTCCGCTTTACATTATCTTTGACAGTTGAGTCAATGATTTCTATGGAATCTTCTGCTCCTGAGATTCTCTCTTCCATCTCTTGTATTCTCTTGGTGAAGCTTGTATCTACAGCTCCTTGTCTCTTCTTTTGGTTTTCTATATCCAGGGTTGTTTCCATGTGTTCTTTCTTGATTGCTTCTATTTCCATTTTTAATTCCTTCAACTGTTTGATTGTGTTTTCCTGGAATTCTTTCAGGGATTTTTGCGATTCCTCTCTGTAGGCTTCTACTTGTTTATTAATGTTTTCCTGTGTTTCCCTAAGTGTGTTCATGTCTTTCTTGAAGTCCTCCAGCATCATGATCAAATATGATTTTGAAACTAGATCTTGCTTTTCTGGTGTGTTTGAATATTCCATGTTTGTTTTGGTGGGAGAATTGGGTTCCGATGATGGCATGTAGTCTTGGTTTCTGTTGCTTGGGTTCCTGCGCTTGCCTCTCGCCATCAGATTATCTCTAGTGTTACTTTGTTCTGCTATTTCTGACAGTGGCTATACTGTCCTATAAGCCTGTGATAAAATCAATTTTCAACCAAAAGTCATCAAAAAAGATAAGTAATGACAGTTCATATTCATCAAAGGAAAAATCCACCAAGATGAACTCTCAATCCTAAATATCTATGCTCCAAATAAAAGGGCAACTACACACATAAATGAAACCTTACTAAAGCTCAAAGCACTCATTGCACCTCACACAATAATAGGAGATTTCAACACCCCACTCTCATCAATGGACAGATCATGGAAACAGAAATTAAACAGAGACATAGACAGACTAACAACAGTTATGAATCAAATGGTCTTAACAGATATTTATAGAACATTCTATCCTAAAACAAAATGATATAACTTCTCACCACCTCATGATACTTTCTCCCAAATTGACCCTATAATCGGGCACAAAACAGGCCTCAAGAGATACAGAAAGATAGCAATAATCCCGTGCATCCTATCAGACCACCACGGGCTAAAGCTGGTCTTCAATAACAATAAGGAAAGAACGCCCACATATAAATGGAAGTTGAACAATGCTCTAATCAATGATAACCTGGACAAGTAAGAAATAAAGACACAAATTGAAGACTTCTTAGAATTTAATGAATATGAAGGTACAACATACGGAAACTTATGGGGCACAATGAAAGCTGTGCTAAGAGAAATGAATACTCATAGCTCTGAGTTCCTGCAGAAAGAAACAAGAGAGAGCATATATCAGCAGCTTGACAGCACACTTTAAAGCTCTAGAACAAAAAGAAATACACCCAGGAGTGGAAGGCAGGAAATACTCAAACTCAGAGCTGAAATCAACCAAGTAGAAACAAAATGGACTAGACAAAGAATCAACAGAACCAAAAGCTGGTTCTTTGAGAAAATCAACAAGATAGATAAACCCTTAGCCAGACTAACGAGAGGACACAGAGAGTGTGTCCAAATTAACAAATCAGAAATGAAAAGGGAGACATAACTACAGAATCAGAGGAAATTCAAAAAAAATCATCAAATCCTACTACAAAAGCCTCTATACAACAAAACTTGAAAATCTGGAAGAAATGGACAATTTCTTAGACAGACACAAGGTACCAAAGTTAAATCCAGAACAGATAAAGTTTTTAAACAATCCCATAACCCCTAAAGAAATAGAAGCAGTTATTAAAAGTCTCCCAACCAAAAAGAGCCCAGGTCCAGATGGGTTCAGAGCAGATTTCTATCAGACCTTCATAGAAGGTATCATACCAATACTACCCAAACTATTTCACAAAATTGAAACAGATGGAGCACTACCGAATTTTCTCTATGAATCCACAATTACTCTTATACCTTAACCACAAAAAGACCCAGGAAAGAAAGAGAACTTCAGACCAGTTTCCCTTATGAATATCGACACAAAAATACTCAATAAAATTCTTGCAAATGGAATCCAAGAACACATCAAAACAATCATCCATTTTGATCCAGTAGGCTTCATCTCAGGTATGCAGGGATGATTTAATATATGGAAAACTAACAACGTAATCCACTATGTAGATAAACTGAAAGATATAAACCACGTGATCATTTCAATAGATGCTCATAAACTATTTGAGAAAATTCAACACCCCTACATGATAAAAGTCCTGGAAATAACAGGAATTCAAGCCCCCTACACAAACATAGTAAAAGCCATATACCGCAAACCAGTAGCTAACATTAAACTAAATGGAAAGAAACCTCAAACAATCCCACTAAATTCAGGGACAGACAATGCTGCCCACTCTTTCCCTACTTATTCAGTATAGTTCTTGAAGTCCTAGCCAGAGCAATCAGACAACAAAAAGAGTTCAAAGGGATACAGATTGAAAAGTAAGAATTCAAAATATCACTATTTGCAGATGATATGATAATATATTTAAGTGATCCCAAAAGTTCCACCAAAGAACTACTAAACTTGATAAACACCTTCAGCAAATTGGCTGAGTATAGAATTAACTCAAATAAATCATTAGCCTTCCTCTACACAAAACAGATAGAAGCTGAGAAAGAAATTAGGGAATGACACCCTTCATAATAGTCCCAAATAAAATAAAATACCTCGGTGTGACTTTAACCATGCAATTAAAAATCTGTATGATAAGAACTTCAAGCCCCTGGAGAAAGAAATTGAAGAAGATCTCAGAAGATGGAAAAGTCTCCCATGCTCATGGATTGGCAAGAATAATATAGTAAAAATGATAGATCAAAAGCAATCTACAGATTCAATGAATTCTCCATCAAAATACCAATCCAATTCTTCCTAGATTTAGACAGAACAATTTGCAAATTCATCAGGAATAACAAATCATGTGACAGCAGATGCTGGCGAGGCTGTGCAGAAAGAGGAACTCACCTCCATTGTTGGTGGGATTGCAAACTGGTACAACAACTCTGGAAATCAATCTGGAAGTTCTTCAGAAAACTGGACATTGCACAACCTGAGGACCCAGCTATACCTCTCTTGGCCATATCCCCAAAAGATGCTCCAACATATAACAAATACACATGCTACACTATGTTCATAGCAGCCTTATTTATGTTTTTTTTTTCCTTTTTTTTTTATTAACTTGAGTATTTCTTATATACATTTCGAGTGTTATTCCCTTTCCCGGTTTCCGGGCAAACATCCCCCTCCCCCCTCCCCTTCCTTATGGGTGTTCCCTTCCCAACCCTCCCCCCATTGCCGCCCACCCCCCATAGACTAGTTCACTGGGGGTTCAGTCTTAGCAGGACCCAGGGCTTCCCCTTCCACTGGTGCTCTTACTAGGATATTCATTGCTACCTATGGGGTCAGAGTCCAGGGTCAGTCCATGTATAGTCTTTAGGTAGTGGCTTAGTCCCTGGAAGTTCTGGTTGCTTGGCATTGTTGTACTTTTGGGGTCTCGAGCCCCTTCAAGCTCTTCCAGTTCTTTCTCTGATTCCTTCAATAGGGGACCTATTCTCAGTTCAGTGGTTTGCTGCTGGCATTCGCCTCTATATTTGCTGTATTCTGGCTGTGTCTCTCAGGAGCGATCTACATCTGGCTCCTGTCGGTCTGCACTTCTTTGCTTCATCCATCTTGTCTAATTGGGTGGCTGTATATGTATCGGCCACATGTGGGGCAGGCTCTGAATGGGTGTTCCTTCAGTCTCTGTTTTAATCTTTGCCTCTCCCTTCCCTGCCAAGGGTATTCTTTTTCCTCATTTAAAGAAGGAGTGAAGCATTCACATTTTGATCATCCGTCTTGAGTTTCCTTTGTTCTAGGGATCTAGGGTAATTCAAGCATTTGGGCTAATAGCCACTTATCAATGAGTGCATACCATGAATGTCTTTCTGTGATTGGGTTAGCTCACTCAGGATGATATTTTCCAGTTCCAACCATTTGCCTACGGATTTCATAAACTCGTTGTTTTTGATAGCTGAGTAATATTCCATTGTGTACATGTACCACATTTTCTGTATCCATTCCTCTGTTGAAGGGCATCTGGGTTCTTTCCATTTTCTGGCTATTATAAATAAGGCTGCGATGAACATAGTGGAGCACCTGTCTCTTTTGTATGTTGAGGCATCTTTTGGGTATATGCCCAAGAGAGGTATAGCTGGATCCTCAGGCAGTTCAATGTCCAATTTTCTGAGGATCCTCCAGACTGATTTCCAGAATGGTTTTACCAGTCTGCAATCCCACCAACAATGGAGGAGTGTTCCTCTTTCTCCACATCCTGGCCAGCATCTGCTGTCACCTGAGTTTTTGATCTTAGCCAATCGCACTGGTGTGAGGTGAAATCTCAGGGTTGTTTTGATTTGCATTTCCCTTATGACTAAAGATGTTGAACATTTCTTTAGGTGTTTCTCAGCCATTCGGCATTCCTCAGCTGTGAATTCTTTGTTTAGCTCTGAACCCCATTTTTTAATAGGGTTATTTGTTTCCCTGCGGTCTAACTTCTTGAGTTCTTTGTATATTTTGGATATAAGGCCTCTATCTGTTGTAGGATTGGTAAAGATCTTTTCCCAATCTGTTGGTTGCCGTTTTGTCCTAACCACAGTGTCCTTTGCCTTACAGAAGCTTTGCAGTTTTATGAGATCCCATTTGTCGATTCTTGATCTTAGAGCATAAGCCATTGGTGTTTTGTTCAGGAAATTTTTTCCAGTGCCCATGTGTTCCAGATGCTTCCCTAGTTTTTCTTCTATTAGTTTGAGTGTGTCTGGTTTGATGTGGAGGTCCTTGATCCACTTGGACTTAAGCTTTGTACAGGGTGATAAGCATGGATCGATCTGCATTCTTCTACATGTTGCCCTCCAGTTGAACCAGCACCATTTGCTGAAAATGCTATCTTTTTTCCATTGGATGGTTTTGGCTCCTTTGTCAAAAATCAAGTGACCATAGGTGTGTGGGTTCATTTCTGGGTCTTCAATTCTATTCCATTGGTCTATCTGTCTGTCTCTGTACCAATACCATGCAGTTTTTATCACTATTGCTCTGTAATACTGCTTGAGTTCAGGGATAGTGATTCCCCCTGAAGTCCTTTTATTGTTGAGGATAGCTTTAGCTATCCTGGGTTTTTTGTTATTCCAGATGAATTTGCAAATTGTTCTGTCTAACTCTTTGAAGAATTGGATTGGTATTTTGATGGGGATTGCATTAAATCTGTAGATTGCTTTTGGTAAAATGGCCATTTTTACTATATTAATCCTGCCAATCCATGAGCATGGGAGATCTTTCCATCTTCTGAGGTCTTCTTCAATTTCTTTCCTCAGTGTCTTGAAGTTCTTATTGTACAGATCTTTTACTTGCTTGGTTAAAGTCACACCGAGGTACTTTATATTATTTGGGTCTATTATGAAGGGTGTCGTTTCCCTAATTTCTTTCTCGGCTTGTTTCTCTTTTGTATAGAGGAAGGCAACTGATTTATTTGAGTTAATTTTATACCCAGCCACTTTGCTGAAGTTGTTTATCAGCTTTAGTAGTTCTCTGGTGGAACTTTTGGGATCACTTAAATATACTATCATGTCATCTGCAAATAGTGATATTTTGACCTCTTCTTTTCCGATCTGTATCCCTTTGATCTCCTTTTGTTGTCTGATTGCTCTGGCTAGAACTTCAAGAACTATATTGAATAAGTAGGGAGAGAGTGGGCAGCCTTGTCTAGTCCCTGATTTTAGTGGGATTGCTTCAAGTTTCTCTCCATTTAGTTTAATGTTAGCAACTGGTTTGCTGTATATGGCTTTTACTATGTTTAGGTATGGGCCTTGAATTCCTATTCTTTCGAGGACTTTTATCATGAAGGGGTGTTGAATTTTTCAAATGCTTTCTCAGCATCTAATGAAATGATCATGTGGTTCTGTTCTTTCAGTTTGTTTATATAATGGATCACGTTGATGGTTTTCCGTATATTAAACCATCCCTGCATGCCTGGGATGAAGCCTACTTGATCATGGTGGATGATTGTTTTGATGTGCTCTTGAATTCGGTTTGCCAGAATTTTATTGAGTATTTTTGCGTCGATATTCATAAGGGAAATTGGTCTGAAGTTCTCTTTCTTTGTTGTGTCTTTGTGTGGTTTAGGTATAAGAGTAATTGTGGCTTCGTAGAAGGAATTCGGTAGTGCTCCATCTGTTTCAATTTTGTGGAATAGTTTGGATAATATTGGTATGAGGTCTTCTATGAAGGTTTGATAGAATTCTGCACTAAACCCGTCTGGACCTGGGCTCTTTTTGGTTGGGAGACCTTTAATGACTGCTTCTATTTCCTTAGGAGTTATGGGGTTGTTTAACTGGTTTATCTGTTCCTGATTTAACTTTGATACCTGGTATCTGTCTAGGAAATTGTCCATTTCCTGAAGATTTTCAAATTTTGTTGAATATAGGTTTTTATAGTAAGATCTGATGATTTTTTGAATTTCCTCTGAATCTGTAGTTATGTCTCCCTTTTCATTTCTGATTTTGTTAATTTGGACACACTCTCTGTGTCCTCTCGTTAGTCTGGCTAAGGGTTTATCTATCTTGTTGATTTTCTCAAAGAACCAACTTTTGGTTCTGTTGATTCTTTCTATGGCCCTTTTTGTTTCTACTTGGTTGATTTCAGCTCTGAGTTTGATTATTTCCTGCCTTCTACTCCTCCTGGGTGTATTTGCTTCTTTTTGTTCTAGAGCTTTTAGGTGTGCTGTCAAGCTGCTGACATATGCTCTTTCCTGTTTCTTTCTGCAGGCACTCAGCGCTATGAGTTTTCCTCTTAGCACAGCTTTCATTGTGTCCCATAAGTTTGAGTATGTTTTATCTTCATTTTCATTAAATTCTAAAAAGTTTTTAATTTCTTTCTTTATTTCTTCCTTGACCAGGTTATCATTGAGTAGAGCATTGTTCAATTTCCAAGTATATGTGGGCATTCTTCCCTTATTGTTATTGAAGACCAGTTTTAGGCCGTGGTAGTCCGATAGCACGCATGGGATTATTTCTATCTTTCTGTACCTGTTGAGGCCCGTTTTTTGACCAATTATATGGTCAATTTTGGAGAAAGTACCATGAGGAGCTGAGAAGAAGGTATATCCTTTTGCTTTAGGATAGAATGTTCTATAAATATCCGTTAAGTCCATTTGGCTCATAACTTCTCTTAGTCTGTCGACATCACTGTTTAATTTCTGTTTCCATGATCTGTCCATTGATGAGAGTGGGGTGTTGAAATCTCCCACTATTATTGTGTGAGGTGCAATGTGTGTTTTGAGCTTTAGTAAGGTTTCTTTTACGTATGTAGGTGCCCTTGTATTTGGGGCATAGATATTTAGGATTGAGAGTTCATCTTGGTTGATTTTTCCTTTGATGAATATGAAGTGTCCTTCCTTATCTTTTTTGATGACTTTTAGTTGGAAATTGATTTTATTTGATATTAGAATGGCTACTCCAGCTTGCTTCTTCTGACCATTTGCTTGGAAAGTTGTTTTCCAGCCTTTCACTCTGAGGTAGTGTCTGTCTTTGTCTCTGAGGTGTGTTTCCTGTAGGCAGCAGAAAGCAGGGTCCTCGTTGCGTATCCAGTTTGTTAATCTATGTCTTTTTATTGGGGAGTTGAGGCCATCGATATTGAGAGATATTAAGGAATAGTGATTATTGCTTCCCGTTATATTCATATTTGGATGTGAGGTTATGTTTGTGTGCTTTCATTCTCTTTGTTTTGTTCCCAAGACGATTAGTTTCTTGCTTCTTCTAGGGTATAGCTTGCCTCCTTATGTTGGGCTTTACCATTTATTATCCTTTGTAGTGCTGGATTTGTAGAAAGATATTGTGTAAATTTGGTTTTGTCATGGAATATCTTGGTTTCTCCATCAATGTTAATTGAGAGTTTTGCAGGATACAGTAACCTGGGCTGGCATTTGTGTTCTCTTAGGGTCTGTATGACATCAGTCCAGGATCTTCTGGCCTTCATAGTTTCTGGCGAGAAGTCTGGTGTGATTCTGATAGGTCTCCCTTTATATGTTACTTGACCTTTTTCCCTTACTGCTTTTAATATTCTTTCTTTATTTTGTGCGTTTGGTGTTTTGACAATTATGTGACGGGAGGTGTTTCTTTTCTGGTCCAATCTATTTGGAGTTCTGTAGGCTTCTTGTATGTCTATGGGTATCTCTTTTTTTAGGTTAGGGAAGTTTTCTTCTATGATTTTGTTGAAGATATTTACTGGTCCTTTGAACTGGGAGTCTTCACTCTCTTCTATACCTATTATCCTTAGGTTTGATCTTCCCATTGAGTCCTGGATTTCCTGTATGTTTTGCACCAGTAGCTTTTTCCGCTTTACATTATCTTTGACAGTTGAGTCAATGATTTCTATGGAATCTTCTGCTCCTGAGATTCTCTCTTCCATCTCTTGTATTCTGTTGGTGAAGCTTGTATCTACAGCTCCTTGTCTCTTCTTTTGGTTTTCTATATCCAGGGTTGTTTCCATGTGTTCTTTCTTGATTGCTTCTATTTCCATTTTTAATTCCTTCAACTGATTGATTGTGTTTTCCTGGAATTCTTTCAGGGATTTTTGCGATTCCTCTCTGTAGGCTTTTACTTGTTTATTAATGTTTTCCTGTGCTTCCCTAAGTGTGTTCATGTCTTTCTTGAAGTCCTCCAGCATCATGATCAAATATGATTTTGAAACTAGATCTTGCTTTTCTGGTGTGTTTGGATATTCCATGTTTGTTTTGGTGGGAGAATTGGGCTCCGATGATGGCATGTAGTCTTGGTTTCTGTTGCTTGGGTTCCTGCGCTTGCCTCTCGCCATCAGATTATCTCTAGTGTTACTTTGTTCTGCTATTTCTGACAGTGGCTAGACTGTCCTATAAGCCTGTGTGTCAGGAGTGCTGTAGACCTGTTTTCCTCTCTTTCAGTCAGTTATGGGGACAGAGTGTTCTGCTTTCGGGTGTGTAGTTTTTCCTCTCTACAGGTCTTCAGCTGTTCCTGTGGGCCTGTGTCTTGAGTTCACCAGGCAGCTTTCTTGCAGCAGAAAATTTGGTCTTACCTGTGGTCCCGAGGCTCAGGTTTGCTCGTGGGGTGCTGCCCAGGGGCTCTCTGCAGCGGCAGCAACCAGGAAGACCTGTGCCGCCCCTTCCGGGAGCTTCAGTGCACCAGGGTTCCAGATGGTCTTTGGCTTTTTCCTCTGGCGTCCGAGATGTGTGTCCAGGGAGCAGTCTCTTCTGGTTTCCCAGGCTTGTCTGCCTCTCTGAAGGTTTAGCTCTCCCTCCCACGGGATTTGGGTGCAGAGAACTGTTTATCCGGTCTGTTTCGTTCAGGTTCCGGCGGTGTCTCTGGCAGGGGTCCTGCCGCTCCTGGGCCCTCCCCCACGGGAGCCCAGAGGCCTTATACAGTTTCCTCTTGGGCCAGGGATGTGGGCAGGGGTGAGCAGTGTTGGTGGTCTCTTCTGCTCTGCAGCCTCAGGAGTGCCAACCTGACCAGGCAGTTGGGTCTCTCTCTCACCGGGTCTGGGAGCAGAGAGCTGCTGCGGGCCGGGATCCGCGGGTGTGGGACTTCCGGTAAACACAGAACGTGCCCGGTCCTAGAGAAATTCTGCTTCCGTGTGTCCCAAGCTCACCAGGCAGCTTTCTTGCAGCAGAAAATTTGGTCTTACCTGTGGTCCCGAGGCTCAGGTTCGCTCGTGGGGTGCTGCCCAGGGGCTCTCTGCAGCGGCAGCAACCAGGAAGACCTGTGCCGCCCCTTCCGGGAGCTTCAGTGCACCAGGGTTCCAGATGGTCTTTGGCTTTTTCCTCTGGCGTCCGAGATGTGTGTGCAGGGAGCAGTCTCTGCTGGTTTCCCAGGCTTGTCTGCCTCTCTGAAGGTTTAGCTCTCCCTCCCACGGGATTTGGGTGCAGAGAACTGTTTATCCGGTCTGTTTCTTTCAGGTTCCGGCGGTGTCTCTGGCAGGGGTCCTGCTGCTCCTGGGCCCTCCCCCACGGGAGCCCAGAGGCCTTATACAGTTTCCTCTTGGGCCAGGGATGTGGGCAGGGGTGAGCAGTGTTGGTGGTCTCTTCCGCTCTGCAGCCTCAGGAGTGCAGCCTTATTTATAATAGCCAGAAGCTGGAAAGAACCCAGATGCCCTTCAACAGACAAATGGATACAGAAAATGTGGCACATCTACACAATGGAATATACTCAGCTATCAAAAACAATGACTCTGTGAAATTCATAGGCAAATGGATGGAACTGGAAAATATCACCCTGAGTGAAGTAACCCAATCACAGAAAAACACACATGGTTTGCACTCATTGATAAGTGGATATTAGCCCAAATGCTTGAATTACTCCTGATGCACAGAACATATGAAACTCAAGAAGGATGACCAAAGTGCAGATGCTTCACTCCTTATTTAAAAGGGGAACAAGAATACCTTTAGGAGGGGATAGGTAGGCAAAGTTTTGAACAGAGGCTGAAGTAAAGCCCATTCACAGCCTGCCCCACATGTGGCCCATACATGTGCAGCCACCAAACTAGATAAGATGGATGAAGCAAAGAAGTGCAGGCTGACAGGAACCGGATGTACATCTCCCCTGAAAGACACAGCCAGAATATGGAAAATACATAGGCGAATGCCAGCAGCAAATCACTGAACTCAGAAGGCGACCCCAGTTGAGGGAATCAGAGAAAGAACTGGAAGAGCTTGAAGGGGCTTGAGACTCCATATGAACAACAATGCCAAGCAACCAGAGCTTCCAGGGACTAAGCTACTATCCAAAGACTATACATGGACTGACCCTGGGCTCCAGCCTCATAGGTAGCAAAGAATAGCCTTGTAAGGGCACCAGTGGAAGGGGAAGCCCTTGGTCCAGCCAAGGCTGAAACCTCAGTGAACAGGATTCTTTTTTTTTTTTTTTTTTGGTTCTTTTTTTCGGAGCTGGGGACCGAACCCAGGGCCTTGCGCTTCCTAGGCAAGCGCTCTACCACTGAGCTAAATCCCCAACCCCAGTGAACAGGATTCTTGAGGGGAGTTCGGTAATGGTGGGAGGATGAGGAGGGGAACACCCATATAGAAGGGGAAGGGACGGGTTAGGGGGATATTGGCCTGGAAACAGGGAAAGGGAATATCATTTGAAATGTAAATAAGAAACACCATTTTTTTTGTTTGTTTTTTAAAGTTTTACAGCGCTTATTTTATTTAAATGGTTGCTAGGCCAACTATTGCTACCTTAAGCAGGGAAAGAGAAACACCAAATTTAATAAAGATGGAAAAATTAGACTCCAAAAATCAAATAACCTTATAAAAATGGGGTACAGAGCTAAACAAAGAATTCTTCATTGAGGAATATTGAATGGCTTAGAAATACCTAAAGAAATTTTTAACATCCTTAATCATCAGGGAAATGCAAATAAAAACAACCCTGAGATTCCACCTTATTCCTGAATGAATGGCTAAGATAAAAATCACAGGTGACAACAGATGCTGGGGAGAATGTGGAGAAAATGGAGCACTGCTCCATTGATGGTGGGATTGCAAGCTGGTAAAACCACTCTGGAAATCAGTCTGGAGATTCTTCAGAAAATTGGACAGAGTACTATCTCAGGACCAAGCTGTACCTCTCCCGGGCATGTCCCCAAAAGATGCTCCAACATATAACAAGGACACCTGCTCAACTATGTTCATAGCAGCTTTTTTTTTTTTTTTGTATAATAGCCAGAAGCTGGAAGGAACCTAGATGTCCTTCAGCCAAAGAATGGATATGAAAGTGTGGTACATCTACACAATGGAGTACTTACTACTCAGCTATTAAAAACAATGACTTCATGGATTTCATAAGCAAATTGTTGGAACTAGAAAATATCATCCCGGAGGTGGGACGGGGTTGGTTGTTGGGCAGTATACCACAGTCATAGAAAAAGGGGGACGGAGGATGTATTATGGGAAAACAGGGAAAAGGAATAACATTTGAAATGTAAATAAAAAATACAATAAAAGAGAAAAAGAAAAAAATTATATCATTTTAACAAAAATTAATGATACAATTTTTTACTGCCAGTTTTATATATACTTTCAAAATATCATTTTACCTTTTATTTAAAATAGATTCCTTTATCAAACAAAATATCCTGATTTCAGTTTCCACTCCCTCTACTTCTTGTAGAACCTCTCCACTTCTCCTCCTACACTATTCAATTCCCTTTATGTCACTCATTAGAAAAAATAAAAAAAACAGGCTTCTATGAGATAACAAACAAACATAACTAATATAAAATTAAATAAATCTCAAAAGGTATTACATTAAAGTTGAACAAGGCAGTCCAACAAAAGGAAAAGAGCCCAAGAGAAGTCACAAGAATCATAGACCTGCTACTTCACACACTAAGGAGTACCATAAAAATACGAAAAATACATAAAACCCATAATATATATGTGGAGGACGCAATGCTTACTCGTAGACCATTTGAGATTCCTCTACTGAGAATTAACAGTTTAGTTTTGTATCTAATTTTTAATTGGCTCTTTGGTTTGTTGATGTGTAACTTCTTGAATTAATATATTTTGGATAGTAGCCCTCTATTGGATGTAGGGTTGGTGACACCAATTTGTAGGCTGCCAATCTGTCCTTTTGACAGGTTCCTTTGTCTTACAAAAGCTTTGCAGTTTCATGAGGTCCCATTTATCAATTGTTTATCATAGCTTCTGAGTCATTGGTATTCTATTCAGCAAGGTGTGTCCTACACCAATTAATACAGATAATTTCCTGTTTTCTGTTCCATTAGATTCAGGGTGTTCAGTTTTACCTCCAGGTCTTCATCCATGTGGACATGAGTTTTGTGTGGGGAGGGTGATAGATATGGATCTATTTGCATTCTTTTTCATGCAGACATCTAAGTAGCCTAGCACCATTTGTTGAAGAAGTTTTCTTTTTTCCATTGTATGAGTATTCCTTCATTATCAAAAATCAAATGAGTCTGATTTTATTTCACAGTTTTTGATTAGATTTCACTGGTCAACCTGTCTGTTCCTATACGAACACCACGGAGTTTTTATTGCTATTACTCAGTAGTAGACCTTGAAGTCAGCGATGGTGATAGCTCCAGAATGTCTTTTAATGTTTAGGATTGTTTTAGCTATCCTGTGTTTGTCTGTTTTCTTTTTTTCCATATGAAGTTGAGAATTGGTCTTTCAAATTCTGCAGAGAATTGTTTTGGAATTTTGATGGAAATTACATTGAATCTGTACATTCCTTTTGGTAAGATGGCCATTTTCACTATTTTAATCCTATTGATCCATTAGTATGAGAGATTAACATGGCGCCACTATCTAGGTAGCTGCTGTTACTCATAGATGCTGCACTGGCTGCACTGTGCTGAGCGGCCTAGCTGAGCTGACGGGATAGGGGAGGGGAGGCTGGTTATGGAGCAGAGTACAGTGTAACTTCTGATAGTAAAACTTAGGGAGAAAGTTCTCTTTCCAGGCAGTGTTATAGCTCTTGTGACAGATGCTCTTAGATGACCAAGTAATTCTTATGTACACCTTACTTTTTCTGGGTAGGCTCTTATATAGAGTTTCAGGCTGGGGTGGGTCTGACAGCCGGTGTTTCCTATTGCCTTGGCTTGAGATGCTTCACCTACATGAGAAGGGGCTTGTGGGCGCTGCCCCTATGTGGCTGACAATTCTCTCTATAGGGGGCTGTGACTACACAGGGACTTGGAGTCAGAAGCAAGAGAAGCTCCTCCCATCCCTTATATAGTCTTTTTAGGGGGAAACTGACTTTACTTTCCCCATAAGTCATTAACTGTAAATATCGTCTCAGCTAAAAAATCTCAGCTTTTGAGATATATCTCTAGAGATCCCTGACTAATACACATCTACATCCTACCAGCCACAATCTCAGCATGAATGGTAAAAGGACTCATGTCCCAAACTTAACTCAGGACCTATTTGCAGTTGATGGCCTCTGGGGTAGAGCAAGTCTCTTCACTTTAGTGATATGGCTCCTGAGAGACTACTCATCCTCCAGTAGAGATACCCACACCTGTGTACATAGATACAGCCCTAAGTGGACTCAATGAGTATTCCTTTTAAAGAGAGGGTATAGAAGGAACATTGAAAGAAAAAAAGTAGAAGAGGGGATAAGAAAAGAATTGGAGAGGAGATTAAGTGTAGATGGATCTGATCAAAATACCTTATGCACATATATGAACTCTTAAACAATAAAAATTATTTCAGTTGTAGATATGTGTATTTTAGCCTAGCATATATGCTGTCCTGAAAAATATCCCATGTGGTGAAAATAAGAATGTACATTCTGTAGCTTTTGAGTGAAGCATTTTGTAAATATATATCAGGTCATTTGGACCTATGTAATCTTTGACAGATTTTTATTCAACTAACTTAGATGATGTGTCTGTTCATGAATGAGAGCTCTTAATGTGCTCAATATTTATACTACTGGGAATCTTTCTAAATTTAATACTATTTTCATTATACCATTGGGTACTTGAGTGGTATATACATAAATATTTTTCAGTTGCTATTTTCTCTTAACAAATTAATACTTTGATTTTTGTACAGTGGTCATGTCAGTTTTTACAAGTTTTAATTAAATATCTATTTTCTCTGCACTTCTTTTGAATTATCTAACTATGTTACAATTATTTTTCATTTCTTTTCTGCCAAGTCCTCTATATGTTTACTGGTGATAGAAGTTGGCACTTCATCATCAGATATTGATTTTAGCTCCCTATTTATTCATTTTAAATATTTAATTAGGAATTGTATCCTACATGCGTTGTGTGTTATTAGTAAATAAAGACAAACTGCTACAATTTTGTCAATTATTTCCTGATTATTTGATGTAACTTTGGTTTCACTCTTTGTTATCCATGTATGTGATTTGAGGGTTTTATGCAACAAAAATATTACTTAAATTCCCTTTTGTGTAAATTTATTTGATCTGCTAGTGAGCTTTGCATTTTCTTGCATTTTCATGATAGTAGTTTCTATGGTTAGTCTTTGGTACTTTAAGCATTTCTTATAAAGAAGCTCTGCTAGATTTTAATTTCCTTTGTTATTTTTTTCTTAGACACACATCCGTTTTATACATTTTAAGGACATTTTTTGTTGGGTGCAGTGTTATTATTTGAGAGTATTTTATTTTAATGTTTTTATCATGTCATTTATATGGGTTTGTCTCTTTTATTACTGTATAAATTTGTTTTACTGGAACTTTTAAAATATATTTATATCATTTGTATCTGTTCTTTAAGAATTTTATAAAATACCTTTATTATATTCATTCCCTTCCTTCTAATTTCCCCATATCATCTCTCATTCTCCTATCTGAACAATTTCATGTCCTTGGTCTCTTGAAAATTAATGGGCAAGTAAAAAAAATCTATGAACCACCCTGGTATTCTATATATCAAGCGTCACTTCATCAAATGTTAATAGCTTCTTGTTTACAACTGAGAACATCACAGTGGGTAGAGCAAAAAGATTGCAATCATATATGAGAGGTAGCTTCACTAATCTTTTCTAAAAATTTTGAGAGGAACATAAAGGAGGAGAAAAAGGTAGAGCATGGGATGGAAATGTGGTAAACAAAATACTTATGTAAGAAATTCTCAATAACATAAACATAAAAAATTAAGAGTTTTGGATTTATAAAAATTATATTCTCAATAGTGCTAGTTTGAACTATTTTAAATTGCATGGGGAAGCAACAAAGGCATTGAACTAAAAAAAATGAAGAAAAGTAATAACACTAGAGAAATCACATTATTTTGCCATTCTGGTTCTTATAAATTGTCTTCTCTGGTCCCCATTCTGTATGTAAACCTCCACAATTATTATTCAAGTATTTATTGTTTCCCTGGTAAATTGTTAGGGACTTCATCTCATTGTTTACTTTCAGTCACTGGTCTATGCTATTAACTTTATTCCATTAGGCACTGATGTGAACTTGGGTGCTAAATTTGACTTTTCTTACTACACAGCCTAATTGTCTCATTGCCTTGGAAAACCCATGTAAATCAATAAATGAACACAAATTATGAATACAGATGTTATACTTCTCCCAACAGTTACTATATAATTTGACTATGTATAGCAGTTAAAATTGTGTCATTCTTTACGTGATTCATATATTTCTTAACACTTTTATGAAACTCAATGCAAAAGTAGAGAAATTAGTATAGCAGGCTTTTTAAGATTTATGTGAGGATTTATTACCTATATTACAGAAGACTATATGCTGATAAGAGAATTATCATCTTACATGTGCTGTTATAATACATCAAATATGAAAATGAAACAGCTGTCAAACATAATTAAAATTTTTAAAAAAATATCAACTTTACATTTTCTTCTTTCCACTATACATTGCAGTATGTCATTACTTGATGATTTTAGTTTATTTTGTTTCAGTTGAATAGTTTGTCACTAAACTATTAAAAATATATAAAATTCATACGTTGGTGCATTATTTATTCAAATTTAGTTAAAAGCAATTTTAGATGAGGAAAATTGACAAAAATGGGATAGTTATTCTGTACACTATGCTTTGATTCATGTAATAATTCTTATTGATAGAATGATCTGAACTTTTCCTAAAATCTAAAATCTACCACTGGTTTTATAGTCTAATAAATTAGTTATCAATATAAATTAGTATATACATACATATATAACAGTAAAAAAATTACTTATAAATAATGAATTGATTACTTTGTGGAAGCATACCAAAATGATTGTGTGGAAGTCAAAGAATAATTTGCAGAATTGGTTCTTTTTTACCATGTGAGTTTGAGGGACTAAGCTCAGGTCATCAGACTGGGAAAAGGAATTGGCACCCTACCAGCTAAGACATTCCTCTAGCCCATGAATTCTTAAAATATCTATATAACTATACTGGTAATAGTGACATTTTTGAAATGATAAAAATTATGTGTAAAATTTATGGGCATGCCCTCAGATAGGATATCATTCATGTATATTTTATTTTTAATAGAAAATGGAAATGATGCTATGATTGCTTAATATTAATCATTTTTGAAAAACTTTGTAAGCACATTATTAAGGGATTCAAAATATTTCAACTTTTTGAGAATAACTTGATTCAGTTACGTGTGTGTGTGTGTGTGTGTGTGTGTGTGTGTGTGTGTGTGTGTGTGTGTTCCTTTATCTGAATACATGAATGCATTCATGTGTTCCTGTGGAACCAAGAAGATAAATTTGGATGTCATTCTTCATGAACTATCTACCTTGTTGTTTCTGGAAATAATATCTGCATTGGCCTGGAGTCCACTGAATCAGCTAGGCTGCTTGTCAAGCAAAACCCTGGGATGCTCCTGTTTCTGTTTCCCCAGCACTGAGAATTACAAGTGTATGGCACCATGCATAATCTTTTTATTACTTTTATCTGTGTCCTAGGAATTAAACTCAGGTATAACTTACTAAATCAAACACTTTACTGGTAGATAGAGGTATATCTAAGTTTTGAAAATAAATATTTAATTTGAAAGAAATACCATGGGATATAATATAAGATGAAGCATTCTGATATAACATAAAATTAACAAGAAATTAAAACACTCATAATTATATGAAGAAGCTTCAAATAAAAATAGCCCCAAAATAATATCTACTTATGTTTCTTATCACTTCATATCAAAATTTTATCTTACCTGGTGAATGCAAGTAGCAAACTGAATAACATAATTCTACTTTTTCTCTTTTAAAACATAGCACCAGAGGGGTTGGGGATTTGGCTCAGTGGTAGAGCACTTGCCTAGCAAGCGCAAGGCCCTGGGTTCGGTCTCCAGCTCCGAAAAAAAAAAAGAAAAAAAATCATAGCACCATTGCAGAACTTGAAAGATGAATGCTAGAAATAGTAATTTGATGTGGATAATTTCTATATGAATATGTAGAAATCAATTTAAATAATAGTGATGTTTATGATTAACTAAACTAATGCATACTGTTTTCAGGGAAAACAATGATCAATCATATGACATATTAGTATCTATAGTGTTAAAGGAAACATATGCTTTATCTTTCAAAATAAACATTTAACCAAATTTTATTAACATAATATATAATGATACCTTCATCTTATGACAATTCAATTCATAAAAATAGCATAATCTTACATTTTATGTCTTATCTCAACAGAGCCTCAAGGTCTCGATGTAAGACTTGAAAATTTGAAATTTTAAAGGAACTCTGCTGGCATAGGCATTTTGGATATGACATCAAAGCACAATATACACTTCAACACTAAGCATCTGAAATTATATCAAACTGAAAGTCTTCTTATAACAATAGAAACAATCTCCAAAATGAGATAACTGTGAAATAAGAATTTATTTTCAAACAATACACACACACAAATATATATATATATATATACATATATATATATATATATATATATATTCTGATAAGAGGTTACTATCCAGAATATGTAAGGAAAACACACAGTTCAATTGGAAAAAAATCTAACTCTCAAGGTGTATAAATGATGTAAAATTATGTAAAACTTCCTAGTATCATTAACACTGAAAAAAATGTATACCCAAATTACAGTGAGATCCTCCTTACTACATTTAAAATGGCTATCATTTAACCGATTAGGTAATAATGCAGGATGGATATATTAGTGGAAATATAATTTATAAAATTCAATATAGAAAATAACCCAATGTCTTAAAAATATAAAATTAGAATTACTGTATGATGCATCTATCTCATCACTGGTTACAGATCTAAAGAAAACCATATCAGTATGTTAAAGAAAATATACACTCCTATATTTGTTGCTACATTGTTCACAATATCTGTAATTTGGACTCAAATCAAATGTCAGTCACTAAGTAAAACGATGAAGAAAATATATGTGAGCATAATGGAATGTCACTCAGATTTTTTTCTAGTTACATCCATTTGCATGAAAATTTCATGATGTTGTTATTTTTAACAATTGAATAGTACTATGTGGTATAAGTGTATTGCTTGTCCATTTTTCTGTTGAAGGATATTTAGGTTGTTCCAGTTTCTGGTTATTATAAATAAAGCTATAATGAACATGCTGCAAAATTTCCTTATAGTAGGATACAGAGCCCTTTGGGTATACATGCCAAAGAGTGGTATAACTGGATCTTGAGGGAGATTAATTTTCAATTTTCTGAGGCACTGTCTTATTGATTTCCCCAATGACTTTGTTAATATGTACTCTCACTTGTATGGAGGAACATTCTTCATACTCTACATACTCACCAACATGAGCTGTGTCATTTTTTATTGATATTAGCAATTCTGACAACTTTAAGATGGTATCTCAAAATCATTTTGATTTGCAATTACCTAGTGGCTAAGGATGTTAAACATTTCTTTAAGTACTGCTCAGAAATTAGAGATTCCTCGATCACGAATTCTCTGTTTAGATCTATGCCCCATTTAAATGGGATTATTTTTTTAATATCTAAGTGTGTTTTCTTGATACATTATGAGCTTTAGTCTTCTATTAGATATGGATTTGTTAAGTACCTTTTACCATTCACTCAAATGTTGCTTTGTATGAATGATGGTCTCTATCCCATTACAAAATAAGTTCATTTTGAAGGCATAGTCTCCAGTTGATAGAACTGAGAATTTATTGGATAATAATTGCCATACCTTCATCAGTGTATTAACCTCATTATGAGTTCATAATATTATAGCATTATTGGAGCATACTATAAAGTAGATTAACCTACTTATAGGAAGAACATCATAGGGGCTTCTCCTTGTCCTAAGCCTTTCTTCCTCTATCTTTGCTTTCTGTCCTCCTTGCAGTGAGATGTTTTAAACCACTGCATAAATCTTCCCTGTCATGACCAGTCTTCCCTCAAGTATACAGCCATTGGTGCAGACAACCATGAAATAAAAATCTCTGCAACTACAAGTTAAAATGAACCCTCATTTCTTTCACAAAGGTATTTGTCACAATGATAAACTTAGAACTAGTAGAATATACATTTTTCTGTGTCAAAGCATCATGATATTGATTTGTTGTGCTGGGAAGCATTCATGAACCCCAAAAGACCATCAAAGAGCATTTTGTGTTGTAATTGCATTAGTCTTCTGCTCTCTTCCAAACCAACCCTTACAAAGCAGGATGGGGTGGAGCAGCCTCAAATCCCCAGAAGGACATGGATTTTTAGGAAATAGGAGCCAGTGAGGGGTGTCCAGCCTGGCGATTATCTAATTGTATGACTATTGTAAACTGACAGGAACAATACTGTGAAACAAGACTGTGAACAATTACAAATGGACTAAAAGTATAACTGAAACAATCAGACTAATCTTTGACCAACTGTTGCTAGGAAGTAATTAAGGAATGTCTCTGGGGTACTGGCCTAGGAGAAGATATGGTGTCCTTCCTGAAACTTGGGTGCAGTTTGGGTTCCTCTGTAGGTCAAGTTCTCAGGCTTTTTCCTTTTAAGATAGAGGCCAGTGCCAAAATGGAGTAAATTTTGCCTTTCTTATTCATCATATATGCAATTTTAAGAT
Source organism: Rattus norvegicus (assembly GCF_021556685.1). Classification (NCBI taxonomy): domain Eukaryota; kingdom Metazoa; phylum Chordata; class Mammalia; order Rodentia; family Muridae; genus Rattus; species Rattus norvegicus. The sequence goes on along the minus strand of NC_141554.1, from coordinate 152,384,811 downwards.
TTATTGTAATGTGTGTATGTGTGTGTGTGTGTGTGTGTGTGTGTGTGTGTGTTTGTGTGTGTGTGTGCACGTGCGCATGCGCGTGTGTATGTTTGGTACATAGGGAATAAAGAAATACCAGATCTCTTCAGAAATAGTTGCTAAAATAAATAAATCTTTAAAAATATTCTAAATAGTACATGAAGTTAAGATGGTTTTAGAGTTGCTTATAATCATTACCAAGAACTGGGTCTTCCTTCATTTTGTCTAAGGTGATTATTTATAGGCAGTGTCATCACAAATATGGAGATGAATCTTATATTTGTTATTTTGACTTGCTCTGAAAAATAATGCATTGATGATACACTGCTCTGTTTGTAAATATGAGGAGTAGTAGATGCTTTGATGTTGAAAACCATTTGGAGATAATTCTGGTATTACATGCATTAGCTCTAGAAGAAATTAAATTGGTCTCCTTGGAGTCTGACTGATTCAAATGAGGTTAAGTTTTTTTTAAAGCAGGCTATATTTTTCAACTTCTTTGTTCACTGCCTTATAATATAAATTTTATTTCACAACCATATGCTATCTGCCCAGTTGTGATATGTCTAAGAAGTCCTTTATCAGAGGCCAAATAATGGAGTACTAAAGTTTGGAATTTAATATCCGAAATTATAAAGTTCTTACCTTCTGGTGATTTGTTATATCAGTGAAAACCGTTTAAAAATGATCACAGAGGAATAGATTTATAGTCAAATTTAATAGCAATTATTATATAAATATCACTGAATAATCACATATTTTCAAGTATATAAAGACCCTGAGTTTAATGTCCAACACTGAAAAAAGTGCAAACATTTTGAATCAACCATCCATGTACTAGGTGCTGAGTTTAAATACATCCCAATAAAGTAAACAACTTAGTAAATTTGGGGTTTTTAGAAAGTTTTCTTTATTTTTGAGATTATAATTACAATATTTATTACTTACCTTTACTCTCTCTAAAATCAGCCACATACTCATCCTTACTATCTCTCAAATTTGTGACCTATTTTTTCATTAATTGCTGCTACATGTACATATACACAAACACAGACACACACACACACACACACACACATCATATTCCTAAATATAACATGATCAGGCTTATATTGTTAATAATTTGTATGTTTTAAGGGTTCACCAATTGATACTGACTAAACAATTAGTGTGCTCTTCCCCGGTAAAGACTGTTTCCCATTCTCAGTATCTTTAGTTGCTTGTAATTATTTTTGTTGGGTTGTGGCTTTGAGGGCTTTCCTCTATCCACTTTGGCATGCCTATTGTCCCTGTAGAACTCACATTTAGATAGCCAAGTGGCTAAGACACTATGGATGTAGCTTCTGACATTACTAGGAGACATAGCCACACAACCAAATATGTGTTTCTCTGCCTCCTACAAATATTCTGCTCCCTCTTCTGTAATGTTTTACAAGTCTTTGGTTTAGGAGTTGTTTTGTAGATACATTCACTGGGACTATGTTTCAAAACTCTGAATTGCGAAAGATTGTGGGTTTTTTGTAACGGCTTCTATTTGTTAAAAGGAGAAGTTTCTTTGATGAGGAATGAAGAATATACTTACCTATGGGTATAAGTACAGTTATCTCAGGTGTACCTAAGGGATTATGCTGTTTTGAAAAATAGCGGTTATATATTCTTTTCCAAAATCCATGACTGCATTACCCTTGAGGACTTGGCTAGTTTTCCAGCACCAAACATGATTTTCCACATGTTGAGTAACTCTTAAGTCCAATTAAAGAGCTGTTGATTACTGCCAAGGTATTGGAGTCACTACTGCACCCTTAGGATTATCATGTCATACTGGACATTGTTGTAGTTCATGAACATCACATATGAATAGGACATCTGATTGTTTCCCTCTTTTGGAAGCTTACATGGTGGCTTGTAGAATTATGAATGCTAGTCTTCAGGGAGGATGTATTTAGATCAGTTTCAGCACAGGAACCTCTTGATCTTGTCCCTAAAGTGTTTGGTATCTTCAACAGTAGAGACTTACCTTCCACATGTGGAGGCCTCGCAAGAGCAATAGTAATAACCTGTATGTTTGAGTTGTATAGGAAATATGGATATAAATATAGAACTAAAACAGTACATTTTGATACATCCACATGAGACATACTAAAACAAATCAAAACATGAATAGGGCAATAATACACACTGAAAAGATATTCATCTTACTGTTGTTGTTTTTAATAAATAGACTCTGAAATGGATTCTGAAATTTCTTCCACAAAACTGAATGGAAGATGATACTATAAATTTCATCTCTACAATTTCAGTATCCCTCTATTAAGGGAGTAACACCACATTTCTTCGATTAGTGTCTTGTGAAGTACAAAAATTTACAAACCGAATTCATGAGATCACTCATATGAAATAGGGTAACTTGAATTAACTGTTGCATATTTCTAGGAATTAAAGTCTATAAATGATATATAATTATGCATGCCTTGCATAGTTGCAAATAAATTTACAAAGTGAAAAAGTAGAACAGTTTTATCTCTAATACAATCAAGGTTCTGTTTTTATTTTTATAGTCTTTGTAAATTCAGTATTCAAAAGTTGCTTAGCTAATTAGTCCTGACACATGACCTTCCATGAGCTTGCCACCAGTGTTGTCTGATACATGATTTTGCTCTGGAAAAAAGTAGATGCTACAGGAAGTGGTCGTTATGAGTCATCTTAGTGTCCTAATGAGCCTTTGTTTCAAGGAGGTGACTGAAGAGGTAAATGGACACAATTGATATACTATTCAAGATAAAAGGTGAGAAATTCTAACAAGAAGTAACCCATAAAATTTATTGTTATACTGAGAAAAATGTAATATGTAAGTAAAGACCACTGCACTGGTGTACAACTAATGATTCATACAAAAACAGCCATCATGTATATACATATTAATTGAAAGTTGCTTGTCCAGAGAATAGCTTTTTTTTATATGGATGAATCTCCTGTCAATTAAAAAAACCTTTGGCCTATGGCATTTTTTTTTAATTCAATGACCATTCTAGCCATGAAATTTTGGCTATTTTTTCCAGTACCAGGCATGTTTTCTTCATGTTGAGTAGTATGCTAATTTAAAAATGTAGCTAATCTTTCCTGGAACAATGATCTCCAAAATTAAAATGTAGTTTTAATAAACATGATCATTCATGTTTTATCTCTTAAGAAAGATGATGAAATAATATTTGTTTACATTTACCACAGTTACATTGGGATTATGGCAACATTATTATTCATGTGCAAAACAGAAATTATATATCTATTTAAAAGAGAGCAACATTCACTTCAAAATGTTGCAATTTGAGAACATAATATGAAATTACTGAACATTAACATATGCAACTGCTAAACAAGTCTTTACAGGGTTTGGTGTGAAAGATGACTTGTCCTTTAGATCAAATTATTATTCTAAATCAAATTCAGCATTTTCTCTGTTTATATGTTTTCACATAAAGGAAAACTTTACCATAACTCAAAACACATAAACTCCATATGCAGGCAGAAACTTTATAGACACTGGGAATTTATGAGTTTAAAATCAGTATCACTAAACTTAAATCGCAAATTAAAGACTAAGTCATATCAAGAGAAGTATCAGATAATAGCATAGATTTTAAGAAAATGAATTCAGCTCTTGCTCCTCTCTTTGTCTCTTTCTCTTCCCCTCTTTCCCTCTTCCCCCTTTGTCCATTCTCTCTCCATTCCCTTCCCCCACTTCTCTCCATGTACTTATGGCCAACCTCTATTACTCTACTTTTCTTCTCTACTCATCTTTTCTCTCTCTCTCTCTCTCTCTCTCTCTCTCTCTCTCTCTCTCTCTCTCTCTCTCTCTCTCCCTACTACCATTTAACTCCCCTCCCCATGCCCTGAAAAAACTCTATTCTATATTTAAAAAAGAAAGAAAATGAATCCAACATCTCTCCAGACTCAGAGAGAGAGAGAGAGAGAGAGAGAGAGAGAGAGAGAGAGAGAAGGAACTCTAAGAATCCTGATATCTTGATGAAAAAGAAAAGGGAGAAATATGGTAGATTAAAACATTTGTACTTGATTTCACTGACACAGGAAAAGATTTTCTGAATAAAACACCATTAGCACAGATATTAAAATCAATAAGAAATGGGACTTCATGAAACTGAAAAGCTTCTGCATTGCAAAGAGAACCACCATTTGGACAAAGTGGAAACTTATAGAATAGGAAGTGATATCTATCAACTTCATATTCAAAGGAGAAATCATATCTAAAATATAAAAATTACTCAAGAAACTATGTATCAAAATTAAAAGAAAGAAAAGAAGAAAAAAGAAAAGCAAAGCAAAGCAAAGCAAAGCAAAGCAAAGCAAAGCAAAGCAAAGCAAAGCAAAGCAAAGCAAAGGAAAGGAAAGGAAAGGAAAGGAAAGGAAAGGAAAGGAAAGGAAAGGAAAGGAAAGGAAAGGAAAGGAAAGGAAAGGAGAAGAAAGGAAAGGAAAGAACAGAACAGAACAGAACAGATCCCAGTTCAAAGGTATGGTCTAAACAGAATTCTCAGTAAGTTCACGCTGCCACTGAAAGCCTTGTTTGGGCCTTAGGTCCTATGGCTTTAGGGGCCATTTTAATGTCCATGACTCTTGTTACTATTGAAGAACGTGGAAGATGTCCATGAACTGGGCTGTGGCCTGAATCAATGTTGATGTGGGTGGCCCAGGCTGCTGCTCTGGACCATGTTTGTGTCCATGACCTATGTTGTCCCAAAGGGCTAGTTGATGTAGTTGGCTTGTGCTGCTCCTAAGGGATGTGATGGTCTCTGTGGTCCATCGCACCGGAGACTATGCTGCAATCACAATAGCCAGGAATTGGAAAGAGCCTATACGCCCCTCAACTGACAAGTGGATAATGGAAATGTGGAACATTTACATGACAGAATATTACTCAATTATTAAAATTGAAATTTGAAGTTCAATAGATGGGGTTATAAAAAGAATCATTCTCATCGAAGTAATCCAGACCCAGGGTAAAAAACATTGCATATTTGCTCTTATATGTTGGTGTTAGCTTTTAAGTATGTTACAACCAAATAATCACAGAGATTAAGTAGCATTAAAGGGACCAGAACAAAGGAGGGAAAATCTTCCAAGGAAGTAGAAATAAAGGATATTGTTTGCTTTTAAATGTGTTATTAGAAAAGATCTCAGTCTTCTAATATTTATTCGATATGATGACCAAATTTAGCTATAGTAATAAGGCAAAGTCAAAGAAATAGAATGAGTAGAAATAAGAAAATATCATAAACCAATCTTTAAGTAAAATGATTCAATATTTATAAGATACTAAGGAACATTGAGACCGTCAGAAAATTATTTGACTTGATAAATACTTTTAGCAACTGGCTATGACATATCTATATACTTATGACAAGCATGTTGAGAAATAAATCAATGAATAAATCCCATTAACAGTATACACAAAGGTCACAAAGATAAATTTAGAAATACACAAAACCAGTGAAATAGAACATTTCTATAATAATCTAAAACTATAGAAATATTTGCCGGAATTACCATGTGTACCTGAATTTCTCCAGTATGCACCATGTCTAATAGTCAGCCACAGACTGGCCTTTACATCTTGCCCTTGTCCTAGTCTGGTGAATACCCCTGGTAATATAGTGCCCAAACCCTCCCCAATCTTCTGATCTAGTCCAGTTCCTATATCTAGAGTTTTGTCCTTGTCTGGCTTGCTTTGGCCATATTGTCCTCAACCTTCAGACTTGGGCCAGAGTGCAAACCCTATACACATTTCTAGTCTCTATACTAGCACATATCCATCTGATTTTGAAATGATGATGCCGTATTTAGTCTCCAATCCCAGCTTGACCCTGTTAGTTTCCTCTGACCTTTATATAAACCCTCACCTTCCACATCCTGGGAGTCATGATTCTCTTACTGCTAAGGCATACTTAGTCTGATTCCTGATATATCCAATTTAAGATAAGATTCATTCCCACAGATATAATGCTGTTCTAAAGCACAGAACTGCCTTGGTTCAGGATAGTTCCACTTGCAAACTTCATTTCCAATTACTCATGTGTTCCTCTTTCTACTTGTTTATATGGTGGTAACACCTTTCTATGTTCCTGATATAATAGCTGGCTTTCCCACTCTGGGTATTGCTATGCCTCACTTGCCCTTCCTCAGAACTATTCAACTAACATTTGGTTAAATGCAAGTCACTGGTGAGAAAACACTTTTATTAAGATGTCATTTTGTTTCGTATTTTGTTGAATAAGCCAAACATATCAAGGTTCATAGAATTTCAACTTAGAATATACTCAACATGTTAAATAAATCAAGAAATGAACTACAAAGATTATACTCTCAAACTTTGATAGTAATAAATGTGACCAAAGTTACACCCTAATGTACAGTTTAAAGCTCATATAATATAATTACATATAATTTCATGCAAATATGAAAATGGGGGGTTAAAATGGTAACTAATCACTATGTAGAAGAGCACAAAATTGTTATACAGTATGTCTTAAGAAAGACCTTGTCAACCATTAACTGCAATCATGCCTGTTCTCTTTAGAAATAGTGTAAGCAGTGTTACCTACCTATTCTTTACTTTAGACAGCAGTAGCTGCTGATCAAGTCTGTGTAATGGGCTTATGTGTAGTACTATTCTTAGAGCCGCTTCTACCAGATCCTTAGTCTTCATCTTCTCTGAATGCCTCTTCATACCATAATAAGAAAGAAATGGGATCCCTGCCTATGTCCTTGGTCAAGAATTCCAAAAGTTTTACCTTGGTGGTTTTAGCATAATCTCATGGACACCATGGCAGCACATGGAGTGGAGGCTCACTATTAGGTATCTGATGATATTCTAGATAATTTTGCTCCAGTAAGGCTTTGTTGGCTCCCCATAGATGAAGAACTTCTCTTTACCGTACCCTCCCATAATGTTCTGAAATTTCCAGATGCTTTCTTCAGAAGCATAGTTCTGTTCCCGAATACCATACCAAGAACAAGTATCAGGAAGTAATTTGTAGGTATTCTGTGGTCTTCAACTTCATAGGTGGGGTTCAGTGAGTTGGTTAAGGACATAATATAATAGTGGCTTCCAGGGTCATTTCCTTTACATCAATGCCAAAAGCAATGTCTAAGCAATGATTAGATTTCTTGAAGATCATAGGGAATTGCTTCTTGTGGTCTTCTGTGAAAACCTTGAGCATTTCCTGTTTTGTGATTGTTTCCTTCATTCTATATTTTAGGATCATTGAGCTCACCAAGTCAGTTACCCTTTTTTACATTATTTTCCATAGGAATTTACTGACTATAACCTGCAAGAGGAAGAAGTTCTCTCCTCCTCCTTGTCCTTTTTGGTTAGTAGAAATTACATCTTAATAGATATATGAAGTAGATGCATAATGGGTGCTTTGTGGATTCTGAACAAAACTCAGCATATGGGAAATTTGCCCTTCCTCTTTATCTGTGGTACCCTCAATCGTAGGAAAGGAGGAGGACCATGTACAGAAACAACTGAAATAAAGAGGAATCCAATATTACATCCTCCTCCTTTCTCCTCATCTTCCTTTTCCTTCTCATTTTTTCTTTCTCTTCCTCTTTATTCTTATCCGTCTTTACTTTCTACTTTCCCCCTACCACTGTCACCTCATCATCTTCATCTTCCACCACAACCTTCTCTTTATCATCATCTTCTACCACAACCACCTCATTCTTATCTTCTACCACCTCCTCTTCAGCATCTTCGATCACAACCTTTACTTTGTCATCATCTTCCACCACTTCCACTTCATCATCTTCTTCCACCATCACCACCTACTCTGTTTTATTAAATCGGATATTTGTATTTATTTATATTTCAAATGTTATCCCTTTCACTGTTTCCCATCCATAACCTCCCTATCCCTCCCCTCACCCATCCACCCACCCCTTTCCTGTCTCCCAGCCCTGACATTTCCTTACCCTGGCAGGACCAAGGACTTCTTCTCCCACTGGTGCCCAACAAGGCTATCCTCTTCTACATATGCAGCAGGAGCCATTGGTTTGTCCGTGTAAACTCTTTGGATGGTGGTTTAGCCTCTGGGAGCTCTAGGTGGTTTGTATTGTTGTCTTTATAGGGTTACAAACCCCTTCAACTCCTTCAATCCTTTCTCTAACTCCTCCAATAGGGACCCTGCTCTAAATTGGCTACAAGCATCTGCCTCTGTATTTGTCATGCTCTGGGAGAGCCTCTCAGTAGAAAGCTATATCAAGCTCCTGTCAGCATGCACTTCTTGGCATCAGCAATATTTTCTGAGTTTGGTGGCTGTATATGGGCTGCCTCCCCAGGTGGGCCAGTCTCTGGATATTATTATTTTCTGCCAATGTTACCTCATCCTCATCTTCTACCACCACTGCTATGTCCTTCTATGTCTTTTACTACTGTTTGATCTTCTTCCTTTTCCTTTTCCCTCTTTTCCTCCTCATATTTGCTTTTATTTTTTTCTAAAAGATATTCTGCAACAAACAATTCCTGTATTGAACTCTAGTAACTCTTCCTCAAAATACAAATGTGGGAATTTTATATAAGGAGGCATAATGGCTCTTACTGAAGGTGGATAATAGGATTTTGAACAGATCCCACAGACCTATAGGAATATACACTATGAGTGGTTATAGCTGAAAATTTCATCATTAATGATTTTAACAAAAGCAGACTTATAATTCTTTTCTGCAGGTGGTGTCACAGAGACTCACAGATATGTTGGCCTTTGGTTGTCTGCTTTCTAGGAACCTGTAGAAAAATCCAGGAAAGTCCCTTAGAGTATAGCTAACATTCAGATCATTAGATTCCAGTACTCATAATGACATATGTGAGGTCCAGTACCTTGTGATTTCTTCTGTGCTTGTGTGAGGTTAATGTCGACATTCAGGGTATGTACCTCACCTTGACTCAGTACCCTTGACGAGCCTTTTCTGTTTATTAATCTGAAAGCACAATGCACACTAGATTTTCTGGTACCTCTTCAAGTGGAATATAGAGACCTCCAATCCTGGGGACTGTAAGCACACCTGATGACTCTGGGATACTAGGAATTCTGAGGTGCACAGTCCTTTTTGTACTTTTTCTCTAGTAAGGCATGAGTTTTATCCATACACTATAGAGTGGGTAAAGTCAAAAGACAAGACCTTATATTTTCATGAAAAATGCAATAAAATAAATGAACACTGTCTCTAATATTTTTCCTGAACCTCATTGGGTTGACTGTAAAAGCTGACCAGACACATTAAGGATGCCTCTCTTCATAAGTGTGAAGTTCCCTTATTTTCAAAAATGATAACTTTCCAGAAATAATACTGATCTATCTGCTGGCTTTGGTCTACACTATCAGAACAAGCCCGTAATTCTTTGAAAGCATCAAGATTGACATTAGGATATATCATATATAGCCATGCCTCCTCAAGACTTCCAACAATTGGCAGACTAATAAAGACAGGCTGAGCATGCCTTCAGCTCAGGAAATGGATACCAAACCCTCAGTCTTTGCTCAGAGTCCTTTAACTCTTGAGAAAGTCTAGTAATCCTCCTTTAGATGATTGATATTATATGTCTCCTCTTTAGACTGCAATCTCTTTAGAACAATGTGTTTACATCTCTAAGAACAAAGATAACAGTAAAAAAAAATTACTGCATCTAACAAGCACTGCCTGGGACTTCCAAGGCATATAGTAAAGGTTGGGCTCCAATTCATCTGCAGTACATGTTTCCTTGGAACTCCCCCTTCATATTTATCTTGTTCATTGCAGAGTTTGTGAAACTCTATCCTTTTGACATTTTAAAATGGGACCCCAATCTAACTACTCTGAACTATCTTTCCCATATTTGGAGAGAGAAAAATATACATCTTGCCTCCATGCATAGGTCCTGTCTTGTCTGAGAATAAGAGGCTGAAAGATTCTGTGGGAGCTCTCATCCTTCTAGGTATAGTAAGCCATTTGGAGCAATATCATAACATTGACAACTTGAAGACTGGACTTTTCTCTCTCCTCAAGATCTTTCTCTATGCTCTTGCATAACACCTTCTGGCTAATACTCTCATCTACTTGATGAGATTTGTAAGACAAAAATGAATTTATGCCACAGGCACCAAATCCTGTATAGTGTCAAGTGCAGCATCTGCTACTTTCCAGATACTTTCAGTGTTCCTCATAATATCAACTTTTGACTTTGCACCCCTTCACTAAATTGACATAGTCTGTTCTTTAAAAACCAAGTCGTTATTTTCTAAGGACACTCATTCACCTTATAGAGGAAGTGTGAACACATCATAGCATGCTCTCCCTTACAATATTCTCTATAGCAGCACTTTTCAACCTGTGTTACAACCCTTTGGGGTTTACATATCACATATGCTCCGTATAGATATTTATATTACAATTTATAACAAACAGTGGCAAAGTTACAGTTTTGAAGTATCATCAAAATAATTTTATGGTTGGAGGTCATTATAATATGAGGAACTGTTTTAAAGCACTGCAGCACTACGAAGACTGAGCACTACTTCTCTACGTGCTGACATATAGGACGAGGAAGAGTTTCTGTAGGTCCCATTCTATTTAAGTTGGCAGTTAACATATGCCTTCCCTCAGTGTCAATTCTTATGAAACACTGACAGGTTTAGGAATTCCTTCCTATGAGTTTCACACTGTAATAATTTGTATATTCTTGGCCCAGGGAATGGTACCGTTAGGAGGTATGGCTTTGTTGGATGAGGTATGTCAGTGTGTGCATGGGCTTTGTCCTTTCTGCCTAGACACCAGTCTACAAAGCAGCCTTCAGTTGAAGATGTAGAACTCTCAGCTCCTCCTCCATCATGTCTGCCTGAACACAGCATATACCCACCTTGATAACACTGAACTGAAACTCTGAACCTGTAAGCCAGCCCCAATTAAATGTTGTTCCTAGCTGGGTGTGGATGCTTCATTAGTGTACTTAGGGGGAAACAGGATGATTGAGGAAGGTAGAGGGACCTGGGAGGGAGAGAAGAGGGGGAAGAAATAAGGGAGCAGTATCAGGTATAGAAGGGGACAGGGGAGAGGTACAGAGGGTCAGAAAATAAAATAAAATATGTAGTGGGGGTATGAGGAACTATGGATAGCCACTGGAAGGTTACTAATGCCTGGGAACTGAGAGGCTCCTAGAACATGTTGGAGATGATGTTAGAAGACCCAAATTGATTATAATAAGAGATGTTCTTAGCTCAAGAGATTAATCTTTAGTGTTGATGGAGCGTGTCCCACTTTCTCATGACCTGACATTTCATCATTAAGCCAAAGCATATCATCCTAAATAATTCTTTCCATTTAGATCTTGTTAGAGCTGTATCCTTTGCAAAGCTGAGAGCAATAAATATCTAGATTCATAGGACCCAACTTTTCTATGCGAAGAAAAGATAGAATAAACTTTCCTTGGTTCTCACAAACACTCCTAAACTTCACTACAGGCAGGGCTAGATACTCCTTTAATCATCCATGTATCTTTTATTCTTCGGATCATAACCTTCTTTAGAACTCATCCCAGAAAAAAAGCTAAGACTTTTATATATTCTCACAGAGTTAGATACAAGGGCATTATGGATTTATGCCATCCTCTTTCCAGTATTGAATGAAAATCATACTGCTTCTCCTTTTATGTTGAAAGCAAGAATGGGAATGCTGCTGGTCCCATGTCTTTCTCATTTAAGGAAGTACTTGAGTTTTTAAAGTGACCTTGGAAGATTTGCAGCTTCCTAAGCCAAAATGATCCTGCTATCTCAGAAATAAAATGTTCGTATTTCCACGAGAATCTCTAGTCAAATGTGAAGAAAAGTTATATCTCCATTTCTGTATAGGATCACCCAGGACTGACATAGTAGAGACTAGACCCACCCCCTTTCTTTACAAGAGAGATGGATTGTACTGGTGTCATCCTTTGGGACATATACATTACACCCAAAAATATAAGTCTCATCTATATTAAATAATTTACACCAATTATTAAAGCACATGAGACAAGGGCCATATCTATATACCAGTGCCTCTATCCTACCAATATTGACAAAGCATGGACAGTTTTTGCAGGTCCTCATTTGTTTGTGGCAAGGTGTGTAATTAGACATCTTCAAATTGCTTGAACTTACTCTTGAAAAGATTCTGTATTCCCATGAGGGTGATTCTCTAAGCCTAGATACCAAATTCTCTGACATATCAGAAAAATAAAACAAAACAAAATCCAAAAGGGTGAAGGGAGGTTTTATAGCTGAGATTGGAGCATTTCACTATTGGCAATGGTGAGTTCTTATGGGATTCCAACTCTCTGTATGGCAACATTACCTTGTTCTAATCTCAATCTCCATCTTAAAGCCTAAAAGAACTCAAGATGAGTTTATTTGTCAGATCAAACCAAGACTACCAAGATCAACACCACTCAGTGACTCTATGGTCTAAGTATGGATATACTACACCCTGGAATTCTTCTTCAGCTTCACTTAGGCAGAAAGCAGAAAAAAAGGCATGACTAAAGGACCCCTTATTGGTTACTTCCTTTGGAAGCTTCATCTTTAATATCCTATTAGACCAGAGAATGTTGGTGTGATGACTTGAGCTGAGAGCTGCCTAATAAAAAGAACCCCTTCAAGTTTCAAGATGGCAGCCTGGGTATACCATTTCTAAGAACCCTACAGATAAAAGGCAGATATGGATATCTTCCTGCCTTGTTGCTCATCCATCTCAGGTTTTCATACTTCCTGAAAACGTTTCAGCACTCCTATACTGAATTGAACTGGTCAGGAAGAAAAAAATCTTTTAAGTTTAAGATAGATGTCTGGATATATAACATGTGCAACCCTGCATGGTGTCTCCCCAGACTTGTTGCAGGACTGAGTATTATAGCCTACTGAGGCTTGAGGCTTGTATCATTTCATTAGTTGGGAACCAGGAAATGGCATAAGCCACAATAACACAACATTTTCCCACAAAAATTCTGAGTTAGGAGAAGTCAGGGGTCTGCTATATGTAGCAGATATAAATGTATCAGTCAGGATTTTCCTCCTCAGACATACTCTGAGGCTGGTTTTCTTCCTCTATTGACCCAACTGTAGCCGCTTACATACACACACACACACACACACACACACACATGCACATACACACACACATACATGCTCAGAGAAAAAGAGGGAGGGGGAGAGGGAGAGGAAGAGGAAGATGGAAAGGGAGGGAGAGAGACAGACAGACAGACAGACAGACAGACAGACAGACAGACAGAAAACAAACACCAAAAGAGAAACCTTGACCTACAACAGCCTTCTCATACTGAACTTTGGATGACTGAGGGAAATTTGGGGGAGAGTTAATCTTTAAGGTGGAAGATAAAGCTTCCATTTTCTGCTCACAATGTACCTTTGTTTTCTCTTCAAGATGAGCACTGGATATATTCCTTCTTTTCTTCCTTAGTCTCTAAGATGAACCTAGAAAATGGTGCATGTCACTCCCTCCTGGCCCAATGACACTTGTCCCGTGCCTCAGTGATTTAGGACTATAACAAACTTCCATGACCTTTTAGCCCTGTCTTTCTCCCACCCCCAACATTCCCTACTTTGACTTAATAGTACTTGTTACTGCCTTTTCTTGTGCCAGGATCCTACTGCCACCTTACCAAAGAGGACAAAATTCCTGAATCTAATGGTTGGACAACATTGAAATCCTCACCCAGTTAATCCTCTTGAGGACTAGCCAATTTTAGGTCTCCTTATTCCACTATCATGAATTTATGTCTTTACTGAACATGAAGCTGTAATTCTAGTAGCTGTAGACACTAAGACTTCCTGAAGGTGACAGGAACAGGACAGACTAATATTTGTCCACCTGAAATGAGGACTACTTATGGTCCCCCACATGACACCTGGAAGCTGCAGTTTTTTGACCCAAGTAGATGAGTCAGAGTCCTACACTCCTCAGACTCCTGGAATAAGCATAAATAAGCAGAAAGAAACCATGAAATTCAGAAAGAAACAAAAACTTCCAAAGATGATTACAATTTTTCTCTGTCCTAGTGAACCCCTCCTCCAAAGGCTCACCACCTTTAACTGGCAATGCTCAGGCTGCTTTCCTCTGGGTTGCAAAGGAGAATCCACTGGGATAAAGGAGGAGGAGGGACAAGTGAACTAAGATGCCACTTCTTGGTCTGAGATAGAAGGCATGTCTTCAGCATTTATACTTAATCTCCATAAGGACCTAGGTCCCATTGTTTTGATTTGATAATCTGACCTTCATATCCTTATTTGCTTAAATGTTTCCAGAAATGAAATTTATAGAGTATGTAGGGATTTCTGCCTGAATGCCCTGGCTTAGAACTACTTAGGCCAATAGTTTGAGGTATTTTCTGTGTGTCTTACAATGTCTAGAATGTGAAGCCCCCATCTGCCCTGGAGAAGAATACTCCTTGTATTATCTGGTTCTTCATGGCCTTCCCTCTGGTGATTGGAAGCTATTCCTCTTTGATGCCCTAGTCAAAAGTGAGACATATTTATATGGTGTCAGTTAGATTGTGGAGATTTTCCTGCATGAATGGATTCTCAAGAATCTCAACTTAAAGTTTGATGGGGCCTTGCCTTTACATTTTCCTGACTACATTTGGGATTTCTCCCGGTCTAAAACTACCACCAAAGTTGGATAATCTTGTTCTTTTTCTCCTGGAATCATGTGAGTCCTTGGTCAAGCTCTTATCTTGACAACTGTCAGACTACTTTCTCTGCTACCCATGCCAGTTATATTAAGACCTGTGATGCCCCCAGCTTAAGCTGAAAATGAGGGGGTTTCTCAGCTAGAGACCCTTGCCTATAGTCTTACAGGACTGATAGTGGAAGAAAGGTTCAGATCGGTGGGATGCTCTTTGCTCTGACTGGACTTACCAATCATGTTATCAACTAGCCTTATCCAATTTCTTGTTTATATATCCCATAGGAACACTTCCCTCTCTGCCATCTCCTAGCATTTGCTTTATTGAAACCCTTGCAGAGGATGCTTCTGGATTTCATGACAGATCTTATATGGCAGAGTAGTAACATTTATTACAGAAGTCCTTTCAAAAGTAAGCCATAGACTTTGTAAACATTTTCCAGATGTCCTTCAACAGAGGAATGGATACAGAAAACGTGGGACATCTACACAATGGAATACTACTCCACTATCAAAACCAATGACTTTATGAAATTCATAGGTAAATGGATAGAGAACTGGAAAATATCATCCTGAGTGAGGTAACCCAATCACAGAAAAACACACATGGTATGCACTCATTGATAAGTGGATATAGCCCAAATGCTCGAATTACCCTAGATGCATAGAACACGTGAAACTCAAGAAGGATGACCAAAATGCAAATGCTTCACTCCTTTAAAAGGAGAACAAGAATACCCTTGGGAGGGAATAGGGAGGCAAAGTTTAGAACAGAGGCTGAAGGAACACCCATTCAGAGCCTGCCCCACATGTGGCCCATACATATACAGCCACCAATCTGGATGAAGCAAAGAAGTGCAGGCTAACAGGAACCGGATGCAGATTCTCCTGAGGGACAAAGCCAGAATATGGCAAATACATAGGCGAATGCCAGCAGCAAACCACTGAACTGAGAACGGGACACCCATTGAAGGAATCTTAGAAAGGACTGAAAGAGATTGAAGGGGCTTGAGACTCCCATATGAACAACAATGCCAACCAACCAGAGCTTCCAGGAACTAAGCCACTACCCAAAGATTATATACATGGACTGACCCTGGGCTCCAACTGCATAGGTAGCGATGAATAGCCTAGTAAGGGCACCAATGGAAGGGGAAGCCCTTGCTCCTGCTAAGACTGAACCCCCAGTGAACAGGATTGTTGAGGGCAGGGCGGTAAGGGGAGGAGGATGGGGAGGGGAACAGCCATATAGAAGGGGAGAGGGAGGAGTTAAGGGGATGTTGGCCCAGAAACCAGGAAAGTTAATAACAATTGAAATGTAAATAAGAAATCACCAATTTAATAAAGATGGAGAAAAAAAGAAAAGAGAACATTTTCCCAGAAAGATTTTTTTTTCTATATAGCAAAGTCTGAACACCATGAATTTTCTTTTTCTTTTCTTTTCCCTTTTTGAGTTTCTGGTTGTTTTGAACTTATCTGACATAACTATTTTCAGTACAGTGTTATTCTTTATAAAATTTTATTAATGTATACTATTTTTAGAAAATATTTTGTTTTCTATGTGAATACATTATAATATACTTTGTATTTACTTGAATATCAGTTTTGTTGTCCATTAGTGAGAAAAATATTATAGCTTTATCAAGCATATCATTTTAAATTTTGTTTGTTGTACTTTTAATTCTTTCTTTCTTACTTAGGGAACAATATCTAACTATGTAGAATAAATTGGCCTTGAGTCAACTAGCCCAAGTTAATCTTGAACTCTTGATGATTCTCCAGATTCAGCTTCCCAAGGTTAAGATTATAGGTGTGTCACCACTCCTGGCATTCTAGTATTTGACTAAATTATATGCATGTGTATTATGAAGTAATACCTACTATTCTTCTGTGTAGTTTAGAAACCTATTTTGAAAGTTGTTATTAAAGTCACTGGAGATATGCTGCTACAACAAAACCATCCTTTTCCCATGCTTTCAAGTTTTATATATGCACTAGAGAGGGCTCTGAAGTTTGAAGAAATCACCCTTTCTTCTCTTGTCTGTCCTTTATTGCTGACAGTGAACCACTTTCAAGTTCAACCAGGTTGACAGCTCCCACACTCTGTATTCAAACAACAGTTGGACATAATCCACAATCTACAATAGGGTATCTACCACATTTTGTTATTTAGATATCATAGCAACCAATTCTTTTCATCTATTCTTCTAAACTTACATAAGTTTGATTTACAGATGGAAATCATGGGTATGGAAAGATGGGTTTGTGTAGCTCAAATTTAATTACTTATCTTCTTAACACCTGTAATTAATTCCTTTTATATGTGGGGCACATGTCGATACAATAAATTCTTTTTATGTCTGACTTACAGTTGATCTGGATCTGTCAGGAAACATTTAAACTCTTCTTTCAGAACAATGTCATAGCCTTTTTTGGATTATTACTTTGGTGTAAAATTTGGAGTTGCTGCTACTGCAAATGAGGCATTTTCTATTGTGCTCTCAGTGACTACTGTGTGTGCACGACTACTAAGCTTAACAATATTCTCTTTACTTCCTTTCTGACTTACATTAGTATATTATTTTCTGACTTCTTCCACTTGTCTACACATGTTGTCTTGTCACTACAGTAGTCTTACTGGTTGTGTCCAGAAAATGTCTATTTCTTTAATTTGTTTATTTTTACTTTCTTTTTTGAATCAGAGTGTTCCAGCTGTCCTGTAACTCACTATTTAGACTAGACTGGCTTCAAAATCACAGGGAACCTCCTTCCTGTCTCTGCTTCCTGAGTGGGACTAAAGGCATGTGCTCTCCAAAGTTTTATGCTTAAATCCTAACACCTGAAGCATTGGTATTAAGATATGAAGCTTTTTAAGGTATTAAGAAATTAAAATGTTCTACCAATATTAGTTTTCTCAAATATTTATCATGATCTAGTATTAAACTACTTCAATTTTTTTCTGTTGTCTCAGTTGGAAAAGAAATCACTCAAGACAACAGTGACATAAATGTACTTGCAAAACTATTTTTCATATGATATTCTATAGCCTTAAAGTTCCTATGTCCCTCTGATTGACATACCTATAGGAATTTGTCAAAGGATACCAGAAAGCTCTCCAAGGTTTGGTATCCCAGAGAGATCTGATCCTGAGAAACTCTTGGGTATTCTGATTTGGAATACTATACTACACCATACTATACTATACTATACTATACTATACTATACTATACTATACTATACTATATATTCAGGGCATATTCCTCACCTTGACTCCTAGAAGTGTCTAATCACACTCCATTCTATGATGTTAAATCTCAAGCAACACTGGTCTCCTTACCTCCCAGAGGCCTTGTTGACATGTGCTAAGGGATATCTGTGAGTGTTCACTACAACATACATAGCTCCAGAGTACAAGGCCTCAGGCCAAGAAAAAAGTATGTAAAAACTTAGTATACGTACAAAAAGTCTTTGGGGAGTCCTGCAAATCTGAGAACAAAGGTTAGTTTGGCAAAGTTGCTTCTATCTAGGTTGAGGCATAGATGGGCCTCTGCAT
Source organism: Rattus norvegicus (assembly GCF_021556685.1). Taxonomy (NCBI): domain Eukaryota; kingdom Metazoa; phylum Chordata; class Mammalia; order Rodentia; family Muridae; genus Rattus; species Rattus norvegicus. The sequence continues at coordinate 152,366,516 of NC_141554.1, read as the reverse complement.
CTTAAAACTTTTTAAAAACAGAATTTTTGCAAGGGTGGTATTCACTCTAATATTCACTGACACATTTTTTACAAATATATGGATCCTGGAGAGTTTACAGTCAAAGAAAATCCTGTTAACTATTCACTTTATATGAAAACATTTTTTCACTTGAAAAGTGAAGACTTGATTCCATTTGTAAAACCAGGAGTATTTTATGTTTCAATATTTCTCCTTAGAATTCAGTGTTTAAAACTCATTCCAATGAAAATTTCAGGTAAAATCTTAATTTCCAATATTAAATTTGACTAATAATAATATAATGCAAATTGACATTTACTATAAAATGGATTACTGAAAGAATCTTTCTGTTTATTTTTATTGTTCTTCTTGATGAGAAAGACCCTCACTATGTAGCTTAGTAAATCCTCAAACCTCCTACATGGTTTAGACTGGCATCAATTTTAACTAATAATCCCAACCAAACACATGATGCCTGTGTGTTGGCACTACCAGAACTCACAAAGGCAGACATTAAAGCACCATTGTTAATAACAGTGAATTTCTACTGTTTTAACGGAATTTCTTCTTTCTGCTAACAAAGAGAAAATATGAAGAATCAAAATGTTTCTAGTAGGCTAAAAAGGGTGTGTTAATCAACAATCTAACAAGCATAGTGTCCTATAAGCTTCTCAAAGTTATCCTTCTGTCTTCCATTGCTAGAAAAAAAAAACATGAAAGGGGAACATCCAAACTTTAAGGCATCCAAGTAGGCCCTGGTGACATTTACTAACAGTTAACTTAAATTTCTTAGTATTTAACCTTTTGACCTTTAGATTGAAAACAACCATGCAGCATCTGAAACGATGCGAAATCAAGAAACTTGAAATATCAAAGCTCCTTAGATGATTTTATTGTAAATGTAGGAAACACTCATTGTCCAATGTTCAAAATTATCTACTACCTGTTTTTGCAAGCAAAGTTTTACTCATAAGGGGCATGATTACATTTCTTACTATGTTTTATAATTTCGGTGTTGCTGCAGATTGATTTTAGGAACCCACACATTCTAGACAAGCACTTCACTACTCCACTATATTCTCACAACTCTTTTCTGTAGAGTTTAACAACTGTTTTAGGTCACACTGAAAAGTTAAAATCTGTAAAAGATCACATCATTAACAAAATCAGAAATATTTGCCAGCTCATCATTTCAGAAAATGCTAATAGTCCCCCTCACAGAAAGAAGAATAAAACAGTTAAGGTTATGCAAAAGTAATTTTTATTCTGGTTTTGCCTATTATTAAATATACAATATTGTAAGTTACATCAGGTCTCTAAGGAAAATAGTTATGAGAATTATGTAAAAGAGTGTACTTAAACATCTTTGAGTATGTTAAGATATACAATAAACAGTCAATAAAATGTTCGCTGATTGTCTCTCTATCTCTATCTCTCTCTCTCTATATATATACATATATATATATATATATATGTATATATATATGTCTACAAAATACAACAAGCTGAAAAAAGGTAGAGTACTTCATGTAGCAGAACATAAAATGTTTATACTATGTATTCATGTTGTTTTGGTTCTTGGAAATGGAGACCAAAATCGCTATATTCAGTAGAGATAAAAGTCCTTTTTGAATCTGAAATTATTCCCTGTTGTAATTTGTTAATTAATAAAATGTTGAACCAGTGATTTTTGATATATACATATATAGAGATATGTACAAACGTATGCATATATATACATATATATGTATAATCAAGTACTAGGAAAAGATGCTGAAAATGTAATGAACAACATGTGATCTTTATCCTTAATGAGGAAGACAAGCAAACAGTAATTGTGATTTGCTTGTTGTTTCTCCTAAAAAAAAAAAAAAGAACAAAAGCACGTGTTGAAAATTCTCAAGGCTCAATGTATCATTGGTATGAGAAAACAGAACCTAATGGGGGAACATTATTTTGGGGTTAGGATTAAATTCTAATGGAAATCTGAGTTAGTTTCTGGAAGCTTACAGATCTTATTATTTCCAATCTCTCTGCACAGGTTGAGTATGATTCCCCATTCTCCTGCATAGTCAGATCATTATGATGACGATGTTACCTAATATAAGATCTTTATCAAAGTGAGTATGATCTACTTCCATGCCCAGGAACCTTCAAAACAGTGAGTTTTTTTTCTTTTTGATAAAACTATCTAGCTTCAGAAACATCATCATAGCAACAGAAAACAAATGAACATAGAAATTACAAAATGTCATATTACGGAAAAACAGTTTTATATGCTACTGAGTCAGATAAACAACAGATATCTTGAAATTTGGCAAGGTTTCCTGGAAAAATTATAGGTAATGTAGGCATTAGGGAATCAAGACTGAATTAGGGTAAGGATGGTGGTTTTGCAGGGAAAGTGAAAACATGCACTGTAAAGCCTAGAAATCAGCTTTAAAAAACACAGCTAGTTTAGGATTGGAAGGAATTTTAGAATGGGCAGGACAGACATGTAAAGATGATGTTAATGATACTAGGGCCCATATCATATGAGTGATCATAAGCCGTTCTAAAATCTTAATGGTTTATTGTGAGAGCAATGAGGGCTCTTAAAAGAATTTTAAGCACAATAACAGTATATAATTCATATTTATGAGAAGTGAGATTGATTTTATAAGGAAACTAAACATGGAAGAATATAATTGAAGGCAAATAACTTTAGCTAGACAAGACTAATATTTGAAATTGCATTCAGATTTCTAGTTATTAACTGAATAGAATTAATTTGACTATATTAACATAATAACTTTTTTATTTTTTTTCTCAAAGTTTTAAAAATCAATAGGTGAACATATAGTTTGCAGGTGCCAAACATACCTTCATTCCCTGAAGATTCCTCCTAATATTAGTGCATTTTTCCTTCTTCCTGTGGACTCTCTGCCTTTTCTGAGCTCATCTTCATCCTTTTGAGTCAATGGTCAATATATAGAAACAGTCTATATATGGGAACCCCAGTGGCAGCATCTAGCAGGGACTCAGGTTGTTAATTCATACCATTCTTCATTTGTTTTATTATAATGTCTCCATTCTCTTCCTCAGCCATGTGAGACCCTACTTACAGATATGCTTTCTTGTACTGAACCTCCATTCATTGGAGATTCCAACATTTGGTACAGATCCAACTCCCATCCCTTTTAGCCATGTCTTTTCAGATTATTCTCTTTCTAGCTGCAACTTACTAATAGGGACCCTCATTTTACTATACCTTCGAATTTCTGTGAAATTTGCCTCATGTTGTAGAAAGAAATTTCTAAGATGTTAGTTCTTTCCTGAAGACCCTCTCAACCTTTTCTCCTAGGCCATTTCTTCTTTTCCTATTTGCCACCTAACAACTTATAGAAGCACTCTCTGCCAAACAAACCACAGCAACTATAAGTTTCTAAAATCTACAGAGAACAAACAAACAACAAATCAAAACAAATACCAATAAACAAAATTGAAAAACCCTAAGGACTGGAACACTCAGCAAAAAGAGAAGAACAGACATTAACAACACAGAGTAACCCAATCATCCTCACTCCAGATGTCTAGATACTAGCACCAAAACACAAGCATTAATAGACAAGACAAAAATAAATTAATTGAACTCAGTAGCACAACTACACTAAGTGCTGTGAACTGCAACATAAAGAACAAGACAAGGTTTTTAAAACAATAATTGTAAATGTGCTCAATGACCTTAAACTGAACATGAATAAATCTCTTAATGAAGTCTATAAAAACACAGTGGATTAAAATAATATAAAATTTCAAGACATAAAAGTAGAAATAGAATTACTAAAGAGAACTCAAACAAATTAAAGTGAAAATGAAGAACTTAGGAAGTCAAGCAAAATCCTCAGAGGTAAGTCTCAGTAGCAGAATACATGAAGCAAGAATTATAGACACTGAAGAAATTTTTTTAAAAAAATCAGATACTTGGGGAAAAACATTGAATCTGAAAACATCCAGTAACACAATTTTCAAAAAACCTGTAACACTATGAAAATACCAAATATACAAATAATAGGAATATAGGGAAAAAAAACAGGTCAATGCAGGCAAAGTAAAACAAAATCACAGAAGAAAAATTCCCAAACTAAATGAAGGAGTGGTTCATAAATAAAGGTACAAGAAGGATACAGATCACCAAATAGACATGACCAGAAACAAAATTCTTCAAGACACATAATAAAATACCAAAAATACAGAGTAGTGAAGGCTCCCAGATACTGAACTGAAAATAAGGAAGCTTGTATGTGTCTGACCTAGGTCTTCTGCCTGTATGTTATGGTTCTGTAGTTTAGTGTTATTGTGGGACACATAACAGTGGGAGCAGGAACTATTTGTGATTGTTTTGCCTGTTTTTGAGACTCCTTTTCTCCAGTTTGCCTAGTACAAACTTAGTATGAGGGGAGGTGCCTATTTTTATTGCAACTATATATGCCAGGTTTGGTTGAAATCCCTGGGATGCCTGCCCTTTTCTGAAGGGAAATAGTGGTGTGGATCTGAGAAAGAGGGCAGGGTAGAGAGAATTGTGAGGAAAGGAGGGAGAGGAAACTGCAAAGTATAGTCAGGATGTAACATATGAAAGAAGTATTAAAAATATTAAAAATTGCAAGGGGAAAAGTCCAAATACCATATAAAGTCAAATCTATTAGAATAACACTAAATGTATCCGTGGGATGGGAGAAGCCAAAGGCTCTTGACTGATGTTTTACAAATTCTAAAATCACAAATGCCAACCCAGACAAATACACCCAGCAAAACTGTCACAATGAATAAATATAAAACACTCAGTGATTAAAAGCAAGTTTAAATAGTATTTGTATCCCACTTGAGACTACAAAAGACACTAAAAAGAAAACGTAAGATGAAAGAGTTCAACCACACACTGAAGAAAAAGTAGGGATCAAATAACAGCAGAGAAGTAAAATCAAAAGTGAAGGAAAATTCCAAATGATCACAACAAAATAACAGGAGTCAATAAAAGCTGCTCACTGATAACTCTCAATATTAATGGTTTCATGTCCTCAATTTAAGACAGAGACTAACATAATAATTTAGAAAAATAAGAAAGGAATGTATATTTATGATGCATCCAAGAAACAGAACTTACTATCAAAGGCAGACACCACTCCAGGGTAAAGTACAGAAAAAAGATATTCCAATCAAATAGACCCAAGAAGCAAGATGCTGCTGCCTTTTAATAGCAGATAAAATAGGCCCCGAAAAAAAAAAAACTAAATAGGAGAGGCAGGGAAATATACTACATAATCACCAAAAGAGAAATCTACCCGTAAGTTATTAGAATCCTAAATATCTATGCACCAAACACAAGGGCACCAAGCTCATAAAAGGAACAGCACTACAGTTAAGAATAATACTTTGATCTACATACTGTGAAAGTGAGTGACTTAAATACCCCATTCTGGCCAATAGATAGATCATTCAGAAAAATATCTGAACAGTTTCTGTAATGAAATAACAACATAAATAAAATGGACCTAGTAAATATTCATCCAACCACAAAATAATATACCTTTTCAGTAGCTCAAGGAAATGTTCTTCAAAACTGATCACATACTTGAACATGAGGCAAGTCTCAATAATTATAAGAAAATTGATGTAACACCCCATATTCTAACAACTGTGGATTAAAGCTGGATACCAACAATAGAAACAACAGAAAACTTATGAACTTAATGGAAACTGACCAACTCTTTACTGAATGAAAAATGGGTCAAGACAGAAATCAAAAAGGAATTGAAAACTTTTCAAAGTCTGAACTCCTATAGAGATTTCTTTAAGAAAGAAACCAAAAATACACACTGGATTAAAACAGAGCATCTTCAACAAATGGTACTGATCAAACTGGATGTAGAAGAATATAAAAACTTCTTTAAATACTATCCTGCACAAAACTTGCCTCCAAAAGGACCTCAGGATAAGGCCAGACACCTTAAATCTTATAGATAAAAAACAAACAAACAAACAAAAACAAAAAACAAAAAAACCCAAAAAACAGAATTATCTTGAACTTGTTGGCACAGGAAAAAGCTTCCTGAAAAAGACACCTAGGCACAGACCATAAGATCAACAATACATAGAAACCCAGAAAACTGAAAAGCTTCTGTATAACAAAAGAAAATATCACTTGGACAAAGCAGCAGGATATAAAATAAGGTAAAGTCTTTACTAATTACACAGCTGATACAGGGTGAATATTTAAAATCAATAAGGAATTTTGAAAAAATCAACATCAAGAAGACAATCTAATAAAAATGTGTAGAGATCTAAACAGAATTCTCAAAGTAGGAAGCACAAATCACTGAGAAGCACTTACAGAAATATACAATGTCCTTTACCATCAGGGAAATGAAAATCATATGTACTTAGAGATTTCATATATTATCAGTTAAAATGTCCAAGATCAATAAAAGAAATCACAGCTCATCCTGGTGAGGATAAGGAGTAAGATGAACATTCATCCATTGCTAGTGGGAATATAATCTTCATAGACAGAAGGGAAATCAGTGTGGTAATTCCTCACGAAGATGAGAATCAATCTATCTTAAACAACAATATATTTTCAATAATTTCAAGGAGTAAAACTATTTAATAAGAGTAGGAAAACACTAAATATAATTTGCCTCTCGCTTGTTGATCTTCAGTTGAAGGAAAAGAGTGGTAAGTAAGGAGGTATCCATTCCATGGCCCCCAACAAAGCAGACTGCCTGCAAATCCACAGTTCTTAAAGTACCCAGGAAACAGCAGGGTACAAAAGGTGCTCACAAGAGTGTGTCCTCTCGTGGAGGGATGAAAAACATCACTGTTACAGGCCTGGTACTGAGACATCCTTTGAAATCAGGAGCTATCAGAACTCCACTGAACTCCTAATTCATAAGCTTCCCTTTTAATATCTGTTTTTCAACTTCAAACAGATCTGTTTTTCCAGAAAGCAGCTATTGGTGCTTTGCAGGAGGCAAGTAAGGCCTATCTACTTGGACTTTTTGAAGACAGCACCTGTGTGGTATCCATGTCAAGCAAGTAACAATTATGCCAAAAGATATTCAGCTAGCATATCACATACATGGAGAGTGTGGGCAGGAGTCAACTATGAGGGGAAACATTTCATTATAATTTTTCCTCTCCTTCCTGTTATCAGTAGTTCTGAATGTTAGATATTTTTGACATGTGTTCAAAAGATATTTAAATAAATGACTATGAGTGGAAACAAAGGACAGAATCAGGTAGTGGCAGCTCCTACAGTTTCATTTGAATGTGAATTTTTAATATAAATGCAAGATATTAAGCATTAATGCTAGCAAAATATTTAGTGAACAAATTTCAACAGTTCAACTTTATAACAATTATAAATAAACCTGTTAAAATGTTCTGGGCAATGACACAATAAGATTTTTTTAAAAAAATAAGTGAATCTTATTGAAAATATATATATTATATATAATTTGCAAGTTTTCATTAGCTAATAATGGATCTATTTGATTAGTAGACAACATTTGTTGTAATGTGAAAGAGAATGACCTGTGAATGTGAAGGAAGACAAAAACTCAGCCCTTAATTTTCTTTGTTACCTGTATCATTTACAAATATTTTTCCTAGATTTCTATAATGATGAAAGACAGAAAATATATATAAATTAAAATAGTACATAAAATATCTCAATGAGAGATATTTATTTTCTTTAGAATTCAGTTCTACCAGCTTAAAAATATTTTAACCTCCCTGGAACTTATAATTAAGGAGACATTACAAAGTGAAGTTCTAGCCAGAGCAATCAGAAAACAAAAGGATGTCAAGGGGATACAGATCGGAAAAGAAGAAGTCAAAATATCACTATTTGCACATGATATGATAGTATATTTAAGTGATCCCAAAAGTTCCACCAGAGAACTACTAAAGCTGATAAACAACTTCAGCAAAGTGGCTGGGTATAAAATTAACTCAAATAAATCAGTTGCCTTCCTCTATACAAAAGAGAAACAAGCCGAGAAAGAAATTAGGGAAACGACACCCTTCATAATAGACCCAAATAATATAAAGTACCTCGGTGTGACTTTAACCAAGCAAGTAAAAGATCTGTACAATAAGAACTTCAAGACATTGAGGAAAGAAATTGAAGAAGACCTCAGAAGATGGAAAGATCTCCCATGCTCATGGATTGGCAGGATTAATATAGTAAAAATGGCCATTTTACCAAAAGCAATCTACAGATTCAATGCAATCCCCATCAAAATACCAATCCAATTCTTCAAAGAGTTAGACAGAACAATTTGCAAATTCATCTGGAATAACAAAAAACCCAGGATAGCTAAAGCTATCCTCAACAATAAAAGGACTTCAGGGGGAATCACTATCCCTGAACTCAAGCAGTATTACAGAGCAATAGTGATAAAAACTGCATGGTATTGGTACAGAGACAGACAGATAGACCAATAGAATTGAAGACCCAGAAATGAACCCACACACATATGGTCACTTGATTTTTGACAAAGGAGCCAAAACCATCCAATGGAAAAAAGATAGCATTTTCAGCAAATGGTGCTGGTTCAACTGGAGGTCAACATGTAGAAGAATGCAGATCGATCCATGCTTATCACCCTGTACAAAGCTTAAGTCCAAGTGGATCAAGGACCTCCACATCAAAGCAGACACACTCAAACTAATAGAAGAAAAACTAGGGAAGCATCTGGAACACATGGGCACTGGAAAAAATTTCCTGAACAAAACACCAATGGCTTACGCTATAAGATCAAGAATTGACAAATGGGATCTCATAAAACTGCAAAGCTTCAGTAAGGCAAAGGACATTGTGGTTAGGACAAAACAGCAACCAACAGATTGGGAAAAGATCTTTACCAATCCTACAACAGATAGAGGCCTTATATCCAAAATATACAAAGAACTCAAGAAGTTAGACCACAGGGAAACAAATAACCCTATTAAAAAATGGGGCTCAGAGCTAAACAAAGAATTCACAGCTGAGGAATGCTGAATGGCGGAGAAACACCTAAAGAAATGTTCAACATCTTTAGTCATAAGGGAAATGCAAATCAAAACAACCCTGAGATTTCACCTCACACCAGTGAGGATGGCTAAGATCAAAAACTCAGGGGACAACAGATGCTGACGAGGATGTGGAGGAAGAGGAACACTCCTCCATTGTTGGTGGGATTGCAACCTGGTACAACCATTCTGGAAATCAGTCTGGAGGATCCTCAGAAAATTGGACATTGAACTGCCTGAGGATCCAGCTATACCTCTCTTGGGCATATACCCAAAAGATGCCCCAACATATAAAAAAGACACGTGCTCCACTATGTTCATTGCAGCCTTATTTATAATAGCCAGAAGCTGGAAAGAACCCAGATACCCTTCAACAGAGGAATGGATACAGAAAATGTGGTACATCTACACAATGGAATATTACTCAGCTATCAAAAACAACGACTTTATGAAATTCGTAGGCAAATGGCTGGAACTGGAAAATATCATCCTGAGTGAGCTAACCCAAACACAGAAAGACATACGTGGTATGCACTCACTGATAAGTGGCTATTAGCCCAAATGCTTGAATTATCCTAAATGCCTAGAACAAATGAAACTCAAGACAGATGATCAAAATGTGAATGCTTCACTCCTTCTTTAAATGAGGAAAAAGAATACCCTTGGCAGGGAAGAGAGAGGCAAAGATTAAAACAGAGACTGAAGGAACACCCATTCACGTCTGCCCCACATGTGGCCCATGCATATACAGCCATCCAATTAGACAAGATGGATGAAGCAAAGAAGTGCAGACCGACAGGAGCCGGATGTAGATCGCTCCTGAGAGACACAGCCAGAATACAGCAAATACAGAGGCGAATACCAGCAGCAAACCACTGAACTGAGAATAGGACCCCCATTGAAGGAATCAGAGAAAGAACTGGAAGAGCTTGAAGGTGCTCGAGACCCCATATGTACAACAATGCCAAGCAACCAGAGCTTCCAGGGACTAAGCCACTACCTAAAGACTATACATGGACTGACCCTGGACTCTGACCTCATAGGTAGCAATGAATATCCTAGTAAGAGCACCAGTGGAAGGGGAAGCCCTGGGTCCTGCTAAGACTGAACCCCCAGTGAACTAGACTGTTGGGGAGAGGGGGACAGTGGGGGGAGGGTGGGGAGGGGAACACCGATAAGAAAGGGGAGGGGGGAGGGGGATGTTTGCCCGGAAACTGGGAAAGGGAATAACACTCGAAATGTATATAAGAAATACTCAAGTTAATAAAAAAAAAAAAAAAGGTGTACCCATTGCATTTTGGTCGTTAAATGGTAGAGTCTTTAACATGTCAAGACCAAGCAAGTTACTCATAGAAAACAAGTTAGTTTTGCTTATTCCTGTTACTGTTATCATTTACTTCATACAAGTTGGACCTGATTTGGGATACATCACTGTGTTTGTTTTGATAAGAGTATTTTCCTGTGAATCCCAATAGCTCTGCCAGCCCAGCTCTTCATTATTTCTAATATGCTCTCCAGGAAATGAGGGGTAGTCAGAAGATTCAGTAGTTTTGCCTAGAGGTGCATTTCACATAAAATAATTGTTTCAGGAATCCAGTAATAATGGTGAATATCCAATGTAACATACTGGTATTAGAGATGGAGACACAAAAGTTACCATAAATATAAATAGATATTTCATTTTCTAAATTTTTTCTGCCATTTTCCTTTAAAAGTCTATCCTTAGAATAGCTATTTCCCATTCATGGAGACTTGAGTGTTAAGAATGACTGACTGCAAAGTATGGTTTTGTATGCGCAGAACAATTTGAAACCCTGTTTAAAGTCCCATAAGCAAAAATAAAGAGAATAGACATGGATTAATATCCTGTATGTCAAGACATTAAAGACATTGCTCATTTAATTTTGTTGTAAAGCAGTAAAAACTATAATGTTTAATTATTGAGTGAATTGCTGAAGGTAGCCAATGTAAACAGCAGAAGTGCAGCACCTACAGGTGAATTGTAGTTCTTATAAGGTCTGTAGTAGTGCAGCATCAAAGGTTATCATGAAGGGATGCCAGCACAATAATTACTCCTTGTCTTTTAAGCAGTTTCTCACAGAACTCAAACATTCACTAATTACAATAAGCTTTAAAGAGAAAAGTTAAAGACATATATTCTATCACCTTAGTGATTTTTATAGTCAAAAGTAAAAGCTATTCATTAAAAAAAAATAGTAAGCTGCAGCATATTATAAATGGAACAAAAGCCTAGAGGCTGACTTGAATATTGCCTCACATTAACACACTATAAACGAAATAAATTTAATTCAAAGTGGTGCATGAGTGTTTGGTTTTGACAGAAAACCATGAGGGATTCAGTTACTTAATCAACTTCTACTGACTGAATGAATGAATCAGACATTAGGGGAGGTGGGCTAGACAATATGATAGGTAATTTCCCTTGTATTCGAGAGGAATAAGTCTGGAGAAGCTGAATTTAATAGTTTGTAAGTACAGAGTAGTGAATAAATACTATTTATATGATGTCATAACTATCCAGGATTCTAACTGGGTTTTGAATTAAAATATGAATTATATAAATCAAATCAATGAAATTATCTAGGGTATATTAAAGAAGTGTAAGAAATCACAAAAATCTAAGATTAGCATTCAGCACATAGACAATTAGCACAGAAATATACTATTTGAGAAGAAAGACAACTTCCATGTGTATTTTAATGATAATGAAATATATATGATTTGGGCATTTAAATGAGATGTCAGCATTCATGATATTATTTTAATTTAGGGATTACTTACATAGAAAAGAAGATTCTGTATTCCCTAATGTGTAATGATGGTAGAAAAATGAAATTCCTCTATGTGAAGGATTTTGTACTAAGGACAGATCAAAGAACCTATGGTAAAAGTTAATTTCTTTGGGAAAGCCGAATATGGCTTTGAGATAAACAGAAATTTTCCAGGAGAAGTAGAGATAATAGAAGAATCTTGTAAAGAAACAGTGGCCCAATGGCGAGAAGTTAACTGTGAGTTTGGAAAAAAAGGTATAAATTAAGTTATCGTATCATCTGTTGTCAGGAACCCTAGATTACATTTGTTTCAGACAAAATATCTCTAATATACAACCTTTTAAAATTAGTTTTGTAGAGTATTTCCAATAAAAAACCATTTAAATTAGTTCTATAGAGGTCATACTAGAAGAGGAGACAAAGAAAATTGAATTAAGCAGGAGATTAAGGGTTGAGACTGTGATACACTAATGAAGACTGGAGTCTAGAATTAGATCCTGTCCTGTGGGAACATTTAAGGAATATGCCAGGTTCCCTAATAGAAAGTACTATGTAGAGAGGCTAATAGACAGCAGAGCAGATGCTACAATAGAGATGTTCAAACAGTGATTTTGCCAAATGATCTGTGGTATATAATTTAGAGTTAGTAGTTTTCTCATAAAACAGTAAGTCAGAATAGTCATGCAATCCTTATAGCAGCCATTTAAAACAAAGTTTGCTTCAAGCTAATTATTCCATAGTATTTATTCTTCAAATAAATTTTAATGCTTTGACATTGTGTGTGGACTGTAATTGCATATCTGCTCTGATTTCTGAAGATCTGTAAACTCCAGGTTGACAATATACAATCTGAAGTTAAATAGTTGAGGATGAGAGAACTGCAAACATCAGTTGAGACAAAGCAACACAATAAGAAACACAGTACAGTCCACGGAAAGAGGATCATATTTGTACATATTGCTGGAAAAGGAGGATTTTCTAAACAAATTCTTTCAAAATGATCAAGATTTTACATCTATTAGTAAGTAACCACAAGTGTGGTCTTCATCATGCAATTGCTCTGAAATTGTCATAATAATGAATAGTGACACCGTTCAAATATTATACTGTTGAGGATTCTGTTGCCACACTTATTAATTAAAATTATTTCTAAACCACATGGAGAATACATACCATATTTCAGATTTTGATGTAATTTAAATACAACTTAATTCCTGTTGCAGTAAATATTTTAAAAAGTGATGTTTTCTACCAGTTCCTGCAAGCGTGTAAAAGAAATGCCTGAGAAGGATTTGGAGTGTGCAGATCTGGTTCTGTTGCCCACCCAGACTGAGAACTTGCAAGGCCTACAGAACAAGAAGTGTGTATGTGTGTGTGTGTGTGTGTGTGTGTCTGTCTGTCTGTCTGTCTGTCTGTCTGTCTACGGCCTAGGGGACAACTTGGAGAGGGTGGCTAAAAGGGAGACAGCCCAGAGAAGGCAGCTTGCAAACTGGGTGTCAGAGTAACAGCCAGAGATAGCAGATCAGGATTGAGGGAACTGATAGAAAACGTTCCTTTTAAACTTTCACCACAACAACTCTTCTTTTTTATGTCTTTCACTGAGGACCTAAAGATTAAATGTAATGCATCCAAACATATATAGTTCAGAAGTCATTCATAAAGAGTAAAATAAGTGAAATGGAGAACCACATTTGCATCAGATCTAACTACCTGTTCTCAAGTGTCCTGATAACTAGAAACTCTACTCAGATACATAAATCCATTGCTCTGGATCTATCATAAAAACCTCAGGAAAAGTATTTAGCTACCCCATTTAAGGATAGTGATTCTGGAGGTAAAAGTATAAAAAAAATTTGCATGCTCACATAGTCATGCAAAGAAGTACCCTAGTCTTTTTCATATAAATATTCTGCTTACTCACTTGTGAAGAAATGTAAAAACAAGTTTAAAGAAGTGTGCTAAGGTCTATTTCTATTTTTCTTCTTTAAGAATGGTTATTTTAAGATGTAGCAATAGCAATCCCTTGTAAGCATGCTCAGGATCATTGTAGAGAAACAAAAAGTGACCTATAATTGTTAACAATGATCATGGTATTGATTTTTTAGAATAACATTCCAAATGCTAAAAGATAAAAGTGCTTTCTTTGTAGATACTATTCAGGCCAATAAAAGAAGGATGTAATAGAAAATTCTTCCATAGTGCCCTACCAGGAAAATGAAATGTCTTTATTGGAATTAAGTTGGAAAAGTGGGACAAAGACATAAAATTGACTTCTAGTACTTCTTTGTAGAATCATTGAGGTGTTTCTTAACATCCCTACCTCTGGCTGCCATAATGTTTGACATTTCCATTCTTTTTCATTTTAAGTCCCTAAAAGTTAAAAACAAGGAAGTATCATAAAATACATAAAATAAATAATTTTCTTTTATGAATAAGTTCCAATATTTTGTTTTTATAGTCCCAAATCTGACAACTATGCCTTCAACTTGTTTTCTACCATATAATAATAATCATAAGATAGATAAATTATTAGTTAATTTAAATAAAAATAAATATCAAAGTTTACGTGTAATTGTGTAATAAAAATGAGTACGAAAGACTAAAAATATTAATTCTCTACTATCACTATATTTTTATAACATGTACTAAATATTATATAAGTCATACAGAAGACTAGAAGAACAAGGCATTTAAAAAATAATTTAAGGGAAGTCCCACACCCGCGGATCCCGGCCCGCAGCAGCTCTCTGCTCCCAGACCATGTGAGAGAGAGACCCAACCGCCTGGTCAGGTGGGCACTCCTGAGGCTGCAGAGCAGAAGAGACCACCAACACTGCTCACCCCTGCCCACATCCCTGGCCCAAGAGGAAACTGTATAAGGCCTCTGGGCTCCCGTGGGGGAGGGCCCAGGAGCGGCAGGACCCCTGCCTGAGACACCGATGGAACCTGAAGGAAACAGACCAGATAAACAGTTCTCTACACCCAAATCCCGTGGGAGGGAGAGCTAAACCTTCAGAGAGGCAGACAAGCCTGGGAAACCAGAAGAGACTGCTCTCTGCACACACATCTCGGACGCCAGAGGAAAAAGCCAAAGACCATCTGGAACCCTGGTGCACTGAAGCTCCCGGAAGGGGCGGCACAGGTCTTCCTGGTTGCTG
The DNA here is from genome assembly GCF_021556685.1 of Rattus norvegicus. Classification (NCBI taxonomy): domain Eukaryota; kingdom Metazoa; phylum Chordata; class Mammalia; order Rodentia; family Muridae; genus Rattus; species Rattus norvegicus. The sequence goes on along the minus strand of NC_141554.1, from coordinate 152,351,512 downwards.
CCGCTGCAGAGAGCCCGTGGGCAGCACCCCACGAGTGAACTTGAGCCTCGGGACCACAGGTAAGACCAACTTTTCTGCTGCAAGAAAGCTGCCTGGTGAACTCAAGACACAGGCCCACAGGAACAGCTGAAGACCTGTAGAGAGGAAAAACTACACGCCTGAAAGCAGAACACTCTGTCCCCATAACTGACTGAAAGAGAGGAAAACAGGTCTACAGCACTCCTGACACACAGGCTTATAGGACAGTCTAGCCACTGTCAGAAATAGCAGAACAAAGTAACACTAGAGATAATATGATGGCGAGAGGCAAGCGCAGGAACCCAAGCAACAGAAACCAAGACTACATGGCATCATCGGAGCCCAATTCTCCCACCAAAGCAAACACGGAATATCCAAACACACCAGAAAAGCAAGATCTAGTTTCAAAATCATATTTGATCATGATGCTGGAGGAATTCAAGAAAGACGTGAAAAACTCCCGTAGGGAACACAGGAAAACATTAATAAACAAGTAGAAGCCCACAGAGAGGAATCGCAAAAATCCCTGAAAGAATTCCAGGAAAACACAATCAAACAGTTGAAGGAATTAAAAATGGAAATAGAAGCAATAAAGAAAGAACACATGGAAACAACCCTGGATATAGAAAACCAAAAGAAGAGACAAGGAGCTGTCGATACAAGCTTCACCAACAGAATACAAGAGATGGAAGAGAGAATCTCAGGAGCAGAAGATTCCATAGAAATCATTGACTCAACTGTCAAAGATAATGTAAAGCAGAAAAAGTTACTGGTCCAAAACATACAGGAAATCCAGGACTCAATGAGAAGATCAAACCTGAGGATAATAGGTATAGAAGAGAGTGAAGACTCCCAGCTCAAAGGACCAGTAAATATCTTCAACAAAATCATAGAAGAAAACTTCCCTAATCTAAAAAAAGAGATGCCCATAGGGATACAAGAAGCCTACAGAACTCCAAATAGATTGGACCAGAAAAGAAACACCTCCCGTCACGTAATAGTCAAAACACCAAACGCACAAAATAAAGAAAGAATATTAAAAGCAGTAAGGGAAAAAGGTCAAGTAACATATAAAGGCAGACCTATCAGAATCACACCAGACTTCTCGCCAGAAACTATGAAGGCCAGAAGATCCTGGACTGATGTCATACAGACCCTAAGAGAACACAAATGCCAGCCCAGGTTACTGTATCCTGCAAAACTCTCAATTAACATAGATGGAGAAACCAAGATATTCCATGACAAAACCAAATTTACACAATGTCTTTCCACTAATCCAGCACTACAAAGGATAATAAATGGTAAAGCTCAACATAAGGAGGCAAGCTATAACCTAGAAGAAGCAAGAAACTAATCGTCTTGGCAACAAAACAAAGAGAGTGAAAGCACACAAACATAACCTCGCATCCAAATATGAATATAACGGGAAGCAATAATCACTATTCCTTAATATCTCTCAACATCAATGGCCTCAACTCCCCAATAAAAAGACATAGATTAACAAACTGGATACGCAATGAGGACCCTGCATTCTGCTGCCTACAGGAAACACACCTCAGAGACAAAGACAGACATTACCTCAGAGTGAAAGGCTGGAAAAAAATTTTCCAAGAAAATGGTCAGAAGAAGCAAGCTGGAGTAGCCATTCTGATATCAAATAAAATCAATTTTCAATTAAAAGTCATCAAAAAAGATAAGGAAGGACACTTCATATTCATCAAAGGAAAAATCCACCAAGATGAACTCTCAATCCTAAATATCTATGCCCCAAATACAAGGGAACCTACATATGTAAAAGAAACCTTACTGAAGCTCAAAACACACATTGCACCTCACACAAAAATAGTGGGAGATTTCAACACCCCACTCTCATCAATGGACAGATCATGGAAACAGAAATTGAACAGAGATGTAGACAGACTAAGAGAAGTCATGAGCCAAATGGACTTAACGGATATTTATAGAACATTCTATCCTAAAGCAAAAGGATATACCTTCTTCTCAGCTCCTCATGGTACTTTCTCCAAAATTGACCATATAATTGGTCAAAAAACAGGCCTCAACAGGTACAGAAAGATAGAAATAATCCCATGAGTGCTATCGGACCACCACAGCCTAAAACTGGTCTTCAATAACAATCAAGGAAGAATGCCCACATATACTTGGAAATTGAACAATGCTCTACTCAATGATAACCTGGTCAAGGAAGAAATAAAGAAAGAAATTAAAAACTTTTTAGAATTTAATGAAAATGAAGGTACAACATACCCAAACTTATGGGACACAATGAAAGCTGTGCTAAGAGGAAAACTCATAGCGCTGAGTGCCTGCAGAAAGAAACAGGAGAGAGCATATGTCAGCAGGTTGACAGGACACCTAAAAGCTCTAGAACAAAAAGAAGCAAATACACCCAGGAGGAGTAGAAGGCAGGAAATAATCAAACTCAGAGCTGAAATCAAACAAGTAGAAACAAAAAGGACCATAGAAAGAATCAACAGAACCAAAGGTTGGTTCTTTGAGAAAATCAACAAGATAGATAAAACCTTAGCCAGACTAACGAGAGGACACAGAGAGTGCGTCCAAATTAACAAAATCAGAAATGAAAAGGGAGACATAACAACAGATTCAGAGGAAATTCAAAAAAATCATCAGATCTTACTATAAAAACCTATATTCAACAAAACTTGAAAATCTTCAGGAAATGGACAATTTCCTAGCAGATACCAGGTACCGAAGTTAAATCAGGAACAGATAAACCAGTTAAACAACCCCATAACTCCTAAAGAAATAGAAGCAGTCATTAAAGGTCTCCCAACCAAAAAGAGCCAGGTCCAGAAAGGGTTTAGTGCAGAATTCTACCAAACCTTCAGAGAAGACCTCATACCAATATTATCCAAACTATTCCACATAATTGAAACAGATGGATCACTACTGAATATCTTCTACGAAGCCACAATTACTCTTATACCTAAACCACACAAAGACACAACAAAGAAAGAGAACTTCAGACCAATTTCCCTTATGAATATCGACGCAAAAAAACTCAACAAAATTCTGGCAAACCGAATCCAAGAGCACATCAAAACAATCATCCACCATGACCAAGTAGGCTTCATCCCAGGCATGCACGGATGGTTTAATATATGGAAAACCATCAACGTGATCCATTATATAAACAAACTGAAAGAACAAAACCACAGGATCATTTCATTACACGCTGAGAAAGCATTTGACAAAATTCAACACCACTTCATGATAAAAGTCCTGGAAAGAATAGGAATTCAAGGCCCATACCTGAACATAGTAAAAGCCATATACAGCAAACCAGTTGCTAACATTAAACTAAATGGAGAGAAACTCGAAGCAATGCCACTAAAATCAGGGACAAGACAAGGCTGCCCACTCTCTCCCTACTTATTCAATATAGTTCTTGAAGTTCTAGCCAGAGCAATCAGACAACAAAAGGAGGTCAAGGGGATACAGATCGGACAAGAAGAAGTCAAAATATCACTGTTTGCAGATGATATGATAGTATATTTAAGTGATCCCAAAAGTTCCACCAGAGAACTACTAAAGCTGATAAACAACTTCAGCAAAGTGGCTGGGTATAAAATTAACTCAAATAAATCAGTAGCCTTCCTCTACACAAAAGAGAAACAAGCCGAGAAAGAAATTAGGGAAACGACACCCTTCATAATAGACCCAAATAATATAAAGTACCTCGGTGTGACTTTAACCAAGCAAGTAAAAGATCTGTACAATAAAAACTTCAAGACACTGAAGAAGGAAATTGAAGAAGACCTCAGAAGATGGAAAGATCTCCCATGCTCATGGATTGGCAGGATTAATATAGTAAAAATGGCCATTTTACCAAAAGCAATCTACAGATTCAATGCAATCCCCATCAAAATACCAATCCAATTCTTCAAAGAGTTAGACAGAACAATTTGCAAATTCATCTGGAATAACAAAAAACCCAGGATAGCTAAAGCTATCCTCAACAATAAAAGGACTTCAGGGGGAATCACTATCCCTGAACTCAAGCAGTATTACAGAGCAGTAGTGATAAAAACTGCACGGTATTGGTACAGAGACAGACAGAGAGAACAATGGAATAGAATTGAAGACCCAGAAATGAACCCACACACCTATGGTCACTTGATTTTTGACAAAGGAGCCAAAACCATCCAATGGAAAAAAGATAGCATTTTCAGCAAATGGTGCTGGTTCAACTGGAGGGCAACATGTAGAAGAATACAGATCGATCCATCCTTATCACCCTGTACAAAGCTTAAGTCCAAGTGGATCAAGGACCTCCACATCAAACCAGACACACTCAAACTAATAGAAGAAAAACTAGGGAAGCATCTGGAACACATGGGCACTGGAAAAAAATTCCTGAACTAAACACCAATGGCTTATGCTCTAAGATCAAGAATCGACAAATGGGATCCCATAAAACTGCAAAGCTTCTGTAAGGCAAAGGACACTGTGGTTAGGACAAAACGGCAACCAACAGATTGGGAAAAGATCTTTACCAATCCTACAACAGATAGAGGCCTTATATTCAAAATATACACAGAACTCAAGAAGTTAGACCACAGGGAAACAAATAACCCTATTAAAAAATGGGGTTCAGAGCTAAACAAAGAATTCACAGCTGAGGAATGCCGAATGGCTGAGAAACACCTAAAGAAATGTTCAACATCTTTAGTCATAAGGGAAATGCAAATCAAAACAACCCTGAGATTTCACCTCACACCAGTGAGAATGGCTAAGATCAAAAACTCAGGTGACAGCAGATGCTGGCGAGGATGTGGAGAAAGAGGAACACTCCTCCATTGTTCGTGGGATTGCAGACTGGTACAACCATTCTGGAAATCAGTCTGGAGGATCCTCAGAAAATTGGACATTGAACTGCCTGAGGATCCAGCTATACCTCTCTTGGGCATATACCCAAAAGATGCCTCAACATATAAAAGAGACACGTGCTCCACTATGTTCATCGCAGCCTTATTTATAATAGCCAGAAACTGGAAAGAACCCAGATGCCCTTCAACAGAGGAATGGATACAGAAAATGTGATACATCTACACAATGGAATATTACTCAGCTATCAAAAACAACGACTTTATGAAATTCGTAGGCAAATGGTTGGAACTGGAAAATATCATCCTGAGTGAGCTAACCCAATCACAGAAAGACATACATGGTATGCACTCATTGATAAGTGGCTATTAGCCCAAATGCTTGAATTACCCTAGATGCCTAGAACAAACGAAACTCAAGACGGTTGATCAAAATGTGAATGCTTCACTCCTTCTTTAAATGAGGAAAAAGAATACCCTTGGCAGGGAAGGGAGAGGCAAAGATTAAAACAGAGACTGAAGGAACACCCATTCAGAGCCTGCCCCACATGTGGCCCATACATATACAGCCACTCAATTAGACAAGATGGATGAAGCAAAGAAGTGCAGACCGACAGGAGCCGGATGTAGATCGCTCCTGAGAGACACAGCCAGAATACAGCAAATACAGAGGCGAATGCCAGCAGCAAACCACTGAACTGAGAATAGGTCCCCCGTTGAAGGAATCAGAGAAAGAACTGGAAGAGCTTGAAGGGGCTCGCTATCCCAAAAGTACAACAATATCAAGCAACCAGTGCTTCCAGGGACTAAGCCACTACCTAAAGACTATACATGGACTGACCCTGGACTCTGACCCCATAGGTAGCAATGAATATCCTAGTAAGAGCACCAGTGGAAGGGGAAGCCCTGGGTCCTGCTAAGACTGAACCCCCAGTGAACTAGACTATGGGGGGAGGGCGGCAATGGGGGGAGGGTTGGGAGGGGAACACCCATAAGGAAGGGGAGGGGGGAGGGGGATGTTTGCCCGGAAACCGGGAAAGGGAATAACACTTGAAATGTATATAAGAAATACTCAAGTTAATAAAAAAAATTGGAAATTGTGCAATGGAAAAAAAATAATTTAAATGAGTTGAGCCATCATTCCATGAAGGTCAGAGGCTTCTTCCACCCTCGACTTAGGTATCCTTGTAGAGGTCACCAACCCAAGATGTCCTAACCATTCCTGGACCTTATTCATTACAGTCTTGTTTCGGGCCCTTCAGAGAGATGGGTGACAAATGAAACCACCACAGGTACCATTAATACCTCCTTCTTTGTCCCTTTTTATGGGTAGATCAACTTATGTGATCCCCAAAGTTCCACCAGAGAACTACTAAGCCTGATAAACAAATTTAGCAAAGTAGCAGGGTATAAAATTACTCAAAAAATCAGTAGCCTTCCTCTACTCAAACAATAAACAGGCTGAGAAAGAAATTAGAGAAATGACACCCTTCACAATAGTCCCCAATAATATAAAATACCTTGGTGTGAATTTAACCAAGCAAGTGAAAGATCCGTATGACAAGAACTTCAAGTCTCTGAGGAAAGAAATTGAAGATCTCCAATGTCCATGGATTGGCAGGATTAATACACTAAAAATGGCCATTTTGCCAAAAGCAATCTACAGATTCAGTGCAATCCCCATCCAAATTCCAACTCAGTACTTCAAAGAGTTAGAAAGAGCAATTTGCAAATTCATTTGGAATAACATAAAGCCCAGGATAGCGAAAACTATAGTCAATAATAAAAAAGAACTTCTGGGAGAATCACCATCCCTGATCTCAAGCTGTATTACAGAGCAATAGTCACAAAAACTGTATGGTTTTGTCACAGAGACAGGCAGTAGATCAGTGGAATGGAATTGAAGACCCAAAAATGAACCCACACACCTATGATGAAATGACCTTTGAGAAAAGAGCTAAAACCATACAATGGAAAAAAAAGACCATTTCGACAAATGGTGCTGGTTCAACTGGAGGTCAGCATGTAGAAGAATGTAGATTGATCCATTTTTATCACCTTGTAAAAAGATTAAGTGCAAGTGGGTCAAGGACCTCAACATCAAACCAAATACACTCAAAGTAATAAAGAAAAATTGGGAATGAGTCTAGATCACATGGACACTGGGGAAATTTTCCTGAACAAAACACCAATGGCTTATGCTCTAAGATCAAGAATCAACAAATGGGACCTCATAAAACTGTAAACCTTCAGTAAGGCAAAGGACACTCTCAATAGGAAAAAATGTCAACCAACAGATTGGGAAAAGATCTTTACCAATCCTACATCTGATAGAGGGCTAATACCCAAAATAGACAAAGAACTCAAGAAGCTAGACTCCAGAGAGCCAAATAATTCTACTAAAAATGGGGTATAAAGCTAACAAATAATTTTCAGGTGAGGAATATTGAATGAGTGAGAAGTACATAAAGAAATATTCAGCATTCTTAGTCAGGGAAATGCAAATCAAAACAACCCTGAGATTCTACCTCCCACCAGTCAAAATGGCTAAGATCAAAAGCACAGGTGGAAACAGATACTGGTGAGGATGTAGAGAAATTGAAACAAGTCTCCATTGTTGGTGAGATTGCAAGTGGGTACAACCACTCTGGAAAACAGTCTGGAGGTTTCTCAGAAAATTGGACATTTACTACCTGAGGACCCAACTATACCACTCCTGGGCATATATCCAAAAGATGCCCAACATACAATGAAGACACATGCCCCACTATGCTCATAGCAGCCTTATTTATAATAGTCAGAAGCTGGAAAGAATCCAGATGCTCTTCAACAGAGGAATGAATTAAAAAAAATTGTGGTACATCTATACAATAGAGTGCTACTCAGCTATTAAAAACAATGACTTCATGAAATTTATTCATGGCAAATGGAATGAACTAGAAAATATCATCCTGAGGGGAACCAATCACAGAAAAACACACTTGGTATGCACTCATTGATAAGTGAATATTAGCCCAAAAGTTCTAATTACCCAAGATGCAATCCACAGACCACAGGAAGTTCAGAAGAAGGATAACCAAAATGCAGATGTTCCCACTCCTTCTTAAAGGGGGAAAAATATCCATAGGAGGGGATATGGACATAAATTTAGAGCAACCACTGAAGGAACAGCCATTCAGAGCCTGCCCCACATGTGGCCTATGTATATATACAGCCACCAAAAGTAGACAAGATTGATGAAGCTAAAAAATGCATGCTGAAAGGGACAGGATGTAGATCTCTCCTGAGAGACACATCCAGAGCATGTCCAATACAGAGGTCAAGGCTAGCAGCAAAACATAGAACTAAGAACAGGACCCCCTTGGGGGGAATTAGAGGAAGTATTGCAAGAGTTGAAGGAGCTTGCAACCCCATAAAAAGAACAATGCCAACCAACCAGAGCTTCCAGGGACTAAACCACTACCGAAAAACTATATGTGGACTGACCCAGGGCTCCAACTGCATATTTAGCAGAGAATAGCCTTGTTATGGGAAGGGGAAGCCCTTGGTCTTGCCAAGGTTGAACCCCCAGTGCAGGGGAATATGCGGGGGAGCAATAAGGGGGACAGAAGGGGTAATACCTGATGGGAGAGGGGGAGGGGGAGGGGGCTTATGGACAGGAAACCGGGAGAGGGAATAACATTTGAAATGTAAGTAAAGAAATATATCTAATAAAAAGTTATATTTTAATCTCAAAAAATAGAAAGATTGATGAAGCTAAGAAGGGTATGCTGACAGGAATCAGATATAGATATCTCCTGAGAGACACAGCCTGAGCATGTCAAATACAGAGGCGAATGCTAGCAGCAAACTGCTGAACTGAGCATGGGATCCCCACTGGAGGAATTAGAGAAAAGATTGAAAGAGCTGAAGGAACTTCAACCACATAAGAACAACAATGTCAACCAACCAGAGCTCCCAGGGACTAAACCACTAACCAAAGTCTCCAACTGCATATGTATCAGAGGAAGATCTTGTTGGGCACCAATGGAAGGAGAAGCCCTTAGTCCTGCCAAGGTTGGACCCCTAGTGTAGGTGAATATCAGGGGTGGGTGGGAAGGGGGATGTATGGTAGAGGGAACACCCTTATAGAAGAAGGGGAGGGGGATGGGTTGGGGGCTTATATCTGATAAACTGGGAAAGGGAATAATGTTGGAAATGTAAATTTAAAAAAATACAATAAAAAAACTCTGCTTTGTATACTTGACCACATCTTTAGTAATTTTAATTCAACTACTATAGGATGTTGCCAATCTTAACCCCTACTGCCACTTCAGCTTATCAGTTAGGATGGTAGAATGCAATTGATGAGTGTCATTGCAGTTTACTGTTGGCGCTCTTAAAAAACTCTAGTGCCTTAATTCTCCCTTACCCAAGATCTATAAAATCCATACCTTCTGTTTGCCTATATTATAGCTCCTAACTCAGTCCACCTATGTACTCCTCTATCCCACATTAAAGGGCAATTACAGTCTGTGAAGGGGAGTATGAGAGGATAGAGGTATGAAGGGACAGAAGGCTAGCTGTCACAGAGAGAATTGCTTGACACACCAGCAGAACATTGGTGAAGTCATTATGTAAGAAATGGACTAGTACACACATGATTCCTATGGGATCAAAAGTAAATATCTAGTCATTGTGCAAGATAAAATCTTTTATGTGTGTCTTCACTCAAGCCTCATTATTCTAGAGGGAGCAGTCAGGATACTCAGAAATGCACTAATTTACACCCAAAAGTATTAAGAATAAATAAAAAGTCTGACAAAATTCATGACAGAATGAAGGAAAAAAGAAATTAAGGAAAGGCATTCTGATTAGAATGGACAAAATAAAAATGACTGTCTCTAACAGATATTTACCTAGACAGGAAATCTGGTTGAAGCAAGAAAACAGTTTGAAGAACTATGTGGGTTGTAATGCTTTTATAGTATTTTTAACTCAAATAATTTATTCAAAAATGGGCTGTGAAAATGGCTCCTCTGATGAAAGGACTTCCAAGTCTTTTGACTTTAATTTGCTGGTAAGAACTCACATGGTGAAGGGAAGAAGACTCACAAAAGTGACCCTCTGAACTCCAGGTTGATGACATTTCACTTGTACACACACACACACACACACACACACACACACACACACACACACATACACACTTGTGAACACACCTATCTACGAACACATACTCTACAATATTAGAAAAAAACAATAAAATGTTTATCTCTTCCCTTTCCTATTTGTCAATTGCCTAGGAATGTAAGAAATCAGAAACCCAGAATCACCCCCCTCACCAACGACACAATTAAAAAATCTGGAGATTTCTGCCATAACTCAAAATAAAAACAGTAACTCATTGTTATTTTCTTTATCCTATTTTTCAATATTCACTCCTCCAATAACACTGACTGATAGATACAGTGTGATAGCATCAAAACAGTGAATATGAAGGCAAAGCAATAGTTTCCCAAATTATGAAATGCCTTTTCCTTGTGTTGTGGGTGTTAACATACTAGACTTCATTATTTCTTCCTCTTCCTTGTTTGACAACAGCTATAAACACTGGGCGTGGGATGGTCCTCATCACAAGTGAAAGGTGGTCTAGGAAGTTATTGATGGATGCTCGGAAGAGAACAGGATCTTCAGTGGTCCACCTACTAAAAGTAAAAGGAGACACCATCAGAAGAAAAATAAGGAATCTGGGCAGTGTCCTTCTGCTTACTTCCAGTCAACCAGAGTCTCCTTTAAGGCACCCCTAGAATATAAATTGCCTCCCAGTAAAAGACCACCCTCACTCCAAACTCTTGGAAAACTGACACAGTGAGAATAGTGTCATTCACAGTGAACTCCTGCTGAACCATCACTTGCTGGTGCTGGACATTTGAGGCCAGGGTTCTGCATGCAATGTTTGCCTCCACGGCGGTCCGGAACGGCACTGTTACAGAACTGAAAGGAGATGTGGTTAAGGTTTTCACTGTTGAAATTCTTTGTTCACTGGGTTTGACCACACCTCTGAGGTTTACTTAGCATCACCACAACTAACACCCAAAGAAATCCACAGCCATTTCTTCAGTGTTGGTGTTCCACACCCTACAACCTTTACAGATATACTTGGTTACTTACTTTGCCTCTGTATACTGTCCCAGGATTCACTGCCTACATTATGACCTTTCTGTCTCCTCCCTAGTAAGCCATAAACCTCCCACAGTAAATCCCCTCTCAAAGCATTCTTAGACTTCTGTTCCTACTATGTTGCTGTACCCTTTGCTAATGTCCTCTTTGTAAAGGATACAATTCCAAGAGTCGGCTTCCAGCTGTTGTTGCAGCATCTCCACTAGGTCCCGGGATAATTGGTGGCTGCTCAGCCTGAGGAGCTATGGCTGCTTCTTCCACTACCAGTCTTGCTTCTATAGCACTCCTTGAGCTGAGGCTACCTGGGGCAGCCTGACTATCAAAATCACGTACACGATTTACACGAGGAGTGTTATCATGGCCACTCTCCACTTCAGAACGATTCAAGTTAGCTTCAGTGTCATGAACTCTGGATGTGTGCTGTCCATCCTCCCCTTCTTCTTCACCACCTGCTCTACAAACTTTGTCCCCACTGGGATCCTGCATGGTTAAGTGTGCTTATCCACCCAGAGTTCCCTTGTAATACTACCACCAACTCACCTGTTGCTAAGGGAATGGGAGCCCCGCCCTTTCAGACAAAGGGCCCCTCTGTGAGGATCACAGTGCCCCTGCAAACAGGATCTCATGAGAAGAAGAGGATATCGCTAGAGAAAAGATGTCACTAGAAAAGGAGAATTTCATGAGAATTACAATCTCTAAAGAGATAGTGCCCATCAAAGTAAAGATCCTTTATCACTCTTTGGTACAAATGAAGTGATCATAAAACACCATGAGTTTTCAGGATTATAATACATTAGATATCAGGATCATACTATTATAAAGCAGAAAGCAACACAGAGGAGATTTTGGCTTTATCTCTTTGAGCATATTAAAGGAATTCTGTTTATGTCTTTCTTGAAACCATGAAGCAACAGCACATAGTTCAATTGAACATTTCCCCTTGGGTTTCTATAGACTAATAGTAGATTATATTCTGATGTCCATTTTTTCCCTTGATTCTTAATTAGTGCTTTCTGCTCTAGGGAATATATAGAAGCATAACCTATCTGTTCCATAATAAATAATAAAAGTTAAAATAACCAAATTTTTCATTTATTATATTTTCTCTGTTTTCCATTATTTTTTATTCAATATATTTTTATACTTCAGACATTATCCCCCTCCTGGTCCATCCTCTGATGATTACACATCCCATACCTCCATCTCCACCCCTGGCCCCCAACTCCATGAGGATGTCCCTAGCTGCCCCTACCCCACACTACCAGACATTCCCACTACCTGGGGCCTCCATTTTCTTACGTAATAGGTGGGACTACTCTTACTGAAATCAGACCTGGCAGTCCTCTGCTGTATATGTGTTGGGGGCCTCATATCAGCTGGCGTATGATGCCTGGTTGGTGTCTCAGTGTTTGAGATATCTTTGGGGTCCAGCTTAGTTGAGATGCAGATCTTTTTATAGGGATCACCCTCTTCCTCAGCTTCTTCCACCTTTTCCCTAACTCAAACATAGGGGTCAGCAGCTTCAGCATCTGACCCTATTCTTTTTTAATTTAATTTTACACTCCAGATTTTTTCCCTGCCTTGTCCACCCTCTGACTGTTCTACATCCCATACTTCTTTCCCCCATCTGTCTTCACAAGGATTTCTCTACCCCACTCACAGCACTGGACCTCTAAACTTCCTGGGACCTCCAGTCTCTTGAGGGCTAGGTGCATCTTCTCTGACTGAACCCAGACCTGGGAGTCCTCTGCTGTATATGTGTTGGGGACCTCATATCAGCTGGTATATGCTGCCTGGTCAGTGATCCAGTGTCTGAGAGATCTCTGGTGTCCAGGTTAATTGAGACTGCTGTTCCTCCTACAGGGCTCCCCTCCTCCTCAGCTTCCTCTAGCATTTCCCTAATTCAACCACAAGGGTCAGCAGCTTCTGTTGATTGGTTGGGTGCACATATCTGCATCTGACTCTTTCAGCTCCTTGTTTGGTCTTTCAGAGGGCAGTCATGATTGTTCACTGGTCTGGGTTCAGTCAGAGAAGTTGCATCTAACCCTCAAGAGACTGGAGACCTCTGGGAATTTAGATGTCTTATGGGGTGCATAGGGAAGGGACATCCTAGTGAAGATGGTGGGGAGGGGGAAGGGAAAAGAAATGGGAGGGGGGACAATAGAAAGTTGACCAGAAAGATAATAAAATCTTGAATGTAAAAATTAAAAACGAAAAAAAAAATGAAGAAATAATAAAACCAAAAAAAAAAAAAAACTAACACCAAAGATTTTCCAAACCCTACACTCACACTCAAGCATGTGCAAGTGTATGCACATGCATGCACCCATACACAAATGTGTAGAGTCTAGTATATGTTAATTATCTATAGAAAAGGTGGCCTCCCTTGGAATGCTAGATATACCCAAAGTCATTCCATTGTAGTGAACTTATTTTCCTTCTCCCAGCAGATATGGCAGTTCTGCTGTTAACCTTTTCTCTATTGGCTTAGTTTTCAATCAATCAACCAACCAAACAATCCTTCATTAATTCATTATATTAAAATATAACAAAATAAAAGAAGATAAAACAAAACCCATCATATTGGAATTGTCCAAGACAAATCAATGAAAAGAGCCCAAGGGAATGCACAAGAATCACACGAGAATGGTTTACACATTCAGGAGTCCCACAAAACTACTAAAGTGGAAGCCATAATATATATATATATATATATATATATATATATATATATATATATATATGATCTTGTGAAACTCTTGTGCCTGTTATGTCCCTTTTGATGACTCCATATGATCTTTAATGATTTAGATTCAGAGAGCCTTGATTTGTTGCTGTCATCCACCCCAATTAGCTCTCATACTCTTTGTGTCTGCTTTTCCCTTGATTCTCTGAGATCTAAAGACAGGCATTTGATGAAGACATACTGTTTAGGGAAGAGGGTTCCAAGTCTCTCACTCTCTATATAATGTTTGTCTGTGGGTCTCTATGCCCCAATCTTTCAGGAGGAAGCTTCTTTGTTCCATTATGCTCCTTTTAATCACTGTTTGATTTTATTTGTTTGTTCATGTATGTAGGCACACTTTTATGCCAAGGACAATGGATTGTCTTCAGAGGAAAACATTCCATTCTGTAGTAAGTTTTTTATACGAGGTCTCAGGAATGAAACTCAGATCATCATGCTTGCAGATAGACATATTTACCTCCCACTTCTCTGGGAGGAATAGAATTAAATTTTATGAGTTTTTGTTGTTTCTGCTCTTTGGTTGGTTTGGTTTGATGTTGGGTTTGTTTTTTTTTTTTTTTATAAAATGCTGCAAATAGAATGATGCATTCATGCTTTGTAGAAGGTTGTGTTTGTTTTGTGTTTCAAAAAAGGATTTATTTATGTAATGGGGAGACACACATGCCACATTGCATACGGATTCAGAGGACAACTTTCAGGGACAAGAAACATCCTTTTACCATGTGGGTACTGGGGTTAGAATTCAAGTTCTCAGACTTTACTGTAAGCTCATTTTCTCTGCTGGGACATCTGTCTGATTTAACCTTTATAGTCTGAATCATTTTCTTTTTATTATTCCATTTGAAAGATACTCCCGTTTTCTGCAGAATACGTGACTGAAAGAGACGCTGGTTTTAGAATTCAGTGGTCCCAGGTTTTGAATTAGTATGAAATTCACACAGCTATGTAATATTAAGGAAGACTTGTATCTTCGTTATCTTCATTTTTTTTTCTGATGTGGTATGAACAGTAACTTTTGTTCAGTTTCCTCGACTCTCTCAGGCAGAATTTGAATGACATCAAACCCAACCACCTTCATGAAAATTAAATCTCATCAAAGAACAGAGAAGCAGGAAGGCCTTTCTGAATGAAAGAACAGTTGTAGTATAAAGAGCTGAAAAATGAAGTACTTATTTTTGCTATGAATATTCATATTAAGAATAAATTAATGTAAGTCAGAAGAAAAATGACTGATATCATTCAGTAGCTGCTAAATCCTACTTGGGAGATCCTTACTCATGAATAGTTTTATACATTTTTTCAACACTTCTATAGTCATAATCTAACTTTAGTAATTACCTTCACTTACATGGATTTTATGGACATATAGGCTGGCATGCATATATGATATTTGTGATACTTTAGAACCAATTACTAGGTGTATTACTGGAGCAATCTTGATAAGCAGAAGTTGAATGAAATTAGTGAATGTGAGAAAATACAGATAAAATAGAGAATTTCTTACTATAATTTGATTTTTTAATCCCCCAAAATCTGTGAAAAAAATCTAAGAACAAGATAAAATATGCATGTAAGCAAATAGGCTGCATGAACTTAAACAATTATGTTTCTCTTGTCCTTGGAGAATTTTTTCCATATTGCTATTTGTCTGGTGTATAAGACCACCCAGGACAAGACTTAGAACCCAATAGAAAGTTGTGTCTGGAAATCTTAGGGCAGTGGCCATTCTCTCACACATATGCTTCCATTATGTTCAACATAGATTTCATTTCAAATCTCATGTGTTTAGGCAATCAGAAGTGCAGTTATTCATGCTAGCATGCTGCAATGGCTCTAGTTTGGAATGTTCAGTTTTTATCAATTTTGTTATACTTCAGATAAAAATAAAGCATCTGTGAACTTAATCCACAGATAAAAGTAATAAAATGTTCACTAAATTGTATAGTTAGTCAACTTTCCAGTGTACGGTTGTGGTAAGGATTTAATGCATGAACATTTGTTAACACACCTTAGTATAACGCTAAGAAAATATTATGAGCTTAGTAAATGTCTTTCTTTATTACAAGGCATTCCTCTGCAAACAAGGAGCTTTCTAGCTAATTGACTAAAGCTGCAAGGTACTTTGTTCTCTTGTGATCAATGATAGTAGACTGATATTTGAAAATGTATAAGTAGGCCCTGGACATTAGGCAGACCTTGAAGGTTGAATTCTTGGCAAATGAGAGGCAACAATGTTGAGAGTATTCAGATGTTTCCTCCTTTTCTTCTTTCCTTCCTTCCTTCCTTCCTCCCTCTCTTCCTTCCTGATATTTCACTACAGTTGAATAGCTTATTATGATAATTCGTCATATTTTCTGAGAAAGCAATAACAAGAATGATATCTAACTGCAAAGATATTCATGAGTTGAAATTGTTCACAAGGATAGTCATGGCTTGCATCCACATGCAAAGCGCATGACTGTGGATGCTTATGCTACATAATATAATATTTTTTGTTATCTATCTATTAACTGGAAGGTAGTCAAACACTCAGTGGCTTACCCCTTAAATCGAATTGAGTCCTTCCCTTTCAGCATGCACCCCTTCTGGAAACTATCATTTAATGAGAGGTATATTTATCCTTCCTTCTCACATTTTTTTATGAGTTTTCTTTCATGGCTTCCTATTTAGGCTACTATTTTAGGGGGTTAAATATTTTACAAAAGATTTTTTTATGGTTTGAATCTTAAGAAAAAATTATAATTTAAGACACATCCCCCTTAACAAGTAACATAACAATGATTATATGATTTCAGTATTATCCTGAGAATAATTTAATTTGGTACTACTTTGAGGTTATATATTATATTTTATGCTTTATACAATCCAGAGCACTAAACACAATATTATTTATAGTAGTGATAATGGCAAATATTTACACAGCATTTTTGGTATGTCACACAAGTTCTGTGGCATTGACTGAAATTAACTCATCTAATTCTCATAACTTAATATTCCCTGTATTCTATGTTGACATAGTTCAAATAACTATTTTACTAGTTTAATGTTAAAATTTAAAAAACTAAATTTGTATTATAATACTTAGAGTTGTGAAACTAAAAATATCTGTAAATTTAAGTAGTTATGACAATTATACACACATACATATACATATATATCCACTGTACAGAGTACACAGTATTTAATAATATATTACATAAATATGTATATTTATCAGTCTTTGACTTAAGTTCTCTATGCTTGCTGAGACTCAGTATCCTTGTATATAATTTTCATATATATGTATAATATATGAATTTTATCTATTTTCTATGTTTTATAGTATCTAACATCAACTAATATATTTACCATTTAATACAATATACATAGTATATAACATATAACCTATAAGTTTATATGTTATTTATTATATATATTTAATATATTCTATATAAAATATTACAATTTTACATATAATATATATTCATATATATATATGTAAAACATTACATCTGAGGACACATAGAGAAATAGATTTACAGACTGCTAAGTGATAGGGCAAATATTCAACTTAAGCCAAGTGGTCTTGTTGTAAAGAGCAATCTCATGAGTATTATGAACTGAGTCTTCTCTTGGAATAATTTTGTTGCCTAGTAAATTTTCAAAAAGTACAGAAATAGATTTAGGTAGTTTATGATTTATTTTAGAATAAATATTCTATGTTATTGAATATTTGGCAAGCGTCATTTAATATTGCTGACCACTTATTTTCTTATTTTAGTAATGAAAGGAATTTGACAACACAATAAATAAAAAGTTTACATTTAATACTGCTATAAATTGTAAAGAATAAAACAAATAGCAATTTGTATTAGAGTCAAGAGACTTTATGTGGTCTGTGATGAATTCTAAACTGAATTGTTCATATCCCTGTTCAAATATTTATGTTAGAGAGTTTGAGTTTGACATGTGATATGTTTTTAATCAATAGAATATATCAAAACTGTTAAGATAACACTCTTGTCATCATAATATAAAACCTCCATTACCAGATGTATCCTGAGGAAGCTATCATATTGTTAAAATCTAGTATTAATCCACAAAACAAAAAAAAAATGTGGACAGTTCTAGGTGAAAAATATTAAAATGTACTTTCAGAAATTAATTCTGTATTAATGTAAATGAGCATAGAATTGGAATATTCTTTAATTGTACCTACTTAGAGGAAAGCATCAGCAAATATTCTGACTATGCTCCAGGGAGACCCTGAAGAAGAAAACATAGGTTAATCATTTTTAAAATTCCTGATCAATAGAAGCTTTATACTATAAATGTATGTTAAGGCATATGTTTATGCTAATTTATTAGACACATCAATAGGCAAGTACTGTTTGTAGTGGCGTTTGAAACCACCAAAATGTGATCATCTTGTTTTATATTACTGCTAGGAATATGAAACAGTAAAATGATATAGTTTTAATCTTAAGACTCTTGAAGGTGCCCAGACATTTCAAACCAACAGTTTTGTCTCTATAAAATTCAATTTAAAAAATAATGAATACAATTTCTTGTTTTTGAAACAACATATCACTGTATAACTGGCTAGGTTGAAGCTCATTTTGTAGACCAGGCTGGCCTCAAACTCACAGAAATGTGACTACCACTGTTATCTAAGATCTAGTATTAGAAGTGTGCAACACCATGCCTGGATACCTTTATAAAATTCATCAGGAAAAATAGCATATATGAAGTAAACTTTATAGTATATTTTAAATGTACACATAATTAAAAGAAAATAAAGTTTTATTCTAATAATAATTGATTTAATTGTGCCTATAGTCAATTGAATTTTATGAGGTAATAAAAGATTTGGATTGAGGTTTTTGAAGTGCTAGAAGCAGCACTCACCTTCTGAATACATGTAAATGGCAGGCTGTCAAAAAATTAAGAGAAAACTAAAATTAACAAGCTAACAAATTAATCCACTCTCTTTATGTAGTCAAAACATTCTAAGTTTGCATAACAGAAAGATATGGGCGCAACCATGTTTATTGTAGCATTAGTTGCAGAAAGAGCAAAGATAGAAAAACAGTTTTGCTGCCCATCAACAAATACATAAACTATGGTATACATAAAAATTTAGTTTTATTAAACTGCAAAGAAGAAAAAGCTCACATGTTATAGAATAGTGGATAGAAATATAAATTCTCGTGCTAAGGAAAGGAGCCAGGATCAGACAAACACCATTTACTCTCAGAGTTTCATCTGAGCTGAATGGAATTGTGTGGGGCAAAGGGAATTTAATGTGTTTAGGGAGCAGAAAACAAGAAAGAGTAATTCAAGATAAAAACAAATATGACACAGACCACATGAAGCTGATGAAGAAGGATGACCAAAGTGTGGATGCTTCAGTCATTCTTAGAAGGGGGAACAAAATTATCCATAGGAGGAAATGTAGAGACAAAGTTAGGAGCAGAGACTGAAGAAAAGGCCATTCAGAGCCTGCCCCAACTGGAGATCCAGCCCATATATATATATATATATATATATATATATATATATATATATATATATATATATATATATATATACAGCCACCAAATCCAGACAATATTGCTGATGCCTAGAAGTGAATGCTGACAGGAGCCTGATATAGCTGTCTCTGGAAATGCTCTACCAGAGCATGTCAAATACAGAGGAAGATGCTTGCAGTCAAACATTGAACTGAGAACAGGGTACCCATTGGAAGAGTTAGAGAAAGGATTGAAGGAGCAGAAGGGGTCTTCAACCCCATAAGGAAAACAGTATTAACCAGCTTGAGCTCCCAGGGACTAAACCACCATCCAAAGAGTACATATGGACAGACCGTGACTCCAACTGCATATGTAGAAGATTATGGCCTTGTTTGACACCAATGGTAAGAGAAGCCCTTGGTCCTGCCAAGAATCAAACCCCCAGTGTATGAGAATGTCAGAACCAGGAGACAGGAAGGGGTGGATGGTTGGGTGGTGGAGCACCCTTATAGAAGAAGGAGGGCAATATAGTGGTTTTATGGATGGGTACCTGGGAAAGGGGATATCATTTGAAATGTAAATAAAAAATATCCAAAAAAATATGACATTCATTTTCTGACACACATACCTACACATATGTGACAATAAAATAAAAGGGAAATATTTGGGAAAGAAGAAGAAACAAAGAGTGGGGAAGATGAGTAAGAGATGAATTTGATAAAAAATATAGTATGTGTATGTTATTTTCTTTTATGTTACAGGGATATTAAGATACTGCCATGAGTGATATAAGACACTTTAGACTTTTGACAGAATTAAGACTAATAAGGACTGTGAGAAATTTTGATGTTGTATTAAGCTTTTATTAAAATTAAATACATAAATGTATATGTATATATGATACATGATCATACAGATATGCATTTATATATTCATAGTCACATAATTTCAAAATAGGAGGGGAAGTATGAAGGGCACTATACTATTTGCAGGAAGGAATAAGGTTGATGAAAATATATTAAGAACAAAAGAGTGAGTGTATTACAAATAAAATGTGAACAATGTAGGGTGAAATGTATGTATGAAAATATAACAGACCTTAACATTTTGTGTATCCACTTGACAAAAGTTTAAGCCCCATAGAAATTTCAAGGAATGGATCAGGTAGGAACTTTAAATGGTCATTTGGTCAAGGTGACTCCATTCTCATTATTTAATTAATGGTAGGTTTATGGATTGACACGAAACAGATTCCTTTTTGTAAAATTCCTTTCATGTGTTGCATTTTTCTCCTCAGGGACTTGTAGAGTCCCAAACTTCAAGAACACCATATAATGTGATTCCTTGATCAGACTTCTGGTTAGTTACTCCAGTCAGACTTTCATCCTCATTAATTAAGTGTAGTTTAATCATAGCAACAGAGGATTGGCCAAGGCAGCAATAAAACTGAAGTCAAGATATTTAATATATTCTCTTTAGTCAGACCAGTAATGTCCCTTCAAAGCAACATATGATGGATGAGTCTCTTGTAAATTACAAGAGAGCCCAGGAGGTTCTGATATGCCACTGTGTGAAATAGTAAAAGTAAATCCTGGGTCATGGTGGAAGCTCCAGAATGTTAGAGATGACAGATCTTTGAGACATTTACTAAAACAGCTGCACACCTGGAATGGAATCATCCCATTGAAGAGAGAGATCTATGTTTCAAGCAGGAAAGCTAGAGGGCTAAAGGCATGTAAGCCCTTAGACACTAGGTAAAGAGCTATAGGATTTGTTATTTCCCCTGCTAGGTTTCAAGCTTGTGTTGGTAATGTTTATGCATTATGCTTTAATTCCTTACTTTTGGAATGGGAGTATATAGCCTGTGACATTTTATGTTGAGGATATGTAATTTTCCTTTCTATGCTATTGTTTAAGATATTCCATATACTATGCTATGTTTAAGATATGGCAATGTGTGTAATAAGATCCTTTAAACTTTTGAAAGTATTGAGACTTTTTAAGTTGATGAGAACTTTTTAAGTTGTATTAAATGCATTTTATATCATGAAATCATTAGAAGTTTATGGTGGGCAGGGAATGAAATAGGATGGTTGGGATGAAAACTATCCCACATATAGGGTGATCTGACTGAGAAACTATTCAGGAAAAAAAAAGTAGAATCGGGAAGGAAAAACGGTTTCTTGTTTGTTTTTGTTTGTTTTATGTTTTATGAATGGTGTGTCTTGCAGAAGGAGATTATGACAGAGAAACCAATTTTTGTTTTGCCTATTGGTGTGGGTTTCAAAGCATGTAAGACCAGTCATTTTTTATGGTAATTTGAAAGCAGCTAACATTTTTCTTAGCTTTGAAATATCACTATCCTCTAATTATGCGTGAAGTTATCTCATCATGGTAAGTGGCACAATCTGAAATGGACTCATCTTATTATTCATTAGTGTCTGCCATTTAGAAATTATATAGACTACAGGTACTTCAAAATGACTTGTCTCCCTCTGAATACCTTTCTCAGAACAATGAGACACCAGATGTTAAACTTAGGTTTGCCAGCAAGATACAACTCAAAACAATACTATGTCTTGGGTAGTTTGCAGTTATTAAACCACCTTTGCTAACAATTCTGTGAGAGGAGACACTCTAATGAGAAGTTCAGACAATCTGTTTTTTAAACTGGAGAACAAAGTTTCTATTTATTTTGTCCTATTCTAATATGGCGGCTTTGTTTTATCTTATTCTATTTTATGATGTGTTATAATTAATCCCTAGAAGTCTGTTAGTTTTCTAATGAGAAATAGAAAGAATGGGTTTGAATGAAGAAAGGGGAAAACAGGAATAGAGGAAATAGGAACCATAATCAGGATACATATATGAGAAAAATACTTTCAATAAAAAGAAAGGGATAAAATAAAAAGAAGTAAAATGCAGTGAACATATTTATTATTTTGACAGTTGAAAATTATGCACAATATTTTACATAAACTTACCTAAAATCTCTAAATTTACCAATTTTGGTATCAATTTAGGAAGCTAATAAAATAAAGTGGGCAAGAGCAACAAAAAAGGGAGAGCAAGATGAAATGTTAAAGCAATTTTAATCTGCATTTCAATGACAGATAAAGGTGATGGACACTTTGTAGATATTTATTAGCTGTTCCCATTTTTTTTTGAGATTTGGTCAGAATCATAGGCCATTTGGGTAATTTGTCTCCTCTATTAATTTTCAGGGTCATTATATATTCCTGGTATTAACACTATGTCAGATGTATAGTTGATAAAGATTCTCCCCTTTTCTGTGAACTTCTTCATCTTATCAGTTGTTTCCTTTAGCACAAAGCACTTTAGTTTTAAGATTTTTGTCAACTATTGGTCTTAATTCCTGAACTATTGGAATCATTCAGACCTTTCTTAAAGAAGACTTTAGAGCTTCAGGTTTTACATAAAAGTCTTTGATCAAGTGTGAAGTGGATATTTGTGCACAAGAGAAGATAGTCTTTAACATTATTATTATTATTATTATTATTATTATTATTATTATTATTATTACACATATCACATCCCAACCACTGTTTTTACTCCTCCTAGTCCTTCCTCTACCTCCAGTCTTCCTCAGATCCACTCCTCTATTTTTCTTCCAGAAAATGAGCAAGTTTCCCAGAGATATACACAAACTATGGCATAACATGGTACAATAAGACTAAATAAAAACCCTATATCAAAGATGGACAAGGCAACGCAGTAGGAGGGAAATGGTCCCAAGCACAGGCAAAAGAGTCAGAGATAGCCCTACCGCAAACTTTTGGGAGTCCCACAAGAACATCAATCTATACACCATAAGGTATATACAAAGGACTTTACTCACAAAGACTGCAAAGAGTCTGTGACTGTTGCTTCAATCTCTCTGAACCCCTAGGAGGCTTGTTTAGTTGATTCGGTGGGCTATGTTATCCTGGTATCCTCTACCCCTCTGGCTTCTACAATCCTTTCTCCCCTTCTTGTGCAGGGTTCCCTTAGCTTGGCTTAGTGTTTGGCTGTAGGTATCGATATCTGTTCATATTAGCTCCTGGATGATGACCCTCCGATGACAATTGGGCTAGACACAATACCTTTAAGAATAATTTCAATTTGTTTTTGTTGTTGTTCAGTTTCCATGAGACTGGAAGATTTCTGCTGTTTCTTTTGTTGATGATATGTAGATATCACCTCTGGTGGTCAGATGGGATGCAATAGAAAAATGCATTTTCTTTTATTGTTGAGATTTGCTTTGCATCTGAGGATGTGGTTAATTTCTGAAAGGTTCCAAGAGTTCCTTAGAAGAATAAATATCTCTTTTGTTTGAGTGAAATGTTCTGTAAATATGTGTTAGGTTAATTTGACTTATAATGTCAATTAACTCTTAAGTTTTTCTATTTAGTTTTTGTTGAGATGGCCAGCTCATTAAAGAGAGTGGGATATGGAAGTTTGCAGCTATTAGTGTGTGAGGATAAATTATGTGATTTAAGCTATTAGTTGTAATATTTTTATGAACATAGGTGACTTTGTGCTTGATGTATATATATATATTAGGCATTGCAATGTTCTTTTGGCAGATTTTCCTTTGATTAGTCTGTATTATGCATATGTATCTCTGATTAGTATCAGTTTAAAGTCAGTTTTCTCAAATGTTAAAATGGCTACACAAGCTTGTGGTTTGTTTGTTTTTCCTTTTTTTATTGGTTATTTTTTATTTCCATTTAAAATGTTATCCAATTTCCTGGTTGCCCTTCCATAACCCCTTCCCTCATATACTTTCCCACTTCTATGAGGGTGTTCCATGACACAACCAGAGAACCCTTTCTGCCTACATGCCCTGACATTCCCCTAAACTGGGGAGTCCAGCCTTGGCAGGACCAAGGACTTCACTTCCCATTGATGCACAACAAGTCCATCCTCTGCTACATATGCAGCTGGAGCCATGGGTCTGCTCATGTACACTCTTTAGATGGTGGTTTAGTCCCTGGGAGCCCTAGTGGGTTGGTACTGTTTTTCTTATGGGATTGCAAAGCCCTTCATCTCCTTCAGTCCTTTCTCTAATTCCTCTAATGGGGACCCTGTTCTCAGTTCAATGGTTGTCTGCCAGCATCTCCTTCTGTATTTGTCCTGCTCAGGCAAAGATTCACAGGGAACAGCTATATCAGGCTCCGGTCAATGTGCACTACATGGCATAAGCAATATTGTATGGATGGGGTGGTTATATGTATATGGTCTGGGTCCCCACTTGGACCACTTGGAGCAGGCTCTGAATGGTCATTCCTTCAGTCCAAGCTTGAAACTTTGTCTCCATATTTCCTCCTATGAATATTTTTGCTTCCCCTTCTAAGAATGACTGAAGCATCCACACTTTGGTCATCCTTCTTCTTGAGCTTCATGAGGACTATGGATGTATCTTGGGTAACTTGAGCTTTTGGGCTAATATACACTTATCAGTGAGTACATACAATGAGTGATTTTTGTGATTGGGTTACCTCATCCAGGATGATATTTTCTATTTCCACTCAACTGCCTATGAATTTCATGAAGTCATTCTTTTTAATAGCTGAGTGGCACTCCATTGTGTAACTGTAGCACATTTTCTGTATCCATTCCTCTGTTGAAGAACCTCTGGGTTCCTTTCAACTTCTGGCTCTTATAAATAAGGTGGTTATGAAAATAGTGGACCAGGTGTACTGGGTATATGTTGGAGAATCTTTTAGGTATATGCTCAGTAACGGTATAGCTGGGTACTCAGGTAGTGGCAATGTCCAATTTTCTGAGGAACCTTCAGACTAATTTCCAGAGTGGATGTACCAGCTTGCAATCCCACCAATGGAGGAGTGTTCCTCCTTCTCCACATCCTTGCCAGTATCTGTTGTTACCTGTGTTTTTGATCTTAGCCATTCTGACTGGTGTGAGGTAGAATCTTAGGATTGTTTTTGATGGTAATTTCCCTGATAACTAAGGATGTTGAACATTTCTTAAGGTACTTCTCAGACATTCAAATGTCTCAGCTGAGAATTCTTTGTTTAGATCTATACCCCATTTTTAATAGGGTTGTTTGATTCCCTGGATTTTAAGTTCTTGGGTTCTTTGTCTATATTGCATATTTGCCATCTATCTTATGTAGGATTTATACAGATTTTTCCCAATCTGTTCATTGCCATTTTGTACTATTGACAGTATCCTTTGCCTTAAAGAAGCTTTGCAGTTTTGTGAGTTCCCACTTGTTGATTCTTAATCTTAGAGCATAAGCTGTTGGTGTTCTGTTCAGGAAATTTTCCCAAGTGCCCATGTGATCAAGACCCTTCCCCACATTTTATTCTATTAGTTTGAATATATCTGGATTTTGGGGAAATCCTTTATCCACTTGGACTTCAGATTTGTACAGGGCAGTGAGAATGGTTTGATTGCATTCCTCTACATGAGGACCTCCAGTTGAATCAGCACCATTTATTGAAAATGCTATCTTTTTTCCACTGGATGGTTTCAGCTCCTTGTCAAAGACTAAGTGACAATAGGTGTATTGGTTCATTTCTGGGTCTTCCTTTCTATTCCACTGATCTATCTGCCAGTCTCTGTACCAATACCATACAGGTTTTATCAATAATACTGCTCGAGGCCAGGTATGGTGATTCCCCCAGAAGTTTTTTATTGTTGAGGATAATTTTTGCTGTCCTGGCTTTTTTTATTCCAAATGAATTTTCTTTCTTTTTTTTCTGTTTTCTTCCATCTTTATTAAATTGGATATTTCTTATTTACATTTCAAATAATATTCCCTTTCCCAGTTTCCAGGCCAACATCCCACTAAACTCTTCTCCCTCCCTCTTTATATGGGTGTTCCGGTCCCAATCCACACCCCCATTAACCGCCTCCCCCCAACAATCCCATTCACTAGGGGTCCAGCCTTAGCAGGAACAAGGGCTTCCACTTCCACTGGTGCCCTTACTAGGCTATTCATTGCTACCTATGAATTTGGAGCCCAGGATCATTCCATTTATTGTCTTTGGGTACTGGCTTAGTCCCTGGAAGCTCTCGTTGGTTGGCATTGCTGTTCATATGGGGTCTCAGGCCCCTTGAGCTCTTTCAGTCCTTTCTCTGATTCCTTCAACAGGGGTCCGGATCTCAGTTCAGTGATTTGCTGCTGGCATTTGCCAATGTATTTGTCATATTCTGGCTGTGTTTCTCAGGAGAGATCTACATCTGTTTTCTGTCGGCCTGTACTTCTTAGCTTCATCCATCTTATCTAGTTTGGTGGCTGTATAGAATTTTCAAATTGCTCTTTATCAGGCTTAGTAGTTCTCTGGTGAAAAGTTTGGAGTTACGTAATTATACTATCATATCATCTGCAAATAGTAATATTTTGATTTCTTTCCTTCCAATCTGTATCCTTTTGACCTCTGTTTGCTGTGGTATTGCTTTGGCTAGGATTTTGAGTACTATATTGAATTAGTAGGGAGAGAGCAGTCAGCTTTTCCTAGTCCCTGATTTTAGTGGGATTCCTTCAAGTTTCTCTCCATTTCATTTAATGTTGGCTACTGGATTGTTGTATATAGCTTTTACTATGCTTGGGTATGGGCCTTGAATTCCTGATCTTTCCAGGACTTTTATGATGAAGGGGTATTGAATTTTGTCAAATGCTTTGTCAGCATCTATTGATATGATTTTTCCTTGAGTTTGTTCACATAGTTGATGATGTTGGTAGATTTCCATATATTAAACTGTCCCTGCATCTCTGGTATGAAATCTACTTGATCATGTTGGAGGATCATTTTGATGTGTTCTTGGATTCAGTTTGCAAGAATTTTATTGAGTATTTTTTTCATCAGTATATATAAGAGAAGCTGGTCTGAAGTTCTCTTTCATTTTTGGGTCTTTGTGTGGTTTAGGTGTAAGCTTAATTGTGGCTTCATAAAGGAATTGGGTAGTGTTCTTTCTGATTCTACTTTGTGAAATAGTTTGGACAGTATTGGTATGAGGTCTTCTATGAAGGTCTGATAGAATTATCAACTAAACCCTTCTAGTTCTGGGCTCTTTTTGGTTGGGAGACTTTTAATAACTGTTTGTATTTTGTTAGGAGTTATTGGATTGTTTAGATGGATTATCTTATCCTGATTTAACTTTGGCACCTGGTATTTGTCTATAACATTGTCCATTTCCTCCAGATTTTCCAGTTACTTTTTTGAATATAGGCTTTTGTTGTAGGATCTGAAATTTTTTTTGAATTTCTCAGAATTAGTTGTTATGTTTCTCTTTTCCTTTCTGATTTTGTTAATTTTGATATACTTTCTGTGCCCTCTGGTTAGTTTAGCTAAGGATTTATCTATTTTGTTGATTTTCTCAAAAAACCAGCTCCTAGTTTTGTTGATTCTTTGTGTAGTCCTTTTCGTTTCTACTTGATTGATTTTATCCCTGAGTTGATTATTTCCTTCCTTCTACAGCTCTTGGGTGTATTTGCTTCTTTTTGTTCTAGAGTTTTTAGTTGTGCTGTAATGCTGCTAGTGTATGCTCGGTCCAGTTTCATTTTCAGGCACTCAGAGCTATGGTTTTCCTTTAAGCACTGCTTTCCCTGTGTCTTATAACTTTTGGTATGTTGTGGCTTCATTTTCATTAAATTATAAAAAGTCTTTAATTTTGTTTTTTTGTTTCTTCCTTGACCAAGTTATCACTGAGTAGAGCATCATTCAGCTTCCATGTATATGTGGGCTTTCTGTCATTTTTGATTTTTATTGAAGACCAGTCTTATTCTTTGGTTTTCTGATAGGATGCATGTGATTATATCAATCTTCTTGTATGTGCTGAGGCCTATTTTTTGACTGTTTATATTTTAGAGAATGTACAATTAGGTGCTGAGTAAAAAACTATATTCTTTTGTTTTAGGATGAAATGTTCTATAGATATCTGTTAAATCCATTTGATTCATAATTTGTTATTTTTTCTGTGTCCCTGTTTAGTTGCTGATTCCATGATTTGTCCATTGCTGTGAGTGGAGTATTGAAGTCTCCAACAATTATTGTGTGAGGTGCAATATGCGTTTTGAACTTTAGTAAGGTGTTTTATGAATGTTAGTGTCTTTGCTTTTGGAGTACAGACATTCAGGACTTAGAGCTTATCTTGGTATATTTTTTCTTTGATGGATATGAGATATTCTTCTTTTTCTTTTTTGGAATAACTTTTGGTTGAAGGTGAATTTTTTTTTTTTTGGTTCTTTTTTTCGGAGCTGGGGACCGAACCCAGGGCCTTGCGCTTCCTAGGTAAGCGCTCTACCACTGAGCTAAATCCTCAGCCCGGTTGAAGGTGAATTTTATTTGTTATTAGAATGGCTATTCCAGTTTTTTTTCCTTGGGACCATTTGCTTGAAAAATTGTTTTCCAGCTTTTTACTCTGAGGTATTGTTTGCCATTGTCACTGAGGTGTGTTTCCTGTATGCAGCAAAATACTACATCCTCTTAC
Organism: Rattus norvegicus; assembly: GCF_021556685.1. Classification (NCBI taxonomy): domain Eukaryota; kingdom Metazoa; phylum Chordata; class Mammalia; order Rodentia; family Muridae; genus Rattus; species Rattus norvegicus. The sequence goes on along the minus strand of NC_141554.1, from coordinate 152,322,764 downwards.
CATATCTGGTCTGTTAGTCTATGTCTTTTTATTGGGGGATAGAGTCTATTGATGTTAAGAGATATTAAGGAATAGTGATTGTTATTTCCTGTTAATTTTCCCCAATAAAAAGAGGATCACTCCTCCATTTTTGGTGGGATTGCAAGCTGGTACAATCACTCTGGAAATCAATCTGAAGGTTCCTCAGAAAATTGGACATAGTCCTACTTGTGGACCCAGCTATACCACTCCTGGGCATATACCCAAAAGATGTTCCAATTTGTAACAAGGACACATGCTCCACTATGTTCGTAGCAGCCTAATTTACAATAGTCAGAAGCTGTAAGGAACCCAGATGTCTTTAACAGAGGAATGAATAGAGAGAATATGGTATATCTGTCCAATGAAGTACTACTCAACTATTTAAAACAATGACTTTGTGAAATTCATAGACAAATAGATTGAAGTAGAAAATACTATCCTGTGTGAGTTAACCCCATTGCAAAAAAAAAAAAAAAGAAAAAAAAAAGAAAAAAAGAAAAAAAGAAAAAAGAAAAAAAAACATACTACACACTCACTGATAAATGTATATTAGCCCAAAAGCTTGAATTACCCTTGATTCCATCCACAGACCACATGAAGGTCAGGAAGAATGATGACCAAAGTCTTTCTTAAAAGGGGTATGAAAATATTCATAGAAGGAGATATGGAGACAAAGTTGGAGCAGAGACTGAAGGAATGGCTATTCAGAGCCCGTCCCACCTGGGGATCCAGATCATATACATACAGCCACCAAACCCAGACAATATTGCTGATACTAAGAAGTGCATGCTGACAGGAGCCTGATATAGCTGGCTCATGAGAGGCTCTGCCAGAGCATGACAAATACAGAGGCAGATGCTCACAGCCAACCACTGAACTGAGAATGGGATCCCCAGTGGAGAATTAGAGAAAGGACTGAAGGAGCTGAAGGGGCTTACAAACCCCTGAGAACCAATGCTCACCAACTAGAGATCCCAGGGACTAAATGACAACCCAAAGTATACACATGGACAGACCCATTGCTCCAGTTGCATATGTAGCAGAAGATGGCATTGTTGGGCACCAATGGGAGGAGAAGTCCTTGATCCTGCCTAGGCTGGACACCACCATTGTAGGGGAATGTCCAGGCAGGGAGGCAGAAAGAAGTTGGTGGTTTGGGAAGAAGAATACCCTCATACAAGAAGGGGAAGAGGGAATGCGATAGGGGGTTATGGAAGGGAAACCAGAAAAGGGAGTAACAATGGAAATGTAAATAAAAAGAAAGCAATTTGCAAATTCATTTGTTATAACCAAAAAAAAAACACAAAAAAGTAAAAATTTTTATAACAATAAAGGACATCTGGTAGAATCATCATCCCTAACCTCAAGCTATATTATAGAAAAAAATAGTGATAAAACCTGCATAGTACTGGTACAAAGGCAGGCAGGAAGATCAATGGAATAAATTGAATACCCAGAAATTAACCTATACAACTATGATCACTTGAACTTTTACAAAGGAGCTAAAACCATCCAGTGGGGGAAAAAAGACAGCATTTTCAACAAATGGTGCTGGTTCAACTGGAGGTAAGCATGTAAAAGAATGCAAATTTAGCCATTCTTTTTTTTTTAATTTTTTTTTTATTAACTTGAGTATTTCTTATATACATTTCGAGTGTTATTCCCTTTCCTGGTTTCCGGGCAAACATCCCCCTCCCCCCTCCCCTTCCTTATGGGTGTTCCCTTCCCAACCCTCCCCCCATTGCCGCCCTCCCCCCATAGACTAGTTCACTGGGGGTTCAGTCTTAGCAGGACCCAGGGCTTCCCCTTCCACTGGTGCTCTTACTAGGATATTCATTGCTACCTATGGGGTCAGAGTCCAGGGTCAGTCCATGTATAGTCTTTAGGTAGTGGCTTAGTCCCTGGAAGCTCTGGTTGCTTGGCATTGTTGTACTTTTGGGGTCTCGAGCCCCTTCAAGCTCTTCCAGTTCTTTCTCTGATTCCTTCAATAGGGGACCTATTCTCAGTTCAGTGGTTTGCTGCTGGCATTCGCCTCTATATTTGCTGTATTCTGGCTGTGTCTCTCAGGAGCGATCTACATCCGGCTCCTGTCGGTCTGCACTTCTTTGCTTCATCCATCTTGTCTAATTGGGTGGCTGTATATGTATGGGCCACATGTGGGGCAGGCTCTGAATGGGTGTTCCTTCAGTCTCTGTTTTAATCTTTGCCTCTCCCTTCCCTGCCAAGGGTATTCTTTTTCCTCATTTAAAGAAGGAGTGAAGCATTCACATTTTGATCATCCGTCTTGAGTTTCGTTTGTTCTAGGGATCTAGGGTAATTCAAGCATTTGGGCTAATAGCCACTTATCAATGAGTGCATACCATGTATGTCTTTCTGTGATTGGGTTAGCTCACTCAGGATGATATTTTCCAGTTCCAACCATTTGCCTACGAATTTCATAAAGTCGTTGTTTTTGATAGCTGAGTAATATTCCATTGTGTAGATGTACCACATTTTCTGTATCCATTCCTCTGTTGAAGGGCATCTGGGTTCTTTCCATTTTCTGGCTATTATAAATAAGGCTGCGATGAACATAGTGGAGCACGTGTCTCTTTTATATGTTGAGGCATCTTTTGGGTATATGCCCAAGAGAGGTATAGCTGGATCCTCAGGCAGTTCAATGTCCAATTTTCTGAGGAACCTCCAGACTGATTTCCAGAATGGTTTTACCAGTCTGCAATCCCACCAACAATGGAGGAGTGTTCCTCTTTCTCCACCTTTTACAAAGCTCAAGTTCAAGTAGGTCAAGGACCTCCACATAAAACCAGATACACTGAAATTATTGGAATAGAAATTGGGGAAGAGCCTTAGGCATACAGACAGAATGAAAATTTCCCTGAACAGAATGCCAGTGACTCATGCTCTAACATCTAGAATCGACAAACGGGACCTTATAAAATGGCAAAGCTTCTGTAAGGGAAACTACACTGTCATTAGAAAAATAAACAACAACCAATGGATTGGAAAAATATTTTTACCACTCCTCCATGTGATAGAGTGCTAATCTTTAATATATAGAAAGAACTCAAGAAGGACAAATAAACCTATTACAAAAATGGGTTGATATTCCATTGTCAAAGTTCTGACCCATAATTTTTCCTGTCTGAAATAAATGCAAGCATGAAAATGAAGAAGAAAAGAAAGTCCAACGACTGGCTAAAAGTGGGATCCAGCTCAAGGGGAGGCCCCAACATCTGACACCATTACTAAGGATATGGAGCACTCACAAAGAAGGACCTATCATGACTGTCCTCCAAAAGACCTAACAAGAAGATGAAAGAATCAGATGCAGATATGTGCACCCAACCAATGGACAGAAGCTGCTAACCCCTCTGGTTGACTTAGGGAAAAGGCAAAGGAAGCTGAGGACTGAGGGTAATGCTGTAGAAGGACTAGCAGTCTCAATTAACCTAGACCCCCACCCCCAGATCTCTCAGATACTGGATCAACAACCAGGCAACATACACCAACTGAGATAACACCTCCAACGTATGTACATACAGCAGAGGATCCCCAGGTCTGGTTCAGTCAGAGAAGATGTACCTAACCCTCAAGAGACTGGAGACCTCAGGAAATTTAGAGATCTGGTGGGGTGGGGACATCCTTGTGGAGACATGGCATAAGGTGGGGAGGTATGGATGTTGGGGGGGGGTGGACCAGAAGGCGAATAAAATCTGGATTACAAAAATAAATAAATTCTTAAAAAATTTTAAAAATGTCATAGAATATACATTATCATTCCAAAATGGAAGAATGTGGGCACTGTATGAAATACGCAGCAGGAGCATGATCAAAACTCAGCATGAAAATCTCTAAGGGTAGTAACTCTGTGTCTAATGTGAAACAGCTTAGATGAAAATGAAGGAGATTGAAAGCCAAAGATGTCCCACCATGCCACAGGAATATATGCTCCACTATGTTCATAGCAGCCTTATTTGTGATAGCCAAAAGCTGGAAACAACCCAGATATCTCATGATAGAAAAATGGATACAGAAAACATAGTTCATTTACACAATGGGATAATAATCAACTATTAAGACTGGGGATATCCTGAGTTTTGCAGGTACATTTTTGGAACTAGAAAACATTATCCTGAGTGAGGTAACTCAGACCCAAAGGACATGCACATTATGTATACACTAGTGAGTATTATCCAAAAATGTACAGAATACCCAAGATACAGTCCACAGAACTCCAAAATATCAACAAGCTGAAAGGTACCAGTGAGTATGCTTCAGTCCCACTTGGGATGGAGAAGAAAGCAACCACAAAAGGGAAGGGAGGAGGGACCTGGGAGGAAAAGGAGACAGGGAAGGGGGAGAGGAACATGATCTGATATTGGGTAGAAGAAAGGGACTGAATCCCAGAGGGTCAGCAGAATGAATAGAAACAGGCAACCTCAAGTGATAGAAGGTTGGGAGGACCCCAGAATGTACCAGAATTCTGGGAAGTGAGAGACCCTCAGGCCTCAAAGGGGGGGCCCCTAGATGAAGTGCTCTAGAGTGGGGAGAGGGAACTCATAGAGCCAACCTCCAGCAAAAGACAGTGAGTCAAGTGAGGGATAGGGTTGCTATCCCATAGTCAAAACTCTGAGATATAACTCTTTGTGTCTGAAGAAATGCAGTGATATAAATGGAGAAGAGCCTGAGGAAAATAAGGTCCAGTGACAGGCCAAAAGTGGGATCCAGCTCAAGGAGAGGCTCTAATGCCTTACACCATAACTGAGGCTATGGAGTACTCACAAAAAAAGGACCTATCATGACTGCCCTCAAAAGACCCAACAAGCAGCTGAAAGAGTCAGATGCAGATATGTGTACCCAACCAATGAACCATAGTTGCTGACCCCGGTGGTTGAATTAGGGGAAAGCTGATGGAAGCTGAGGAGGGCAATCCTATATGAGGACCAGAAGTCTCAGTTTACCTGGACCTCCGAGATCTCTCAGATACTGGATCACCGGCCAGACAAGATAAACCAGTTGCTATGAGGCCCCTAACACATATACAGCAGAGGACTCCTAGGTTTGAGTTCAGTCATAAATGATGCACCTAAGCATCAAGAGACTGGAGGTCCCAGGAGAAGAGAGGTCTTGTGGGGTGGGGACATCCTCATGGAGACAAGTGGGGGGCAGTGAGGAGTTATGGTTTTTGTAACAGTTGGAGGTTAGACTGAGAGGAGAATAAAATCTAGATTGTAAAACTAAATAAAAGAATAATAAAATTGAACAAGATAACCAGGCAGGAACTACTGAATCAAAAATATAGGAAATCCAAATCAACAGAGGCAATTTAAAGAGACACTTTAAGCATATTTGAGTGCAATGATATAGTGTCATTGAAAGAAGGACCTAAGAATCTTTCATCATAATTTAGCTCTGCAGGAAATTCTGATGGGACTGCTCTGCTGTTTCTAGTTTGCAATCAACCTCCCAAGTTTTAGCCAAGCTCTGTTCTCAGTACACAGATTTCTGATTTATTATAATGATAGAAGGTTCATCTAATGCATTCCTCAATTTCATAGATTTAGTTCAAGAGTTTTCTTTTGTAGTGTTCATCAAACTCTGCAGACCACATTGAATGAATTCCACATCTGTACCCTTAAAACACTATGTGCATATAAAATGTATATGAGTCAATACATTTTCTATAAAGGTCTTTTTATACACATGATATTTGCTGGTGGAATGTCATAATCCAGGATCAAAACCTTGTTTTCATTCATTTTTGCCTAAAGTCCACATAAGTTCTAGTAGGCACTAAGAAAACTATGTTTAAATGAAGTAAACTGATATTCCTAAAGTTCTTTGTCAAAATAAAGCTCAAAATTCAGATTGAAATACAAATTCCTACTATACAAATGTGACTTTTTAAAACTATTTGTAAGATTTATACTGGTTAGATTATCCTGCTTCCTCTCTGCCTACCTTCATGAGATCTGTTGAGCCTGAACCACACAAGTTAACTTCTCTTGCCCCTCCCATCTTCCCTGCTTACAGAGTCTTCTGGGGGCAAGTCAGGCCTGCCCTAAGCAGCTTGCTATTTCCAATGGACTTCCATTCCCCACCACCACCAACACACATATATCTCTCTTCCCACCTTCATCAGTTCTACAAATCCTGAAATATGCAGGTTAACTTCCCTTTCCCCACAAATCTTCCCAGTTTGCTGAGTCCTCAGGGGCAAACCAAGCTACCCTGAGAAGTCTGATAGCTCAGGTAGACCTCCATTTACCTGCCAACTCTCTGCCAAATTCTATCAGACCTGCAGCACCTGAACCACGTGTACAACCCAAAGATAAGCACCAAAGGCTTGTCACACCAGAACCTATAAAATTAACATCCCTCCTAATACGTACTGCAACAGGAAAAATGTCGGAACCAAACCCACCCATATTGCTAAAGGATCTTGAAAGAACACAATCAATTCAAGCCATGACAAAATGACATTTTCAGAGCACAGCTACCCTACTAGAGCAAACACTGGATATCCTAACATAAAGGAAATACAAGAAAATGACTTCAAATCCAATCTTAATAGTTTGATAGAAGAATTTAAAAAGTAAATGAGTAAGTTCCTTCTTGAAATACAGGAAAATATAATAAAAAGGATAGAGGAGAGGTTTTGAAAGAAGAAACAACTACATCCCTTAAAGATATGTAGGAAAATACAAATTAATAGGTGAAGGTGTACAAATAAATAAAAGTGTACAAGACTTGAAAGGAGAAGTAATAAAGAAAACACAAACTGAGGTTATCCTGGACTTGGAAAACCTAGAAAAAGAATTGGAACTACAGATACAAGCATCACTGACAGAATACAGGGGACGGAAGAGAGAATATGAAGCATAGAAAATACCATAGAATAAATTGATCTATTAGTCAAAGAAAATGTTTAAGCGTCAATCTTCCTCAAAAAAAAAATCCAGGAAATCTAAGAAAACATGAGAAGACCTAACCTAAGAATAATGTTAATAAAAGTAGGTGAAGAGTCCAAACTTCAAGGACCAGAAATTATTTTCAACAAAATCATAGAAGAACATTCCCAACCTAAATAAATAGATCCCTGTAAATACACAAGAAACTTACATAACACCAATCAGACTTGACCAGAAATAATGCAAATACAAAAATAATACAAAATCTGCAGAACACAGAAAAATATTAAAAGCGACAGGGGCAAAAGTCCAGGTACCATACAAAAACCAGATCTATCTTATTACACATAACTTCTCAATAGAGACTCTAAAACCTAGAGGGGTTGGTAAGATAGCTTGCACCCTCTTAAAAAAAACTACAGATGACAACCTAGATTTCTATACCCAGGAAAACTCTGGATTATTAAGACAAATGCAAGTTCAACCAAAATCTGTCCACAAATCCAATCCTACATAAAATATTAGAAAGAAATGTCCAACCCAAAGTAGATAACTAAATGCAAGAAAACACAGGAAATAAGTAATTCCATATAAATAACAGGGAAGCACACACAGACATACGCACACCACAGCATCAAAATAACAGGCAAACCAATCACTCGTTATTAATATTTCTCAACATCAATCGACTCAATTTCACAATAAAAAGACACAGGCTAGCTTAATGGATTCGAAAACAGAATTCTACTTCTTAAAGAAACATATCTCAGCAATAACAAAATATATTACCCCAGAAAAAATTGATGGAAAACAGTTTCCTAAGCAAACTGACCCAAGAAGGAATCTAGAACAGCCATCTTAATATCTAATCAAATAGCATTTCAACTAAAATTAATCAAAAGACACAGGGGAGGACACTTCATACCTACCAAAGGAAAATTCTACCAAGATGATATATCAAAATTGAACACCTATTCTCCAAACATGAGGGGATCCATGTTTTTAAAGAAACATTGCTAAAACTCAAATCACAAAGCAAACCCCACACATTAATAGTGGGAAAAACTTCAAAACTCCAATCTCATCAACTGATAGGTCATCCATATAAACACTAAACAGAGAAATAATGGAACTATCATACATTATGAATCAAATGTACCTAACAGACAACTATAGAATACTTCACTCAAACACAAAACAATATAACTTCTCATCTGTACCACATGGATTATTCTCCTAAATTGACAACATAATCAGCCACAAAGAAAGCATCAAAAGGTGCAAGAACATTGAAGTAATGCCTTGTATCTTATCTGACCATCATGGATTAAAGCTGGACTTCAACAACAACAACAACAACAACAAAAACAAAAACAAAAACAAAAACAAAAACAAAAATCAGCAGAATTCCTACATATTCACGGAACAACTCACTGATCAATGAACACTGGGTGAGGGATAAAAAATAAAGAAAAATATTAAAAATATTTTAGAATTCAATGGAAATGAAGGCATATGATACCCAAACTTGTGGGACATAATGGAAGTAGTGCTAAGCTGGAAGTTCATAGCAATAAGTGTCTCTATAATGAGATTAGAAAATTCGCATACAAGCAACTTAAAAGTACAAAAGTACACCTGAAAGTTCTAGAAAAAAAGAAGCAAGAGCAACAAGAAGGAGTAGAGTTTAGGAAATAATAAATATTAAGGCTGAAATCAATCAGATCAATGAGTAAGAAACAAATGAAAGAACGAAAAGATAATCAATGAAACTAAGGGATAGTTTTCTTTCTTTCTTTCTTTCTTTTCTTTTTTTTTTTTTTTTTTTTTTTTTTTGGAGCTGGGGACCGAACCTAGGACCTTAGCGCTTGCTAGGCAAGCGCTCTACCACTGAGCTAAATCCCCAACCTCTTTCTTTCTTTTTTAGAAAAGTAATAAGATACACAATTAGCCAAACTATCCAAAAACACAGAGACAGAGACCATATCAAAATAAAACACAGAAATGAAAAAGGAGACATAACAAAGTACACTGTGAAATTAAAGGATTATCAGATCCTACTACAAAGACATGTACTCAACAACATTGGAAAACCTTAATGAAATAGATGATTTTCTAGACAGATACCACCTACCAAAGGTAAATCAAGACCAGTTAAACTATGTAAACTGCCCCTATAATCCCTAAAGTAATAGAAACATTCAGTAAAAGTCTCCCAACAAAAACAGCAAAAACAACAACAGCAGCAGCAGCAACAACAACAACAACAAAAATCCCAGGGCCAGTTGTTTTTAAAGCAGAATTCTACCAGACATTCAAAGAAGAGCTAATAACAATAATTCTTAAACTAGTCCATAAAGTAGGAGCAGAAGGAACACTGCCAAACTTATTCTATAAAGCCACAGTCACCCTGATACCTAAAGCACACAAAGACTCAACAAAGAAAGAAAATCTCAGACTTGTTTCTTTTACAAACACTGATGCAAAATTAAAGAGATACTTGCAAACTAAACCCAGGAACCCATCAAAACCTCATCTATCATGATCATCCCAGGAATGTAGAGATGGTTCAATATAAAGAAGTACATCAAAGTAATCCACAGCATAATATAATATAAACAAACAAAAATCACATGATCAACTCATTAGATGCTGAAAAGGAACTGACAAAATCCAACACCCCTTCATATTAGAAGTATTACATTAGGGATACAAGGGACATATCTAGACATAATGAAAAAAATATACAGCCAGCCAATAGAGAACATTGAACAATGCAGATAAACGTAAAGCAACTCCACTAAAATCAGGGACAAGAGAAGGCTACACATTCTTTCCCTATCTATTCAATATTGTACTTGAATTCATTTTCAGACCAATAAGACAACTTAGGAGATCAATGGAATAAAAAAGGGAAAAGGAAGTAAAAATATCTTTGTTTACAGATGATATGATAACATACATGAGCAGCTCCAAAAATTCTAGCTGAGAGTCTCTACATCTGATAAATAACTTCAGCAAAGTGGCTGGATACAAGTAATCCGTAGCCCTCTTTTATACAAATGATTATTGGACTGATAAAGAATTTAATGAAATGACACTATTTACCATAACCACAATAATATAAAATATCTTGGTATAACCCTAACCAAGCAAATGAAAGATCTGTTTGACAAGAATTTCAAGTCTCTTAAAACAGAAATTGAAGATATCACAAGATGGAAAGGTCTTCAATGCTAATAGATAAGCAGGATTAACATAGTGAAAATGGCCATCTTAGTAAAATCAATCTACAGATTCAATGATCCCCATCAAATTTCCAACGAATTTTTATAGACTTTGAAGGATTACTTCTTAACTTTATATAGAAAAGCACAACAGAACAACAACAATAGGACTGTGAAAATCATCCTGAAAAATAAAAGGACTTTGGGAGGAATCAGCATCCCTGACCTCAAAATCTACTACAGAGCAATAGTGATAAAAATTGCTTGATATTGGTACAGAATCAAACTTGTTGATTAATTGAATTGAATAGAAGATCCAGAAATGAACCAATAAGATCATCTATGGATAGTTGAATTTTGATAAGGAAACCAAAACCATACATTGGAAAACAGAAAGCATCTTCAACAAATGTTCTGGTATAGCTGGATTTCAATATGTAAAAGAGTGCAAATTTATCCATATTTATCACTCTACACAAAACTGAAGTCCAAGTGGATCAACTCAACATAAAATAGAGTACATTGATCTCATATAGTAAACAGTAAAATACACACATTGGAATAGGAGACAATTTTCTGTACAGAAAACAAATGACTAAGTCTCTAAGATCAACAACTGGTAAATGGAACGTCATGAAACTTCAAGAAATCTGTAAGGCAAAGGACATTGTAAACAGGACAAAACAACAGGTTATATATTGTGAAATGGTTTTCACCAGTCTTCCAACTGACAGAGAGCTAGTAACAAAAATTTATAAAGCATTCAATAAGGTTGACACCAACAACCAAAATAACCCAATTAAAAACGGGGTACAGCAATCAAATATCAGGAATAGACTGGAGGAAAGGCCATTCAGAGACTGCCCCACCTAAGGATCCATCCCCTATACAAACATCAAATCCAGACACCGTTGCAGATGCCAAGAAGTGCTTGCTGACAGGAGCCTGATATAGCTGTCTCCTGAGAGGCCCTGCCAGAGCCTGAACAAAACAGATGCAGATGATTGCAACCAACCAACAGACTGAGCATGGGAACACCCAACGAAGGAGTTAGGAGAAGGACTGAAATAACCAGGCAACCCAGAGCTCCCAGGCACCAAACCCCCAAACAAAGAGTACACATGGAGGGAACCATGGCTCTAGCTGCATATATAACAGAGGATGGCCTTATCTGGCATCAGTGGGAGGAGAGGCTCTTGGACTTTTGAAGACTTGATGCCCCAGAGTAGAGGAATGCAAAGATGGTAAGGTAGGAGTGGATGGGTAGTTGGGGAACACCCTCATAGAAGGAAGGGAAGGGGAGATGGGATAGGGGCTTTGCAGAGGGGAACCAGGAAAAAGGAGGTAACATTTGAAATGCAGAAATGCAAATAAATAAAGTAGCCAATAAAAATAAATAATAAAAATAACCAAGAAAACAGAAAGAGAGAGAGAGAGAGAGAGAGAGAGAGAGAGAGAGAGAGATGAACAAACCAGGTAATCATACCACTAAGCAGTTTTCTCTGTGGTCTCTGCTTCAATTTCTGCTTAAAGGTTCTGTCTTGGCTTCCCTCTAAAATAGGCTATAAACTGTAAACTGAATATACCTTTTCTTTCTCAAAATGTATATCACTGGATATTGTAAATTTGATCAAATGCATGAAATTCTGTGTCAAATTCTACTGGTACCAAAATGAATTCTGTTAGAGTTGTATCATCTCTGAAATCTTAGTTTTCTCATCTAAATATTTGTCATATTGCATCTAATTCACTGAAATATTATAATGATAATATATGAAAATACAATGATAATATAAATATGTCTGTAATGCTAATTATACATAATATATATACACTATACATAATATATATATATATATATATATATATATATATATATATATATCTCACAGCCAAGTATATGACTTTGTTTCCTTAGATTGGAGGAAACAATCCTTTGATGAGAATATCTCTAGATTATCTTCAGTTTGAAGCCTATCCTTTATTACCTGTTTTAAATTCATTTAACAAAATAAAACTAAATATTAAAATGGAGTATAGAGTTAAACAGAGAATTCACAATAAAGGAACCTTGAATGGCCAAGTAGCACCCAAAGAAATGTTCAAAGTTCTTAGTCATCAGGGAATGATCCTGAGATCCCACTTTTCACCAATCAGAATATCTAAGATCAAAAACTCAGTGACAGCACATGTTGGCAAGAATGGGGAGAAGGAGGAACACTCCTCTACTGCTAGAAGAATAGCAACCTGGTACAACCATTTTGGAAATTAATCTGGAGGTTCTGCAGAAAATTGGTAATAGGGCTACTAGAAGACACAGCTATATCACTCTTGTGCACCTACCCAAATGATACCCCACCATCTAACAGAGGCATGTGTACCCCTGGGTTCATAAAAGCCTTATTTGTGATAGTCAAAAGCTGGAAACAACCCAGATATCCCACAATGAAGGAATGGATACAGAAAATGTGATTCATTTACACAATAGAATACTACTCAGGTATTAAGGAGGACATCTAATGGATGGAACTAGAAAGGGTCATCATGAGTGAGTTAACTCAGACCCAAAAAGAATATGCATGGTTTGTACTCACTAAGTTGATATTCGACAAAAAGTACAGAATACTTGGGATAGAGTCCACAGAACTCAAGAAGTTTAACGAGCCTAAGGGTTCACATGAAGATGCCTCAATCCCACTTGAGAGGGAGAAGAAAGCAATCATGGCGGGGGCGGGGGGGCAGGTTTAGAGTAGAGACAGGGAGGGGAAAATAGGAACATGGTCTGGTATTTGGTGGTGTTACAGGAGTGAAGGCCTGAGGGCCATCAGAAACAGTGGAAACAGGCAACTTTAGGACATCAAGTAAAGGGATGGCATTGCCATTCCACAGTCAAAAACTCTGACGCAGTATTGTTCCTATCTAAAAGAATTGCAAGGACAAAAATGGTGAAGAGATTGAGGAAAAGGAGTTTCAGTTATCAGCTTAAATTCGGATCCAACTCCAGGGGTGGCTCCAAGGCCCGACATTATTACTGATGCTGTGGTGTGCTTGCAGACACATGGTTGCCCTTCAAGAGACCTAACAAGTAGCTGAGAGAGAGAGATAGATGCAGATACTTATACCCAACCAATGGACAGAAGCCAGGGATCCCTGTGGTGGAATTAGGGAAAGACTGGAAGGAGGATGACCCCATAGGAAGACCAAAAGTCTCAACCAGCCTGGGCACCCGGGGTCTCAGACACTGAGGAACCAATCAGGCAGCATATACTAGCTGATATGAGCCCCTCCACCTGACCCATATACAGAAGATGACTGCCTGATCTGGTCTCAGGGAGAGAAGATGCATCGAGCTCTGGAGAAATTTGAGGTCCCAGGAGGAGGAGAGGTCTGGTGTGGTAGGGGTAGAGGTGGGAACATTCTCTTGGAGACAGAGGAGGAAGAATGGCATGAGGAACAGTCAGAGGACTGACTGGGGGCAGTATAATGACTGGCTTGTAAAAAATGTTAAAAATAAAAATAGAAAATAAAATAGGATACAGTGCTTAACAGAGAATCAATAGAGGAATCTTGAATTGCCAAGAAACACTTAAAGAAATATTCAAATTCTTCAAAATCTTTAGTCATCACGGAAATGCAAATCAAAACAACTCTGAGATTTGATCTTACACCCAAAAGAATGGCTAACATCAAATCTCAAGTATATGCTAGCAAGGATATGAAGCAAGGGGAACATCTCTCCATTGCCAGTGAGAGTACATACCTTGTACAGCCACTTTGGAAATCAATATGTTGTTTTCTTAGAAAACTGGCAATAGTTCTTCCTCAAGATCCAAAAGATGCTCCAGTGTCCCACAAAGACATTTGCTCAACTATATTCATAGAAGGTGTATTTATAACAGCCAGAAACTGGAAACCAACTAGATGTTCCTCTACTTGAATGGTTAAAGAAAATGATTCATTTACATGATGGAATACTATTCAGCCATTAAAAACAAAGACATGAATGTTTAGACAAGTGGATGGGACTTGAGAATATCATCTTGAGTTAAGTTACCGAGATTCAAAAGGGCATGCATGGTATATATTCGTTTTTAAGTAGATATTAACTTTAAAATAAAAGATAAAATGAGGGGCAGATGGATGGGGAAGAACTATATGGAACGGTGGGGAAGAGAATGAGGGGGTGTTGGGGATCAGGTTCCAGTAATGTTAGGAGATATAGACAGATGGCCACTAGAATGAATGGAAATTTGCAGCTGACAAGGGTGGAGAGGTGCAGGGGGACATCTACTGGATGAGACAGAGACCTTAGATAAAAGAGGCACCCAAGAATCTATGAAGGTTACCTTATTCTTGACTCATAGCATAGGGGATATGGAACGTAAAGAGGTTACCTTCAGTAGCCAGACAGGAACCCCAGTAGAAGAAGGATCCCAACCCACCCACAAAATTTTTGAACCCAAACTTATCCTGTCTAGAAGGAATGCAGAGACTGGGGATGGAGCAGGGTCTGAGGGAATGGCCAACCAACAACAGGCCCTATTTGGAACCCATCTCATGGACAAGCACCAATCCCTGACCCTATTTATGAAACTCTGCTATTCTTACAGACAGGAACCTATCATTGTTGTCCTCTGAGAGGCTCTATGCAGCAGCTGACTCAGACAGCTGCAGACACCCACAATTAGATAGGAGATGGAGCTTAGGGACCCTTATGGAAAAATAGCAGTAAGGATTGCAGGCCTCAAAAGTGATGGGGAGTCCATAGAAAGATTAAAAGACTCAATAACCTGGAAACTTGATGCTATCAGAGACTAAACCTCACAGGAAAGAATATACAATGGCTGGGCCCAGACCTCCTGTAGATCTGCAGATGTGAAGCTTGGTCTTCATGTGGATCCTTAACAACTGAAATGGAGCTATACCAAATACTATTGCCTGTCCATGGGATGTGCTCGTTTAGTAAACTGCCTTATCTAGCCTCACTGGGAAAGGATGTATCTAACCTTGCAGTGTTGATGTTCCAGGGTGGGGGGATCCTCATGGAGGCTCGCACCTGCTCATAGGAGATGGGAAGGAGAGCATGGGGGAAGGACTGAGGAATGAGGTGAATAGCTAGCAGGATGTAAAATTAATCGATTGATTAATTAATTAATTAATTAATAAAAAAGAGGATACACAAATATAGTCAGATGGTTACAATTAGTGATTCTTCATGAGTGCTTTAGTTCACTAGAATATTCCTTCATCTCTTCTTTAGCTGAAATTATTTCCAAATAAGACAGTTTCATAAGGAAACTTTTCTCTTTTGTACTTTTCTTGCCATTTTGTAATCAAGAGCATGAAAGCTCTATCTTCCATCAAAGTGCAGCCTGGTTGAAGGATCTTGGTTCTGGCAAAAGCTTGTTGAGCTGTAAGATTTCATATACCAAGCTCATTATATGAAAAAGTGAAATCTCTCACTTACTGAGAATGGGGTACCTGTTGGAGGAATTAGAGAAAGGATTGAAGGAGCTGAAAGGGCTTGCAACCCCATAAGAACAACAATACCAACCAACCAGAGCTCCCAGGGTTTAAACCACTACCCAAAGAGTACACATGTACAGACCTATGGCTCCAGTTGCATATATAGCAGAGACTTTGGGGCACCAGTGGGAGGAGAAGCCCTTGGTGAAGCCAAGGCTGGACCCTACCCCCCACAGTGCAGGGGAATGTAACGGGGCAGGAATGGGTGTGTGGTTGGGGAGGGGGAAAACCTTTATAGAAGGAGGGGAATGTGATGGGATAGAGGATTTATGGCTGGGAAATGGGGAAAGGGAATAACATTTGAAATGTAAATAATAATAGCAATAAAAATAAATAAAAAGAACAATACTGAGTATAGTGTCTTTTCCTCTTATAGAATATAGGGGTGATTGGGGTAAAATTCAAGTACTTTATATCATTCACAATGGTTTCATTTAACTCTTTCGGGTCTCTGGTAATTATTCAGCCTTCTGATACTTCCATTATATATCACTGGTGTATATTGCCTTCAAAACCATCATCTTCCCTTAACAAGAATGTTTAGAAAATGGTTAAAGTAAAAATATATTTTATTCTGTCTATTTGCCACAATGCTAGATCCCAAATAGAACACATTTTTAAGAGTTGAAATGTTATGAACAACATTGCCAAGCAACCAGAGCTTCCAGGGACTAAGCCCCTACCCAAAGACTATACATGGACTGACCCTGGACTCTGACCTCATAGGTAGCAATGAGTATCCTAGTAAGAGCACCAGTGTAAGGGGAAGCCCTGGGTCCTGCTAAGACTGAACCCCCAGTGAACTAGATTGTTGGGGGGAGGGCGGCAATGGGGGGAGGGTGGGGAGGGGAACACTCATAAGGAAGGGGAGGGGGAGGGGGATGTTTGCCCGGAAACCGGGAAAGGGAATAACACTCGAAATGTATATAAGAAATACTCAAGTTAATAAAAAAAATGTGGTTCAGAGCTAAACAAACAATTCACAGCTGAGGAATGCCGAATGGCTGAGAAACACCTAAAGAAATGTTCAACATCTTTAGTCATAAGGGAAATGCAAATCAAAACAACCCTGAGATTTCACCTCACACCAGTGCGATTGGCTAAGATCAAAAACTCAGGTGACAGCAGA
Source organism: Rattus norvegicus (assembly GCF_021556685.1). Classification (NCBI taxonomy): domain Eukaryota; kingdom Metazoa; phylum Chordata; class Mammalia; order Rodentia; family Muridae; genus Rattus; species Rattus norvegicus. The sequence goes on along the minus strand of NC_141554.1, from coordinate 152,305,950 downwards.
TGCTGGCGAGGATGTGGAGAAAGAGGAACACTCCTCCATTGTTGGTGGGATTGCAGACTGGTACAACCATTCTGGAAATCAGTCTGGAGGTTCCTCAGAAAATTGGACATTGAACTGCCTGAGGATCCAGCTATACCTCTCTTGGGCATATACCCAAAAGATGCCTCAACATATAAAAGAGACACGTGCTCCACTATGTTCATCGCAGCCTTATTTATAATAGCCAGAAAATGGAAAGAACCCAGATGCCCTTCAACAGAGGAATGGATACAGAAAATGTGGTACATCTACACAATGGAATATTACTCAGCTATCAAAAACAACGAGTTTATGAAATTCGTAGGCAAATGGTTGGAACTGGAAAATATCATCCTGAGTGAGCTAACCCAATCACAGAAAGACATACATGGTATGCACTCATTGATAAGTGGCTATTAGCCCAAATGCTTGAATTACCCTAGATCCCTAGAACAAATGAAACTCAAGACGGATGATCAAAATGTGAATGCTTCAGTCCTTCTTTAAAAAGGGAACAAGAATACCCTTGGCAGGGAAGAGAGAGGCAAAGATTAAAACAGAGACTGAAGGAACACCCATTCAGAGCCTGCCCCACATGTAGCCCATACATATACAGCCACCCAATTAGACAAGATGGATGAAGCAAAGAAGTGCAGACCGACAGGAGCCGGATGTAGATCGCTCCTGAGAGACACAGCCAGAATACAATATAGAGGCAAATGCCAGCAGCAAACCACTGAACTGAGAATAGGTCCCCTATTGAAGGAATCAGAGAAAGAACTGGAAGAGCTTGAAGGGGCTCGAGACCCCATATGTACAACAATGCCAAGCAACCAGAGCTTCCAGGGACTAAGCCACTACCTAAAGACTATACATGGACTGACCCTGGACTCTGACCCCATAGGTAGCAATGAATATCCTAGTAAGAGCACCAGTGGAAGGGGAAGCCCTGGGTCCTGCTAAGACTGAACCCCCGTGAACTAGGCTGTTGGGGGGAGGGCGGCAATGGGGGGAGGGTTGGGAGGGGAACACCCATAAGGAAGGGGAGGGGGGAGTGGGGAGGGGGATTTTTGCCCGGAAACTGGGAAAGGGAATAACACTCGAAATGTATATAAGAAATACTCAAGTTAATAAAAAAAATAAAATAAAATAAAAAGAAAAGTTCACTACAAAAAAAGTTGAAATGTTATTACATTTTAATTATGTGGTATATTTATAATTACTATAAAGTGAATATATTGCTCTATACTTATAGAATTTATTTGCAGTGTGAAACGATATGTAATTGACTGAAACTCTTGTGGAATGTGTATAATACAGATATTATTTCACAATGTGTTTAGATTGCATATCTTTGGAGATTTAATTAGTTTCCATAACTGTATCAGTTGCTATCCCCAACAATTTATAATGCATCTTTTAAAGAAGTTAGGTCCTTTTGTGTTTACGAAATAGCTTCCATCAACTATTTTTAAATGAAAACAGTGAAGATGACAGATTTCTTTCATTAGGTAACTCAAAATTTAATGCAATTTTCAGTATAATTATAAATATGGTAGTTTATAGACTTTATTTCTGTTTGCAAATTATTAGTATAAGTTGGTTGGCTTATACTTAAGGCTTGACTCCCCACCAGCAGGAAAATATGATGGGAAAATGTTGCCTATTTTTTCCTGTTCCTTTCAGGAAAATCAAGAAGATATGTTTTACTACCCAGGTTTTCTTGAACAGAAATCCTTTTATCTTCCAAATTACATAGATTAAAAAGTTGAAATCCTAGGAATCACTGCTGAATTATATTTCGTAGTTGGATCCTTGTTACTTTATAAAGAAATGATATTCTTACATAAGAGTGTTCTTTGGTTTATGATCAGGAAAATATCTGCACAACTACTAAATCTATAGTACACTACACAAAAGCCAGGGTAAAAACTAGTTTTCTAGGAAAGAATTCACTTACGATGATTATCCTGAGTTTTGGTCAACAAACATTCTGTTACTTCATTTATTTTTCTCTACCCAGAGTTCGCAATTATTATAAGCTTGAAGCTTGTTCATCGTCATGTCTGATTTCTACTACAATTTACTCAGACTTTTCTCATCAGCTCCAAGAAATGCTTACTAAACATCTGTTCCTTCATGCCATTGGCAACATGGTTGATAGTTGAGCAGCTTGCATTGAAAAAAACCATTTGCAATTTACAGTTTTGTTAGGACAGTCATTAAATAGGTCAAATATGTACTGGTGATAAAATAAGAATCCTCCAAATATGAATTGGCTCTGATCTAGGTTGAGAGACTTACAGTTGTGAGTCAAATATGATGATGCTGCAGAAAATTAATGATATCCCTGCTCTCTAACATGGGATAAATAATTTCCTAACTTGACTTCTTGAGAATATGACATATATTTTCTACTTTTGCCATTTCTCCACAAGTTCTGCTTTTACTGCCTAGGTTACAAACAGGAAAGTTCTCAAGAGTCAAATTCAAATTATTTGTGTCACTTTTTTTCTCACCACCTCTCTGATTGGTGTTACCTTTGTTTAGATAACAGTTTAGTCAACATTTTCTTTGGGGTGTACACTACAGTATCGCAAGCAATCTTCTAAGGGTCTTTACTATCATCTAAAAATAATTACATTAAAATTGATGTCTATTCTTTTGGTATATTCGCTGTACCATAATAAAACAGTGAGAAAAAAAATCAAGTAATCTGGCATAGTAAAGTGAAAATATACTTAATTAAAAGTGTAACACATTCCAGTTCGTTTCAGATTAAGACATTGGGAATTTTTGAGTAACAAGTTCTTTCACTGGGCACCATTTCCAAGTTTTCATGTCTAATATATGAATAGAGTTAACAAGAATGATTTAAATTATCTTCTATTAAAAACAAACAGATTTTTGGTGATTTCTAGTTTGCAGAAAAAGAATTAAATAAGAATAGTATAATGTCATTTTTCATAGACCACTAATACGGAAATACATTTGTGTAGCTTTATGATAACCTCAGAAATTAGAAAGAGGTCATAACATTCAATATGTACAATTCTCCCTGCCTGTTCTCTATAAGTCATATTCTTTCTCATAGCACAGAAAAAGGAAGCTCCAATTAAATGAGAGATTAAAGAATATTGCTCTTCATTTCCAGGCTTATTTCAGTATATATATATATATAAAACTTAGGTTCAAGTCATTTGAACATTTAAAATTGTCTTCTGTAATGTTTATTCAATTTGAAATCTCTCCCTAGCATCTGTATCTTTTATTTTGTCAGTTTCTTTGGTCATTCTCAATTGCTATTTTAATTAATACTTTGTTTTATACATGAGTCTGGGAATATCTAGCATTCTTTTCCTCAGCTACATACATCCAACTTTGTTCTAAGGCAGGAGCAAAAATATTCTGTGAAGCATTTCAATATTCAAAATTTATTATGTATTTATAATACATGGTTTAGGTGCTAGATTCAAAGAGAATGTCTCGTTGTTAAACATTTGCTCACCTCTTACGCAAAATGGCATGCTTCAAAATATGTGCCCATTGGAAGAATAGCTATATTGACCTCATGAAAACATATATTATCTAGTATAGTTTTCAATTTTATGAGAAAACCCTTGAAATTTATTCTCTTAATGATTTTCAAAAAGACAATAAAATATTATACGCTGTGTTTTATAATGTATCTCTTAAGTTTATACTTCCTGTCTAACTAAAATTTTATTTTGTTATTAGAATGTTCCCAACTCTTCATCAGTTTGAATTTGATTTTTAGTTCTCTATTCTGCGATAATGCTTATCTATTTTAGAGACAGTGTCATACTGTTTTATTACTATAGCTTTGTAGTATTTTAAGTCATGCATATAATTCTATCAGGGTGTATGTATGTATTTGTATGTGTGTTCTTAATAGCAGATTAAGGTTCCTAATTTTGCACACAGGACATAATATAGAATTAAAGTGAAAATAAGCTTTGTAATAGAAAAGGAATATACTAGGAATATTGTCTTCCATTTTTGAGATGGCCCATTGCTCAACACTTCCATTGGGGGCCAGGATAATCTCTGATGATTTAATCAATATGAAATCTTAAATGACTTGGAAACTAGAGTGTAAAAGAAAATCTAATGGTAACATTTGGCAAGTTGAAATTCTCAAGAAAAAGTGTATTAATGCCAAGTTGATTCTAGTATTATTGAGGGAAAAGGAATTAGCATCTACTTATTGTAATAAGAACAAAACACAAACATTGAAAGAGCAAGAACAATGTGAAAACACATTTTTGATACAAGTTAATGTTTCTAAAATGTCTGTTTTGAAATAAATAGAATGAATCAACAGCATTATTACCTTGTTAGTATGTTTTTACATTTTATTTAAAGAATACTTTTCTCTAGTGAGGAACAATATACATGAAATATAATGACAAAAGGTGAAAAATATTGCTTGTATCAAGAGATACAACATTTAAAATTACAAAATAGAAACTGTGGTAGATATTCCTTCATTGACTCTAAATATATATATATATATAATTCTGGTTTCTTTCCTGAGCATGCAAAAAAATGTCAGATACATACTTGACCTCAAATATTAACTGAAACACTGGCAGTCATGTTCACTTCAGTTAATAGGCCAAGATGATAAAATATAAATATCATATGTTCTATAACAGCCTCTAAAATTATTCTCTACCTCTAATATTTTACTTTGATACTCTACCTTTTAAGAAATAATATTTCCAATTAAAAATTCTAAGATCTGTGCTCCAATGAAATAATCAAGATTTCCAGTACCTCCTTATACAGAGCAGTCATGACAAGGACATACAACTCTTCTAACTCTGGTAAGATCTTGTATTTGGGTGATTATCAAGAAGAAAAAACATGGAAATTCTTTGGATATTGTATTTCATCCAGTATCTCAACTTAGTATTGTACTGAGAGCTTTCTAAAGTATAAAAACAATCACTTTTGTACTATAAATATTTTAGAGCTTAAAAATAATTACTATAATTTCACTAATAACCTAGTTTAGAAATAATGTGAGATTTTCATAATAAATTCTGAAACAAACTATAACATTACTTAATTGGAGTGTTTTAAAGAATTGGGGCTAATGAATAAATGACCTTGACTTTAAACTGGGTGGTTAATTAAAATTCTATATAGGAAATATAAAATTCTATTGGGGTAAATTTTAGTCTATAGAAAAGACAGATAGAACTTTATTCTGAGCCTGATATTTGGCAAAAATATTTTTACTTATGCCAGAACCACTGCATATGATTGTGTAAGTTCATCTTCAGCAACTTTGAATATGCATCTGCAGTCATATTTTCATATATGGAGTTGATATTAATTATCTATATCATTCTTCTTTCTCAGTGTTTTAACTGGAAATATATTTAACAAAAATCATTGAATTAAACTCATATGTAGATTACTATGTGCCAACTGAATGATAGAGCTTCTATTGGAAATATCCCATAGGTACAAGTAGATTAAATGTATCATGAAGTTTAGATATCATTTTAGTACAACTGTGGAACTCTCTGAAATGTTTACAATGACTAATATAACACTCAAATAATGAGAAACCAGAGCTCACATAATAATTAAAGTTCCAAAATATAAACTTAAATTGAACATTATTCGAGGCCACTATAAGGTAATAAACCTAGTTAATAATTTTTTTGATTATCCTTGATCTGTGGCCACATTTTTAAGCTATACATACCAAAACTTTTCAATTCCTATTCAAGGTTTCATTTTCTCACTAGTATTGCTAAAATACTCAGATGATACAAAGTTGGTTGCAAGTTGACTATTTTAATATTGAGCATTACAAGGAGTTTAATAACTCTCTAAGAATGATTTCTTTTAACTTATATATTTGAAAAGTATTTTACATTATGTTTCATTTCCAAAGAATGAATAAAAAAAGATAAGAAGAGAATCACTGCATATGTCAGAGTGAAACTGCAATTATTTTTCTACTTTGGGACAACTTATTTATTATCTGAATTTTATGTTGGTTCAAGTAGTTTATTTAAAGTATTTTATATTTAATTTAAATATTTCACACGCACACACACACACACACACACACACACACACATATATATATATATATATATATGTGAAAATTAAGTAATATATAAAGCTTATACATGTTTATTTGGTGCCATATTATGATTTCAGATGTTCAGATGTATATAGATTTTGTAATACTTAAATCATATTTTTAAGTATTAAAATATTTGCACTTTATATATTGATTTTTTTAAAGTGAAAATATTTCAAAACATTTTTCTTGCATTTAAAATATATAGTTCTGGGTTAAAATTTTTGAGATAGGTGGATGGCACAATAACTCAACTTGGGACCATGTCTATCAACTGGAGATGGTCTCTATTGGTTCTATCTCCCCTTTGTTGGGTATTTTGGTTGATCTCATCCCAGTTGTTTCCTTCGAATCACTAGCTTCCCTAGCATCTAGGACTTTCTAGTGGCTACCTCCCAGTTCCCCATCCCACAGTTCTACATATTTCTGGCCAATTTCCTGACCCTCTCTACTTCTCTTCTGCCACTTCCCATACATGATCCTGCCTCCCCTATTTTTTCACTCCCCCTTCTCTCTCCCTCCCAGGTCCCTCCCTCCCTCTATCAATCCTAATTATTTTGTTTCCTTTTGGAAAATCCACACTTTGGTCTTTCTTCATCTTAAGATTCATAAGGTGGTGAGTGGTATCCTGGGTATTCTGTGCTTTTGGGCTAATATCCACTTATCAGTGAGTACAAGCCTTGTATCTTCTTGTGTGTCTGGTTTACCCCATTCCTCCCATGAATTCTCTGCATTCTCTGATATCAATCTACTCTCAATATTCGTGACCTCAACTTAGTTAAAAAGAGAATCTGTATATGCACAGTTGTTAGGTATAAAGTAAGAGAAAAGAGGTGTGAAAAAATTAATGGTGAAGAAATGTATGTAAGTAAAAGAGAATATTTGAGTATTTGGGATGTGGCAGAATAAAATGAAAAGAAAGGATTAAGAGAAGAGTTAACAATGAGACAGGAGTCAATAACTGGGGAGCAAAAAAAGGAGGAAAACAAAGAGAGGGAAAGGTTAAAAAGAAGTAACGCTGAGGATGTTTGAAAAAGTGGTAGGGAATCTCATTGTTTATATTTACCTAAAATTCCATATAATATCTCTTTGTTTGCTAAAGCAACTGAATGGACAGACACACATATGCAAATACTCAGGGGAGAACATCCTCATAGAAGAAGGGTTTGCGGACAGGAAACCAGGAAAGGGGCTAACATTTGAAATGTAAATAAAAAATATCCAACAAAAAAGAAAAATACTCATGTTCATATATAATGAACATATAATGCATATGCATCATATATACCATATATATATATCATATATAGCCACACATATATACACACAAATACACATATGTTCTTATAGGATGTGGTCCAGAGAGTGCAACATAATGAAAGACTGAAACTCTGATATTTGTTCAATTTATGAGGTTGAATATCTCTGTGGTCCCAAATTGGTACTGGAGACCTAGAGGGTATTTGGAAATCTGTTGGTTTCTATTTCAATCTACTGTGGAATTAGAAAGAAAATCTCCAATGTCTCTAGCAACATGATAGATGGACTTGCAATCAGATTAAGGGAGCAAGTAGTCAAAAAACAACGTTTCATTCTGACATTTACTTTTATGTAAACTGTCACCAAAGGTTTTTTTTCTGGATTTAGGGTGGTGTTCTTTGTTTCAGATAATCTTTTTAAGAAAATATCTTACAGGAATATCTAACATCTTGAGTTTTAGATGATTCTAAAAGGATTCAAGTTGTCATGTTGACTGCTATGATTAATTGTATCAAAATAAAACTTTCTTCTACATGCTTCTCTCTCTCTCTCTCTCTCTCTGTGTGTGTGTGTGTGTGTGTGTGTGAGTGTGTGTGTGTGTGTGTACGCAAGTCTGCACAACTCATTTACATAAAGGATAAAGAAACACTGCACAGAATGGTTGCAAAGATTACATCTGAAGGACTAAGAACTCTGCTTTTTGACCGTGTCTTTTAATTTTGATAAGGAAGCTACAACAATGAATGTAAGCCATGTGGCTGCTTAAATAGGAACTGGAAAATTATAACATCAATAGACTTGCCACTATTGATAAAGGAAATCTCATGGGGTCTCATGTCTAAATAAAGAGCTATAGGCAATTAGTGATGACTGAGACATCTAGAATCAGTATAACCCATAGATTAGCCCTTTGTGAATTATCTAATAGCAAATGATTAGCATTAATATATATATATGTGTGTGTGTGTGTGTGTGTGTGTGTGTGTGTGTGTGTGAAAATAATTTTTAAAACGCCATAGATTTGAAAGGCAATAATGTGTACATGCAAGGGACTGGATGAAGAAGAAAGTAAATGAAGTAATAATATTTTTTAAATGAAATAAATTTATTTTTGTGAATTACTTTAGATTTTTCCTTCCCTTTCCTGTCCACAAACCCTTGCATATACCTCTCCCCTATCTCCTTCCAATTTCCCTCATTTTTAAACAATTATTATATTTATATTTGTATTTATATCAACATACATTTTCCTAAATATGACCAGTTGAGTTCGTATAATGCCTGTATGATTTTTTAGGGCTATTTGGTAATGAACAAGCAATAGGTATGCTTTTGGCTGGAGAAAACACCTCTTCTCCTCCCAGCTTTACTCAGATGTCCATGTCATTTGAATAAGATTGAGGCCTCATGACCTTTTTCTTGTCCAGTTGTTATGCTCATTTATGTCTGCCTTGTTCAATTCGTGTTTGGGCTTTGATGTTGGTGAGACTTTTTGGCTGTAGATTTGATGTTGCTAGGAGACACACAATCTCAACAAAGTCCTTGACCCTCTTTCTCATACATTCTTTCCATCCCCTCTTCTATAATAAACTCTGAGCTTTAATTGTGGGGATGTTTTATAGATGTATCCATTGATACTGTGCTCTAAAGATCTGCATATTGATAGACTGTGGTTTTCTCAAGACAAGACACGATTCCTTGATGAGGGTAAAAAGTACACTTATCTGTGTGTATAAGAAAAAGATGTTTGCAGATTGTTGTTAGGGATTATTGTGGTTTAACTAATTAGTAGTTGCAGATTCTTCTCTAATGACCATGGTTTTATTAACTCTGAGTACTTAACTAGGTTTCCAATAATTGTCATGGTCTCCTTTTTCAGAAGTTCTTAAACCAATTATAGAGCAGTTAGTTACCACTAAATATTCTTTTTTTTATACAGATGACATACTTGTTGCAGAAAGAGTGTTAAAGTCACTCATCTGCTATTAAAAGATTGCTGTTAATATATGTCTTTAATTCCAGTAGTAGATTTTTTTAATGAAATCAGATGTTCTTCAGTTTTTGAATACATTATAGGGTGGTAATGTCTTTTTGGTTGTCTTTCCTCTTTTTCTTAGACAGAGTTTCTATTCCTGCACAAACATCATGGCCAAGAATCAAGTTGGGGAGGAAAGGGTTTATTCAGCTTACTTTCACATTGCTGTTTTTCACCAAAGGAAGTCAGGGCTAGAAACCAAGCAGGTCAGGAGGCAGGAGCTGATGCAGAGGCCATGGAGGGATGTGACTTACTGGCTTGCTTCCCCTGGCTTGCTCAGCTTGGTTTCTTATAGAACCCAGGACCACAAGTCCAGGGATGGCACCACCCACATTGGGCTAGGTCTTCCCCGCTTGATCACTAATTGAGAAAATTCCTTACAGCTGGATCTTGTGAAGGCATTTACACAGCTGAAGCTCCTTTTCCTGTGATAACTCCAGTTTGTGTCAAGTTGACACACAAAACTAGCCATCACACCCTTGAATAGAATAAATTGTACATCTTTATCTCTTCTGATTAGTTTTAATTTGAAGTGTATTGTCAGATATTTAGATAGCTATGCCTTCTTGCTTTGTGGTTCCACTTGATCAGAGTACATTTTATTCATCCTTTTTCTATAAAGGATTACCTGTTTTTAAAAATAATAGGTGTTTTTGTAGGTACAAGAAAGATGGAGTTTTGTTTTTTATTTTAATTAGAAAATTGAAGTCATTAATATCTACAGTTATTGTAATATGTGCTACTTATGGGTACTGTTTGTGTTTCTAATGTATTTTGTGTTTTAATAGTTATGTGTGTGCATGTATCATATATATATATATATATATAATTTCTGTAATCCTGGGTTCATCTAGATAATTCTCATTAGCATTTTATGGAACTGAGGAACTGATAGATTTTAGAGATAAATCTTTCAAATTGTTGGTATTCTAGCAATTATATCCGAGCATATAGCATTCCTTTGTCAGTTCTAAGTTTGTTGTTAATGGAGCAGATTGGAGAAAAAGAGATGGTAATATGTTGGGTCTAGAAGTTTTAAATGGTTTCAGTGGAATAAAGTCATGTGTTCCAAGGGGACTGGACTGGTATACAGAATGTGCTTCCTTTTCCAAGGAGGGAGTATAGGAAGAGATAAGTCAGAGACCTACTCTGTTGGCCTCACACATTGTCAGATATGTTGATGTGCAAAAGACACATAACTGGAATAACAGTCTGACAATTATACAAAGATTTAAACTTTTACTAACCTTGATATAAGAAATTTAATATTTTCTTCCATCCAGCTGACTAGTAATGACAAAAGTTATGATTGTGTCATTAGGTGGTATTTGAGTGAAAATTCTATTATCCTTCAATGAAAATCACACTAATGTGACACAGAGGATCAGAATAATTTACCCAACTCACTGCACAGACATAGTCTGTGCGTATAAAATCCACTTTTGTTTTAGAAAGCTATTTTGGATATGGTAAGGATTTTTGTTACTGTAATATACCTGCCATGTGTATTCTATGCCAGAGATATTGTTGTGTTTATGTCATTACACAATATCAGAATTTATCAGTTAACTAAAAATATAACCATCTATTGGTTCAACATCAGCATTTTTCCAGATAAACTAACTGAATATGGTAATTTGGCTGAGAAAAATGCAAGTCAATTTATTTCAATCTTAATTTCTAATATTAACTCACTTGTCTCACAGAACACAGTAAATGTGTGTGTATATATATATATTTCCATTTATATAAATACATATGTATTACACATATATGCATATACGCATATATACATACATAGATACATAGATACACATGTATATATACACATATACACATATTCATAATATATACATACATATACATGTGTGTGTTTGTGTATGTGTGTGTGTAAGAGGGAGGAGAAGGAGGAGGAAGAAGAGGAGGAGGAGAAGATGGAGGAGGAGGAGAAGGAGGAGGAGGAGAAACAGAAAGGCCCCACTGCCAGGGCAATGGCTACTTCCTCATAAACTTCAGTAAGCAGTGAGAGGAGCCCTGTGCTGCTGTGGAGGCAACTTCTGCAGCAGAGCCAAATTGAAACCTGCCTGCTTGCTTGGGACCAATGAGACAAAAGTTACTCCCTGAGAATTAGTAAAATAGCTTGTTGCCTCATTGTTATATGCTCCCAGAGTCTGTGTCCTGGAATTTGTGCCTTCTTGCCCACTGCACCCAAGAGGACTCAGGTACACACACATATACATATATATATATATATAATATACATATATGTATACATATACACACACATACACATATACACACACATACACACATACACATATGTACACATACACACACATATACATACATATACATCATATACACACACACACATATATATATATATATATATATATATACACAATTTACAGGATGAGTATGTTAGTTTACAAAAGAGATCAAGAGGCAAACATATGGAATTTTTAAAAAAATTAAAAATAATATTAAGAAGATGCTTCTGTAGTGGACTGAGAAAAATTCATGTACCGTCTATACTTATAAATAACCCAGACTAGTTACCTCAAGGAAGCAGCTACTTTAGAAATCAGGTCTTAGGAAAGTGAAGTTTGAGTTTAACAGTGTAGTCAGCTTAAGATCTGTGTCTGTGTAGGAGGTAGTAGGTTTAGATCTAGATGGCTTTGAGTAGTCTTCACCTACAACAGAGGCTAACCAGTCAGAACACCACAGACAGTAAGTTGCACTCCCTATGTTTTTAATAGAAAGACTGAGTTTCATGTGGGTGGCCATTATGAGGTGATTGGCATAGCACTACTAGATATTCACCGTTTTATAGTGTTTCGGTTAGAGGATTATAACTTTGCCCAGCCTAGTATGTTCAATAAGTTCTTTGCATTGGTTACCTGATATAATTTTGATGTATCAATTTCCTGCTGTGTTCTCACCTTACCTTCACATGTTGCTCTGCTGGTCTCTTCTTCATTAACAATAGTCATTTATTAGCCTGTGCTACCCATGATGTTTCTTTTTTCTACTCCGGAGCCCAATAATCCTCTGATCCCAAAGTGAAATAAAAATCTGCTTATAAAATAGGGTTTCTCAGGGTTAGGCATGATCTGAAATACCATTATTTTACATGCTATGGAGTAATATGCAATGACGTATAACCTTGCCTCAAGAATAATAGAGTTATAGTTTATAAATTCATCCAGAAAAAAGGTAGAAAATGAACAGAAATGTCAAAAATATGTAAAAACACAACTCCAAAGTCATGATACTAGTGAAGAGGTCCTTGATAAACATTCACCTATGCTAACATTGCTGATTTTGTGTAGAGAGGGAGACATGAAAAGTAAGATATGTGAAAGGGAAAAAGGGGGAGGGGTTACAATAGATCACGTTGGATGAATATGATCAAAGTTCATTATATGGGTATAAGAAAATGTCATGAAGTGGAGTACTCAGATGAATAGTTTATGTTCACTCTAGGGGATATTAAGACAGGCAAGACAAGTTTTACTTTCTCTTTGTTGATTTTTGACATTGCCATTTTGATAATTATACTAGGTGAATGCATCATGCTGGTAGCATGAAAAACTAAGCTTCAGAAATCAAGTACAGAGATTTAAAAAGAAAAAAAAACCTCTTCTTCTAACCTTTCAAAGCTGTCTTCTGCTATTAGTTCCACAGCTATATTGAGTTTTCATGGTCTTATAATCAAGCCGAAAAGTTTTTGTGCCTATCATAATTGTTGCAAAACGTTGTCCTCTGAGTACTACATGGCACCTTCAGCTTACTTCTAGAAGACCCATACCAGATTGGCCAATTATGTAATGTGAAAGGAGATATGGCTTTTAAAGTGCACCCTTCTCTGAGACCTACAAGCCTTTTACACTAGTTAAAGGGGATCCAACCAACCAGGCACTTTTTGATGATATATAGGTGATTGACAGTTACTATGCAGTAGTATCACACCAGGCCCCACCCCCAGACTTCTCTGAAGATTCATATGCAGTTAATGGTTGAAAAAGAAGGTCCAACCATTGGTGTGGACTTTCAAAAGTTTTTCATGTGCCAGTGAATAATCCCTAATCCCTACTCCTGTAATTGATTCTAAATAAAGTCATTGGTTCATTAAGCTTAATTTGGTGAAATCATTTGCTTGGGGTTTGGTTGGAGCTCTCACAGGTGAATAGATATTTTACTCTTCTCCCCAAGGGAAATTTACACCTGGAGAAAAGTCTACTGTATAGTTTCAAATATTTGATACACAAACACAAGTTTGGTCACATCTGATTTTCTGTCGGATAATTTCTTAATTTCTTGAAGGCATGCATTATTTAGAAATTTAAGAGGTAATTTTTGGTATATTGTTATTTTATTTAAGTTCATTTCAATTGCACTTTTATTTATTTTTTTACACTGAAAGTAATAAATTTTTTCATCCTTATTAAATTGGGTATTTCTTATTTACATTTTGATTGTTATTCCCTTTCCCGGTCCCAGGGCCAACATCGCCCTAACCCCTTCCCCTTCTCCTCTATATGGGTGTTCCCCTTCCCACCCTCCCCCATTACTGCCCTTCCCCCAACAATCCCGTTCACTGGGGGTACAGTCTTGGCAGGACCAAGGGTGTCTCATTCCACTGGTGCTCTTACTAGGCTATTCATTGCTACCTATGTGGTTGGAGCCCAGGGTCAGTCTTTGGGTAGTAGCTTAGTCCCTGGAAGCTCTGGTTGGTTGGCATTGTTGTTGATATGGAGTCTCAAGCCACTTCAAGCTCTTCCAGTCCTTTCTAAGATACCTTCAACGGCGGTCCTGTTCTCAGTTCAGTGGTTTAATGATGGCATTCGCCTATGTATCTCTGTACTAAACTTTGCCTCTCTATTCCCTCACAAGGGTGTACGTGTTCCCCTTTTAAAGAAGGAGTGAAGCATTCTCATTTTGCTCATCCTTCTTGAGATTCATATGTTCTAGGCATCTAGGGTAATTCAAGCATTTGGGCTAATAGCCACTTATCAATGAATGCTTACCATGTGTGTTTTTCTGTGATTGGGTTACCTCACTCAGGATGATATGTTCCAGTTCCATCCATTTGCCTATGAATTTCATAAAGACATTGTTTTTGATAGCTGAGTAATATTCCATTGTGTAGATGTACCACATTTTCTGTATCCATTCCTCTGTCGAAGGGCATCTGGGTTCTTTCCAGCTTCTGGCTATTATAAATAAGGCTGCTATGAACATAGTGGAGCATGTGTCTTTTTTATATGTTGGGGCATCATTTGGGTATATGCCCAAGAGAGGTATAGCAGGGTCCTCAGGTAGTTCAATGTCCAATTTTCTGAGGAACCTCCAGACTGATTTCCAGAATGGTTGTACCAGTCCGCAATCCCACCAACAATGGAGGAGTGTTCCTCTTTCTCCACATACTCGCCAGCATTTGCTGTCACCTGAGTTTTTGATCTTAGCCATTCTCACTGGTGTGAGGTGAAATCTCAGGGTTGTTTTGATTTGCATTTCCTTTATGACTAAAGACATTGAACATTTCTTTAGGTGTTTCTCAGCCATTCAGCATTCCTCAGCTGTGAATTCTTTGTTTAGCTCTGAACCACATTTTTTAATAGGGTTATTTGTCTCCCTGCAGTCTAACTTCTTGTGATCTTTGTATATTTTGGATATAAGCTCCCTATCTGTTGTAGGATTGGTAAAGATCTTTTCCCAATCTGTTGGTTGTCATTTTGTCCTAACCACAGTGTCCTTTGCCTTACATAAGCTTTGCAGTTTTATGAGATCCCATTTATCGATTCTTGATCTTAGAACATAAGCCATTGGTGTTTGGTTCAGGAAATTTTCTACAGTGCCCATGTGTTCAAGATGCTTCCTCACTTTTTCTTCTATTAGTTTGAGTGTATCTGGTTTGATGTAGAGGTCCTTGATCCACTTGGACTTAAGCTTTGTACAGGGTGATAAGCATGGATCCATCTGCATTCTTCTACATGTTGACCTCCAGTTGAACCAGCACCATTTGCTGAAAATGCTATCTTTTTTCCATTGGATGGTTTTGGATCCTAGGTCAAAAATCAAGTGACCATAGGTGTGTGGGTTCATTTCTGGGTCTTCAATTCTATTCCATTGGTCTATCTCTCTGTCTCTGTACCAATACCATGCAGTTTTTATCACTATTGCTCTGTAATACTGCTTGAGTTCAGGGATAGTGATTCTCCCTGAAGTCCTTTTGTTGTTGAGGATAGCTTTAGCTATCCTGGGTTTTTTGTTATTCCAGATGAATTTGCAAATTGTTCTGTCTAACTCTTTGAAGAATTGGATAAAAGAGAAGGACACACTGAGTTGGATGAGATGCCACATTGGTAGCAGTTAAAGATTTTTTTTAAGTTTCTACCTTGGTCAGCAATGTTTTCTCACAGGCAATTTAAAGAACTTCTGCTATGTTTCAAAGGTACATTTGATAATACATACTTTTTACTGGATGCAGATACGTATACCTTGGCTTCAATGTTTCATTTTTTGAATTGATCGTCTCCTAATTGAAGACAAAAATCACTGATTTTAGGATTGCTGTTTCCTTCAGTAGTATTTGGAATGAAGAGGGTGTTATATAATCGAAGTATGTAGTCTTTCTCAATGGTCTTAGAAGAGACTTCTAACTAATTCTGTTGCTTTAAAATTAGTTGTAAACAAAGCTTGCAAACCTGCTTCAGTTGTAAAAAACAGGTTTTGTGTTTGGTTACAAAGACAAATGCAACAAAGAGATTGATGCAGTTGAACTTATACTTAATTGAGTTTCAAGAAGTCACCAGTGCACTCTTATAAACATTTTTAGTAATTATCTTAGTGTGGCAAAAGACATAATGTGAATAATTTGAAGTGACAAACACAGTATATCTCAAATCATATATATTCATAAACATTTTCTTTGTCTTATTACTACTATTATGCAGGGCATTCCTTGAAACCACATTGTAAGTAAGTAGGTGGTCATATTAATAGTACATATTTTCCTATTTTATAAATATACAAAGTTGTCTCACATATATATATCTTTAAATTATATTATTTTTATTCTATCACTGTATCAATAAAGTCAGGTGGTATTTACTATAAAGCAATAGAATTAGGGAAACGACACCCTTCATAATAGACCCAAATAATATAAAGTACCTCGGTGTGACTTTAACCAAGCAAGTAAAAGATCTGTACAATAAGAACTTCAAGCCTCTGAGGAAAGAAATTGAAGAAGACCTCAGAAGATGGAAAGATCTCCCATGCTCATGGATTGGCAGGATTAATATAGTAAAAATGGCCATTTTACCAAAAGCAATCTACAGATTCAATGCAATCCCCATCATTATAGAGATATTCTTCCTGTAGCAAATGAAGCCTGAATATCTCAACTGTTTATATAAGCATAACATTGGTATGTTTTCAATCATTACCTCTGTTTTCAGTGTTGTATATGCTGACACAACTGTTAGCATAATATTTGAGTGTGCACTCATTTGTGATAGAGGCAAACTGTAGATGAGAATTTTTTTCATATTTTATTTTAAATGAATGCTGTATTTATGTTTTGCAAATATATTGAGAACTTTGAACAACGATGACAGAATATATACAATTATAATTCAGCGTTTATAGAATATCAGAAAAATAAAATTGTAGTCACTACTATAAACAAGTAACATTTACAGACCAATTAGTTTGTATTTAGAAAAAAAAATATATATATAAACAGTTAATGAAAACAGAGGCCATGAAGGTGAAAGAGAGCAAGAATGGGTTAAAGACAGACTTTGGAGGAAGGAAATGGAAGAGAGTAAAATGATGCCATTTTATTATAATTTTAAAAATAAAAGAAAAATGGTTAAACTTATTCTTTTGTTAATTAAGATTGCAATTCTCATTAGTCAAGTAAATGGCATGTACTACTGAATGAAGTTTTGGCCTTTTGTTAGTGATAACATCTTAATAGAATAATTTTAACTAATTAGATTGAATTTTCCTTAAGTAATCTGAAAATAAATTGAATCATTGTGCTTATTTAGCCTTAATTGCTCAGCATTGAGACACTTACCCCAAGCTTATGTTGGCCTCCTTGCTACAGAGGTGGCAAACATTTACGGCAGCCTACTAGTCACAGTTAAATAAGGAGTGCTTTTAGGGTAGTTTGATGTCTGGCTGGCCACATAGGTGGTAAAATGTTTTAAATGGGCTAATTCATAATTTTATAATATTTCAAATAAAACAGCAAAATAATGCACTTGGACCTCTGACTCACATGGTACCCAAAATATAATTTTAAATGAACAATAAATAAACTTACAAATTAGAGATAAAACTTTGGGGCTGGAGAAATGGCTTAGTGGTTAAGAGCACTGACTGCTCTCCCAGAGGTCCTGAGTTCAAATCCCAGCAACCACATGGTGGCTCACAACCATCTGTAATGAGATCTGATGCCCTCTTCTGGTGTGTCTAAAGACAGCTACAGCACACTCATCATATATATAAAATAAATATTTTTTAAAAACTTTATATATATATATATATATATATATATATATTGTGTGTGTGTGCATATTTAAGTGTGTTGGTAAGTATTTTGTGATCTTTCATTGGTATCAGTTGTAGTAGCATACACATATGATTCCAGACTGGTGAAACAGAGAATGTCGGATTTAAATTCAAGGTCAGCCACACCTGTATAACAAAGAGATGCTGTCTCTAAAGAAAATTTCTTCAATGTGAAAGCTAATCCTGAAAAAACTAGTGACTATGTTTGTATAGTAGAGTCAAACATACATGACTCCATACATACATATTTATATATAAGCACAGAAAGTCACAAAAATTAAAAATATTGATATTTCCAATTACTTTACTGAGAAAGATAAATCTATCTTACATAATTGGGGAAAAAGTTTTTATTTCACACATTGCATGATGTATTAATATCCAGACTAAAAGGAACAACAGTAAATCAATCATATAAAGACTACCAAGTTAAATATGGATGTATGCACTCTAAATGGACATTTCTTCAAAAAATGTGCAAAAAGTGCCCAGTAGAGCATGAAAGAATGTTGAGCATCTTTAGTAGTTAAGGAAACAAACAGAATATAAAATGAGGCACTTTTTCACACCTGTAAGAATTACAATGTTAAAACAAAGACAAATCAATCAACAAGCCTTATTCAGCACATTGGTAAACGGGAACCCTGAGACAGAGCTGATCAGAATAGCAAATGATACAGCGCACATGTAAAACAGAGTCAGGAATTTTGAAAGGGATACATTTCAGGTTAAAACATTTCATACTATGTAGGCTTACATACCCAGGAGAATGTAAAGCACAAACTGCATAAAAAATAAACACATATATTTACTGCATCATATTTAAAGCCATAATCTAGAAAGTGAAATTAAACACATATATACTGAAATTAATGATAATGATAATAATAATGGTATCTATTGTTTTTATTCCAGCAAATCACACATACTATGACATTCTCAAAGTAGGAAAGTAAACTATTGTCTTGTAAGGAAAAAAATCATATTGCCACTATATGTTTTGTATTACAAAAATAAAGATGTGCCAAAAGTTTTCCAAGTACCTAAGGCTTTAGGAAAGTTTTACAATGATTGAATGTTTCCTTTTCTTACGAGTCTTTAGATTTTTTGGTCCACTTTAAAAATGACTTAGCATTTGTAATTTGCTGAAATAAAAGTAATTATTATTCTATAGTCTGTTCATTTCTCTCCGCTCCTTATATTTTTTTTAAGTGACCCATGAGTTCTCTGAAGTAACTGATGGTATTCTTCACCTCAAATCAGAAAGAGTAACATGGAGGGTAAGACTCCTCTTGATATTCCACTGCCTTGATGGCTACCACACCTTTACCAAAAGTATCATTTTCTGTAAATTGTAGAGAGCTGTGATGTGCTGTGCCTCAAAGATAGCGCTGGTTTCCGCCTTCCACCCTCCCAACATTGAGCGCTCCTTGCAGTAAACAAGTCCTTATTTGGCTATGTCTGCCTGGCCCGCTAGCTTCCGCATAGTGACAGCCTATCTACATGACCCACGTGGCTTGCTAGGACTGGCCTGTGCTAGCTATTTAAGTGTGGTGCAGGGCGTTCCCTGGGAAGAGAGAGAGTCAGAAGGAGAGAGTCAGAAGAGGGAGAGAGTCAGAAGAGGGAGAGAGAGTTAGAAGAGAGAGAGTCAGAGGAGAGAGAGTCAGAAGAGAGAGAGTCAGAAGAGAGAGAGTCAGAAGAGAGAGAGTCAGAGAGAGAGAGTCAGAAGAGATAGAGGTTAGAAGATTGTATCAAGGTTCCTGAGTAAAACTGCTTGAAGAAGATCTCCTGTGGTCGTGTCTTCCTTGCTGGTGGAGGTTGGGCGCGGCAGTAAAACCATACTCCATGGTTTTAATTTTTGCGAAAAAGAAGGGTATTGGTGATGTATTTTTCAAAGAGAATTACTAAATTTTGAATCAGTAAAACCAAGTAAGCTACCTGTAGACCTTGTCTTCCCTTCTGTCCCTCAGATCTAATTCCCACACTCATCCCTAACTCAGCAGCAGAGCTCCTGTAGGAGCCTTCCCAGTGCTGCCCCCTCGAAGTTCCCATCTCCTGTGCATCCCACAGATCTGCCCCTCCTAATCCAATTCTGCAATCTCTTCCCGGGGTTGGGGATTTAGCTCAGTGGTAGAGCTCTTGCCTAGGAAGCGCAAGGCCCTGGGTTCGGTCCCCAGCTCCGGGGGGAAAAAAAATCTCTTCCCTAACATTGTAACCGAACAGCAGCTGCAGTCTTCCTTTCTCATTTCTGATATCTCCTGTGGATCCTATAGACAATTCACACTTAACCTCACCTCCCCGAGAGATCCGCTGTATCATAGGCCCCAAATCCAGCAGGTACCCTCTGCTAAACCACAGACTACTCCTAATAGAAAATCAGGTATGCTATTCACTGAATTTCTCTTCTCTCTCTGTTCCCCTAACTCAGCGAGCCAGTCTCATCCTCAGCTCAGCAATAGAACACACACACATCAGTTTTCCCTAGCCTTTGATTCCATATCCTATTGAAACCACAGATCTTCCCTTTCCAAAGTCTCTTCCCCTACTCAAGGCAGTGTACAAGCCCCAAATTCCAGGAGACAACCCCTGGTAAGCCACAGGCCACACCTATGAGAATACCAGGCAGACTGCCAACAGACTTTCTCTTCTTTCTTGCTTCCTTAGGATACCATCTCCCAGTCTTCCCCCAGTCTCATTTCCAACTGTGCAACAAAACACCCTTGATATCCTCCCTGCTCTCTCTCGGCATTCATCTACTGTGGGTGATGAATGACCTTCTCCTTCTAATCTTCCTCCACCAGTTGTTGCTTTTTCCTACATTGGAAACACAGCAGTCACTCCCTGCTAAAATAAAATCCATTTCTTCAAGGGCAATAAGTAGACTAAAGGCAGATCCACAGCACTTTTCCTGCTCCCAAGATGAGCAGTTCCATGCCTAGATCTAAGGCAGAAAACCTTCTGTAGTTTTCCTACCCTCTCAGACAGCATCATTGCAAAGACTTCTCCAACCTTCCTTCCACCAATCCATCCCATTGTTCCCAGCCTTCAACATCAGTAGGCATGCTCTGTGAACAAACCAGCTGAGCAAGCAAAGGGAGTGGGGAACACACAGCCATCACATTCTCTTAAAAGTCAAGGAGGAAACAGAAAACAAAACAAAACATCTAACAAACAAAGACAAATCCAGAAACCAGGGCCTAGATGTATATTCATCCCAAACCCAGATACCAAGATACCAATGTAAAAACAGAATTAACAACAGCCAGGGCAATAACTATTCACTGAAGCCCAGATATCCTACCACAGCTGCTCCTGATTATTCCAAAATAGCTAAACAACAAGTAAAAGACCTTAAAGCCAAGCCATCTCTATTAGTAAGATAGAGCTTGATAGAGCTCTCTAAAGAGGAAATTAATATATCCCTTGAAGAAATCCAGAAAAACACAATGTGAAGAAATTAATAAAATCCTTAAAGAAAGCTGAGAAAATTTTGAGGAAATAAATTAATCGCCAAAAAAGAAATCCAAGAAAGCACATACAGTTAAACAAATGAATAAAACTCAATAATCCCTGAACAATAAAATAATAAAATAGTATCAATAAAGTAAATACAAATGAAGGAAAGTCTGGAATGAAAAATTTTTCAATTGAAATAGGAACAACGGAGAAATGGTTCACCACCAACAACAAAAAAAGATAGAAGAGAAATTTTCAAGTGCTGAAGATACTGTATAAAAATTAATATGATGGTCAAAGAAAATGTTAAATCTAAAAATTACCTGAAAGGAAACATCCAGGAAATCTGTGATACTATGAAATGACCAAACTGAAGAA
Source organism: Rattus norvegicus (assembly GCF_021556685.1). Lineage (NCBI taxonomy): Eukaryota > Metazoa > Chordata > Mammalia > Rodentia > Muridae > Rattus > Rattus norvegicus. Next base: position 152,284,084 of record NC_141554.1, on the reverse strand, counting down.
CCACAGACCAAATTACCTTATGAATGAAAAATTCACAATAAAATTCTTGTAAACATACTCTAAGAACACATCAAAGAGATCGTCCACCATGATCGTCACCATGATTTGTAATTTTTATTACAAAGATTCCCAAATTTTTCAATATATGAATATCACTCAATTCAATTAATAACATAAAAACTGAGAGAAAAATTACATAATCATCTAAATCATTCAGAAAAGCCCTTTGACAAAATTCAACATTCCTTCAACATAAAAGTCCTGGAGAGATTAGAGATGCAAGAGACATATCTAAACATAAAAGACATTTTAGAGCAAACTTGTAGCTAATATCAAAATGAGTAGAGAGCAACTCAAAGCAATTTCCACTAAAAATCAGGAACAAGCTAGGATTTTACACTCTTTGCATACCTATTCAATCTAGTACTTGAAGTTGTAGCTAGCAAAATAAAATAAAAATTCTCAAATAGATATCCATTGGAAAGGAGAAATTATAAATACCATGATTTGCAAATGGATATATGCAAATGGTCACATAAATGACCATTAAGTTGCTATCATAAAACTCCTCCAACTAATACACATTTTCAGCAAAGTAGGTGGATACGAGATTAACTTAAAGAAATCAGTAGTCCTTTTATATTAAAACAACAAATGCATTGAGATAGAAATTATAAGAATAACACTTTTCACAATAGCTTTAAGTAATATAAATATCTTGGGGCAGCTTTAGTGAGGAACTTGTATAAGAAAACTTCAAGATTTTCTAGAAAGAAACTGAGGAAGACACCAGACGATGTAAACATATCCAATGCTCATGAATCAGTAGGATTAATGGTAAAAATGGCCATCTTATGAAAAGCAATCTACAGATTGACTCCAATCCCCATCAAAATTCTAACACAATTCTTTTTAGAGCATTTATATTCTATTAATTTATTATTTTATATATTACATGCCAACCAGTTTCCCCTCCCTATCCACACTCCCCAACTGCTCTATCACCTCCATCCCTTACCTTCCCCTCCATTCCTCCACTTTCTTTCAGAAAAGGGCCTGCATCCCTGGGATATAAACCAAACATAGAAGATCAAGTTGTAAAAGGATTAGGTACCTCCCCTTATATCAAGACTGGACTACACAACTCAGTAGGAGTTTAAAGGTCAAAGAAATAGGCAAAGGTATCAGAAAGAGCCCTTTCTTACACTGTTAGGATTCCCACAAAACACCATGCTATTCAAGTAGGACATGTATACAGATGGCATAGGTTAGACCCACTCAGGCTCCCTGATTTTCAGATTAGTCTCTGTGAGACGTTATGTGTACAGGTTTGTTGATTCTGTGGGATTCCCTGTGGTGTTCTTGATCTCTGTCTCATATAATTTTTCTACTCTGTCTTCAGCAGGATCCCCCAAACTCTACCTAACGTTTGGCTGTGGATCTTTGTGTCTGTTTCCATCAGTTGCTTGATGAAACCTCTCTAATGACAATTGAGTTAGGTTCTAATTTATAACAGAATATCATTAGACATCACTACACTGACTTTTTCTGTCAATTACCAACACAATTGTGTTTTTTAAAAATAAAACAATACTCAATTTCATATGGAAAAACAAAAGGATAGGATAACTAAAACAATTTTGTACAGTAAAAAACTTTGGGAAATATCAACCTTCTTGTTTTAAAGCAATACTGTAGAGTGATACTAATAAAACCTGCATGGTATTGGCACAAAATCAGGTAGCATGACCATTAGAATAGAATCAAAGACCCAGAAAAAACATGCAAAACTATGGACATATAGTATTTGACAAAGAAGCTAAAACCATACAATAGAAAAAACGAAAGCATCTTTCAAAAATGGTGCTGGTCTAACTGGATGCCTGCAAATATACTTATATCTATCATCTTGCACAAAACTTAAGTCCACGTGGATCAAAAACTTCAAAGTGAAATTAGACACACTAAATCAAATAGAAGAGAAACGGAAAAACTGCTTTAAAACTCATTGCACAGGAGACAACTTATTGAGTTGAACACCAGTGGCAAAGGAAATAAGATTGACAATAAATGTGACCTCACAAAATTGAAGAGCTTCTGTAAGGCAAAGGGCTATATTTGAGACCAAGTGGCAGCCTGCAGAATGAGAAGAGATCACCCACCTCACCTTTGACAGAGGCCTAATTTCCAAAATATATAAAGAAGTCAAGAGTATATATCAACAACCAGAATAATCTTGTTAAATATGGGGTATAGAACTAAACAGACATTATCAATAGAGAAATCTTGAATGGCTGAGAAACACTTAAATAAATTCTCAATATCCTTAGCCATGAAAAAAATGCATGTCAAACTTACTTTGAGAATCTATCTTATAGCTAAGATCAGTAATTTCAATTTACAACTCATGTGGGCAAGGATGTGGTGGGAGGACAAACTTATACATCAACTATAGAAATCAACATGATGGTTCCTCAGAAAACTGAACTCAATCGATCTCAAGATCAAGTTATACAAGTTTTGTACATATACCCAAAGGATTCTCTACCCTACCACACGGATACTTGATCAACCATGATATTTCTGTTCTATTCTTCATATCCAGAATTTGGAAACAACACACATGTCCCTCAGCATATATTTACACAATAGACTATTACTCAGCTGTTAAATTACATGATGAAATATTCAGGCAAATGGATGAAACTACAAAAATGTTCATCCTGAATGAGGTAAACTAGACCAAGAAAGATAAATGTGTTATATAGTCAATTATAAACGAATATTAGCTGATAAGTTGATTATAACTAAACTATAATATGTAGACACAGAGAAGTTAAAGAAGATGGGAGGGGAGAACTGATGGAGCTCCCTGGTAGGAGGAAATGGAATAGATTTTATGGGTGTACTGCAAGCAGTTTGGAATTGGAGTGTAGTATCTAATAGTGGTTGAGATAAGGTAGGGTGAGAGAGTATGACCAGAGATGGCTGGAATTAGGAGATTTTTGGAGAATTGTATGGAATCCTAAGACAGAAGAGAATGCCTAGAATCTGTGAAGGTGATCCTAATGAGGATCCTAGTAGTAGAAGATATGGAATATCAACTGGCCATTTCTTGGTTCCAAGAAAAGCTTCCAGTGGTGGGGCTGGGTCGCAGTCAGTTAAGGGTTTATCCAAGGGGTCCCATGGAAATCCTGAATAACACAGGAAGATGTTAAGACAAGTAGTTGTTCTCTGCAAGGTGACAGTATAGGTGGAGGAAAACACCTATACAAATTATCGATCATGGAAATGTGGAGCTGGGACTTACATGAAGCCTTCACCCCTACAGTCTACTGTCTTTCAGTGTGGCAAAGTACTATGGTGGTTACTAAAAGAGTAATGTAAACACCAGTCCAGTCACAAAATATGTTACCTTAAATCTGTCCTGACTGCATAATATTCTAGGGAAACAGTGGCACCAAACTTCTGAGAATAGTGAACCAATGCCTGATTTGGTTTAAGGTACATTCTAGGAAAAGTAATCCATGCCTGACACTGATAATTTAACCAAAACCATGTACTACTAGATACCCCAGAAACCTAAGGCAAACCCAAATACTATTGGAAAAATATATTCTGCTACATTTATAGATCGGTGACTGAACCAGTTATCAGAGTCTTCCTCTGGGAGGAGATAGGAAAAGATGCAGAGACTTACAGATCAAATGCATCTCCTCAGTGCTCAGGGAACCTGAGGGCTATTGTAAGTCAGAGGGAATAGAGGACAGCAATAGAACAATGCCTTCTGAGTCAACTAAGCAAGATGCATATAAGCTCACAGAGTCTGAAGTAGCAAACACTGAATCGATCTAGACCAAGTCCTAGGTGTATGTAAGTGTGTGTGTGTGTGTGTGTGTGTGTGTGTGTGTGTGTGTGTGTGTGAGTGTGTGTGAGTGTGTGTGTGTGAGTGTGTGTGTGTGTGTAAGCTTAGTATTTTTATGGGACTCCTGAATGTGAGATTGAGCAGTTTTTGTCTCTTGTTCTCACTCTTGGGATTCCCTTCCTAGTGTTATGTTTCCATGTCCAAATTATATATAGTAGCTTTAATATATTTTGCTTTGTCATGTTATACTTTATTTGATAGTATTGGGTTGTTATTTCTTGGAAGCCTCTTCTTTTCTACTGAGAAATAGAAGGGCCATGGATCCAGAAGGGGTAGTAGTTGAGTCAGAACAGAGAAGTGGAGGAAGGGAAACTACAGTCTAGAGACATTGTATGAGAAAAGAATCTATTTCCTTTCTTTTTAAAAATTTTTATTAATTATTTTATTTATTTACAAGAGGCCATCACATCATCCCCCTCACTGTTGCCTCTAAGAAGGTGCTCCCCAGCCCTCCACAAACACACCTACCTCACTCCTCTATCTCTCCCCTTCACTAGGGTACCAAGTCTCTACAGGATTAGGCACATCCTATCCATTGAATCCAGATGAGGCAGTCCTCTGCTACATATGGGCCTTGGGTCACCGACCAGCCCATGTGTACTCTTTGGTTGGTGACTTATTCCCTGGGAGCTCTGATGGTTCCAGTTAGTGGATACTGTTGTTCTTCCTATAGAGGTTACAATCCCCTTAGTACGTTCAGTCCTTCTCCTAACTCTTCCATAGATGTCTCTGAGCTCAGTCCAATGAATAGCTGTAGAATCTGCTTCTGTCTTAGTCGTTTGCTGGTAGAGCCTCTTAGAAGAGAGCCATACCAGGCTTCTCTCTGCAAGCACAACATCGGATTAGCAATAGGTAGTGCCAGGGTTTGTTCCCTGAGCATGGAATGGTCAAGTCGAGTCAGTCTCTGGAAGGCCTTTCCTTCAGTCTCAGCTCCATTATTGTCCCTTAGTTTCTCTTTTAGACATGAACAATACTGGATAAAAATTTTGAGATGGGTTGTTGTCCACATCATCCACTATGGGTCCTTTTTATCTACTGGAGGTGCTCTCTTCAGATTCCATCTCCCCACTCTTAGGCATTTTGACTAAGTTCATCCCCATTGGGTCCTGAGACCTTCTCACATCCCTAATGTCTGGGACTTTCTAGAGGTTCCTCCTGTCCACCATCCCACACTGTTGCATATTTCCATTCATTCTCCTGGTCTTCTGAACTTCTCTCCTATCTCTCCCCAATACCTGTTGCTGTCACCATTTTCCCTCCCCCTGCCATGGTCAACCGAGGTCCCTCCCTCTCTCTACCTCTCATTATTTCTCTGCCTTCTAAGTGGGATTGAAGCATTGACACTTGGACTTTACTTGCTGTTAAGCTTTATATTGTCTGTGAGTTGTATCGTGGGTATTCTGAACTTTTTAACTAATATCCACTTATCAGATAGACTATATACAAATTGTATCCTTTTGGGTCTGGGTTACGTCACTCAGGATAGTATTTACTAGTTCCATCCATTTGCCTGCAAATTTCATGATGTCCTTGTTTATAATACCTGACTAGTAAGAATCTATTTTCAATAAGAGGGGGGGAAAGATTAAACCATATTAAGGTTAAACTTCTAAATTTTGATCGTAGAGATATATAGCAGTTGTAGTGAGAGTTTTAGCTCACAGATGTTCACTTTAGCACCATACACAGTATTTGAAGTCTCTATTATGTAAAAGAATAACATATTTTAATGTACTCTGAATAGAATTCATGACATATGAATTTGCCACTTTTTAATCAAAATATTTCGTATTTTCAATCACAAATATCAAAATGAAAGAGTTAAATACTGATGAAAATTATATTAAATAAATTTACTAAAAGTGTATTATGCTTTCTAAGAACATGTAGAAATTACAAAAATTATAGTGAATTAATTCCACAGTGACTAAATATTTCTTTATAGATTTATTTATCTATATATATCATTTTTGCTCTACTCTTTGAGTGTTAAGAACTGTGAGAACTTAAATATCTTTCATTTATAGATATATGAAAATCATTACATGACATAATGGTAATAATTTATATCTTCTGGTATGAACAAAATATGTTTTTATATTTCATTAACTTTAATCAATTCCATCTAGAAGGAAGAGTGAAATGAACTCTGGGTGAAAATATGAATATTAAACTAAAGTCTGGACAGTGAATGGTCTTAATTCTAAAGTGTCACCAAATTTCCATATGCCTGTATACATGAAATTTAACTAACATATTTGGTTATTTTCTAAAATTTAAATCCCCATAGATGGGGCTTTGTTAGGATACTTCCAACCTTAAAGAATAGAAACTGTATCAGGTACCAAAGTTAAATCAGGATCAGATAAACCATTTAAATAGTCCCATAACTCCTAAAATTTAGAAGCAGTTATTAAAAGTCTTCCAACAAAAACAAGCCCAGGATCAGATAGGTTTAGTGCAGAATTCTATCACACATTCATAGAAGACCTCATACCAATACTATCCAAACTATTACACAAAATAGAAACAGAACACTACCCAATTCCTTCTATGAAACCACAATTACACTTATACCTAAACCACAAAAAGCCCCAACAAAGAACTATGACTTCAGACCAATATCCCTTATGAATATCAATGCAAAAATAATAAATAAAATCCTCACAAACTGGATCTAAGAACACATCAAAATGATCATCCATCATGATCATGTAGGCTTCATCCCAGGGATTCAGGGATGGTTCAGTATAAGGAAAACCATCAACGTAATCCACTGTATAAACCAACTCAAAGGGAAAAACAAAGCAAAACACATGATCATCTCATTAGATGCAGAGAAAGCATTGGACAAAATTCAACACCCCTTCAATTTGTCTTGGAAAGATCAGGAATTCAAGGCCCATACCTAAACATAGTAAAAGCAATATACAGTAAACCAGTAGCCAACGTTAGACTAAATGGAGCGACATTTGAAGCAATCCCACTAAAATCAGGGACTAGACAAGGCTGCCCACTCTCTCCCTTCTTATTCAATATAGTACTCAGAGTCCGAGCCAGAAAAATCAGACAAAAAAGGAAATCAAAACGATACAAATGAGAAAGGAGTAAGTGAAAATATCACTATTTGCAGATGATGTGATAGTATACTAAATTGACCCTAAAAGTTCCAGCAGAGAACTACTAAGCCTGATAACTACAACAAAGTGTCTGGGTATAAAATTAATTCCAACAAATCGATAGATTTCTTCTACTCAATTTCTGAGAAAAAATTACGGAAATAACACCCTTCATAATAGTCACAAAAGCCATAATATACCTCAGTGTGACTCTAACCAAGCAAGTGAAAGATCTGTGGGACAAGACCTCAAGTCTCTGACGAAAGGAATTGAAGAGGATTTCAGAGGATGGAAAGACCTCCCATGATCATGGATTGGCAGGATTAATATAGTAAAAATGGCCATCTTGGGGTTGGGGATTTAGCTCAGTGGTAGAGCGCTTGCCTAGCAAGCACAAGGCCCTGGATTCGGTCCACAGCTCCGAAAAAAAAAAAAAAGAAAAAAGAAGAAAAAAATGGCCATCTTGCAAAAAGCAATCTACAGATTCAATGCAATCCCCATCAAAATTCCAACTCAATTTTTCATAGAGTTAGAAAGAGAAATTTGCGAATTCGTTTGGAATAACAAAAAACATAGAATAGCAAAAACTATACTAACAATAAAAGAACTTCTTGGGGAATCACCATCCTTGACCTCAAGCAGTATTACAGAGCAATAGTGATAAAAACTGTATGGTATTGGTACAGAGACCGGCAGGTAGATCAATGTAATAAAATTGAAGACCCAGAAATGAACCCACACACCTATAGTCACTTGATCTTTGACAAAGAAAATAAAACCAACCAATGGAAAAAAGATAGCATTTTCAACAAATAGTACTGGTTCAACTGGAGGTCAGCATGAAGAAGAATGCAAATCAAGCCATTCTTATCACCCTGTAAAAAAGCTTATGTCCAAGTAGGACCTCCACATCAAACCAGATAAACTCAAAGTAATAGAAGAAAAAGTGGACAAGAGCCTATATGACATGTACACAGGGGAAAATTTCCTGAACAAAACGCCAAAGGTTTATACTCTAAGATCTAAAATGGGCAAATGGGACCTCATAAAAGTGCAAAGCTTCTGTAAGGCAAAGGACACTGTCATTAGGACAAAAGGGCAAGCAACAGACTGGGAATAGATCTGTACCAATCCTACATCCAATAGAGGGCTAGTATCCAATATATACAAAGAACACAAGAAGTTAGACTCCAGAGAGCCAAATAACCCTATTAAAAATAGAGTATCAAGTCAAACAAACAATTCTCAGCTGAGGAATACTGAATATATGTGAAGTACCTAAAGAAAAGTTCTATATCCTTAGCCATCAGGGAAATGCAAATCAAAACAACCCCGAGATTCCATCTCACATCACTCAGAATGGCTGATATCAAAAACTCAGGTAACAACAGATGCTGCTTAGGATGTGGAGAAAGAGGAACACTCCTCCATTGCTGGTGGGATTGCAAGCTGGTACAACCATTCTGGAAATCAGTCTGGAGGTTTCTCAGAAAATTGGACATTGAACTGCCTGAGGACCCAGCTATACCTCTCCTGAGCATACACCCAAAAGATGCTCCAACAGACAACAAAGACACATGCTCCACTATGTTCATAGTTGCCTTATTTATAATAGCCAGAAACTGGAAAGATCCCAGATGCCCTTCAGTAGAAGAATGGATACAGAAAATGTGGAACATTTACATAATGGAGTACTACTCTGCTATTAAAAACAACAACTTGGGGTTGGGGATTTAGCTCAGTGGTAGAGCGCTTGCCTAGGAAGCGCAAGGCCCTGGGTTCAGTCCCCAGCTCTGAAAAAAATAACCAGAAAAAAAAAAAGAACACTTGAAGAAAAAAAAAAAAAACCAACTTGATGAAATTCACAGGCAATTAGATGGAACTAGAAAATAGCCCCCTGAGTAAGGTAACCTAATCACATAAAATCACCCATGGTATGTGCTCACTGTTAAGTAGATATTAGCCCAAAAGCTCAAATTACCCAGGATCCAATCCACAGACACATAAAGTTTAAGAAGAAAGATGACCAAAGTGAGCAAAAATATTTATAGGATGGTATATGGAGACAAAGTTTGGATCAGAGACTGAAGGAATGGCCATTCAGAACCTACCCCACCTGAGGATCCAGCCCATGTATATACAGCCACCAAAACTAGATGCTATTGATGAAGCCAAGAAGTGCATGCTGACAGTAGCCTGATATAACTGTCTCCTCAGAGGCTCGGTCAGAGCATGACAAATACAGAGGTGAATCCTAGCAGCAAACCATTGAACTGAGAACAGAGTACATGTTGGCAGAATTAGAGAATGAATTGAAAGAGCTGAAGGAGCTTACAACCCCATAAAATCAACAATAGCAACCAACCAGAGCTCCCAGGAACTAAACTACTACCCAAAGACTACACATGGACAGAGCCATGGCTCCAGCTGCATATGTAGCAGAGGATGACCTTGTTGGGTTCCCATGGGTGGAGAAGTCCTTGGTCCAGCTAAGGCTTACCCCCAACATAAGGGAATGTCATGTGGGGAAGCAGGAAGGGGTGTGTTTGGGGAGGCAGAACACCCTTAAGGAAGAAGAGGTGGGGTGGGATATGGGGTTGTGGACAGAAACCCAAGAAAGCGATTAAAATTTGAAATGTAAATAAAAATATCCAGTAATAAAAAGTTAAATAAAAAGAATAGAAACTGTGTGCTCCATGTACTCTAGCAAACTAATCATTGCTAAGGAAAAGAGGAAGACAAGAAGACACAGAATGAACTGGGTGTATTTAGAGTCTAACATGCACCTAGAATTATGAAAACATTTTGTTTATATTAGCTCATTTAAACCTGTGAAAACATTTTGACTTATGATTTTATTCATGCATTTTGTTTATGAGAGAACAAAATATGTTAACACCATTTACCCCAAATTCTTAGTACTTTTAGGAATTTTTCCTTTCCAAATGCTATTATATCCTGAGATACACAGCATTTTGATAGTATTAATTCTCCTATAATAGGGACCATAAAATTCTCACTCACTTTCTCCCATGTGAAGCCACTAGTTTATAACATAAACTAGAACTACTGCTGGAATCCTGACATGCAGTGACTTATTTCGTGATTTGAGGTTTTGGTTTTATTAGAAAAATTCATTTTTTTTATTAACTTGAGTATTTCTTATATACATTTCGAGTGTTATTCCCTTTCCCGGTTTCCGGGCAAACATCCCCCTAATGCCTCCCCCTCCCCTTCTTTATGGGTGTTCCCCTCCCCATCCTCCCCCCATTGCCGCCCTCCCCCCAACAATCTAGTTCACTGGGGGTTCAGTCTTAGCAGGACCCAGGGCTTCCCCTTCCACTGGTGCTCTTACTAGGATATTCAATGCTACCTATGGGGTCAGAGTCCACGGTTAGTCCATGTATAGTCTTTAGGTAGTGGCTTAGTCCCTGGAAGCTCTGGTTGCTTGGCATTGTTGTACATATGGGGTCTCGAGCCCCTTCAAGCTCTTCCAGTTCTTTCTCTGATTCCTTCAACGGGGGTCCTATTCTCAGATCAGTGGTTTGCTGCTGGCATTCGCCTATGTATTTGCTGTATTCTGGCTGTGTCTCTCAGGAGCGATCTACATCCGGCTCCTGTCGGTCTGCACTTCTTTGCTTCATCCATCTTGTCTAATTGGATGGCTGTATATGTGTGGGCCACATGTGGGGCAAGCTCTGAATGGGTGTTCCTTCTGTGTCTGTTTTAATCTTTGCCTCTCTATTCCCTGCCACGGGTATTCTTATTCCCCTTTTAAAGAAGGAGTGAAGCATTCACATTTTGATCATCCATCTTGAGTTTCATTTGTTCTAGGCATCTAGGTTAATTCAAGCATTTAGGCTAATAGCCACTTATCAATGAGTGCATACCATGTGTGTTTTTCTGTGATTGGGTTACCTCACTTAGGATGATATTTTCCAGTTCCAACCATTTGCCTACGAATTTCATAAAGTCATTGTTTTTGATAGCTGAGTAATATTCCATTGTGTAGATGTACCACATTTTCTGTATCCATTCCTCTGTTGAAGGGCATCTGGGTTCTTTCCAGCTTCTGGCTATTATAAATAAGGCTGCGATGAACATAGTGGAGCACGTGTCTTTTTTATATGTTGGGGCATCTTGTGGGTATATGCCCAAGGGAGGTATAGCTGGATCCTCAGGCAGTTCAATGTCCAATTTTCTGAGGAACCTCCAGAATGATTTCCAGAAGGGTTGTACCAGTCTGCAATCCCACCAACAATGGAGGAGTGTTCCTCTTTCTCCACATCCTCGCCAGCATCTGCTGTCATCTGAGTTTTTGATCTTAGCCATTCTCACTGGTGTGAGGTGAAATCTCAGGGTTGTTTTGATTTGCATTTCCCTTATGACTAAAGATGTTGAACATTTCTTTAGGTGTTTCTCAGCCATAAGGCATTCCTCAGCTGTGAATTCTTTGTTTAGCTCTGAACCCCATTTTTTAATAGGGTTATTTGTCTCCCTGAGGTCTAACTTCTTGAGTTCTTTGTATATTTTGGATATAAGGCCTCTATCAGTTGTAGGATTGGTAAAGATCTTTTCCCAATCTGTTGGTTGCCGTTTTGTCCTAACCACAGTGTCCTTTGCCTTACAGAAGCTTTGCAGTTTTATGAGATCCCATTTGTCGATTCTTGATCTTAGAGCATAAGCCATTGTTGTTTTGTTCAGGAAATTTAGAAAAATTCATTTTTATAAGTGAATAATCTGTAGTTTTTGTTTAATAGTTTGAATTAAGACATTAGTTTTTCACTTATATGTAGTTGCAGTGAAATACTCACTTGAAAGAGCAAGTACAGCGGGATGATGGAGCAGTGGGGCAGGATTGTGTAGGTGGGTGGCAAAGGGAATGGAGGAGAGGGAATTTGCGGGATGGGGTCTTGTGGAGGGGTAACCGGGAAGTGGAGTATCATTTGAGATGTATACATATGGAATGATTGATAAAAAAAGTAAGAGCAAAATTGTGAAGCTTTATAGATTTTTGAACCATAGATAGCTTTGAACCAAATAATAATTACCTTGATAGTAGTAACAGTAATTTTCATTTCTCTCATATATAAAAATTTGGTTATAATTTTCTATTTAATTTACTCTAGATAGTTTTAGATTCAGTATCTAAAATAGACTTCAGTTCAATAAAATGAAATCTTTGTTACATGTAATTTATCACTTTTCCTACAAACATATATCCTTTCTCACAAGTACTAGATAATGGTTTCCATTTTCAGTGCCAGCAACTGTACTTTTTTGAATTATTTCAATCTCACACTAGTAATTTCCATAGATCCATTGATAGTCATTATTTCACTGACTACAATTTTAAGCATATTGTCACATGAACACACTTCAAAGATTAGGCAATAAAATATATTAACAAAGTAAATATAGTGAAAAGGTTACCGTTTATTTTTCAGCCAATAAATCATTATGTATACACAGAGATGGCAAAATGGCTAGTAGCCAATAATAGTATTTCTTGCAAAATCTATCAGTGCTTTCATGCTGGGTATGTGTTATTATTTCATACAGAGGCAGAAATGTAGCTACAGTCATTCCTTATCAGATAATATAAATAGATGAGATGCTATAAATAATTGATTCAAGAATTATGTAAAAACTAATATTGAAAGGAGTATTACAGTTGAGCACATAAGCAACTGTATATGATTATAGATATATATTTGAACTATATTTTTGTCCCGCGCGGGACTTTTCGCCGGCAATTAGCACGGGGACATTAGAAATCCTTACTGTGACCACTTTATTAATCTTAGAAGAGGAAAAGCCACGCCGCGCCAATATGGGGCGCTTATAAAACCCTCCTGCAGCGCACCCACACCTGATTGGTTGTTACCCATGATCTCATAAGGCACGCCCCGGAGTGGGCAAAGACCTGGCACGAAGGCACTCTTGCACATGCGCACAGTTAACTACCTGAAAGGGGGGGCCGGCTGGCGCAGCGAAGGCTGGCGCCATCTTGACTGACTTGGCCTTCCACGTGGGGCGCAGTGGAAGCCAGCGCCATCTAGTGGTGGCACATGTTGTTGCGGCCCTCTACATATTTTCTTTTATACGATTATATTTATATTTTAATTTGTGTGTGTTTGTGCATTTGTGTGTGTGTGTGTGTGTGTGTGTGTGTAGTCAGTAGTCAGTATGCACCTGGGTATGGTACGTTGTAGAGTCTGGAAAGGGTTGTATATCCCCTGGAACTGGAGTCACAAATAGTCTTGAGTTACCCCTGTGGGTTTGTGGAATAAAGTAGCAATCTTCTCAATAAGAAGTGCAAATGCATCTGTTTCCATCAGTTTGTGGACACCAATCTATGAGTATAGCAGAATATCATGTGGGATAATTTCACATATAATATTGTTCCTGTTTTCCTTTATTCTGGACCTCTATGCTACTCAGCCTGATTACTGGCCTTCCAGGCAATGTCAAGTGTGTAATCCATCTCATAGCATAGGTATCAAGTGGACCGGTCATTGTTTGGCTATGCCCACAATTTCTGTGCCATTTTTACCCTATCGCATGCAATGCGCAGGACAAGTTGTAGGTCAAAAGTTTTATGGCTGGGTTGGTGTCCCAGTCCCTCCACTGGAAGCTTGTCAAATTACAGGAGATGGCCAGTTCAGGCTCTTATTTCCCCATTGGTAGGATCCATGGCTAGTGTCACCCTGGTAGATTCCTGGTGGCTTCTAGCTGATTCCAAGTATGCCCCCCCACACACTATTAGAGTTGTCTCTCCCTCCACCCCAGCCATCCCTCTTGTTCACATTCCCTCCTGCCCCTGTCCAAGGCTGGAGATGTGCGTTGTATTTCCCGGAACTGAAGTTACAGATGGTTGTGAATGGCTGTGTGGTTGCTATGAATGGAACCTTAGGTTTGTTGTTGTTGTGGTTAATCACACCTGAGAAAGAACAAAAATATTCCTATAAAACCAAGGAATGATTAAGAATTTACCAGTATTAAAATAGTTTTTGAAGAAAATAAGGAAGATAACTATGTTTGACAAATATTTATTATTGAAAGTGTTAATGCTATAGCAAGTAAGGAAACTAAGTGAGTACAATTCATGAGAACCTTAGTTTAATCTCTAGCATCAAGATAAAAATGCAGGCATGATGATATGTGTTTTCTCATGAATATCAGCATTTTCTATGTCTGTAAGATGTTCTCTCTGCATTTCTATACACCAGCTGTTAGCATTCTGTCTAGCTCCACCCCACAGTTACCTGGCAACAGGAAGGTATGCCTGACTCAGTATAAAAGGGGCTGCTTGCCCACTCCTCACTTTCTTGCTCCTCGCTTTCTTGCTCTTGCTTTCCTGCTCCTGTTCTGTCCCCTTATCCCTTACTCCTCCCTCCATGTGCTCAAAGCTGGCCTCTACTTTTTCCCTCTCCCTCTCCCCTCTCTCCTATACCCTCTCCCCTCCCCCTCCCTCCCTCTCTTCCTCCCCCTACCTCTCTTTCTACCTTTCTCTGCCCCTTTACCCTCTTTACTCCCCTCCCTATATCCTGAATAAACTCTATTCTTTACTATACAGTCTTGTGGCTGGTCCTTCAGCTGAAATGGATGACTCACTATGGACCCACCAAGGCACCCCTTCCCCCATACCTGACTACACCTCCACCAGCATTCTGATTTGTTTTACTTGCATGCATTTACCACTGTAGAAATCTGCATGGTGAATATTTTCTTAATTTTCCAATATAGAGTTCTTTTGTGCCTTTTGTTTTGTTTCATGAAAATCAGTGTGAAAAAGCCACAGAAATTTCAATTTTATGAAAATATGTGTAGCTGAAAAGAGTTGTAGAAAATCCAAATATGCATGTTTTATCTCTGAAGTGTGTAAGAGTGGAATTTAAGATGGGTGTATTGCACTGAAGCTGGTAGCTCTAAAAATTATACTTTTTAAGAAGTAAAGTGAGAAAAACAAGATTAGAAAATAAAACTCACTAAAGACAATCTAAGAAGTTTTGTCAGCTTGCACTACAGCTGTTCATATCCTTTGTTTCAGATTGCAGCCTCAACCACTCCATTAGGAATTCAAGCAGGAAGCATTCCAAAGAGGATTTAGATTTGTAAGCATTTGTAAGCTTCTCCCTGTACCTTGGGAATGTGATCCTTAAGAGAATAAGTGATTAATGAAGCCATGTTTTCAAGGAGAACACTCCTGAACTGTATCATTTAATTCAAGAACTTTTTTGCATGAAATGTAATGTTCAAATATAAATATATATTTATAATATATATCATATATTTTATTTAGATATATTTATATATAATACTATAATTTATATTAGTATATAAATATATGCCTTTATATGCTTTTATGTTTATATATTAATACATTATATATGTGTGTTATTGAGTTTAAAAATTAAATTTATGTTTCTGTGGTACTTTTTAATGCAGGTGGCTTTGTAACTCATTTACCTTATATTTTCAGTCAATAATTAAGTTTAGTGCCTTCTTTGGGTTTACAAGAGTCCTTCTAAAGTTCTTTTGCCTTTAGCTACTAAGAAGGGTAGAATTCATTCCTCAAAGATTTTGTAGAGAAAAAACCTGTGTGCTTTTAGTTGCAGAGTCAATAACACACAAACTTACTATCTTCTGTTCCAAATAATCAATGGGAAACTAAAGTAGATTCTGTCTCTATTTTCTACTCAGGTACTCTTTTGTCTTTTAACACTTAGACTTCTGCTTTTTTCCTCACAAGTGGAGATTTTTAAAGCCCCCCCCCCCGAAAAACCTATAGTGTTTTATATTTGTCAGTTCTGAAAGCTTTGAACAAAAATTTAAATCTAAGACTAAATAAGGACTGTCTAAAATAAATACATCATAACAGGTGTTTTGTTTGGCAGCTAAATTCAGAATAGACAATAATTGCTATGGTTAAGAATGCTCTAGAAGTTATAGTAGAAGGTCCATTAAATAAAGCACTCTGCCATCTATCCTAAAAGACTATAATTATGCACCTGACATATTCAGAGTAAAGTGCAAAATCATAGGCAAAGTGTTGTAGTTATGGCTTATTAGTCCAATGAAGAGATTCACAGTCAAATCTTCTAGATCCTTGCTCATGGGGATAAAAATTCTCCTGATATATTCTTGATGCCTTTTTGGATTTACAAAAACAGACGTTTTTAGTTGATTTTTTTATTCTAATTTGATACACCATGAAACATAGGTAATAGCCTTATTTTGGAAAGTTTGTAAACTAATTTCATATAAATGCCTTCATTGGTCCTCAGTGGAGATCAACATTCTTTCAATGAGTAGCGTTTTATCTTTGAAAATATGTAGGGGGTAAGCCATTTCAACAGATGTTAATATTGCTTATACTATAATATTAAGGAACATAAAATAGAAAAGAACCAAATGCCCACCATGAGGTCAGCAATGGGAAGATAACTCAATCTGAAACTACTGTAGCTGAGTGCTTTACCTTCACTAGTTTCATTCTCTCTCTCTCTCTCTCTCTCTCTCTCTCTCTCTCTCTCTCTCAATCACTAGATACTTTTCTTTTACATGGCAGTTTTAACTTAGAGGACAATTTAATCTTTCTGTGACTCTGTAGTGAGAATATTGTTTTCTTATAAAACACAGAAATATAAGAATATGATTTCATATTAGTCCCAGGTTTGGGGTATGGTGCTGCTTCAGATTATCCACATCAGCTGATTGTGATTTGCTGTGTGCTCTAGCAGGTGCATGATTTTGCGGCCTGCATATATTTTCTTTAAGTGTATGATGTTTGGAATTCTGGGTACACTTCAAAGGATATATAAATGTTAGGGCCCTGAGAGGTTGTTGGACTGTTTTTTTGCAATTGGTTGTTGTTGGTTGCAAATATCAAACTTGCCCCAAGGAGCTCAATATCCCTAAACAGCAGGAAGTGCTCTAAAACTAATGTGGCTCCTTTCTTCTCTATCTTTTTCGCCCTCCTATGTAGTGTTAGGGGTTTCAAAGGTTGGAAGCAAAAGGAACCTACAAAGTACCCAAGGACGAGCTATAGGACTCTCTCAGATGGAATCACCAGCTGACTGCCTTCAAAGGGGACTCTCTAGGTTATTTCTACCAAATACTCTGAACACTCAAATTGATGATACTTGATATCTATCTATCCATTTATTTGTATGTTTGTCCATACACTACTTGTTACTTACTAATTTAATTTGGCTGGTTATATACTTAATTAACTCATGTATTAAAAATTGAAACTGTGGTTTACCTATGTCTTTCTGTAGGCCATACAATACACCTCAATTAAATGATCATGAAGATTTTATCAGAAGACTATGAGATCTAATAACAATTTCGTCAAATTAGATATATAGGAAAATAACATACGAAATAATGAGGATAGTGAGAAAAAAATTTAAAAGAAGAAAAAGAAAAGTTCCACTCACTATAGCTTCAAATCAAGTGAAAGGAAAAAGAGTAAAATGAAAGGAAAAAAATGACTAGTTCAAACCGATGATGAGAAAGATAATAATGAAGTCTCTAAAATACTGAAGAAATATTATGAACACTTAATATTAATAAGGAGACTATTATTCTATAACAACAACATACAGAAGCACTCATCTTTTTGCTGCCTCTACAATGGTTTACCATTTACAAAATATTATAAAGATGGATAGCACACTATGTTTTCAATGAATTTTGTAATGTACCAATGCATTAATTCTATACAGATGTATTTTTTTACTCAGAGTTGCATCACAATCTAGCATATGATATAACACAGATTTTTCCAATTCACTTAATGAAATGCATTTTGTTTCTTTAAAATTTTGACAATCAGATGTACAAAGACCATATATATAATTTCTTGTTTCCTTATATTCAGTGTTAACTACTACTACTAATAGATAATATAGTGTTATTATATTAACTTTTTAGGAAACATCAAAGCTAAAGTTCAAAAAGATGTATCAGAAGCTATTCTTGGTAGCAATGAGTTAGAGTTAATGTTTCTCAATATACTCCCAATCCTTAGTGTTGTATTTTGTGTGATCTAATATTTGTGTTTTCTTTTAATCTTTAAATGCATAGTGATATACATGAAGTACTTTTAACATGTTTATTAGTCATGTGTGTATTTCGTTTATATAGTTATCCAAATGTTTGTGTGTCCAGTTATTTTTTTACGTCAAAAATATTTTATTATTTCTTGGGAAGTTTTATACAATATCTTGTGATCATACTTGCAGCTTTGCCAACTCTCCTACGTCTACTTCTCAACTACCCAGCTTAATGTCATATTGATTAAAAGATGAACAAAACTAATTTGTGCTGTACAAATATTCTTGGATGTGTTGGATTCTTTTGAGGCATGTTCAACTTACAGTGAACTGAAATCTTAGCAAAAATACTCAACCAGTATTGGCTCAGTTGGCAAGTTTTGTTCCCAACTTCTTTCTCCCTGTCAGATTTTTTTCTGGTTTAGAATTGAACAGTTCTGTCCTGCTGTAATAACCATTATCAGTTCATTTGTTCCATGCTCTGTTGTAATGATAATAATAATAATAATAGTAATAATAGTAATAATAATTTTAAAAACACTGTTTTCTTGGAGTCAGCCACCGTATTTGGCTCTTCCAGTCTTTTCTCTATTATGTACAGTCTCTTCTTGTCATTTGGTCAGTTATGGGACACTATGACAATCACCATCTACTACAAATAGATGCTTCTCAGAAGAGGGCTGAAAGAAGTATTCTATCACTATAATGATCATTCATTGTGACTTAATCTAATACCATTTCTATTTCTCAGAACAATGGTAATAAGTTATCCCTCAGAGACTGTGGCCTATATACCCATAGGACTTGGACTGATAATGGTGCAATGTGACAGTTTCATCTTTTGGAGTAGTATTTAAATCCAGTCAGAACATGGTTGATTACCCCCTTAATGTTTGTGCCAGTATTACACCCATGGCATATCTTGCCAGGCAAGTCATTTGCAGCTCAAAGTGTTCACAGCTGGCAATAATTAATGCTTATTTTTCTCCTCTGGTAGCATGCATACCACTTTCCAATATTATGAAAGCTAGTTAGTAGTGATGAGTCTTCCAGGTCAATACCACACTGATTTCTCCTTGTTCTATAATTGAAGAATATGATGTCCTCAGCAGTGTTTTCTATTGTTTCATTTTAAAAGTACTTTAAAATTTTTGAATATTAGACTATTGTTTCCTGAGGCTTATTCTAAAAAATCTCCTAGTATATGACTTGGCATTTTATGTTCTTGCCTTCTATATAAGAAAATTTTATTTCACTTTGTGAGGTACTACTTGCATATTTTATGTTTTTCCCCATAGACTTTGCTTTTGATCTAGTTTATAAAACATTACAACCAAATCAAATTACATAGATTAAAATTTCTTAATACTAGTTTATCAGAGCAAATCTTATCAAAAATCATACATATTGTTTATTATTGTTGCATTTTGAGAATTATAAAAAGTAGACGACCATATTGTCTGATATTTACTTTGTACAA
The DNA here is from genome assembly GCF_021556685.1 of Rattus norvegicus. Lineage (NCBI taxonomy): Eukaryota > Metazoa > Chordata > Mammalia > Rodentia > Muridae > Rattus > Rattus norvegicus. The sequence continues at coordinate 152,264,494 of NC_141554.1, read as the reverse complement.
TCTTCCCCTAGTTAAGGGATGGTCTTTTCATTTTGTCTATGGTGCCTTTAACACAGTTTTTCAATCTTAATCTACTTTAATTTATTGCTTTTTATTTTGTGTGATATGTAAATCATAGTGATTATTTTTACTAATTTTCTTATATAGAATGTTCTACATCTGGAGTTTCCATTAGCATTTTTCTATGATCTATGTTCAGTTTATTTTTCTTATAATTGCAGTCTTCTTTGTCTGAACTTAGTATCCATTGCTTTTTATGGGTGTCTAGTGTTAACAGCAATGATTACAAAAATAAATTTTTCTTCTCAGTTGAATTTTCACAGATTATCTCAAAGCTGAAAATGGTGAGATATGTTTAGGAAAGATAGAGTTAATCTGGTGCCCTGCTTTTTATTATATGTTATCTACTTGACACAGGGCATCTCACCTGTGTTCATTTTTTTAACTGGAATGGCTGGCCAATACACCCTACTGATCCTCCGTTCTTCAGCAATCTACTCTAATGCTGGAGTTACAGGTGCAAGTGGTCACAGATCTATTTTACATGGGTTCAGAATAGATAAGCTAAGACCTTATACTTACACATGATACATAGGGAACAACTAAGCTGTCTCCATAGCTCTAATCATTTTTTGAACTAGATAGTTATCTTAGTAGTCAGGATTCATCACAATATAATTCTATAGCTCAGTCTTGCAGTGGTATCCTTCACTATTGCTCTGTATGTACTTGCTCTTACCAAATAAGCTATTGAAAACATAGCATACATATTTTTAAATGTGTAATTTGCTTATATTATCACATTTCCTTTCCTTGAATCTTGGCTCCCTTGAAGTATTTTTTTCCTTTTTTTTTTTTTTTTTTTTTTTTGTAAACCTAATCCTCTAGGAAATTATTCCTTATTACCACAAGGTGTGTGCTTCATTCAGTGTATAAGCCGTCAGAAAATGATGTTTTTTTAAATTTTCTTTTTAAACTTTAAAGCGAAATTTATAATTTATTACTATGTCTATTTATTTGTGCCTTACTTCCCAATTGAATTACATCTCAAGCCTATCACCTCTACGATTGTGTCACTCAGCACATACCTTTGACTATAAATAGACTGTTGCTACTGTAGTAACAACTTATCAGAGGAGGATTTGGGAGAAGCACATAGCTTGTTGACCAGATGAATTAATATGTATTGAAACTAACATTTTCTTGCATATTAGTGTATATTTAAAATTGAAATATGTACGTAGCTCTTCCAACTTTAGCATAGGAAATTGATTTTTGGTATTAGATACATTTGTGCATATGCTTTTAATCTTGTGTTCATTAAAAAAAAGTATAATGTAAAGTGAAGAAAAGAACCAGAAAGAATGTCGGTTTATAGTTCAAAAGATATTGATCAATTTCATAGTTTCTCAAAGAGCTATCCTTTTAAATAAACACATATAAATTAATTTGTTTATAATTCTGGTGATATTAGTTAATACTAACAAACTCAGCATTCTCTAGCGTTGGTTGTTAGAGAGTGCCTCATCATGATTGGAACTCAATTTCTGAATCCTAATAAGGAGAAAGAGATTGATCTGGGGGATATATATATATATATATATATATATATATATATATATATATATATCATACATATATGGGCAGAACATGATGCAGCTCTCTGAGTTGTCATTACTTTAAGAAACACTGTTAACTCTGCATACTTACTGAAAATACATTGGGAAAATTAAGGTGAGATACCTAGTTATCTCTAAATGAATACTTCTAGATTTATAAATTGGATATATATATATATAGACTTATAGATAGGAACTGATGTCCAAACTAATACAAATTCTTTAAGACACAAGTGTCTCTGCCCAAAGAACTATATATGTGGGAGATAGAAATGAGAGGAAGAAAATCAGGGTTTAATTTTTTATTATAAGGAACATCAGGAGGAGATAAAAATTTAATCTCTTGAATATGATTTCTTGAAACAATGTAACAGTGATCAATGATAACAGTTGTTATGAATATTAATTGTTAGCTGTCCGTTTGTTTCATGTCACCATAAACCTAATCTCAAAAACTAAAGTAAGTATTCATATTAGCATACTTTGTATCTTATTTGCTCTAAAATCTTTGACAATACACTATAATATAGATTTAGTTTATCTATAATAATAGTATATGGAAAGTGATATGTGTAAATTGAAATAGTATTATAAATGATAAATACTTTCTTTAAGTGTAGCATAAACAAAACAATGTTTTTTATATCACGATTAATGAAAGATAAATGCAATCTTACTAGACTTTTTCACAAATTTTAAATATACTTTCTGACTATTGTCTATAAAATCCTCTTTATTATGTGTATATAAAACTTATACAAGCTGTATCCAAAGAGAAAGCCAGTTTATATCATGGTCCCAAAGCACTGTTGCTTAGAAACTTAAAATAGAAAGTAATTTCTAGTGAGCTCATCCAAGCTTTAGCCTACGCAGTTCCTTTTTTTGCACAAAATGACTTGGCTAACATTCCAACCAAGGACCATAAACCAGCAGTGTGCATAGACACTGAGAATAAAGATATATTTAAATAGATTGCATGGATTGAAGAGGCCCAGACCATCTGTCTTTAACACAGTAGAATGTCATTTTTATTCCAGTCAAAGGCCAGAATTTTTCAGTGAAGTTCTGTAGTTAAAGATACAAAAAGGTAATTTAACAATTAGATGTGTATGCCATTCACAAAGAAGCAAAATACATCCGTGTCTTTAATTATTGCACAATATTATGAACAGAAAGATGTAGTTATAATTTCAAAAATAATGTCTTAGAATTTTTTCTTTTATGCTTCTTTGCAATATGTTAGTGTTGCTATTCTAAACATAGTGGTCTGTCAGAAGCTGTTACCATGTCTACCTCTTACCCTAGAAAATGAGTTTCTCTAGAATGTGGAATGTCTTTTTATTTCCTCTTTCTCAATATTGCACATTAGTTAGGATGTGATCCACAACTACTTGTGAATTTCTGTTGAATGAAATGCATTTTATAGAATCCAAGTTGTTATTCTTTGCTTCATGGAAATAATTTCAGAAATAATATAGGTGAGTTGGCTGGCTATAATGTGATTCTTTAAAAGGTGTCTTCTCATCTATAAATAGAGTTCACAAATGAAAAGTAGGACACCAACATTATCATTAAATGTTCCATTGCTTTTCATCTGTAAAGTTCAGAAACTTTTAGTTTTGCATGTTAAATGGGGAAACATACAGCAATAAGAGTAGATTTTCACAAAAAAATGACATAAAAGAGGGTTCTTTAACTCAAATAAATTACTGAATTTAACTTTACAATTACAACCAAATCAATTAGAAAAGTATTATAGCTGTTATTTTGTCTTTATTCATTGTGCTGCATCTTTGGTTTAAGTGATGAAAAATGAGTAGCTATGATCTTCATAATTTTTTGCTCCACTAAAAAGACTTACTGAAAAAAAATTGTACTGAGTAGATTGGGGAAGTTGTAAGATATACAAAGAACCTTAGAGGGTAATTATCTGACATAAAACCTGTGAAAAAGCATAATATTATTTGCATAAGTATGAGTGTTAACAAATAGAACTAGTTTACATGATGAATAGTTAGTGATTTTATCATAAGAAACAATTAAAAATGTTTACCAATTATCAGATATATCTAAGAATAGATGTGATGGTGGCATAAAACTTCTCTAAGGCTGCCAATGTAGTTTAGTTTGGAGAGTTCTTGCCTACAATGCATAAAATTCTGGATTTTGTCCAATACAAACATTTGACTTTGTATTGTTTTCCTAAAAACCTGGTACATGGGAGGTAGAGGCAGGAAGATAGAAAGTTCAAAGGTCATTCACTAACCAAAAGTATATTAAATAAATATCTTAAGTAAGGTGGTCTTAATATTAAAATTTTGTAAAAGTAACTATTTTGCAGATGCAATTGTAATCTCAGAGGATTACTGCTGAATAAGTTCAGCCTTATTACCTTATTCTAAACTCTAGCTGGCTGGTCCAACTCAACTATTGTGGTTCAAAGTCCTTTCCAAGCTGACTAATTCAAACTAGCTTCTCCTAGCTTCCCACTAAATTGCTCTGCTTAGCAAATCTGTCTCTGAATTCCATGAACTGAACTGCACTAACAGCATGGAACTGCACTGAGCTTTACTCAACCAAAATGCTCTGTACTCGAATGAACTTATCAGAACTGACTGACATTTTCTCCCTGAACTGCTTTAGTTTTAGTTGCTTCTTTTTCCTGTCCTTTGGTATGAGAGTTGAGTATGTCTCTGACTTATTCTGCCAAACCTTTTTCTGATTCATCTCATTGTCTACCCCTTAATTAGACATCACTTTGATGTATGGTTGCTTACTTCTACTAACTACCCTTACCTAAACTGTTTTTGATTAAAAGTGTGTACTAAGGGTGTGTCCATATTCGAGCCAGAGGGATTAAATTATATAGCCTGTCTGCATTACAGACAGATCACACAACCCAAAGGTCTTTGGATGTGATCTCTAGCCAGAGCAGCCATGTTGCTGTATCAGATTTTCTCTCCAGAATATAAATCAAATAAATACTTATTTAGTAAGCCTAATATTTTGTGGTCAAAATATATCCCAAGGAAAACATTTTAGTTTGTCTGACAAGTGATTAGGGTAAAGACATAGCATGTTATGATTCTCTTTAATCATGGTGAAAATTAGTTATTCCTTTGGAATTAAAAAATGCCTTCACAATGATCTATTGTGATGTAATAAAGTAGTTTTTCATGTCAGAATATTAATTTTAACTCAGTGTATATACAGTACATTATGCATTCCATAACACTCCAGAGTAGAAATAGTGTAGAAAAAATAAAACAATAAAACTCTCAAATCTTCTATAAATTTAGATGTGATGAGAGAACAAATAAAAATATGTATAAAATAAACATAGCGATCTATCACTAGCATTTGTCTATTCTGCATGACTACCAGGCCTATAAAATGACCACCAGGAATGCAACCTTCTGATTTCAATCAATTTCAATAGACACTATCACTTTCTTCCATAGGCACCCGCCATTTTAAGGTATTGTTTTTTTATCTTCTTGGTGAACCTAAGAAACTTCACTGATTATTCTTTAGGGCAGAATCATTATTTATGCCTCAGTTAGGGTCGGTCTGAAAAGATGGCTCCATTATTAAGAATATATTATGTCCTTCAGCAATGGCCTATAACTCACAGTCCAAGGAATCCAAGACTCCTTCTTGGCTTCTGTAGGCACCATCATGTACATCGCATACATTCAAACAAAGATGTACACATATAAGTAAAACTTTAAAAATAATTATATGTATTGGTATGTTTACGGTACATGTACAACATATTAAAATTTTAAAAATTGTTTTTCATAAATTATCAAGTATAATTATAAAACATATTAGAATAATACAGCAGCAGTAAGCATGAAGAAATGTGAATTGTGTAGGCCACTTATGTTTCTAAGGCTTTTTATAACAAAGAGTAATACAACCTGGGAAGGTTAAAACAGAGTTTGTTATAGCATAGTTCTTGAAGCCATAAATTAAATGTAATCATGCCAGCAAATCCATGCTACTTAATACTACAGCACTTTGTCCTGGATGATTGAGTTTTGTCAGTAGTTTGGGGTATTCTTCAGATGTTAGCTGGTTAATATCTATCTCTGCCTTGATCAACACATGGTAATCTCCAAGACTTCCCTTTTGCCTTTACATGGTCATCTGCTTAAATGGATTTCAGTCACACTGAAATAAGTGCTACCTCTAACCCAGTAAGATCTCTTACCTTGGTAATTCCAGATAAGGACACATAAAAAAGTAGAATTCAACATATCTTTTATATGGGAAAGCAAGAGATATAAATCAGCCATAAAGCCAATATCCTAAACAAACTGACAAAGAATGGAGAAAAAGGAGGGTATCAGAGGTTTTTCATTACCTGGACATTTATGACTTGATTTTCCTTTCCATTTCTCTTAAGAATACATCTATTAACTTGCTTGGAAATATGAAGTCTTACATAATTCAGAAAGTTCTGCCTGATGACTTACAAATATTCTTAATTTTTATAGAAGTGACTTTAAATTTAGAAGATCAGAGAACATTTTATTTATAATTATTATCAGTTTTACATGCCAGGTTTTTGTTGGGTTTTAAAGGAGATGTATTTTCTTACTAAACACTTAATTAAAAATTTTAAAGATTATTGTATTTCGGTTTCTGCAATATGAACTAATATATGACCCCAACTGTCAAATTATGTTTATTTACATGATATCAGTGGACTCATCATGGGCGTATTACATTCACTCTGTACAAGAAGAAAAGAATTCTGGAAGACATCTAAGTGAAGAGAAAGTGTTTCTATTTAAATAAGCAGAGTACAGATTCATAGACACGGGCAGTAAGGTGGTTTTCTGTGAGATTCTGAAAAAAAACTTTGATGAAATCAAGTAAAATCATCAACTGAAAATGAGAAAGAGGTGTTTGATGTTTTAGAGGAGAGAAGATAAAAATTAGATATGACTATCAGAGACTAAGAAAGAAATGGAGTAAGAAATAAACTACAGTTACTTGGTGTAGGACTAAGGAATTTTTGAAATGAATGAGCAGCAATGTAAACTGGTAGCAACCATTCAAGTTCTCTGAAGGTGTGTTCTCTTGGTCTTTTGAGAAGAGGAAGTATTTATCAAGTGTTACAGTTTGCTGTGTAAAAGTATGAATATGAGGGAACAAAATTAGTTATTACGTGTGTGAGTGCTTTCCAGTAGTATGAAATTGAATAAACTAAGCTATATTCCGGGAGTAGAAATGGCATCTGTGATGGTTTGCATATACTTGGCCCGGGGAGTGGCACTATTAGAAGGTGTGGCCTTGTTGGAGGAAGTGTGTCACTGTGGGGTAGGCTTGGAAACCATGCTCCTAGTTGCCTGAGGTTGCTCAGTCTGTTCCTGGCTTCCTTTGGGTAAAGATGTAGAACTCAACTCCTCCTGCACCAGGTCTGCCTGGATGTTGCAATGCTGCCATGCTCCCACCTTGAGGATAATGGACTGAATCTCTGAACCTGTAAGCCAGTCCCAACTAAATGTTGTCCTTTATAAAACTTACATTGGTCATGGTATGTGTTCACAGCAATAGGACCCTAACTAAGACAGTGTCTTACTATTTATTCTTTTATTTAGCAATGCCCGCTAATGGACTATGTGGGACAGAGAAACAGAGAGTTCTCTTGTTTTTTGGTTAACACATAGATTAGGATTTCTTTACTGTTTTTTTAAGTTTATTTGCAAACTAATCTTCAAAATAATTTCACACTCCTGCTTGAATTAATTTCTACTACACTGGCCCCCTCATTGTAAAAAAAAAATGCTATTTCCTTTTGGCACTTATGTAAGAATGTAAGAGTAAGAGAGTGAGGAGGGGGCAAAAAGCTCCTTTTATATTGAGTCAGGCATACATGGCCATTGCCATGTAACTATCAGTCAGAGCCCAAAAGGAATGCTAACAACTTGCATGTATGTATATATACCAAATTTGTATCTGGTACTCCCCAGAGGCCAGAAGATATTGCATCATGTAAAACTGGAGTTACAGATGTTTGTGAGCCCCCATCGGGGTACTGAAAAATAAATCGTCTTCTGGACGAGCATCTAGATGTTCCTAATCAGAAAGCCATTTCTCCAGCCCTCTGGATTTTATTAATGGAATCTCTATTGTTACCAGTCACTCAAATACAAAACTCTGCATTGAATTTGCTTTTCTTTTTTTCTTTTTTGTGTTTTTTTAACCCATTTAGTATTACTATTTTGATACCAAGCCTGCATAAAGCAGTATTATAAAACAGAAGAGATAGACTGCATAAAACAGGAAAGCATCTGCTCTTCATACCATTGAGATCTCTAAAGTTTACCTTGGATATGTATATATTACTGTAAACCTCAACTTTTGCAAATGTGTGTTATTTACTCTCCTTGTCTCAAGTACCTCTGCCCTCTAATTCTCTGCATCTAATACTTGTGAAATACCTGGATAATTATATATAGTTAAAGCTATTAAGCACACATTGCTATATTCATGCTTCTTAGATACTTTATACATGTTTTATTAACTATATATTTCTGGAATAGTCTTATTTACTTATTTTCTCCTTTACATATTTGAATAAAAACAGATATGCTTTAATTTCATTTGTATGCAACACTCTCCTGCTTTATTCTAAAAAGGACACACCACAAGAACATAATAAAATGTCAGTCTTCCTTTTTCTGGGAACCCTTCTCTTATCTCCTTTGCTGCCAATAGTTTTGTCTGTAGCTGTCCTTCACAATATTGTATTTGTGTCTCCATGATGCCTTGTGATATAACTATCTCTGTATAAATCTAGCTTTTTTTTATTAGAACAAATACTCCTCCTGAGGGCAAGGTGTATATTTTTTACCATTTAATATTCTCTCCAAGGGCACTTTGAAGAATTGTTTGATAATTGAATAAATAGGTTATTAGTTTATGTGACATGAATCTTCTTAGAAGCTTATTTCCCATACAGCTTTTTTTCTTCTGACTGTGTACAATTCAAAGCTAAGTAGGCCAACTTATTAAATTCTAATCACTTGGATGAAGAAAGGCTGACTTCATAAATCATAGCGTAATAGCCTGTCTACAATTTCTTTAGTGTTTCACAGCTGCATGGTAATGCTTGTTTAGGCAATCAGCTCAACTATTGAAATTACAGAGTCAGTAGTCAAGGTAGTAAATAGCCTCTTTGCATTTGGTCACCAAGTCTTGGTCCATGCATTTTTATGATGAGAATTGTCTGATAGTTGTCATATCTCATGATATTCTCCATATACAACAATATGGAATAGATTACATACAAATTTCCTAGGTGTTCCTTGTATAACCAAGCTGAAGTATTATAGTTCATAAAATAAAGGATGTTGTAAATTTTTAATTTTCTTACTTAGGTATCTGAAGCTTTTGCTCTATTTGTTATAGTCTAACACACACATACATACCACACACACACACACACACACACACACACAATATATGTTAATACATGTTAGTTCTAGGACATTCAAGGCTACACAGAAAACCATGTCTTGACAAAAAAGTAAAACAAAACAAAAGTAAACAAAACATAACTCACAAACAAAAACAAAAATGAGGAAGAAGAAAATGCAATATTTAGCATCTATTTATAATATATCTCACATATAATCAATATATCTCATCTTTCATCCTATCAAGAGCCTACACTTAGTTGGCACCAGCTCCAGAAACAAACTATAAGTCCCAGAAACTAGACTGTATGACATTAACTGCAGGGATAGACCATAAAATCCAGAACAAGATCACAAAACCCCTTCCCAAAGAACAGCTTGGGGATAATCACAAAAATGGGAAGTATCTTATCTCAAGAATGGGCCATATGTATTAGGCAGCCTTATTATATCATGTGATTAAATGTTCATGACATATGAATGAAGACCATTTACCACCTGTGATCCTCTATCACCCATCAATAAGATATTAGATTACCTAATCCTTCTAAAGGGTTCTACTCTTTCCTTATAAAAAGGTCTGTGTGCCTTTGTCTGGGATTACCAATTTTGAGAATCGTTGACTCCTCATGCTGGATGATTCTTAAGAATAAATGCTCCTTGTTTCTGCACTGTATCTGAGTCTGGGGTCCTCCTTCAGCCATTTTCACACCGTTATATTTGGTACATAGGCCTGGAACCTCTGGGGTCCCCTTGATCAATAGTAGAGTGATTTTTGGAGAGCAGTTGACTCCCCACCGATCAATTAGTTGGGGTGTGTCTATGTTCTGTGTGTCTTATCTTTATCTTGCCCTGAGTAATCTTTTTTCTTCTTCTGTGTGTAGTGATTTTTTTTACAACTGTCTGCACAACCTGGAGGCCAATGGAGGTAGGGCAAATGTGCTGGTAACTCCTTCCTGACCTGGGGTTGGGGAGAGGGGGCTGGCTCAGTGGACTCTTCCAAAGCTTCCTCAGTTGAGGATGAAAAGCTCCATTCTGACCCAGATCTTAGTGGAAGCTAACAGGTTCTTCCCAAACAGTAGAACCTCACTAGGAATAGGTCACCATCTCTGGAGTCTCTTCAGCTGGAGTCAGAGAACATGAGACCAACTCAGGCATTGGTGGAGACTGACAGGTATTCCTGACTGGCTGAGCTAATTTTGGGGGGATAGGTTGCCATTGGCTTCCTTTTGTCTTCCTTTCTGTACCCCTGTAGGATTATTTTCATGTTTCTAGTCTTGTGTTTTATTTGTGCCCTTTTATTTTCTTGAGAACTAGCATAGGATAGACCACCAGCTCTATCCCACTGAACCTAGAGCAGTCATACTTCAAGCACTTAAAATGCCTGGATGGAATTTTGGCTTAACTATACAGTGAGGGGGACTGCTTTTATTTGTTTGTTTTGCAGTAATGAATAGCCAGTTTTCAATGTGGGATGGCCGGAAGGAGCACTTTATACCTTCCTACTGTCTACTGGGCACCCTGACCAGATCGGCCTCTCTCTCTCTCTCTCTCTCTCTCTCTCTCTCTCTCTCTCTCTCTCTCTCTCTCTCTCTCTCTCTCTCAATGGTAGAACTATTTTTTTCTCTTTTTTATTGGATATTTTCTTTACTTACATTTCAAATGTTATCCCCTTTCCTGATTTCTCCTCTGTAGTTCCTCTATCCCTCTCCCTCCCCCTCCCGCTGCCTCTATGAGAGTGTTCCCTTACCTATCCAGCCACTCCCTCCCATCACCCTGCCCTGGTGTTCCCCTACACTGAAGCATTGACCCTTCACAGGGCCAAGGACTTCTCCTCTCATTGATACTCAATAAGGCCATTCTCTACTCCATATGTGACTGCAGCAATGGGTTCACTCCATGTGTACTCTTTGATTCTGACCAGGTTTCATACATGACTGCCCAGCATCATCTGGTCCAGAACTCCCCTATCTGGCTAAGGCTTTTCCTACCACCTACCACAGTGATCTTACACGTCAAGGAGATAGAGCTGCCAAAGAATCATAAGCCAGCAGTCCTACCCTCCCTCTGCTCCAAAAGAAGACTACTTCCTATGCCTTATCACTCTCCATGCCCCTCCCTTGCAAATGGTGGATGCCATTCGGGCCCTGGGAAAGCAAAAGGGAATATAGCTAGCCCTCCCAACACATAAGCCTGCAAAGCAAGGCAGGCAGATTCCACCACAAATTTCTCTGCCCTTGCAGGCATCTTCCCCCACACCATGGTCAGGGCAGACAGTATATGACATACATTCCCTTTTCTACTAGTGATCTATACAATTGGAAGATGTAGAATCCCAAGTTTTAGGGAAACCATCTGCCCTCATAGATATATTAAACTGTAATGTTTACTCAGGAGCCCACTTGCGATGATTGTCACCAGCTCTTGAGGGTGCTCATTATGATGGATAAAAAAGAAGAGTTGATAATTACAGTCTGGAAACTTGTTCTGGGTGCAAATGGAAAGCTCACCAGTGTACAAGTTAACATTGACATAGCTTTTCCCTTGGTCCATCCTGACTGGAATCCTAACAACCCTGTGGTGAGGAGAGGCTAAAAGTCTATTTGAGCCAGAACTGTCCTTCAGTGATTTTCAGACCCTTACAAACCCTGACTAATGCACCTGCTAGCTCCAATTGTCCTCTTTCCACTTTTATAACCCATGGAGTTTTACAGTTTTGACAAGGGAGGTATTCTCCTTATGTTGTTTTTTAATTGGTATTTATGTTTTCACTTGTAGTCTTATTTTAGATCTTTCTATTCTGATTGTCATACAAATTTATTAACATATGTTGGTACTAGACCCTTACACATTGTGTTTTGAAAGGAAAGATTGGAGGTAGTGTTATGAAAGCTTGATTATCTTTATTCTAGAAATGTGCACCTTGGAGAAATTAAAGTACGTATATACAGATTTTAAATTAGACCATATTGAGTAGGAACACTAATAATGTCTTGAGTGAATGTATATTTTTTCACATGTTCTCTCAGTCATCACCCAAATTCATGACTGTAGTTATTAATGATTACTGTTACACACACACACACACACACACACACACACACACACACACACACACACACAAAACACACTTGCATATGAATAAAACTATTGAGTCCATTTATCTTTGTGCTTAAATCACTTCAGCTTGGTCAATGTGTGCAGGAACTTGTCCCAGGAGAAGACAGAATCTTCCTCACTTATCAGCCATTAATTGCTTATAGCACTACATTTATGGATGTGATGTTCTGGAATCTCCCTGTATTATCTTTCTCTACCTTCACCAGTTAAATAGATCCCCCCCTCAAATTTTCGTTACCTCCATTCGAAGCATTTGTATCCTAATCACTCTCTTTTGAATTCCTCTACTTCCTACACGGTCCCTTTCTTCAGTATTGACTTCTACAATTGCTTAAAGTTACATAACCAAATCCAAAATTGGAAGCTAGGATCCACAAATAAGAGAAACATGACATTTTGCTTTCTAGAAAAATGTCAGTTTGCCAAACTTGATAGTAATTGCTTTTACCCACTGAGCCATCTTCAAAACCCTTACCTGTATATTGTAATTAGTTGAAGCAGCATTCTTTTTGTAACAAAGGTCAGGCACTGGAATCATCAACATTTTTATTAGTAATCCACATCTTGTCAAGGAGCTAAGCTTATTTTTTTCTGGTCTCAAAATATACAAATAATATGACCACTTCTCTAATTTTCTAAACCACGTGAGCATCAATTCTCTTGGATTATTACAACATTTACTGTAGAGTCACATCTGCACTTAATTACATCCAATGTCTATTCTCAGCAAATCAGCCAGGTGATTCCTTAAAATTATGCACAAGCCAATGTCATCCTTCTACTCAAAATTCTCCTCTGGTTCTCCATCTCAATCAAAGTAATAATCAGATTCCTTCTAACAGACTTTAAGACCATTTCAGTTTTGACATCTATTTTCTCTGTCTACACCCTCTGATGATTTCCATTCTTCTTCTACCTAGAATCAGACACTTTTGTCTCCTTTATGCTTATTCAATAGAACAGTCCATCACTTGTCACAGAAGCTTTGTTTGGTCCCACAAAAAGAAACATAACTATTACATTGCCTCTGCTCCAGAAATGTAGCTTCTGCCATCCCGTTTACCCAGTTAATTTCCATCTTACTGCCTATACATATGCCAGTATGCCAATAAATAATATGTTTATGCTTGTCACACTTCATATTTCTTATTTAATACTCAATATTAAGTTGAGAACTGTTTCCTTATTTTAAGTATATCAGTTTTGAGATTAATTTTTGAAAATGTCATATGTTGTGTATTTCTTCTGTCTTGTGATCATATTCACTCGTTATTACTATTCACTTGTCCCTCTCCCACTTTTCTGTTCTCCTTCTTCCTCCGAACTAGTCCCTCTTTTTTTGTGTGCGGGTGTCTGTGTGCCTATGTGTTTGGGTCTTACAATAGTTAAAAGGAGTAAGTTCCCTTGCTTGTACTTGTCTGTGGTATATTTGTCAAATTTATTTGACCTTTTATACTATGATTTCTCAGCTACATAATATCTTAACTAGTCTTATTCTACACTAGCTCAAAACTACTTTCTCACAACAGCAGAGCCCAGATGTAACCACTTAAATGCCTTTCAAAGAAGAACTTTCTATAAATATACTGTAAATTATTTCTTTTGATTTCATGTAGGATTCTGCTCAAATTTTATCACCTTAGAAGCATATTTGACAATATAGTATTTAAGGAGTTAACCCAGGCACTAGGTCCTTTAAGTTTGTTTCCTTCTTGACATCTGTAACTTTTTTTTTCATGACTCTGTGGGTGAATTGCCACAATATTGTTAACATTTTTTTTCCAGGCAAAGACTTCTTATTCTTTGTTTGAATGAGCAAATAAATGTATGAAGTTGCAACAGTTCAGATTCAAATATCCTTCCTTTGTTCAAAAAGCTTACTTTATATTTCTTTTTATTCTGAATAAACTATTTTCTCTCCTTTGTAATGTTGTCTCATTTTACCTCTATTTTATTCTTTGCAGTGCTCCACATGAAACTGTTCACAATAAGCAACTGATCTACCACCTATCTGGATCCCAGCATTTTTATTCAATTACCTCCTTTTGTAATCATTTTTAAAATCTTGTGAGAGAGGTATATAAAAACTTGTCACATTTACAGATTGAGAAAAGAACGTTGTACAGCTTATCTCAGGTACCCAATTTCTAATGACATATAATGGAGGCAGGAATGTGAATCTGACCAGTTCTAATAGCTTTGCTTTCTTGTTCTCGAAATTTACATTGTGTAAATCTCTGAATGGATCTATTTATGTTCCACTTAATGTTCCTTAAAATAGATGAAAGCAATAAACACTCCCCACCTGTACTTATCTTCATAGTATGTGTCCATTTTTATTATTTTTCTATTATCATTTCAGTCATATATTATCATTATCATTCCCATCTAAACTTACTCAAAATTACCTCATTTCAAAAGTAGAATTTAGATGTTAGCTTAATATTCTGATTTATTCTAGCTAACTAACAAAGTTGTGAAACTCTTAGTTTAAAATCCAAGATCCCATTTTCTATTTATTGTGGATTTTTACATTTGAGATCAAACAGAAAACTGACATAAAATAATGTGCTCATAAAGAAAATAGAACTGTGAAGTTTTCTTGATGTGACAGAAATTGACATGGGGCATCCTCCACAACCAATTGACTCTAAAAAGATAAAAAAAAACAATGTTCCTAAAAACGTTCAAATAATCTACAAGTCTCTGACCTACGAATCTTTTTTTCCATTCATCTGATTTGCCTGCTATAGGTTGAAAATTATACTAGAAAGAAAAAAATGTGCTTAGTTGAAAACTCACAAAATGAATTCTTTGAATTAATTTTTGATTCATGTCACATGAATATATTTCTTGAGAAACATATACAGTTGGTACTTTAACTAAACTGACAAATATACAAATATTAGCTAAAGAAAGATTAAGTAGATAAATTGACCAATTTATAAAGTTAGAGAAATATAATTAGAGGACACTTGTTTTGTCCATTTTACAAAGTAGAAATAGGTCTACCCTTGTGGTCAATGAGCTTTCCATGGAAATATCTCTTAGTTAAAGTTCCAAACATGAGTTCCTTCTTATGATGCAGGCTTTAAACAGAACAAGAAATCAGTTGGTTACTGCAGGACATCCTTATTACTACTGTACCCTTGGGGATATATTGTCATTCCAGTTGTTATTATGACTCATGGATGAACAAGACTATAGATGAATTTTCTTTATCCCAACTTCACTAGAATTTGCTTCACATTGTCTGGTATTAATAATATTCACCAGCAAAAGGGAAAATTCCGAATAAGTACCACCTGGATTTTCCAAGTTTTGTGACCAATGTCCGTCTTTAGCAATAGGATCTTAACATGCAGTTCTGGTGATCAACCAAAGCAATGGAAATACTGTATATAATTTTGAGAGGTTTTGGTACTACGTCCACTAAAATCTTTAGAGTAGGTATCTTATGCCCTGGTACTGACCCCTTTATATTGGCAATTTGTGTTTTTCAGGAGAATTATTATTATCCTATGTATATTGTAAGGTTCAGGAAACCTAAGAGAAATACTGGCATAATGATAGTGTGAATCTGGGATCATGGATACTGGAATAAAATAGCATCTTCTAGAAATGACAGGACTATAACACTCACCATCTCAGGCCAATTATGATGGCCTATACAAGATCAAGTCAGTCATCACCTTAACCTTGAGTTGAGAGGAGCTTATAATCCTACACTAATAATTGTTGGTGGCTTCTACAATAGGCAGAGTGAGTTTTCTTTAAGGACAGCTGGTAGGTTGACTGCAAACACTACAGTGAATTGTCTCATACCTTGGAGAATATGGGCAGCTCAAATTGGACTCTGTGCCTTAATTTTTAAAATATCAATTTTCGAGCGGTAAGTAGAAAAGTTCTTGAAGTATTTAGAGGAGAATTGCTGTGAGAATATAATTAATATCTATTTAATAAATTCTCAAAGAACAAATAGAAAATATGATATAAGCACAAATAAAATGATTAGTAAAGAAATGTTACAAAACTATAGTCGATCTTTATTTTACTTTCATTTGATTTTCTCTTACTCTTTAAATTCATGTGTCCCCATGGCTCGAGTGTTTAAGACATATTTATATTGAATTACTACAATTTCATTTTAAATTTAAAGTACAGTGGGAGTGTGTATTAGTATTTTTGTACAGATTGTCAATTATTTTGATTTATTAATGGGAAAGAAACATCCCTCATCTCACTATTGAGCACCCAACTTCCTTACCCAGCTTGAGATGGAATCTTCTGTGAAGATAAAAATGATGATGAGTTCAACTCTACACTGCAATGTCAAATGTCTGAGCCTTTTTGTTTCAAGAAGTTAAAAATGCCCCCATTAAATCTTTGTATTGCATTTTTTATTTACATTTCAAATGTTATCCCCTTTCCTGGTTTTCTGTCCATAAACCCCCTATCCCACCTCCTTTTCCCCTTTTTCTATGACGGTGTTCCCCCACCCATCCACCCACTCCTTCCTGCTTCCCTACCCTGTCATTCCCCTACACTGGGGGCTCCATCTTAGGTAGGACTAAGGGCTTCTCCTCCCATTGGTGCCCAACAAGGGCATTCTCTGCTACATATGCAGCTGGAACCATGGGTCTGTCCATGTGAACTCTTGGATGGTGGTTTAGTCACTGGGAGTTCTGCTTGGTTGGTATTGTTGTTCTTATGGGGTTACAAACCCCTTCAGCTCCTTAAAAACCTTTCTGTAACTCCTCCAATGGGGAACGTGTTCTCAAATCAATGGTTTACTACTAACATTCACCTCTGTATTTGTCATGCTCTGGCCTAGCCTCTTAGGAGAGAGCTATAGCAGGTTCCTGTCAACATGTACTTCTTGGCATCAGCAATATTGTCTAGGTTTGGTGCCTGTATGTATATCGGGTGGATCTCCAGGTGGGGCAGGCTCTGAATGGCCATTCTTTAATGTCTCAGACTTTTATTTTTGTTTTTATATTGTCTAGTATGTTGTGAGCAATTTAGACAAAGGGTAAGGGGTCTGAAAAAGTCCCCAGAAGTGTTAAGGATTTTCTGTTGACATCTCTGATACTTCTATGATTCAGTTTTCATTTTGACTTCTTACTGACACTATGTCCCAGGATATATAATATCTTCAGATTTGGCAAAATACTTCAAGTCAAAGTAGGTTTCCCTGCCACATTTGCAGTCCTATCTATTCTCCACAGATACTCCTCTTGCATAGTGTTTCCTTTGAAATAAACAAGCTTTGTAAATCTTCAGCATGGAGGAAACACAAAGACTGCAGCAGTTTGTTTTGCTTACTGTATGCTCATTTGGGAGCTTTTAGATCGCTCAGACTGCAAAGAAGTTCTGCATTCAAACATTTCACTAATGACTTGGGGAGTAATACATTTATAATTGTCTTGGATCTGAAACTGAAATATTACCACAGTCAAAATTATACTACCATTATTTTATGTTTGTAACAGGAAACAGTATAACATAGTGCATTGATTTTCAAGACTTTATTTACTGAACACTAAGAGGTTTGGTGTTCCTAAAATATGTAAATTGTGCAGTAAAACATTTTCATAATACTAAAATGTTTTCTTTCTCTTTGCGTTTTCTTTCTTTGATAAATCTCTGGTATACTATTTCAAGGACTACATGGTATTTGATGTAATGTGTAGATTGCAGATACAATCTTATTTGGACTGCTGTGGAAGGAGATATGCTCAGTTGTTTATCTGCATGCTATATTAGGAACCTGCCAGGCAAGAATTGTCTACAAGTGCAATGGTGTCAGGTTACTAACAGAAAGATCTGGAAACTCACTGACGGGAGTTGAATCCTACTACACAGTAGGAAATCAATATCTGGTACAGTAAGCTTCATCCAAAGCTTATGGTGGAAAGGTCAAAGTCCATATTAAGTAGTTTTTATTCGATTCCCAAAGTACAGACTTGGCCATGAATGAATGTGACAACTAAATATAAAGACAAATCATCCTAACTCCTAACTTCACACATGTAATATTTTCTTTTTTCTTCATGTCAAACCCAATCTGCCATTGATGAGAAACCCAATTCTAACTGTTCCACACAGTATTTCTTTCTTGAAAGTGTTTCCAATTCCTAGAAATCCAGGACCTTGCTTTGAGATTTACCCAGACTTACACTTAATCTCATGCAATATTATCTGTGTCTTCATTTATTTTACCTGTGGGTACATCTTCATATCAAAACTAGCTGACAATATTATCATAACCTCAGGCAATTTAACAAGTTTTACCCTTTTCATGCTAATTTCCTACATATGTGTGCTTAAACATTGTTTTCAATGAATGAATTATTTCCAAATATAATATCTATAATAATTGTATCTGGAAACTTTACATATTAAAACTAATTGCATATATGAGCATCTATATTTTTTTTTATTAACTTGAGTATTTCTTGTATACATTTCAAGTGTTATTCCCTTTCCCGGTTTCCGGGCAAACATCCCCCTCCCCCCTCCCCTTCCTTATGGGTGTTCCCCTCCCCACCCTACCCCCATTGCCGCCCTCCCCCCAACAGTCTAGTTCACTGGGGGTTCAGTCTTAGCAGGACCCAGGGCTTCCCCTTCCACTGGTGCTCTTACTAGGATATTCATTGCTACCTATGGGGTCAGAGTCCAGGGTCAGTCCATGTATAGTCTTTAGGTAGTGGAAGCTCTGGTTGTTTGATATTGTTGTACTTTTGGGGTCTCGAGCCCCTTCAAGCTCTTCCAGTTCTTTCTCTGATTCCTTCACCGGGGGCCTATTCTCAGTTCAGTGGTTTGCTGCTGGCATTCGCCTCTGTATTTGCTGTATTCTGGCTGTGTCTCTCAGGAGCGATCTACATCCGGTTCCTGTCAGCCTGCACTTCTTTGCTTCATCCATCTTGTCTAATTGGATGGCTGTATATGTATGGGCCACATGTGGGGCAGGCTCTGAATGGGTGTTCCTTCAGTCTCTGTTTTAATCTTTGCCTCTCCCTTCCCTGCCAAGGGTATTCTTTTTCCTCATTTAAAGAAGGAGTGAAGCATTCACAATTTGATCATCCGTCTTGAGTTTCGTTTGTTCTAGGGATCTAGGGTAATTCAAGCATTTGGGCTAATAGCCACTTATCAATGAGTGCATACCATGTATGTCTTTCTGTGAATGGGTTAGC
Organism: Rattus norvegicus; assembly: GCF_021556685.1. Lineage (NCBI taxonomy): Eukaryota > Metazoa > Chordata > Mammalia > Rodentia > Muridae > Rattus > Rattus norvegicus. The sequence continues at coordinate 152,245,126 of NC_141554.1, read as the reverse complement.
TCACTCAGGATGATATTTTCCATTTCCAACCATTTGCCTACGAATTTCATAAACTCGTTGTTTTTGATAGCTGAGTAATATTCCATTGTGTAGATGTACCACATTTTCTGAATCCATTCCTCTGTTGAAGGGCATCTGGGTTCTTTCCAGTTTCTGGCTATTATAAATAAGGCTGTGATGAACATAGTGGAGCACGTGTCTCTTTTGTATGTTGAGGAATCTTTTGGGTATATGCCCAAGAGAGGTATAGCTGGATCCTAAGGCTGTTCAATGCCCAATTTTCTGAGGAACCTCCAGACTGATTTCCAGAATGGTTGTACCAGTCTGTAATCCCACCAACAATGGAGGAGTGTTCCTCTTTCTCCACATCCTCGCCAGCATCTGCTGTCACCTGAGTTTTTGATCTTAGCCATTCTCACTGGTGTGAGGTGAAATCTCAGGGTTGTTTTGATTTGCATTTCCCTTATGACTAAAGATGTTGAACATTTCTTTAGGTGTTTCAAAGCCATTCGGCATTCCTCAGCTGTGAATTCTTTGTTTAGCTCTGAACCCCATTTTTTAATAGGGTTATTTGTTTCCCTGCGGTCTAACTTCTTGAGTTCTTTGTATATTTTGGATATAAGGCCTCTATCTGTTGTAGGATTGGTAAAGATCTTTTCCCAATCTGTTGGTTGCCGTTTTGTCCTAACCACAGTGTCCTTTGCCTTACAGAAGCTTTGCAGTTTTATGAGATCCCATTTGTCAATTCTTGATCTTAGAGCGTAAGCCATTGGTGTTTTGTTCAGGAAATTTTTTCCAGTGCCCATGTGTTCCAGATGCTTCCCTAGTTTTTCTTCTATTAGTTTGAGTGTGTCTGGTTTGATGTGGAGGTCCTTGATCCACTTGGACTTAAGCTTTGTACAGGGTGATAAGGATGGATCGATCTGCATTCTTCTACATGTTGCCCTCCAGTTGAACCAGCACCATTTGCTGAAAATGCTATCTTTTTTCCATTGGATGGTTTTGGCTCCTTTGTCAAAAATCAAGTGACCATAAGTGTGTGGGTTCATTTCTGGGTCTTCAATTCTATTCCATTGGTCTATCTGTCTGTCTCTGTACCAATACCATGCAGTTTTTATCACTATTGCTCTGTAATACTGCTTGAGTTCAGGGATAGTGATTCCCCCTGAAGTCCTCTTATTGTTGAGGATAGCTCTAGCTATCCTGGGTTTTTTGTTATTCCAGATGAATTTGCAAATTGTTCTGTCTAACTCTTTGAAGAATTGGATTGGTATTTTGATGGGGATTGCATTGAATCTGTAGATTGCTTTTGGTAAAATGGCCATTTTTACTATATTAATCCTGCCAATCCATGAGCATGGGAGATCTTTCCATCTTCTGAGGTCTTCTTCAATTTCTTTCCTCAGTGTCTTGAAGTTCTTATTGTACAGATCTTTTACTTGCTTGGTTAAAGTCACACCCAGGTACTTTATATTATTTGGGTCTATTATGAAGGGTGTCGTTTCCCTAATTTCTTTCTCGGCTTGTTTCTCTTTTGTATAGAGGAAGGCAACTGATTTATTTGAGTTAATTTTATACCCAGCCACTTTGCTGAAGTTGTTTATCAGCTTTAGTAGTTCTCTGGTGGAACTTTTGGGATCACTTAAATATACTATCATGTCGTCTGCAAATAGTGATATTTTGACCTCTTCTTTTCCGATCTGTATCCCCTTGATCTCCTTTTTTTTGTCTGATTGCTCTGGCTAGAACTTCAAGAACTATATTGAATAAGTAGGGAGAGAGTGGGCAGCCTTGTCTAGTCCCTGATTTTAGTGGGATTGCTTCAAGTTTCTCTCCATTTAGTTTAATGTTAGCAACTGGTTTGCTGTATATGGCTTTTACTATGTTTAGGTATGGGCCTTGAATTCCTATTCTTTCCAGGACTTTTATCATGAAGGGGTGTTGAATTTTGTCAAATGCTTTCTCAGCATCTAATGAAATGATCATGTGGTTCTGTTCTTTCAGTTTGTTTATATAATGGATCACGTTGATGGTTTTCCGTATATTAAACCATCCCTGCATGCCTGGGATGAAGCCTATTGATCATGGTGGATGATTGTTTTGATGTGCTCTTGAATTCGGTTTGCCAGAATTTTATTGAGTATTTTTGCGTCGATATTCATAAGGGAAATTGGTCTGAAGTTCTCTTTCTTTGTTGGGTCTTTGTGTGGTTTAGGTATAAGAGTAATTGTGGCTTCGTAGAAGGAATTCGGTAGGGCTCCATCTGTTTCAATTTTGTGGAATAGTTTGGATAATATTGGTATGAGGTCTTCTATGAAGGTTTGATAGAATTCTGCACTAAACCCGTCTGGACCTGGGCTCTTTTTGGTTTGGAGACCTTTAATGACTGCTTCTATTTCCTTAGGAGTTATGGGGTTGTTTAACTGTTTTATCTGTTCCTGATTTAACTTCTATACCTGGTATCTGTCTAGGAAATTGTCCATTTCCTGAAGATTTTCAAGTTTTGTTGAATATAGGTTTTTATAGTAAGATCTGATGATTTTTTGAATTTCCTCTGAATCTGTAGTTATGTCTCCCTTTTCATTTCTGATTTTGTTAATTTGGACGCACTCTCTGTGTCCTCTCGTTAGTCTGGCTAAGGGTTTATCCATCTTGTTGAGTTTCTCGAAGAACCAGCTTTTGGTTCTGTTGATTCTTTCTATGGTCCTTTTTGTTTCTACTTGGTTGATTTCAGCTCTGAGTTTGATTATTTCCTGCCTTCTACTCCTCCTGGGTGTATTTGCTTCTTTTTGTTTTAGAGCTTTTAGGTGTGCTGTCAAGCTGCTGACACATGCTCTTTCCTGTTTCTTTCTGCAGGCACTCAGCGCTATGAGTTTTCCTCTTAGCACAGCTTTCATTGTGTCCCATAAGTTTGGGTATGTTGTACCTTCATTTTCATTAAATTCTAAAAAGTTTTTAATTTCTTTCTTTATTTCTTCCTTGACCAGGTTATCATTGAGTAGAGCATTGTTCAATTTCCACGTATATGTGGGCATTCTTCCCTTATTGTTATTGAAGACCAGTTTTAGGCCGTGGTGGTCCGATAGCATGCATGGGATTATTTCTATCTTTCTGTACCTGTTGAGGCCCATTTTTTGACCAAATATATGGTCAGTTTTGGAGAAAGTGCCATGAGGAGCTGAGAAGAAGGTATATCCTTTTGCTTTAGGATAGAATGTTCTATAAATATCCGTTAAGTCCATTTGGCTCATGACTTCTCTTAGTCTGTCGACATCACTGTTTAATTTCTGTTTCCATGATCTGTCCATTGATGAGAGTGGGGTGTTGAAATCTCCCACTATTATTGTGTGAGGTGCAATGTGTGTTTTGAGCTTTAGTAAGGTTTCTTTTACGTATGTAGGTGCCCTTGTATTTGGGGCATAGATATTTATGATTGAGAGTTCATCTTGGTGGATTTTTCCTTTGATGAATATGAAGTGTCCTTCCTTATCTTTTTTGATGACTTTTAGTTGGAAATTGATTTTATTTGATATTAGAATGGCTACTCCAGCTTGCTTCTTCTGACCCTTTGCTTGGAAAGTTGTTTTCCAGCCTTTCACTCTGAGGTAGTGTCTGTCTTTGTCTCTGCAGTGTGTTTCCTGTAGGCAGCAGAATGCAGGGTCCTCGTTGCGTATCCAGTTTGTTAATCTATGTCTTTTTATTGGGGAGTTGAGGCCATTGATATTGAGAGATATTAAGGAATAGTGATTATTGCTTCCCGTTATATTCATATTTGGATGTAAGGTTATGTTTGTGTGCTTTCATTCTCTTTGTTTTGTTGCCAAGACGATTAGTTTCTTGCTTCTTCTAGGGTATAGCTTGCCTCCTTATGTTGGGCTTTACCATTTATTATCCTTTGTAGTGCTGGATTTGTAGAAACATATTGTGTAAATTTGGTTTTGTCATGGAATATCTTGGTTTCTCCATCAATGTTAATTGACAGTTTTGCTGGATACAGTAACCTGGGCTGGCATTTGTGTTCTCTTAGTGTCTGTATGACATCAGTCCAGGATCTTCTGGCCTTCATAGTTTCTGGCGAGAAGTCTGGTGTGATTCTGATAGGTCTGCCTTTATATGTTACTTGACCTTTTTCCCTTACTGCTTTTAATATTCTTTCTTTATTTTGTGCGTTTGGTGTTTTGACAATTATGTGACGGGAGGTGTTTCTTTCTGGTCCAATCTATTTGGAGTTCTGTAGGCTTCTTGTATGTCTATGGGTATCTCTTTTTTTAGGTTAGGGAAGTTTTCTTCTATGATTTTGTTGAAGATATTTACTGGTCCTTTGAGCTGGGAGTCTTCACTCTCTTCTATACCTATTATCCTTAGGTTTGATCTTCTCATTGAGTCCTGGATTTCCTGTATGTTTTGGACCAGTAGCTTTTTCCGCTTTACATTATCCTTGACAGTTGAGTCAATGATCTCTATGGAATCTTTTGCTCCTGAGATTCTCTCTTCCATCTCTTGTATTCTGTTGGTGAAGCTTGTATCTACAGCTTCTTGTCTCTTCTTTTGGTTTTCTATATTCAGGGCTGTTTCCCTGTGTTCTTTCTTGATTGCTTCTATTTCCATCCTCAATTCCTTCAACTGTTTGATTGTGTTTTCCTGGAATTCTTTCAGGGATTTTTGTGTCTCCTCTCTATGGGCTTCTGCTTGTTTATTTATGTTTTCCTGGAATTCTTTCAGGCATTTTTGCGATTCCTCTCTGTAGGCTTCTACTTGTTCTCTAAGGGAGTTCTTCACGTCTTTCTTGAAGTCCTCCAGCATCATGATCAAATATGATTTTGAAAATAGATCTTGCTTTTCTGATGTGTTTGGATATTCCATGTTTGTTTTGATGGGAGAATTGGGCTCCGATGGTGCCATGTAGTCTTGGTTTCTGTTGCTTGGGTTCCTGCGCTTGCCTCTCGCCATCAGATTATCTCTAGTGTTACTTTGTTCTGCTATTTCCGACAGTGGCTAGACTGTCCTATATGCCTGTGTGTCAGGAGTGCTGTAGACCTGTTTTCCTCTCTTTCAGTCAGTTATGGGGACAGAGTGTTCTGCTTTCGGGCATGTAGTTTTTCCTCTCTACAGGTCTTCAGCTGTTCCTGTGGGCCTGTGTCTTGATTTCACCAGGCAGCTTTCTTGCAGCAGAAAATTTGGTCTTACCTGTGGTCCTGAGGCTCAAGTTCGCTCGTGGGGTGCTGCCCAGGGGCTCTCTGCAGCGGCAGCAACCAGGAAGACCTGTGCCGCCCCTTCCGGGAGCTTCAGTGCACCAGGGTTCCAGATGGTCTTTGGCTTTTTCCTCTGGCGTCCGTCCGAGATGTGTGTGCAGGGAGCAGTCTCTTCTGGTTTCCCAGGCTTGTCTGCCTCTCTGAAGGTTTAGCTCTCCCTCCCACGGGATTTGGGTGCAGAGAACTGTTTATCAGGTCTGTTTCCTTCAGGTTCTGGCGGTGTCTCATGTAGGGGTCCTGCCGCTCCTGGGCCTTCCCCCACGGGAGCCCAGAGGCCTTATACAGTTTCCTCTTGGGCCAGGGATGTGGGCAGGGGTGAGCAGTGTTGGTGGTCTCTTCCGCTCTGCAGCCTCAGGAGTGCCCACCTGACCAGGCGGTTCTATAATATTTTTATTATTGTTAATTTAACCATTAAAATATTTTCCATGTAAAGTCTAAAGTAATAATTATCCTTGAAGTAATTGTTTAACTAAGTATCATAAAATGAGTTATTATTATTAAGAATGAGGAAAACTATATAATACCATATTTTCATACTGATGTCAACTCTGCTAGCAACAATTTGAAACAAATATATCCTCTCAGTCTGTCTGTATATGTGCATAATTTGAAGAAATAGTTTGTTACTAAAATACCACATTCAAGAATATGTAGTCTATTTCTGTTCATTAACTACATGACTCTACCTATATAAGGCTACACATTCACAAATACCAAATACAGACAAAACTTGAGTTGAAACCGTATGTTGATTCTTGGGTAAATTTCAAAGGGGATCAACCAAACTCTTGGGAAATGTATTATCATATCTCTCTTTGGGAAATCACTTATTCTATTAATCATATGAAACTGAAATAAAAACATGTCAAATGCAAGCACAAGTAATATACAATGACCCAAAATATAGTAAACTTGATTTTGGGAAGCTTCTGGATTTGGTAACAGTTAACTGTAATGCTAGGTTTAGTCTATATATATAGCATAATAATTCACTCATACTCTGATACTACATATCTGCCAAGTGAATCTATAATACTACCACAGAAGACTATGAATGCCACTGTATTTAGAAAAAGCAGGATAAAATCCTGCTTATGTTTATTGTAGTCCACTATCTAAAACAGGAAAACAAAAAGTCCTCAGAAACTTGTTATCATGACATCTGTGTGTTCAGTGCTGAAAGAATAATGATCTCCATTTCTATTTTCTCTTTTACTCAATCAGTGACACTTTGGCATATTTCTCCCTATGCTGCCTCACACAGCACCTGCCATAAATCTTTATTATAGCATGCGTCATATTATAGTATTTATTAGTTTCTTTGTCTCCTTCCCTCAAGCCTGTGTTCTTAACCTTATTTTGAGCTGCAGAAACCTTACAAATTTGATTAAAGTGCTGGATTTAAGTCACTGGAAATGTAGTAATATACACTAATAATTTATAGGTACACATTCTATACATATGCTGCTTGAATTTGAATTTCACCTCTTTCAGGCTTTTGACCTTGGAAATGTTACTTAATCTCTATCTTTAAGTTATTTTATGTGCAATATGGACATAAAAGGAATAGTACATATATGAAAGGATTATGTTCACTTTGTGTCACATACCTAAGAAGTGGTACATGGATTTGTGTATACAAATGAATGGCATTGGAGGGAGACATATCTTTTATTTCCTGGAGTATAAAATTTTATTCATAAGAGACAGGTGACATTGGTATTCAACTCCTAATATCTGTAATTTATTGTTGTGAAAGTATCCACAGTTTAAATAGGCAAATACAGGTTTAGATGTTGAGGACGACTTCTTTAGCCAAAAATGTTAAAAAGCTCTTGAATTTTACTTTGGAAATCCTCAAATTGGAAAAGCTTCAGGTTGTCTCAAGGTTCCAACCCATAGGGAGTTTACATTTCTCCTGTCCTAGGAACTTTAAGTGTCTACATTTGGCCTCATTAGAAAATAAAGTCTCATCCTGGCATGATAAAATAAATATTCTTGAAACTTAGCATATCTCTCTCTCTAGTTATAATTGTAGTCAACAGGAAAAACTTTGGTAACAAATACTTGTCACGGTTAGCTAACAATTTTGGCATAATATGCTTTTGGCTAACTCAGATGGTGTTCCAAATACATTTGTTTTTATCTAACAAAATATTACGTTTGTTTTTATCTAATGAAATATTACTGATATTTCAATAAAAATAGAAGATGATTAAATGATATATTTTTATACCATTTTCCTTGCATTTCCAGTTGTCTTAATGAAAAGACTATGAGAGCTACTTTGAAGTATATAGCAGACTTTTAAAATTAAATTCCATAATCACCATCAAAACTATTATAAAGCTTAGCTATAGATGCCAATATGCCTATCTAACAGTGTCATCAGGAGTGCAGTATGCTAGAAATAATGGTGCTCCTAGCATATAGTCTCCACCCACATTCTATCCTGTTCTTGTCTCCCCCACTTGTTACCATAGTTACCATTGCAAAATACACATTAGAATAGCACTTCTTTGTTGAGAAAACATCAATGTCTCTTCCCTCTGTTATTCTTAAGACTTATTGTGCTTTAGGATTACTTAGACAGTTTTATAATAAACTCATGAATGTCAACAAAGACTTTGATTCTAGAAGCTTAGAGTAAAATTCAGGATGCTGCCTAGTTGTCTTAATCTAGAAACATTTGAATCAAGTACTTTAAAAATTACACTTTGAGATGAAAACAAACATCCAGGCCAGTACTTTATTCTGACTTTCAAAACCTTGATTTTCTTGATTTGCTTCTGCATGCCAAATATGCTAAGATACTTTAATGAAATGTAAGCCTCATTGAGAACCTGTTCACAGTCTAGAATTTCAAAAGAGCCTTTTCTAGCTGTTTGTGTGTGATCTGATATTATTCTTGCTCAGATTTCTAGGGCAGACTTTGTAATTTCTCTCATATCCACTCATCATTTATTTCTACGGTCACTACTTTTTCCTATGTGGCCATAATCACTGAACTGGTAACCTAAATCTCTGAATTTATACATTTCTATTTATCCTTCATAGTATAAACAAATGTACCCTTAAACAATATTTTTACTTTTTTAACTGAAATTCTACTGTTAGGTTTTATTGAATTCTTCCTCAACCCCAATAAGTGGTCTACTCTAGCTAATTTTATTTTGTATGTGAAGACTGTAAATGAATATAAAGTAATTGAATCTTACTAGTTTCCTGAATTTTGTTTACAAAAAAATACCTAGAGTTTTAAAGCTACTGTCCACATATGAGAGGAAACATATGGAATTTGTCCCTCCTTTTAAAATATATTTATTAATTTTTTGAGAATATCATACAATGTATTTTGATCACATTTACTCTATAACACCTCTCAGATCCAACCACACTTCCCTACTGACTCAACTATTGTCTTCTTTATTTTTTAGAACCCAACAAATCTGTTTTATCATGTCCATACATTCTTAGATGTGTTACCTTTCAGTGAAGCATGGTCAGATTCTTAGGGGATACATTTTTAATGAAAATTGACTTTCCCTCTACCAGAAGCCATCAGTTGCCAATAGCTCCTTGACTAGGGGTGGAAATTTGTGTTCATATGCCCTCTTTATGCTGGGAATTAGTTTGGTTTGAGCTTGCACATGTCTTGTATGCTGCCACAAATATTGTGAATATACATATGTAAGTGTCTTGTGTTTAGATAATAGGTCCCTTGTGGTCACCATCCACTCCTAGGTCTTACATTCTTTCTACTCTCTCTGCCTCAATTATCTCTGAGCATGTGGGAGGCAGAGCAAGATACAAGTGTCTCATTAAGGGCTGACAACCTGTCTCTTATTCTCTATAGGTTTATCAGTCTTTCTGCTATCTTTAATCTACTAAAAATAATACTTCTATGATGTGGTTTAGGAAATCCATTAATCTACAAGTATAGCAATACATCATTAGGAGTCATTTTAATACTCTGCCCATTTAGCATGAAAATAATAAGTTCTATACTAGGTCAGTGGCATGTTTAAACACAACTTCTTGGTTCAGCAATGGTGACAGGTATGGATTTTATTTTGTGGAGGGAATATTACTAAAATCCAATCAAAATATGGTTCAAGCTAACTACTGCACTTGGAAAGCTATTGTTGTAGGCTCTTTGGATTCAGCAGACTAGCAAAATCAGGGATTCATTCCAAAATTATTATAAACTAGCAAAATAAAAAAATTCTTGATCTTATTGTATTGTGATCTATTGAACTCAGTGACTTCAAAAATGACTCATTTAAAGGAAAATTATCACTTATCTAAGATATCACTTTAGTGCCTTATCAATATAATTCAAAATAGTAATTGGTATCTAAAAACTTTAGCATTCACTATGATAGAAATCGTTACCTTAGTGTACCTGTTAGGTATCTTTTTATGGAGTATATCAGAAGTATATTACCTGGTGAATTTCTACTGGAACAAAGAGTAGTCAGGGTTATGATATCGAAGTGGAAATATGGAAACAGCTCTTTATCTAAAGGGTTTTAATAAGAATTTGTTTGATATGCATGATATTTTTCCATATGAGTATTTTTTAAATTTTGGTAAATGATGGTTGGAGGGAGAGAACTGGACTCTCAGAAAAGAGAGAGTTGGACTCTCAGAACTGCGGAAAATTATGAGAGCACAGGGAAGACCACCACTTTTACTTACATTTCCTGGCCCAAGAGGGACCTGCCTAGTGCCCACTGGACACAGGAACCTAGGAGCAGTCAGGGGCAGAACACTTCAGATTTCTGCCTGTCCCTGTAGCTGACCCAGTCCCACAGCTCCCTGTACCCTGTTCCCCTGGGGAGAGAGCAGGACTTTCAGAAGATCAGACAATCCTGAGAGCACAGGGGAGACTACCACTTTTGCTCATATCCCTGGCCCAAGAGGAACTTGCCTGGAGCCCTCTAGACACAAGAACCTAGGAGCAGTCAGGGACAGGATCCTTCCTGTTTCCACCTGCGCCCTGAGCTGGCCCAGTCCCAAAGATCTCCATATACAGATCCCAGGAGAGAGACATGGATTCTCAGAAGTGCAGAAAATCCTGAGAATACAGGTGAGACCACCACTTGTGCTAACATTCCTGGGTCAAGAAGAATCTGCCTGGAGCATTCTGGACCTGAGAAACAGTCTGTCAGAATACTTCCGGTTTCTGCCTGGACCTGGAGCTGACCCTGTGACACAGCTCTTAGAACCTAGATCCTGCAGAGAGGAAGCTGGTCTCCAGGAGTGTTGACATACAGGCTTATAGAATGGTCAAATCACTGTCAGAGATAGTAAAGCTAGCTAACACCAGAGAAACCAGATAGCTAGTAGAAAGCACAGGAATCTAAGCAAGAGAAACCAAGACTATGTGGCATCATCAGAGCCTATTTCTCTCACCAAAGCAAATACTAGATATCCCAACACACTGGAAAAGAAAGACATGGATTTAAAATCATAGCTCATGACGATGATAGAGAACTTTGAGGACATAAATAACTCCATTAAAGACATACAGCATAACATGAGTAAACACGTAGAAGCCCTTAGAAATGAAACACAAAAATCCCTTAAAGAATTATAGGACAACACAACCAAACAGGTGAAGAAATGGAAAAAAAATCCAGGATCCAAAACTGAATATAAAAACAATAATGAAATCACAAAGGGAGACATCCCTAGATATCAAATACCTAGGAAAAAGATCAGAAGTCATATGTGCAAGAATTATCAATAGACTATAAGAAATAGAATAGAGAATCCCAGGTACACAAGACCCCATAGACAATATTGACAGAAAGAAAATGCAAAATGTAAAAAGCTCCTAACCCACAACATCCAGGAAATTCAGGACACAATGAGAAGACCAACTAAGACTAGTAGGTATAGAAGAGAGTAAAAACTCCCAAATTAAAAGGCCAGTAAATATCTTTAACAAAATTATAGAAGAAAACTTCCCTAACCTAAATAAAGGGATCCCATGAACATATAAGAAGCCTACAGAACTCGAAATAGATTGGACCAGAAAAGAAATTCCTCCCTTCCCATAATAGTCAAAATACCAAATGCACAAAATTTAAAAAAAGAATATTAAAAGCAGAAAGGGAAGAAGGGCAGGTAACTTATAAAGGCAGACCTATCAAAATTACACTAGGTTTCTCACCAGAGACTAAGAAAGTCAGAAGATCCTGAGCAGACGTCATACAGACAATGACAGAACATAAATGCCAGCCCAGGCTACTATATCCAGCAAAACTCTCAATTAACATAGTTGGAGAAACCAAGATATTCCATGACAAAATAAAATTTAAACAATATATTTCCACAAATCCAGCCCTACAGATGAAAATAGATGGAAATGGAAAACTCCAACACAAGGGGGGAAAGTACACCTTAGAAAAAGTAAGAAAGTAATTTTCTTGCAACATAACCAAAAGAAGAGAGCCACACAAACATAATTCCTCCTCTAAGTACAAAAATAACAGGAAACAAAAATCACTATTACTTAATATGTTTTAACATCAATGGACTCAATTCCCCCAATAAATAGATATGGACTAACAGACTGGATAGTTAAAGAGAATCTAGCATTTTTTTCTGCATAGAGGAGACATACCTCAGTGACAAAGACAGATGCTACCTCAGAGTAAGATGTTGGAAAATAATTTTCCAAGCAAATAATCCAAAGAAAGAAGTTGGAGTTGCCATACAATATTGACTAAAATCAACTTTCAACCAAATGTTATCAAAAAAGATAAGGAAAGACACTTCATATTCATCAAAGGAAAAGATGAACACTCGATTCTGAACATCAATCCTCTAAATGCAAGGGCACCTATGTTCATAAAAGAAACCTTACTACAGATCAAAGAACACATTGTACCTCACACAATAAAAGTAGGAGACTTCAACACCCCACTCTCAGAAATGGACAGATCATGGAAACAGAAATTAAGCAGAGACACAGAGAAACTAACAGAAGTTATAATCCAAATGGAATTAACAGATATCTATAGAATATTTCATTCTAAAACAAAAGAATATATCTTCTTCACAGTACCTCATTGTTCATTCTCCAAAACTGCACATACAATCAGTCACAAAACAGGCATCGACAGATACAGGATGATTGAACTAATCCCATGCATCCTATCAGATCACCATGGACTAAGGCTTGTCTTCAATAACAAAAACAAAACAAAACAAAACAAAACAAAAACAAAAAAAAACAAACAAGAAAACCCCCAAAAAATAAAAAAGACCGAAATCCCACATACACATGAAAGCTAGAGAACTATCTACTCAGTCATAACTTGTCAAAGAAAGAAAGAAAGAAATAGAAAACTTTTAGATTTTAATGAAAATGAAAGCACAACATACCCAAACTTACAAGACACAATGGAACAGTTCTAAGAGGAAAACTGAGTGTCTCTGAGTGCCTCCAAATAGAAACTGAAGAAAGCATATATTAGAAGCTTAACATCACACCTAAAAGCTCTAGAACAGAAAGAAACAAATACACCCAAGAGGCGTCGACAAGAGGAAATAATCAAACTCAGGGCTGAATTCAACCAAATAGAAACAAAAAAAGTATACAAACAATCAACAAAACCAAGAGCTGGTTCTTTAAGACAATCAACAGGATAGATAAACACTTAGCCAGACTAACCAGAGGACACAGAGACTGTATCCAAATTAGCAAAATCAGAAATGAAAAGGGAGCCATAACAGCAGAATCTGAGTAAAATAAAACAAATTAGATCCTACTACTTAAACCTATATTCATCAAAACTGGAAAATCTGGATGAACTGGAAAATTCTCTAGAAAGGTACCAAGTTTCAAATCTAAATCAGGATCAGAGAAATCATCTAAACAGTCCATTTATTCCTAAAGAAATAGAAGCAGTTATTAAAAGTCTCCCAACACCCCTTCCAAAGACAAAAGAGAATTCTATAATTCTATCAGACCTATGTAGAGGACCTAATGTCAATAATGTATAAACTATTCTACAAAATAGAAACAAAAGGAACACTACCTAATTCCTTCTATGAAACCACAATTACACTTATACCTAAAAAACAGAGACCCAACAAAAACAACTTCAGACTAATTTTCCTTATCAATATCTATGCAAAATACTCAGTAAAATCCTTGTAAACCAAATTCAAGAGCACATCAAAATGATCATCCATTATGATTAAGTAGATTTCATCCCAGGAATGCAGGGATGGTTCAATGTATGTAAATCCAACAAAGTAATCCACTATATAAACAAAATAAGCAAAACAAAAAATAAAACAAAACAAACAAACAAAATATATGATCATCTCATTAGATGCTGAAAAAGAATTTGTTAAAAATTCAACACCCCTTCATGGTAAAAGTCCTGGAAAGATCAGGAATTCAAGGTCCATACCTAAACATAGTAAACCAGTAGCCAACATCAAACTAAATGGGAAGAAGCAATTCCACTAAAATCAGGGATTAGACAAGGCTACCAACCCTTTCCCTACTCATTCAATAAAATAAGCCAAGTCCTAGCCAGAGAAATCAGACAACAAATTGTGGCAAAAGATATACAAATTGGAAAGGAAGAAGTCAAAATTTCACTATTTGCAGATGATATGATACTATACTTAAGTGACCTCAAAAGTTCCACTAGAGAACTACTAACACTGATAAACAACTTCAACAAAGTGGCTGGATATAAAAATAACTCAAATAAATCAATAATCTTCCTCTACTCAAAGCATTAACAGGGTGAAAAAGAAATTAGGGCAATGATACCCTTCCCAATAGTCACAAATAATATAAAATACCATGGTGTGACACTAACCAAACAAGTTAAAGGTCTGTATGACAGGAACTTCAAGACTCTAAGAAAGAAAATAAAGAAGATCTCAGAAGATGGAAAGATCTCTCATGCTCATGAACTGGCAGGATTATTATAGTAAAAATGGCCATCTTGACAAAAGCAATCTACAGATATAGTGCAATCCCTATCAAAATTCCAACTCAATTCTTTATATAGTTAGAGCAATTTGCAAATTCATTCAGAATAACAAAATACCAGGATACTGAAAAGTATCCTCAATAATAAAATAACTCCTGGGTGAATGACCATCCCTGAACTCAAGCAGTATTACAGAACAATAGTCATGAAAACTGTATGGTATTAGTACAGAGTCAGGCAAGTACATCAATGAAATAGAATTGAAGTCCCAGAAATGAACCCACAAACCTATAGTCACTTGATCTTTGCCAAATGAGCTAAAACCATCCAGTGGAAAAAAAGATAACATTTTCAACAAATGGTGCTGGTTCAACTGGAGGTTAGCATGTAGAAGAATGCAAATCTATCCATTCTTATTGCTGTGTTCAAAACTCAAGTCCAAGTGGATCAAGGATCTCCACATCAAACCAGATACACTAAAACTAATAGAAAACAAGTAAAGAAGATCCTTGAACATATGGACACTTAGGAAAATTTCCTGAACAGAATACCAGTGACTTATGCTCTAAGACCAAGAATTGACAAATGGGACTACAAAAACTTGCAAAGTTTCTGTAATGCAAAGAACACTGTCATTAGGACATTATATACAATATATACACATAACAAAAGAAGTTATACTCCAGAGAATCAAATATCCCTATTAAAAATAGGGCATAGAGCTAAACAAATTATTCTCAACTGAGGAATTTCGAATGTCTGAGAAACACGGAAAGAAACATTCAACATCCTTAGTCATCGGGGAAATGTAAATCAAAGCACCCCTGTGATTCCACCTCACACCAGTCAGAGTAGTTAAGATAAAAAACTCAGGTGACAGCAGACGCAGACGTTGGTGAGGATGTGAAGAAAGAGGAACACTCCTCCATTGTTAGTGGGATTGCAAGCTGGTACAACCACTCTGGAAATCAGTCTGGAGGTTCCTC
This sequence comes from Rattus norvegicus, assembly GCF_021556685.1. Classification (NCBI taxonomy): domain Eukaryota; kingdom Metazoa; phylum Chordata; class Mammalia; order Rodentia; family Muridae; genus Rattus; species Rattus norvegicus. Next base: position 152,229,916 of record NC_141554.1, on the reverse strand, counting down.
AGAAATTGGACACAGTACTACCTAAGGTCCAAGGTATACTACTCCTGGGTATATACCAAAAAGATGGTAGAACATATAATAAGGACATGTGCTCCACTACATTTATAGCAACCTTATTTATAATAGCCAGAAGCTGGGAAGAACCCAGATGTCCTTCAACAGAGGAATGGATTAAGAAAATGTTGTACATTTACACTATGGACTACTATCAAGCTATTATAAACAATGATTTCTTAAAATTATCAGGCAAATGAATGGAACTTGAAAATATCATCCTAGGTGAGGTATCCAAGTCAGAAATGTACAAAAATGGTATGCACTCACTGATAAGTAGATATTAGCCCAAAAGCTTGGAATACCCAAGATACAATCCACAGACCACAAGAATCTCAAGAAGAAGGATGACCAAAGTGCCAATTCCTCAGTCTTTCTTAGAAGGGGAAACAAAACTATTCTTAGGAGGAGATATGAAGACAAGGTTTGGATCAGAGACTGAAGTAATGGCCATTTAGAGACTGCCCCATCTGGGTATCCAGCCCATAGACACACAGCCACCAAACTCAGACAATGTCACCAAACTCAGTCAACATTGCTGATGCCAAGATATGCATGCTGTCAGTAACCTGATATAGCTGTCTCCTGAGAGGCTCTGCCAGAGCATAAGTACAGAGGTGAATCCTCGGAGCCAACCATTGTCTTGAGAGTGGGGTCTCCATTGGAGGAGTTAGAGAAAGGTTTGAAAGAGCTAAAGGGTCTTGCAACCGCATAAGAACAACAATAACAACCATCCAGAGCTCCTAGGACTAAACTACCATCCAAAGAGTACATATGAACAGACCCATTGTTCCAGGTGCATATGTAGCAGCAGATGGCCTTATTGGGCCCCCAGTGGGAGGAGAAGCCCTTGGTCCTGCCAAGGCTGGATTCCCCAATGTAGGGGAATGTCAGGGCTGGGAGGCAGGAAGGGGTTGTTGATTGGGTGGGGGAACACCCTCATAGAATAAAGGAGAGGGAGATTGGATAGAGGCTTTTTGGATGGGAATCTGGAAAAGGGGATGATATTGAAATGTAAATTAAATAATCCTGTAAACAACGATGGTGAAGTTTATAAATAATAAACCTACATACAAACAACCATATATCCATTTTGCCCATAAACTTCTCAAAAAGTTAGGGATGTAAATGATTTTCAATTTTGAAAGCTCTACAAAGAAACAACATTTTAGAGCCTATACAACTATCTTTTAACCTACTTTAGATGTGATAGAAATAAACAAATCTGAACAATGAAAATATAAGTAAGAGTAATCATTGTTGATTTAATGAGATTTGCAAGTGTATTGCATTAGAATAGTATCATGCTTACTTCAAAGGTTATTTCTATTCTTTTTCTATTCTTTTCGATTCTCTGGAGTTACAATAATGATTTAATAAAGTTTTATTTTTTGATAATGTCATGCAATTAATTTTGTTTATAATTGACTCCTTCCCAAATTATCACAAACAAGTGAATAAAAATTTCTGTAAAAGTTAATTCACACTTGAGCAGTACACTGCCTATATATGAATGTAGGAATAAGGGTGATGGAGGGCATCAGGAGAACAAGATCTGCTGAATCAATTAAGCAGGGCTCACAGAGACTGAAGTGAGCAGCACAGGGTCTGCCTGCATGAGTCTGCACCAGGTCCTTAACATATATATTGTGGCTGTTAACTTGGTGTTTAGGTTCCTAGTGGTGTTTTTACTTTTGGTTCCTAGTGGTGAGACCAGGTGTATCTGACTCCTTTCCTCACTTTTGGGAGTCCTTTTCCTCTTATAGGGTTTCTTTTCTGGCTTATGAGGGCTTTTGCCTTGTCTTGTTATATCTTATTTTGTTCTATGGTTATTGTCTCTTGGAGGCTTTCTTTCTCCTGAAAAAGAAATGAAGAAAGAGTTTATATCTGGAAGAGAGAATGTGTGGTGGGATTTTTAGGAAGGAGGATGGGATCAGTGAGCAGGTTGTATTGTATGACAGATAAATCTACTTTTAACTTTTAAAAGGGGAGAGAAGAAAAAATTGAATGCTACATTATTTCTTCCATGATTTAGTTATGATTGTTTGCCATTTTTTATTCTTTCTAAGTTTTAAATGTGTCTCCCTCTTCTTTCTGTTCACAATGAATAACATCTGATGATAGGATTGCAGATCACTGATTTTCCCATTCGTTCTTGTTACTTTAGAGTATCAGAAAGTAGGGTAGCTACAAAATTTCAACAGAAATGATGCTAGGATAGTATTTCTTAAAAAGATGACTTTGGCTTTTGTGATGTTTGTGCTTGTCAACTTGTCTATATCTGGAATTAGCTAAAACACAAGTCCCTATAAATACCTGCGAAGGATTTTTCTTAGATAATTTGAAGTGAGGAGAACCACGCTTAATTTAGATCTTCTGAGGTGAAGATTCACCTTAAATTTGAGCCTCATAGTTTGTTCGCAGACTAAATAAAGGACATGGAAGAAGGAAACTTTCTATCTTTGCCTTTGGCCTCACTCTTGCTGATAAATCCATCCCTTCACTGGCATTGGAGGCAACTTCTTTGGGACTCCAGCATATATTGAAGATGATCTGAGAAACGCAGCCTTGTGACTGAATACTATTTGTGTGTGTGTGTGTGTGTGTGTGTGTGTGTGTGTGTGTGTGTGTATTGTGTGTGGTGTGTGTGTATTGTGTGTGGTGTGTGTGTGTGTATTGTGTGTAGTGTGTGTGTATTGTGTGTGGTGTGTGTGTGTGTGTGTGTGTGTGTGTGTGTGTGTAGGGAAGAGAGAGAGAGAGAGAGAGAGAGAGAGAGAGAGAGAGAGAGATTCATTCTAAAATTTCTTCCCTCAAGAGAAGACTGACTAATACACTAATACACCCTTGAAAAGCATTTGGGCCTTTCTTTCAAGTCATGATTTTGATTTTCAGAGTTTTATAACCAAGTGGTGATTGTCAGTAGCATCCTATAAATAGAGAGCAAAGATTCTGCACAATATTGTAAAATATATAGGCTATCTACTACTCAAGTCCATATGACAAAGACTTAGTCTGGATAAAAATATCCATATTGAAGACAAATACCTGGTCAGATCTTTCTTACCAAAGGCAAGTTCAGTCTCCAACTGAATTCAAATGAAAGCTCTTAGGGATTTCATATTAACAGTAAAGGTCTAGAGAGAAAACACACCAAAATACAGGTAGACTGGCAAAAACTATAGAGTATAATGACAAAACAAAACCTTCAATAATCAAGTATGCTACCAAATGGAGATCCTAGAAATATATGCAAATATTGATCTTTAACTATTCCATTAATTGCTCAAACACTGGTGAGGAATTTTCTATGTACTAATGACTAGAGACTGAAAAACAAAGTACCAAGAGGCTTTTTACAAGATACACCTAGCAAGAAATGTATTTTACTGTGTTTCCCACAGACATTGTAGAGGAAAAACATGTATTTGTGAAGTCAAAAGATTATTGTTGGGTTCTAGAAATGCTTGTGTACCCAATTATGTATACTTTCATATAGGCAGTTATGAAGTCCTTGACTAGGTGCCTTTCCTTTTTGGATAGAGAGATACAAATGATTCATATCCTTCATTGCAATTCACTATCTTTTAGGGAGATATAATAGTTTGTCATCCACAAATAAATATAATATTGTATACACACATACATGTAATTGTCTGAGATCAACCAAAGGTAGAAAAATGAAAGACTGCTTCCTAGAGAAACAGTGAACTCAAGCTAAGGATTAGACAGGAATATTTATCATAGAAGATGGGAGGAGAAAAAGCAAGGTGTTTTGGAAAGCATAGCTTATGGTACAATTGATGGAACAAAGTTGCAGATACACTAATACTTAGAGTGGGAATCACAAAGACAATAAAGGGAGGGAAAGCCTGGACATTTTCTGTTTGAGTCAATTTGGCAGTTGAAACTTTGTATAAATGCTTTATTATGTATTCTAGGTTAGATTTAAAAATAGTACATTTAGTCATCTGAAGATTTGGGAAAATTAAGAATGAAGTACAAAGAGATGATGTAAAATTAATGAACAAACACAGGGATAACAAGAGATGATCAGAACCATAAGGACAGGTGGTTGAGACTTGTTGATCAGTAATAAATTTACACTATAAAGGAAACAAAGAAAAATGTCTGTTTGATGACAAGATTCTGTGACAATGAAAGTATGGAGATAAAACTTGCTACAGTATATTTTTCTTAAAAATAGTCAGCCATAATAGTGATAAAGTTTTGGATAGGAAGATTGTTATGTATCTGTGCCTTTAGTCAGCATATAAGAGGAGAAACAGAATACATAGATGAGAAAAGCCCAGGAGAAAGAGTACAATATTGGGATGGCATAAGTATTTCACAAATCTTTGATATCTCAAAAATTACTGTAGAGTCAGATGCTTTCTGTTCTAGTAACTTATAATGTTATAAGACACTCAGGTTCAGTCTTTGGACAGTTTGTTTCAATTAAGATAGAATGTTCTAAATACAAAATTAAGTATATCAATCCATCAGAGTGTAACAAAAGGGCTTCTGCAAGAAAGAAAATCAGATAACACAAAAAAACCAGACCCAGCAGAGCAGGAAAAAATGGGTCAACTAGGAAGAATATAAAATTGTCTTTTGATGAGTGCAAAGGTTAGCAGAAACAAGTACCTGCTTATATTGTTAAATACATCAGTTTAAATAGCAGACTAAATACATCTGGCTCAGAATCAGCAAAAGGCATGGAGGTATAATTCTTTAAGCATAACACTCAAGAGACAGAGGCACGTGTATCTCAGTAAGTTCAAAGCCAGCCTGATCTATATAGGATCTCCAGACTAGCCTGGGCTACAAAAAGATCCTATCTCAAAACAGAAAAGAAAATGTTTTCTAGCTATATGATCACTGAGTTATATAATTACTGAGTTAAATAATTTTTGAGTATGAATTTTTCATTGGATTTCTTTTATTTACATTTCAAATGTTATCCCCTTTTCCTGGTTTCCCAACTGTAAAGCCCCCCATTCCACCCCTTATTCCCCCACCCAACTACCCACCCAATCCTGCCTCCCCACGCTGACATTCCCCTACACTGGGGGGTCCAGCCTTGGAAAAACAAAGGGTTTGTCCTTCCATTGGTGCCCAACAAGGTCATCCTCTGCTACATGTGCATCTATTTTTAAAAATAGGCATAAAAGAATATTTCCTCTAGTACATTTATGGATCTATTGACATTTATTACAGCCAAACTACTCCATCCCTACTTGTACTCCTGACTCCCCTCTTTGCTTCTCAAGCTAATACAGAGATGCTTGTGGTGGTGACTTGGAAATTCATTATTTTTTATATAATTTTTTTAGATTTATTTCTTTTCTTACATTTCAAATGTTATCCTCCTTCCCGGTTTCCTGTCCATGAGAAACCATCCCTTTCCCTCCCCCTCCCCCATATGGGTATTGCCCCCATACGTCCCGCTTACTGCCCCTCCAATATTCCCCTGCACTGGGGTTCCAACCTTGGCAGGACAACTACTTACACCACTCATCTCCTTGCCAGTGAATCCCCTTTATCAACTTTGTATACTTTGTAAACTTTGTAAACCCTTAAGGCAGGAAAGTGGTCAGTCCCTACATCTAAGAGTTCTAGCAACCAGGCCCCTCCCCCAGACCTCCATACCTGTCATAACTGAGTTTCCAGTCTTTGTAATGGTCAGAAAGGTCATTCCCAGACCCTCAACAGGACCCTCTCTAGGTTATGCCAATTTTAGGTGCAAAGACTGAAAAAAACCTACCAATCATTGAATAATGGAACACACCAATTCCTGAACTTCCCACAGAAATTTATCAATCCCTGAGCTGCCCATAGAAACCCATTAATCCCCAAGCACAAAATCCCACCAATACCCCCGTACAGGAAAACCCACCAATCTCTGAACTCTACTAAATTCAGAATTTGTAATTTCACCAATCCTTACTCTGGAAATCTCTCACCTTAAAGAGCTAACAAGAACCCCTATAAAGCACTGCCCTTTGTCCAATTCCCTGATCTCTGCTTCCTCTTGGCAGCATAAGGAGTCACTCCTGGATTTATCTGTCCACACCCTGGACCCTCCAATAAATCCTTTGTGAGATTTGCTGCCTGCTGTGACTCTAATCAGAAAGCAAGACTCCGTGAAGAGAAGAAGGGAAGAAGCAAAGAAACAGAGGAGAGCTGAGGATCCTGAGCTCCTCAACTCAGCTGGGGATTCTCTCTCCTGGAACCTGCACTGCCTGTTTTGGGGAGGCTTCCTCTCAGAGCTGTGTAGATCCTGACCTCCTGGGTTTCAGGGTGCCCTACCATTGGAACAAAGTCCCACCCCAGAGCTATGTGGTTTTTGTTCCCTTGTGTCTTGGGATATGCTTTCATTGGTATACTTTCTGACTTCAAAACTCTGTGGTTCCTTGGATTCCAAGACCCAGGATGCCCTTTCACTGAGTCACTGTTCCCTCTGTGTGGTTCCTGGGAATCTGAATCCCAGAATACCTTCTCAAAGAGAAGGTCAGAACTAGCCCTATGATATCGCACTTACACAGAAACTCTATGGTCTGGAACTTTGTTAAACGGTCATATCATAATGGAAGTTAGAAAGTATAGTCTCAATATAGTTGAACAAATGCTCAGATAAAAATTCTATTACTATAGAAAACTAGAGAACCGATGAAAGCAGGGAAGTAACTGCTTTTTGGAGTGACTCTTATCTGCATGTATCTACAGTTTGACTATACGGCTTTTCATTGTCTCATTCAACCTTGGAATAGAAATTTTTATGTTTTAACCTCAGTGTTTTCCAACTATTAAGTGTGAGATTTTGTGCTGAATGTTCTTCAAGAGTTAATAATCTGTAGATGACTGAATGAATAGATGAAAGATGAATAAATGAATAAATGATAGCTTTGAAATCTTCAGTAGAGTCTAAGACTGGTATTAGATCCATTCACTTTTGGGACACAACATTCCTTATTATGAATTCAAGCAGATCAAATATTTGGCTGTCAATACTTTATTTTTAAGGAAAATGTTTAATTTTTTAATTGTACAATATTGTGTTTATTCATAGATATTTTAGCAAACAGCTATCAAATGAACACTAATGTAGACTTAATTCAGAACAAAAATGAGTGCATCCCTACATGAGAATAATCCTTTTGTGACCTTACTGCATCATAAACATCTCCTAATCCTGAAGATTATAAGGCTTGGAGATAGTTGATGGGCTGTTTCCTGAGAATAGAGTGCTTGGTAGCTCAGGTGATATGATTTCCTTAAGAAATACAAAGAATTTCTAAGTGAATATTTACTTAAAAAATAGATTCATGAGCTTCAGCTATTGAGACACTGAGTCCCTTAACTGTATGGAATATACTTCATATTCAAATGATTCAAGAACTGCATCTTGATAAACACTAACCTATAAGCTTATTCAAAGTTGTTTACTTTTCAGGTATCAGTTAAACCACTCTAAGTACTTTTACTTTTAAATTTTCAACATTATGGGACCATTTTCAAATAATTTAAGAAGTATCGTCAATCATTTTTTCATTATATAAGCAAGCACAGTACTGAATATTGTATGAAATAACACCTACAATTCTGAATAGAACTGGGCATATTTCACAATTTTTTTCCAATTTCCCCTTTCTGATTAAGTGCATTTGATTATGTGGCTTTTATTAACTTTTACTTTGTATTACTTTTTAAACTACTATTGTTTTCCATTTTCATAATAAAGTGGCACTAAATTTTTCAGTGCATTTCAGCTACTTGCAAGCATTTTATTGGCTACCAATTTCAATTACCATTATTTCCTGTACCAAAATGTCAATACTGTCCACCTGCATGGAGTCCAAAATAAGAGGCATACTGTGCTGTTTGTCTTGCTCTGGTTATTAAATGTTTACCTTTCTTTTTATTTGTGAAAAGATTAATAATTAAATCCTTGGATCTCTCGACTTTTGCCTTCCTTTAGATTATGATTTTAGGTTTTTCTTCACACTCAAACTTCTAAACATTTTAATAATTTCCTACTTAGATGGCAAAATTTCTGAATACTTCTTTGGACAAACAGAATCAATTAGAGGAGAACTTGCCTGAATTCCAAAGAACTGTTTTAGTAGATCTACCAATCATTGTGTGTGTGTGTGTGTGTGTGTGTGTGTGTGTGTGTGTGTGTATGTGTATGTGTGTATGCATGTATGTATGTTCATGTTTGTGTATATGTAGGTGCCTGTAGAGACCAGAATGAGATACCAGACCCTCTCGTGCTAGAGGTATGGGCAATTGTGTTCTACCTTATGTGGTTGCTGAGAACCAGACCCAAGTCCTATGAAAAAGCAATATTTACCCCACCACTGAGCCTCAATGTTTTGAGGCATTTTATGTGAATCTTATAAGTGTCAAGAGTCTATACTTCAATTTTCTATTTTCTGTAGAATTATTCATATCAATACAAGGCTACTTTAACATTTGTACCATTATAGTATAATAAAAAATCAAATACAAAAAGTAATCACATTTAAGTATTTCTTGTAGCTAGTAGATTATTTAATTGTGTACTTTAGAGCAACCTTGTAAGATTTACATTTCTGGAGTAATTGTACACTACTCATTTTTTTTCAGAAGGCCACTGTAATCAGGTCTTTACCCCTACCACATGCCAAAGTCTTCACTTTGTGTTCTTTCCTTGTCATGTACAATGATGTACTAGTTTACCTTCACTTTCTCTTCTACTCTCTCTTCTGTTTCATTTTTGTTTTTGTCTGTATCTCTTTTTTTGAGGGGTAAGATTCTTTGTGATATTCCCAATTTCCACTAGAATGTCAACTGTGTTGTCCTCTTCAGGTCTTTCTTAGACAGCCATATTGCTGAGATTGTTGTAACTTCCCTGCAATGTCTAGCAGACACAATCTCACTACATACATCTCAGTCCTTTAGTTCTTAGGATCTGTCAGCCCATTCTTCTGGGAATTTGCCCCAATCCTAGGTCTAGTGGTTGATTTGTAAATGGATCCTTTACAACTGAGTATCCTACTTTCAGCTGCTGTTTACACTTTTTTGGTTCTTTTTTTTCGGAGCTGGGGACTTTTTTCTTTTTTACAAATTATGAATTTCTTTTATGTTCTCCGTCTGCTGCATAGTGAAGCTTATTTGATTAATACTGAGAGCTATGATTATTTGTAGGTATAACGGTAAAGATTTAAAATGCATCCAGAAATTGTTTTGTTCTACTGAAGAAGTGGTTTAAGTCCTTCTCTAAGATCCACGATGTCACCAGTCCTGGGGAGTTGCCTAGGTATACAGTATCAGGCATGTTTTCCCCACTGCCCAGCTTACTTTGGAACTATCTACACTACTTACTACTCGAAGTTATGCTCCATTTAATCTGTTTCTACAAGAATATTCCACTCAGTATTTGGTCCTACACTCATCCAATCTCATGGATAAATACATATATTAAAAGTAGCTATCCCTTAGCAAAAATTTGTATGAAATCTTAGTTTATACTGTATAAATATCCCACTAATATCATCAGTTATGGGTTAACAAATTGCAAGTTATCCTTAAAACATTCCTTTTCACATACAACTTCATGGAATCTACTAGAAAATCCAGCATGCTCCACTTTTACTTCTTTCCAGGTCCTTTGTTCTTCTTTCTATCTCCATTGTTTCTTCCTTTGATATGAACATTATGTTTTCATTTGAATCAGTGTAGACCCTAATATAGTAGAGTTGGCAGGGAGCATACTTCTTTTTGCATTATGACTAGGTTCTAGGTTCTAGGGTCTAAACAATTCATTTGAGAAATTGCAGTTAAGTAAAAATCACATTTAATGAGGCATTATATTGCCACCATAGAACCTACTATTGTAAATACTTGTTCTAGTTCATGAAAAGGCAAAGGGATAAATCTTCTATTGATTTACTTACAGTGTTACAACTGAGATACTAGCAGGGTATGGCCCATGATAAGTGGCCATACTGAAGGGCTATGTTTGAGAATAGAACTCACATATATTTAGGAAACCCATTGTTGCTAGAATTCCTGGATCAAGGGGAGATCATATAGTGATGTTGGAGCTGATTCACAAATGGGGAAGTAAAGACTAAAGATTCCCTTGTGAATATTTGGGAGAATAATAGGAATGATGGGATGAAACTAGACTAGTCATTTAGAGGAACCCTAGTCTCCTCTAGGAGAGGAGTTCCCTAGTGATTGCATGCATCTTTGCAGCTGCCCTACTATTTGAATTCCGGCTGGTATAAAGCCATTTGAAATTCTGACATGCCAAGTTTGCACAAAACCATAGGGACAAAATGCTTTCAGGAGTAATTTATTTCTTTACGTATGCTACATTCTACTTTACACAATCAATTGGAAGATTATGAGAACTCTAAGATTTATCATTAACTTTTAATTTTTACTGACTGTATAGACCATAGAAAGTGCCTATGTATTCTTGATACTTTTGGTTGTAAGTCTACCCTTAACATGTAGGATGATGTCATTATGTAGGTGAAGGCAGGTCCAAGATAGAACTAGGCCTGTCATTGTACGAGAAGGAAGGATGGGTGAGAGAAAAGTTTGAGAGAGGAAGAGGAGACTGGAGATCGAGGGAGGTAGAAGCTGAGAGAACATGGAGGCAGAGGTTAAGATTCCTCTTTTCACATTTACAGGTTTTTATGAATATTCTTAAGGGATGGATGTGTACAGTGGTTTTTATTCTAGGTGGGCAATTACATTTTATCAATTGGATCAGAAGTTATTATGTTGTGTGTTCGTTCATGTGGTGATTTAATTGAATTCAAGGGAGTATGTGGTGGGTGGAGACACTGGGCCACCACAGAATTGGGACATGTATGCCTGAATGATGGCAACCTGCCTTGGGAACTAGACGGGTAGAGAGATTGTTGCCAAGCTCAGAGAGAAGCCATCTGCAGTGTGATATGGGATGTAGCAAAGCTGGTGAGACGCTTTGCTAACTGGGATGAAAATATCAAATAGATATCTTAGGGCACCACAGTGCCGAATTTAGTGTGGAATAAAAGAAAACTTTTTTTATAAGTTTACAGCAGCATTAACAGTACATAGCAACCATCTTTAAGTGATATACTGTGATAAACCATTGTCAGTTATATGAGACTTCTCTCTTAAATTATGACTGGAAGCACAGAGAAATACCTGCTATGTTGTAAGATTCCAGAAAAGCCTATGGAGAGAACGAGTAAAGGTAAAGCAATGGAATTTGAGCCAGTTCTGCTGTGGTATCTAGACAGTCAGAGAGTTAGTTGTCTTGTTGACATTCTAATTTAGCATAGGGACTGATGTAAAGTACATCTTACAATTAATATCCACAAACCTTAATTATCATTTTAAATATCTCCCCAGATAGGCAACTTGATGAAAGTGGGTTTTTCCATTTATTGCAAATGCCATCTAGGTAAGAAAATGCCTATTCTATGACATTTATATATTGTTCTATCAGTAATGAGAATGGAAATACAATTTTTAAACTTTAAAATGTTTAAAAGTTAAAATTTTAAAGAGCTGGAGAAGATGTAAGAGAGGAACAGAGGGTCAGGAAATAGAAAAGAAAAATGTGTAACAGGGAGGGGATGAGGAACTATTGATAGCCACTGGAAGGTCCCAGACAGCAGGGAAACATGAGGCTCTCAGGGCCCATTAGGTACGAATTTAGCCAGAATGCACAGAGAATGGGGAAAAGCAACCTGTTGATACTACCACTAGTAAATATGCATGACACCTAGTTGAAGGATGGGACCAACCACTCATCTCAATATTTTTAACCCAGAAATGTTCGTGTCCAAAGGAAGAACAGGGACAAAAAAATGGAAAAGAGAATGAAAGAAAGACCAACCAGGGACTGCCCCACATGTGGATCCAACATGTCTGCAGACACCAAACCATGCACTGTTGCCATGGTCAAGAGGCGCTTGCTGACAGGAACCTAGTGTGGCAGTTCCTGAGGAATTCTAGCCAGCAATTGACCAATAAACATGTGGATAGTTGGAGCCAACCATCAGACTGAACTCGGGGAACCTAGTTAGTGAGCTGGTGGAAGGACTGGAGGAGCAGAGGGGGATTGCAATCCCATTGGAAGAACAACATTGTCTGGCCTGACCACCCAGCTTTCCAAAATTTTAGACCACTAACCAAGGAGTGTACTTGGAGGAATCCCTGACTCCAGATACATAAGTAGCAGAAGATGGCCTTGCCTGACAGCAGTGGGAGGGGAGCCCCTTGGTCCAGGGATGGTTGATGCCCCAACAGTGGAAGATGCTGGAGTTGTGGGGAGGAAGCATATGGGTGAATGGGGGGAGCACCCTCATACAGGGCAGAGGGGAGGGTGTGGGGTGGGGGATTAGTGAAGGGGTAACTGGGAAGTGGGATAGCATTTGGTATGTAAATGAATAGAATGATTAATAAAAAAATAAAAGAAAATGTGGTGGACATAATATTTGTGTCATTGACACAAAAGCTCATAATTTTGTTTCTAAATATATTTCTCAAATGATAAAAATTTTCAACAAAATATTACTATTTCACTCCAAAAGTCAATTTAAAATATGCATTTAATATAATTTTATGAAATATGATAATTGGTATATGGGTTTAATAAAAATCAATAAATTATTATGGATGAGGAAATCGAGAAAAAATATCAGGTAGTGAAACCTTATATGCAATATGTCCCTGTTTATTAAATTGGTTTGTTGTTATTTGAGTCTACATATATTGAAGGATTAATTAGATTAATAACCTTTTGAGACAATCTGATTAGCCTCCTCTAAGTCTATGATATTTGAGATATAAAAATCATCTCAATGCCATACAAATGTAAAGTTCTTGCTCTGATACACACTTATATGCATACATGTCTGCCTTATTAGGTTATTGTTCCATATTACAATATAATTGACCTTATCTTGTAGAGAAGAAAAAATGCCAGCTCTGTGTAAATGATGAATCCCCATAAGTCTATAGCTTAGCTAAGTGTTAGTAACCCAGTGACAAGCTGGGTAATGGTCTTGGTAAGTTGTTTCAGAAATTCCTGGCTAAGGGCCAGATTTAAGACTTCCTCAAAGAAAGAATGGAGGAGCATGTCCACATAAATCTCATTAGACTGAGCATTTAAGTGTTAGTTCCAGGACTGGTGTTCCAACAATTTCTTAATAAATTACTGTGACTTGGAGCAACTTAGAGTCTCTAGGGTTCCTTTAGCATTAAAATCAGAGAATGTTTAGCTTTATGCAATTCAATGTGACATTGTCCAATGCTTACTTGAAGCTGTACTGACAATTAATCTAGATAATTAGTTTTATTCTAATTGTTCTGGGAGTCTAAGCCAATACATTTTCTTCTGCTTTGATTCTGTTTCACAAAACTTAATTTAGCTAATGGTAGTTTCTGACCCACAGTATCCTGATCTGTCTGAAATACAACGTTTTTTAAGGCTGTGGTGTTTACCTTCTAAACAGTTTAGAATTAGGAGCTTCCTCTTGTGGTTGATAATATTATTGCTATGAATAGCAGTTTTGATAGAGAATTGGGAGGAAGCCCAGGGATTTGGTCTACTTGAATGCATTATCAAGAGTTTTAAGGGCTATATAACCTACTCTCTCCTTGTTATAGTCCTCTATTATGAATTAAACAGCTGGCTTGTTAGATACTTCCTTCTTACTGTTTTTTAAACAGTAGCCTTTGTGCCAAATGTTGGTTCCCATAGAAATGATTTAAAATATGCATTAAAATCTCAGAGTGACTTTGTATGTTTTGCATGTAAGGGCTTCCATGCCCTTTACAATATTAAAGTTTCTATTTTAATAGCAGTTACACAATCGTTACTTGTTGCCAACAGTACTAGAATTTGGTCTGGTATTTCAGGTCATAAATCTACTGTCAGGACATAAATCTACTGTCAGAATTTTATTCCTATGGTAGTATAAATATGATTATGAATCAACACATAGAACCTTCTAGCTTAGAATTTTAAGTATTGAATAAATAATTTTAGAATATCTACAAAGCATGGTATTAGATCAAAGTGTCTGTTTAGGAGAAATTATAAATAATTAAAATGCTCACTATCCATGTAAAATTTATTTGACTGCAGCTATTAAAATTAAGTAATGATTTCCATTGACCAAATATATGATTTTGGACTGACTCTCGATTTCAGAAATACGGATTATTACCTACTATTCTAATATTTTTCAACATGTAAGTAAAAACCTACTGTCAGTATGAGAAACTTTCAAATTTTTAACATATAAACAACTCCATTCAATTAATATGAAATCCTAGTAAAGGAGATCAGTAGTATCCACTGTGCCATGAACACATAATCTGAATCAAAACCCTCATTATCATCAATCTGTTTCAAAATCCCCTTCATTCTCTGGTATCAATGAATGGTGGCCTTTTGCTGATAATGCAAACTTATTTGCAGACTTTTTCAGCACACCATTTTAATCTTCAGATTCAAAGTTTAACCACATACAAAATTTTTAAAATTCTTGTATTCAGGGAGTTAAATACGAATCTGTTTGAGCATATATATTGCCTCAAATATGTATTATTTATTTATGATAACACATTCAAAATCAAACTTTCTAACCTTTGGAAATCTGCGATACACTTTTACTTATAGTCACTACTGTATGTAACAAGTTTATATTTAAATGGTGTCTAATTTATTATTTACTTCTATGTTTCCAAATGAAAATATGACATACACAGAGACTCACAAGGTACTTGGGAATGTAGAAGTTATTCAAGACATGTTTGCTAATTAAAAATCTCCCATCTATGTATTTTTCTCAGCGCTTTGCTTCGTGAGGAGATATATGGTATAAACTTGGCAATGTGGTCTCTATGAAAATCTTGAAAGATTTTTGTAATCTTTTATGGCTGAGCAGGTACTCATAAATCATTATTTGCCTTCATTACTCTGTGTACATTTCAGAAAAAAGAAAATAGTCCCAGATACTATTGTTTGATCTTTGAGAATATTTAAATATTTAAAATTTTACAGATTATTTTTTAAATCAACCAGGTCACTGAAAATATTTGCTGCTTAAACATACCAGATATTGAATATGTTATTACATAATGAAGTATGCTTTGTCCAATTGATAAGGAATAGATAATGGAGATAGGACCTAATATTATAATTTTTCAGCTATGTCACAGTATTGGTGATTAAGTTGTTCTTTTACTTTCTATTTTTGTTTATTATTTCTTGGTTTGAGAAAAGACTTTTGTTCTTTTTAAAAATATTATTATTTATTTTTGATAATTTCAGATAATAGTTGGCAAACTGCTGCTGTGAATGGGTCCATGCTCTGGAGTATGGTTAATATTTAAGGGACTCTGGCCAGTTCAGGCATAGCAAGCATGGCTTTAGCAGGCCTCTCTTCTCTCATCTTCTGCCTGCCTTGCTAAAAATCCTTAGGTTACATTCCTAAAGCAAGCCTTCAAGCTCTATTTCCTTATTTGGCCACTCCCTCCTCCTGAGACCAGCTATCAAAGTACTGAAGATCAGCAGTCAAAGGCCCCACCAGGCACACCTAATTGACATCCCCAATTATACTTAAATACCTCATCCTAATACAGGATTTTTTCCTTATACATTTATAAACCATCATTTTCCTATGTGCCTCATCTATCTTCCTTCTATTCAAAGGCAGTTCTTTGTTCCACTCCAGACAGCTAGTCCTTAATCCTCTCCCCTTCCCTATTTCTTCAACTTCTTTTTTCTCTTCCTCTAATGCCAGTCTTTGTTCTTCATTCATGTCCTCTGTCATTCTAGAGCAAATAAATCTCCTCTGTGCTGAGAACTTGGTCTTGAGGATCCTGAGCCAATACTTTGTCCTTTAGATATATCTAGTTTTTGTGAGATAAAACGTTTCCTGGGTAGACACACACATCTACTCACTCCACATTAGGAAGCCCACAACAAATCAAAACACAGTTACCAACCAAGTCCAACTTGGTAAACCACTGAGTTTTATTGGTGTTACTTGTAGGAATGTGGGAGTGGGGTTAGTTACAGTAGCAGAAATGACTCAAGGACCGTATCATCACCAAAGCCCACCCCAGCATGGGTGATATATCACAAAACTGGGAACCTGGGACACATTGCACAACATCTGGCAGCTCAACAGGTTGCAAAGTACTCTTTTCTGGTGCCTCAGTTGATGTAAACCTCTTCCTGGTAGCTTGGTTGCTTTCTGCTTCTTTCAGGAAGCTGATCTGGTCTCAGAGAAAACTTTGTAACTCACCTTTACTTTCTCTGAAAGGGACTCTCCGCTTTTATTGTTTCCTCTCTCATGGAGGGGCCTCATGAATCTGGACAGTTTCATGTACTTCCTTAAGCTATTTTGAGTTGTTTGCCTTCCTGATTAATAAGCTTCCCTGGAGTACCACAACACCCAGAAGAAGCCTGACTCCCAGGTGCTCTGAAATACCCAGGAACACAGAAAAGGCCAGATCAGCCCCAAGACTGGGAGAAACTGGGTCCTCCAGGATCATGGGACACAGGAACCCCCTACACAGCCAGTGTCATAGGTTCCTTCCAGTCTGAAACTGGATCTAGAGCAGACTTGGATGTTTGGCTCTGCATCCACTCTTAAAACAACCAGAGGGAGCCCGACTCTCATGTGCTCTGACACACCCAGGATCTCAGGATAACAAGATCACAGAGGAAGCTGGACTCAGAGGAGATCACACAACCAGAAGCACTGGAGCTCTGACACACTCAAGATCACAGCCAAGGCCACAACATCTTTCCAAACACCAAGCATAACTGAGATCCCCAAAGAAACAAGGGAAACATATATCAGTACATATCCAGAGGCACAGGTTCCTTACAGCTTGCACCAGTGCTCAAATAAAAGTCAGATCTCTGGCTCCCCATACATTAGACAACACCCAGAGAAAACCTGACTCCCAGGAACTCTAAAGTATCCAGCATCTCAGAATCACAGGATCCCAGAATCACAGAATAAAATAGACGACTGGACTCTGAGAAGTTCTGACACAAACAGAATCACAGGAGGGACAGGCTCTAATCAGAGACAACAAGGGCAGATAGCACTAGAGATAAGCAGAAGGCAAGAGGCAAGTACAAGAACATATGCAAAAGAAATCAAGGCTAATTAGCATTATCAAAACCCAGTTCTCCAATTACAATAAGTCCTGGATACATAGTTACACCCGAAAAGCAAGATTTGGAAGTAAAATCACATATCATGAAGATGGTAGAGAATAGAGGAAGGAAATAAATAACTCACTTAAAGAAATAAAGGAGAACACAGGTAAACAGAGAGAAGCCCTTAAAAGGGAAACACAAAAATCCCTTAAAGAATTAGAGGGAAACACAAATAAATGAGTAAAGGAATAGAACAAAAACATCCCGCATCTATAAATGGCAATAGAAACAACAAAGAAATCACAAAGGGAGACTACCCTAGATATGGAATACCAAGGAAAAAGATCAGAAGTCATATATGCAAGCATTATCAACAGACTACAAGAGATAGAAGAGAGAATTTCAGGTGCAGAATATACCATAGAAAATATTGACAGAAAGAAAATAAAAAATGAAAAAAAAAACCCTCTTAACTCAAAATATCCAGGAAATCTAGGACACAACGAGAAGACCAAACCTAAAGATAATAGGTATAGAAAAGAGCAAAGATTCCCACCTTAAAAAGGCCAGTAAATATCTTCAACAAAAGTTTATAAGAAAATTTCCCCAACCTAAAGAATAGATGCTCATGAACCTAAAAGAAGCTTATAGATCTCCAAATAGACTGGACCCGAAAAGAAACTCAATCCATCACAAAATAACCAAAACACCAAATGCACAAAACAAAGAAAGAATATTAAAAGTATTAAGGGAAAGAGGGCAAGTAACAAATAAAAGCAGACCTATCAGAATTACACCAGATATTTCACCAGAGATTAGGAACGACAGAAGATCCTGGGCAGATATCTTACACACCATAAAAGAACACAAATACAAGCCTAGGCTATAAAATTCAGCAAAACTCTCAATTAACATAGATGGGGAAACCACGATATTTCACGGCAAAACCAAATTCACACAACATCTTTCCACAAATGTAGCCCTACGAAGGATAATAGATGGAATACTCCAAAACAAGGAGGAAAACTACAACCTAGAAAAAGCAAGAATGTTATCTTCTTTCAATAATCCAAAAATAAGATAGCGACACAAATATAATACCACCTCAACAACAAAAAACAGAAAGCAACAATCACTATTCCTTAATGTCTCTTAACATCAATGGACACAATTTCCCAATAAAAAGACATAGAGTAATTAACTAAACATTTAAACAGGACCCAGAATTTTCCTACATACAGAAAGTGCAACTCAGTGAAAAAAGACAGAGACAGTAAAAGGCTGGAAAAAATTTTTCCAAGCAAATGGTCTCCAAAAAAAAAAAAACTGGAGTAACAATTATAATATTGACTTTCAAACAAAAGTTATCAAAAAAGATAAAGAAGGACACTAAATATTCATCAATGAAAAACATCTACCAAGATGAACGATCAATACTGAACATCTATGATCCAAATGCAAAGGCACCCACATTCATAAAAACACTTTACTAAAGCTCAAGGCACACATTGCACCTCACACAATAATAGTGGGAGACTTCGACACCCCATTATCAGCAATGAACATATCATGGAAACAGAAACTAAATAGACACAATGAAACTAACAGAAATTATAAACCAAATGGATTTAACACACACACACACACACACACACACAAGGTTGTATCCCTCCCAAAAAGATAATTACGTCTCACTCAGTACCTCGTGATACTTTCTCCAAAACAGACCATATAATCAGTCAGAAAACAGGTCTCAACAAATACAAGAAGATTGAAATAATCCCAAGCATCTTGTCATATTACCATGGACTAGGGATAGAAATGAACAACAAAAACAGCAGCAGCAGCAGCAGCAGCAGCAGCAGCAGCAGCAGCAGCAGCAGCAGCAACAGCAGCAGCAGCAGCAACAGCAACAACAACAACAATAACCAGAAAGATCATAAGCACATGGAAGCTGAACAAATATATACACAATAATAACTTTGACAAGAAAGAAATAACAAAAGAAATTAAAGATGTATTAGAATTTAATGAAAATGAAGGCACAACATTACAAAACTTATGGGGCACAAAGTAAGTAGGGCAAAGAGGAAAACTCATAGCTCTGAGATCCTCCGAAAAGAAACTGTAGAGAGCATACTTTATCAGCTTGACATTATATCTAAAACTCTAAAACAAAAAGAAACAAATACACCCAAGAGGTGTCCTCAAAAAGACCCAAGAGTTGACAACAGGAAACAATCAAACACAGAGCTGAAATTAGCCAAGCAGAAACAAAAAGAACTATACAAAGAATCAAGAAAACCATGAGCTAGTTCTTTGAGAAAATCAATAGGACAGATAAACACTTAGCAAGCCTAACCAGAGGGCACAGAGAATGTATCCAAATTAACAACATCAGAAATGAAAAGGCAGACATAACAACAGAAACTGAGGAAATTAAAAAAAAATCATCAGATGCTACTACAAAAAACTATACTCACCAAACTGCAAAATCTGAATGAAATGAACAATTGTCTAGAAAGGTACCAGGTACAAAATTTAAATCACAATCAGATAAACTAACTAATCAGTCCCATAATTCCTAAAGAAATAGAAGCAATTTTTAAAAGTCTCCCAACCAAAAAATGCCCAGGACCAGATGGGTATAGTGGATAATTCTTCAGACCTTCATAGAAGACCTTTTACCAATGCTGTATAAACTATTCTACAAAATAAAACAGAAGGAAAACTACGTAATTCCTTCTATGAAGCCACAATTACACTTATACCTATAAAACAAAGACCCAACACAAAGAACTTCATACCAATTTCTCTTATGAATATCTAGGCAAAAATATTCAATAAAATCTTCACAAACCAAATCCAAGAACACATCAAAATGATAATCCATCATGATTAAGTAGGCTTCATCCTATGGATGTCGGGATGGTTCAATGTACGAAGTCCAACAAAGTAATCCACTATATAAAAAACAACCTCAAAAAAAAAAAGCACATGATCATCTCATTAGAGGCTGAGAAAGCATTTGAAAAAGTTCAACACCCCTTCATGGTAAAAGTCTTACAAAGATCAGGAATTCAAGGCTCATGCCTAAACATAGTAAAAGCAATATACAGCAAACCAGTAGCCAACATCAAACAAAATGAAGAGAAACTTGAAGCAACCCCACTAAAATCAGGGACAAGACAAGACTGCCCACTCTCTCCCTTCTTATGCAATATAGTACTCGAAGTCCTAGCCAGAGCAATCAGACAACAAAGGAACGCCACAAGGGATACAAAATGGAAAAGAAGAAGTCAAAATATGCAGATGATACGTTATTATACTTAAGTGTCCCCCAAAGTTCAACCAAAGAGCACCTAAACCTGATAAACACCTTCAGCAATGTGGCTGGGTATAAAATTAACTCAAATCAGTAGCCTTCCTCTACTCAGAGCATAAATAGGCTGAGAAAGAAATTAGGAAAATGACACGCTTTACAATAGCCACAAATAATATAAAATACCTTGGTGTGACTCTAACCAAGCAATGGAAAGATCTGCATGACAAGAACTTCAAGTCTTTGAAGGAAGAAATCAAAGAAGTTCTCAGAAGATGGAAAGATCTCCAATGCACATGGATTGGTTGGTTTAATAAAGTAAAAATGTCCATGTTTGCAAAAGCAATGAACAGATTCAATGCAATTCCACATCAAAATTCGAACTCATTCTTCATAGAATTAGAAAGAGAGATTTGCAAATTTTTTTGGAAAAGCAAAAAACTAAGGATAGCAAAAAGTATTCTCAACTCTGAAAGAACTTATGGGTCAAGATGTATCACAGAGCAATAGTGATAAAAACCTGCATGGCATTGGTACAGAGACAAATAGGTAGATCAATGGAATAGAATTGAAGACCCAGAAATGAGCCCACCATGGACACTTGATCTTTGACAAAGGAGCTAAAACTATCCAATGGAAAAAAGATAGAACTCTCAAAAAACGGTGCTAGTTCAACTGGAGGTCAGCATGTAGAAGAATGCAAATCAATCCATTATTACTGCCCTGTGCAAAGCTCAAGTCCAAGTGGAACAAAGACCTCCACCTTAAACCAGATACACTGAAACTAATCAAAGAGAAAGTGGGAAAGAGCCTTGAACACAGTAGCACATTCAAAATTTTCCTGAACAGAATACCAATGGGTTATGCTCTATGACTCAACACATGGACCACATAAAATTATAAAGCTTCTGTAAGGCACAGGACACGGTCAATAAGACAGAATGGCATCAAACAGATTGGAAAAAGATCTTTAACAATCCTACATTTGATACAGGGCTAATATCCAATATAAACAAATACCTCAAGAAGCTAGATCCAGAAAATCAAATAACCGTATAAAATTGGGTACAAAACTAACCAAAGAATTCTCAGCTGAGGAATGCTGAATGGCTGAGAAGAACCTAAAGAGATGTTCAACATCTTTAGTTATCAGGGAAATGCAAATCAAAACAACACTGAGATTCCACCTCACACCAGTCAGAATGGCTAAGATCAAATCTCAGGTGACAGCAGATCTTGGCAAGGATGTGAAGATAGAGGAAAACTCCTTTATTGTTGGTGGAATTGCAAACTGGTACAACCACCCTGGAAATTGGTCTGGAATTTCCCCAGAAAATTGAGCATAGTATCTGAGGACACCTGCTATATCATTCCTGGGCATATACCCAAAAGATGCTCCAATGTATAACAAGCACACGTGCTCCACTATGTTCATAGCAGCCTTATTTATAATAGCCAGAGGCTGGAAAGAACTCAGATGCCCTTCCACAGAGGAATGGAAACAGATAATATGGTACATCAATACAATGGAGCAGTTATTAAGTCAGCTATTAAAAACAATGGCTTCCTTGTTCCTGCTAAGACTGAACCCCCAGTGAACGTGATTGTTGGGGGGAGGGCGGCAATGGGGGGAGTGTGGGGAGGGGAACACTCATAAAGAAGGGGAGGGGGAGGGATTAGGGGGGGATGTTTGCCCGGAAACCGGGAAAGGGAATAACATTCGAAATGTAAATAAGAAATACTCAGGTTAATAAACAAACAAACAAACAAACAAAAAAACAAAAACAATGACTTCATGAAATTCTTAAGCAAATAGATGAAACTATAAAATATCATGCCATGTGATGTAACCCAATCACAAAAGAACACATAGGTATGCTCTCACTGATAAGTGGATATTAGCTGTAAAGTTTGGAATACCCAAGGTACAATTGACAGACCATATGAAGCTCAAGAAGAAGAGAGACCAATGTGTGGATTTTTTAGTCCTTCTTAGATGTGGGAATTAAATACTCACCTGAGGAAATATGGAGACAAAATATGGAGCAGAGACTAAAGGAAAGAACAATCAGAGACTGCCCCAGCAGGATAAGTGGTCCATCTCATATTCAGTCACCAAACCCAGACAATATTGTCAATGCCAAGAAGTGCATGCTGACAGGAGCCTTATATAGCTGTCCCCTGAGAGGCTCTGCCAGAGCCTGACAAAACAGAGGAGGATGCTTGCAGTCAACTATTGTACTTAGAATCAGATATTCATTCAAGGAGTTAGAGAAAGGACTGAAGGAGATGAAGGGTTTGCCACTCCATAGGAAGAACATTATCAACCAACCAGACACCCCTGATCTCCCAGGGAATAATTCACCAACAAAGTAGTACACATGAAGTGATCAATGGCTCCAACAGCATATGTAGCAGAGGATGGCTTTGTCAGGGATCAATGGGAGGAGAGGCCCCTGGTCGTGTGAAGGCTTGATGCCCCAATGTAGGGGAATGCCAGGGAATACATGAGGGAGTTAGTGAGTGGGTACCTGTGGGAGCACCCTCATAGAAGCAGGGGGAAGAGGAATGGGATAGGGGTTTGGGGGAGGAGAAACAGGAAGGAGGATAACATTTGAAATGTAAATAAAGAAAATATCCAGTGAAACAGAAGCTTCCCTGGGGAGTGGAATTTTTCAATCTCAGAAGTAACAGATAAACAACAGTAGGTTATTTCATTGAAGAAAACTGATTTTGCTTCTCCTCCAAGTAGCAAGGTAGAAATTGCCAATATATCCATGGCTAGGAGTGTAACTTCATGCCTACCTTCTCTTCTCATTGCTGGGATTTTGACTTGCTTGAGTCTGCACAGGTTTTTATATGCTGTCACAGTCTCTGTAATTCATATATTCATATGCCCTGTTGTGTCTGCAAAATACTCCTGTGAAATAATCCATTACATCTGTATTTCATAGTCATTCTTCCCTTCTTCCATAAATAGCACTGAGACTTCAGGGAAAGTATGTGGTATAGAAATCTCATTAAAAGCTTACCATTTAAAAGTTTTGTATTCTCTAAACACTGACCTGGTGTATAATTCTGTGTTAATTGCCATCTACTGCAAGAAGCATGTTCTCTGATTTGTGTGAGAAATGCACAGATCTATTGGGGTTTTAAATGAATGAATGAGTTAATTAATTTTTTATACTCCAGATTTATTCCCCTCTTGGTCAAACCCTAAGTGTTCCGTATCCCATACTTCTGCTGTAGCTCTCACCACATTTCTCCACAAAGATGTCTTCACTCCATCCATCCCAACAGACCTCTAAATTTCTTGGGGCCTCCAGTCTCTTAAAGGTTAGGTGCATCTCTCTGACTGAACCTAGACACTGCACTCCTCTGCTCTATATATGTTGGTGACCTCATCAGCTAGTGTATGGTGCATGGTTGGTGATCCAGTGTCAGAGAAATCTCGGGTGTTCTGGTTAATTGAGACTGCTGGTCCTCCTACAGGGTTGCCGTCCTCCTCAGCTTTCTCCAGCTTTTCCCTAATTCAACCAGAGGGGTCGGCAGCTTCTGTTCATTGGTTGGGTACACATATCTGCATCTGACTCTTTCAGCTGCTTGTTGGGGCTTTTGGAGGGCAGTTATGAGAGGTCCCTTTTTTGGGGAATGTCCCATAGCCTCAATATTGGTGTCCGGTCTTGGGGCATCCTCTTGAGCTGGATCCCATTTTGTGCCTGTTGTTGGACTTTTTTTCCCTCAGTCTCTTCTCCATTTTCATCCCTGCATTTCTTTCAAACAGGAAGAATTATAAGTCAGAACTTTGTCTTTGGGATAGCAACCCATCCCTCACTTGATGTCCTGTCTTTCTGCTGGAGGTGGGTTCATTTAAGTTCCCTATCCCCACTGTAGGGCATTTTATTTTGGGTGCCTCTCCTTTGAATCCAGAGAGTCTCTCACTTTCTGCATCTTTGGTACATTCTAGAGCATCTTCCCAACCTCCTACCTCCTGAGGACGCCTGTTTCCATTCTCTTTGCTGACCCTTAGGGTTTCAGTCCTTTTCCCAGAACCAATACCGAATTTTGTTCCCCTCTCCCCCCACTTCCATCCCCTTTACCTCCCCTGTCCCTCGCTCCCCCCTTGTGGTTGCTTTCTTCTCTTTCCCAAATGGGACTGAGGAGTCCTTACTTGGAGCTTTCAGCTTGGTGACCTTTGTGAGTTCTGTGGACTCTATCTTTGGTATATTTTAATTTTTTTGGCGGGGGGATCTGAGTTACCTCACTCAGGATGATATTTTCCAGTTTTAACCATTTGCCTGCAAAACTCACGATGTCCTTGTTCTTAATAGCTGAGAAGTATTCCACTATGAAAATGAACCACATTTTCTGTATTCATTTTTCTGTCATGGGACATCTTGGTTGTTTTCAGCTTTTGGCTATCACACATACGGCCACTATGAACAGGAACATGTGCTCTTATAGCATGGTGGGGCATCTTTTGGGTATATTCCCAGGAGTAGTATTACTGAGTCTTTAGGTAGGTCTATTTACAATTTTCTAAGGTACCTTCAAATTGATTTACAGAGGGGTTGTACCAGTTTGCAATACCAACAGCAATGGAGGCGTGTTCTTCTTTCTCCACAATCTTCCCAACATGTGTTGTCACCTGAGGTTTTGATCTTAGCCATTCTGACAGGTGTAAGGTGAAATCTCAGGGCCCTTTTGATTTGCATTTCTCTGATCACAAGTACTTTGAACATTTCTTTAGGTACTTCTCAGCCATTTGAGATTCTACTGTTGTGAACTCTCCATTTAGTTCTATACCCTGCTTTTTATTGGTTTGTTTGTTTGTTTGTTTTGGTGGTCTCAGAAAATGGAGAGATCGACCATGTTCATGGACTGGTAAAATTAACAGAGGAAAAATAGCCATCCTACCAAAGGCAATATACATATTTAAGGCAATCCACATCAAAATCCCAAAACAATTCTTCACAGACATGGAAAGAGCAATTCTTAAATTCATCTGAAAAGGAAAAAAATAACAGATTAGGAAAACAATTCTTAACATTAAAAGAACAGCTGGGGGTATCATCATTCCTGATCTCAAGCTCTCCTAAAGAGCAATAGTTATAAAAACTGCATAGTCTTGATATAGAGACAGGTTGATCAATGGAATAAAATTGAAGACCCAGAAATGAACGCACACACCTATGGCCACTTATTCTTTGACAAAGAAGCAAAATGGAAAAAAGAAAGCATCTTCAATAAATGGTGCTGGTCTGACTGGATGTCTGTGTGTAGTAAAACAAATATGGACCCATATTTTTTCACCATGCACAAAGCTCAAGTCCAAGTGAATCAAGGACCTCAACTTAAGACCAGATACTCTGAATCTAATAGAAGAGAAAGTGGGAAAGAGGCTTGAACTCATTGGCACAGGGAGATATTTCCTAAACAGAATTTCAGTAGCTCAGACTCAAAGATCAAGAATTGAAACTGAAAAGCTTCTGTAAGGCAAAGGACATATTCAGTAAGACAAACTGGCATCCCACATACAGGAAAAACTTCACTAACTAAGTCAGCATTCAATACAGGGCTAATACCCAAAATATATAAACAACAAGGATCTATTTGTACATAATGAATTATTAGGAGTTATTTTTGCTGCTTTGACTATTTAGCAGAATAATAATTGTAGGTTTTCTCTAAGGGTCTATGAACTATCTAACCTCGGGTTCTTGGTAATTTAAATGTGTCAGGTACAGGTTTCATATTATGAAACAGACCTTATATCAAATACAAAAAGTGGTTGGTTACTTCCATAACATTCTTGCCACTATTACTGCACTGGTGCACATATATAGTAGACAAATGGCTATTGAAGCACTGAAGAGTTCATAATCTTATAGCTTGATGACTACTTTCTCTTCCAATAATGTGTAGAGTAGTTGTGAATACTTTGAATGCTTTTCAGTACATATGAAGTTTCTAATTGAGCACCAGAATTAACAAGCACTGTATATGGCAATGTTTCAATACTGTGCCTGAAAACCAAATGTATAAGTAAGAAGACATTGATTCACATTGTATAAATATCTTTAACATTTGTTTAAATCAAATTGTGTGCATTGGTTGTGTATTATAATTTGTTTTGGTAAATATGAAGTAACATCTGAACTTCAATGTGAATATAACTTTGATTTGCCCCCTGTAAAGGTCATGAGGTCCTGTGGTCTGTGACCCATGTTTTGAAGGAAAACTCTTTTTCTGAGGAAAAAACACAACCAATAATGGTGAAAATTGTCAATTCTATACTCCCCTTGGAGAAGGGTCTCTGTCATGCCCGTGTGGGTGTATTTGGTTCTCTCAGAGTATTTTATCATGGCAATAAGTAAAGAAACTAAGACAGTGATACTGTAGGAATAATGGCAGAAGAGAAATATTATTATAAGACCTGAAGTGGTAAAGATGGCCTCAGCCACTGCATAAGTTGTTCATTGTTCTATGTTCTTTTGGTAGAGTGACCTGGCTAATAGAACGTATTCAATAAGACAAACCTGGCATCCCACATAAAGGAAAACTTCACTAAGTCAGCATTAAAGAGACTATTTACTTCCTTCATTCTTATTCTACTCTTCCTTTCTACAACGTGTGTGTGTGTGTGTGTACATTCATATGTCTAGATTTAATAAAATAAATGATAAATGATATCAACAAGATACTAAAGTGAGACGTTTGAAAATTAAGGAAGTATAAGACTCTAGTAGAAAATACCTTGAAAGGATAGGAATATAAAACTCCCATCAATAATAGCTGATCATGATATTTAGAAGAAAGGAATGGGTAAAGGTGATTTTAGGAAGTTTGACTATGTAATCACAAAATCATATAATATAGATGAGGATTCTAATTCACACGCAAGAATAATAACATTTAATGTGAGATTTTCACTTATTCAACATTTAAGTACAAATTTTAGGGTAATAACTATTTTTAAATTTTGAGTAGAATTCTTTATTGGAAACTTCTCCCTTCCTTATCATTAGATGTAATATTGGGTTAATTACAAACCATCTCAGAAATTATATCTCATTTCCTATGAACAAGTTTTTATTTATAGAAATATAGGAAATTTGTATCAGTGAGTCTTTAGTACATTACTATGTAAGAAGGTAAAGGTTTAGTTACTTAACTCTAAATATGTAGCAGTAATGTACATTTCATATTCTGCTTAGAACTGAATTGAGTAAATTACTGGCTTATTAGATATAAGCTCTGTGGTCCAATCAATGTTTCACCTTGCTTAGAACCTTATCATGAAATGAGTTTTATGCACCGATGCAACCAATAATTATATTAAATATATTTCCTGACAAGCTCTACTTCAATTCTGACACCTGTATTTTTTAAGATGCTATAATCAAAATACTTTTTCTATACTGGGTACTACAGAAAAGATGTTGAACATTTCTTTAGGGGTTTCTCAGCCATTCGGCATTCCTCACCTGTGAATTCTTTGTTTAGCTCTGAACCCCATTTTTTAATAGGGTTGTTTAAATGGCAGAGAAACACCTAAAGAAATGTTCAACATCTTTAGTCATAAGGGAAATGCATATCAAAACAACCCTGAGATTTCACCTCACACCAGTGAGAATGGCTAAGATCAAAAACTCAGGTGAAAACAGATGCTGGCGAGGATGTGGAGAAAGAAGAACACTCCTCCATTGTTGGTGGGATTGCAGACTGGTACAACCATTCTGGAAATCAGTCTGGAGATTCCTCAGAAAATTGGACATTGAACTAACTGAGGATCCAGCTATACCTCCCTTGGGCATATACCCAAAAGATGCCCCAACATATAAATAAGACACGTGCTCCACTGTGTTCATAGCAGCCTTATTTATAATAGCCAGAAGCTGGAAAGAACCCAGATGCCCTTCAACAGAGGAATGGATACAGAAAATGTGGTGCATCTACACAATGGAATGTTACTCAGCTATCAAAAACAACGACTTTATGAAATTTATAGGCAAATGGTTGGAACTGGCAAATATCATCCTGAGTGAGGTAACCCAATCACAGAAAAACACACATGGTATGCACTCATTGATAAGTGGCTATTAGCCCAAAGGCATGAATTACCATAGATGCATAGAACACATGAAACTCAAGACGGATGATCAAAATGTGAATGCTTCACTCCTTCTTTAAAAAGGGAACAAGAGTACCCTTGGCAGGGAATGGAGAGGCAAAGATTAAAACAGAGACAGAAGGAACACCCATTCAGAGCCTGCCCCACATGTGGCCCATACATATACAGCCACCCAATTAGACAAGATGGATGAAGCAAAGAAGTGCAGGCCGACAGGAGCCGGATGTAGATCTCTCCTGAGAGACACAGCCAGAATACAGCAAATACAGAGGCGAATGCCAGCAGCAAACCACTGAACTGAGAACAGGACCCCCATTGAAGTAATCAGCGAAAGAACTGGAAGAGCTTGAAGGGGCTCGAGACCCCATATGAACAACAATGCCAAGCAACCAGAGCTTCCAGGGACTAAGCCACTACCTAAAGACTATACATGGACTGACCCTGGACTCTGACCTCATAGGTAGCAATGAATATCCTAGTAAGAGAACCAGTGGAAGGGGAAGCCCTTTGTCCTGGTAAGACTGAACCCCCAGTGAAAGTGATTGTTGGGGGGAGGGCGACAATGGGGGGAGGATGGGGAGGATAACACCCATAAAGAAGGGGAGGGGGAGGGTTTAGGGGGATGTTGGTCCGGAAACCGGGAAAGGGAATAACACTCGAAATGTAAATAAGAAATACACAAGTTAATAAAAATAATTAATAAAAAAGGGAAAAATATATACAATGTCTTCCAAGATGTTTTTTACAATGTAGTTTTTCTCATTTTACCAATGAATATAGTTATTTATCAATATATAAATGTATATCATTTCATTTTATAAAAAATATCATGATTTGATGTGAAATCATTTTAAGTCCCATGTGCACTTTTTAGAGAGTCTTAGATTGTTGCAGGATATTTGATCATACCATGAACCCTGAGATGGTGACCTATATCTAATATTATATGGCTCAGCCTCTGATCATAGAGTATTTTGTTTACTGCAAATAAGTACTCCTGGTGTGGATCAACCCTAGCACACACCTTTAACCCAAGAGCTAAATAAAGTCAATCATACACCAAGAGGCAGACAAAGGAACCATCTGACAGGGTGTGAACAGAAGTAAACAGAAGGAAGGACACTGAGTTGAAGGGTCTTTAAGACAGCATGGAGAAGGAGAAAGCTTTTTTTTTCTCCTCTACGATGTTAGTGGAAACTTTTTCTTCTGGAAAATCAGTAGGGTAGGAAGGTCAGATTTGTGCTTTCTCTGCCTTTCTGAGCTAGCAGGCTTTCTCCACTGTTCTGGCTCCAGAGTTTTCATTGGTATAATCAAAAGCTAGGAATGTTCTTTAAGAAAACAATATCAGATATACTTGACCATGCATTTAATTTACCTCAAAGCAAAAGGCCTAACAGTATACCAGAAAATAAAAAAAGCTCTGATTAAAAAGTTTCAGCTTTAAAGAGAAAAAAATGTTTGTGCAAATAGTGTGCTTAAGACATATATCATAAAAAAAATGTAACTTTGATCACATCATCCAGGAAGGAAGGTCAAATGAGTCAGCAGTCCACATAGCTGGAAGAAGTGCATGCTGCAATTACAGAGTGGAGACATTAAGGTCAACAACATTTGGCCAAATGGAAGGAAATAAGCAGAAATGACTAGTATATTGTTCTTGGCTTCTGAAGTCAAGTCCTTTTTTTTTTTTTTGCACAAACTTCTTTCAAGACAAGATATATTAAGAATAATTTATTTGGTAACTGCAAAAGAAAATGGAAGCCACAATTACTCCTCCATGCTGCCCACTTATATGGATTTCTTGTCTGTACCAAGATTGTCAGTTCTGATCATTGGTTTATTACAGTGATCACTGGTCGCTGCATTCCTAATTTCCTGTATTTATAAACTGCCATAGCATCTTATATATGTAAATATGTATAGAATTTTATTTTTACTTTTTTCTGCTACATTTACACAAGCCATCAACTGATTCATGCCCTTCTATTTCAACAGGGGTTCAGAATTGTGTTGAGGTTGTGTTCTTTAAAATTAGATTATTTTCTATTCAGATATCAAATTTTATCCTCGGTGACACAGAATGTTTAGTAGATTCTTACCTAATTTTTTAATGTATATCCTGCATATACATACCTTGAAATCCCCATTATGATGGTATTAGGTCATAATTTATTCATGTGGTTTAAATGTTCATCAATACAATTAGTAATCAAAAAAAGGGACCCCAGACAGCTTCCTTGCTCTTTCTGTTATGTGAGAATAAAATGGGCAGACACCTATCTATAAAGTAGAGTAAAAGATATTACCAGACAGTATATCTGAAACTTTGAGCCTCTAGAAATGTAAGAAATCAATATGTATATTTTAAGAAACTCAATATCATACTTAGAGAAGCTTGAATATATTAAGAGCAGAAGTAAGAAATTGCAAAACATAAATTAAACGAGAACCCCAATGTTATATCCTCCTTCTCCTCTTCCATAGCCCATTATCTTATACTGTGGTTTTCATCTACAAGATTTTCATGAAGTCACTCATCAACATTGATAATTCACACATTATATTTATTTTTTCATCATGATTTTATTTGGTTCTTTTTTTTTCGGAGCTGGGGACCGAACCCAGGGCCTTGCGCTTCCTAGGCAAGCGCTCTACCACTGAGCTAAATCCCCAACCCTTCATCATGATTAAGATGAAAGGGACAAGAGTATATAATTCTTACTTCTGTCAAGCCTCTTTAGAGAACATAATTTCCTTCTTTTATATTATTGAAAAAAAATCATACAGTATTTTCAGAGCATTATTTTCATTCCACTTTTTCCAGATGTTCTGACCTCCCCACTAGCCCAACTCCATACCCTTTCTTCTGCTCTCTAGAAAGCAAACAAGAAGACAGAAAACAAACTAAAAATTGTGCAAAGCCAAACAAGCCCATGAAACACAGTCACATACACACACATACACACACACACACACACACACACACACTACACACACACAGTGAATAAAAAATCATGAACCAGAATTAGAAATAAAAGAACACTATGACATTGAAATGCTCAAACCAACTAATATGAAAGAAAATGTTCAAAATATCATTGAGTTCCTTTTGTGTTAGCCAGTGTCTCCTGTGTATGGGGCCTGTGGAGAGGTGTGGTTAATAGATACCCAGTGAGATTCCATTGAAGAACATTGATTTTTCCTTTGCAGGTGGGTAATAATCAGAGATATATTCTTGGTTAGGGGTGTGAGCCTATATCTATTTCTTGTTCAGTGTGAACAGCCCATCTGGCTTGAACCTGTGTATGCTGCCATGGTCTCTGTGAATTAGTATGAAAAAAAAAAAAACTCCTGTTGTTTAAGGAAGACACTCTTTCCTTACTGACATCAATCCCCACTGGCTTTTACAGTCTTATAGCCTCCTTTTCCACACAGTTATGATACATATGCCAAGGAGAGTTTCATACAGGCAAGGGAATCAGTCCATGAAAGAGATGCAGGATGCAGACAGCAAAGTTTGAGAAGAGAAAGCATCTAAGGCCTTTGAAGCTGAAGCCCTTATATCATACATGAAAATACAGGATTTAGTATTTGCCCTGCTGAATTTTTGTCTTGATATTTTGCTTCAGTCACTTCTCACTGCACCCTATTTTTCACATTTGGAATAAGAATGAATATTCTGTGCCATTTTATTTTGGAAGTATGTAATTTTCTTTTGATTTTACAGTGGTCACACATTTAAATGACTTAAAATGTGGCTTTCTCTTATAGCTGTTAGTGTTTAAGAGAGGACCTTATAAGGTATCAAAGCACTATTCCCATTAGAAACATTTCCTTGATCACAAAAAGGACTCAATAATGCAACACTCAGCACCAGGCTGCCTGCAAGAGCTAAGCTTTATGCCAAATGTAGTATAGAAGTTCTTACAGTTATAAAGTCTTTCCAACTTCAATAAAATCCCCTGGTGCTCAATATTTTACTATATCTTTACCATTTTTCCTCCCCTTCAATATTTCTACATTGTTTTTAATATAGCCATGTAAAATTTGTCACTGGGTAATTTGTCAATAAGTAGTATCTTCTAAACTTTTTAGTATGTACTTCCCTAAATTATGATGTGATCTATTATATTCATCTTAGGCAATATATTATAAATGATTCTACACTACTTGCAAACACAGAATTTAATTTATATTGGTTAAATTTTCCCAATCTTGCAAATTTATTCTTTTAATACAATATACAGCCTAATATTTTGTAAAATATTTACCTGTTTCATTGAATTAGACTTCTTCATATTGAAATATTTCATCAGTTTACCATGGCATTCAAGTAGTTTGAAAGTTGGAGGGGTTCCACACATTTCATAAGATAAGTTTTGAGATGGGGTTGGTGCTATTTATTTACAACAATTCTACGATGCTCATTCATGGCAATAGAAATAATGTACTTTCATTATGGTACCATTTATAAGCTCATTAATTTATAAATTTATTATTTGAAGGAAAAATTATAGATTAATATTTCCCTAAGTAATCTGTTAATATGAGTAGTTCATTTAATGGGTTCTTACAAATTTGGCTCATAGGGAAACCCTTTTGCTAGTAATGGGATTAGTGTGTTCCTCCTAAGGCTGAATCATACATCCTTCAGTGCAGACAGATACCTGAATCAACATTTTCTTTACACTACTAGTTTGTCTTATTTCAGTGAATTAGGTCTAGAACCAGTTCTCCCATAAACAAATATGATTCTTTGGTTCACTCCAGGAATGAAGTTATGTGTAACTTTTCTAGAACATTTGGGTGGATAGAAAATGGAACATAAATGTATATAAAAGCATAGTCACATGAATAAACCTATGTGTGTAATTAATCAATTGAAATAAATCTTTATAATAATATAGCAAAGCATATGAAAAAATATTATCCTCTCATTGTCTGCCTCAAACAATTTCTAGGAGTAAATCTAACAAGAAAGTGAGAACTTTAAGAAGAAAACAGTAAGACATTGAGTAAAGAAGCTGAAGAATGTAATAGAGAACATAAAGCTCTTCCAAGATCATTGATATTCAAGATGAATGAGTGGAAATTAATATAACAATGGAGAATTACCTACATGTGTCATGCCATTATTGTCAAAATTCTATTAGTACTTCCTACAGAAATAATAAAAGTAACCTAAAATGAATATAGACAAACAATGAATAACTAAAAAAATTCCTAGGGCTGGGGATTTAGCTCAGTGGTAGAGCGCTTGCCTAGGAAGCGCAAGGCCCTGGGTTCGGTCCCCAGCTCCGAAAAAAAGAACCAAAAAAAATTCCTGAGGAAAATCCATTCAATGCACAGGTTAATGATATGAAAAGATTTTTTTAAAGTAAAGTAATAAAGGAAAATAGCATTCATGAAAATATAAACCAAAACTACATTTAGAGTCAGTTATCAGTCAGAAAGATTATGGTTTTGAAAACAATTAACAACTAATGCTGGTGAGGATGCAAAAAAGGGATTGTGACATTCAATGTAGAATTTCCTCAAAAAAATCTAAAAGTATAACCACAATAGAACAGCTCTAGCACTTTTTGAAATATACTTCTGTTGACCTAAATCAAAGTATTATAGAGATATTTGAACGTCAGTGTTCTTTCAGCACTCTACAAAGGAACATTCAGAGAATTTGCTAGTATCTGTAAGCAGAAGAATGAACAAAGATAATGTGAGACACGTGTATGAGAGAGGAAGAGCAGCAAAGTTTAATCAGTCTTAAAGAGTCTGAAATTATTGTATTTTTGAATAAATTGACATAACAAAAATACAATTTTCAATTTAAAAAACACCATATTTAAGTATGATTGAGTTTCATAACAAATTAAAGTAAAAATATAGTTTGTAAATTCAATACGTGTGGAAAAATTTCATTGTCTTGTAAATTCTAAATAGCAGATTAAGGAAAGAAACATTTTAGCCTTTTTTAAATATTATTTGTTTTATATAATTGCAAAAATAATACTATTCTTGCTCATATATTAAATAATTTTTGTGCATACAAAGATAAAGAAATCTACAAGTGAGTTTTTAAGAAATAATTATTTGCAACAGAGAATCTTTAAAGAAAATTCATGTATAAGAACAAAATTCTTATAGTAATAAGAAATTGCATTTATCAAATGATATTATGCCTACTATTATGAAGGCTCAGATTAAAATAAAATATGTCCCTGGCATGTAGGCATAAAAATATTTGTGTTCTGGGCATTTTAAAGCATGCAAATCAATAAGAAGGAGACAAAATAAGAACAAATGTTTACTTGGAAGGTAATTTAACATCATTTAATAAAATTGAAATCATGTTCTCAATTATAAAGTCTCTGAATGTAAGCTTTGCATAGTCTAATTACTTGAATTAAATATGGCTATGAGGGTATATGTACAAGAATATTTATATCGGTGTTCTTTACTAGCTGAACATTAAAAAATAACCTAAATATTAATAAGAGCAGAATTGGTCATAAGAACGTAATATAATGAAAATAACTAAAAAGGCTGTTTTAATAAATATTACCACAAAATGGTGTTACAGAAATTTCAATGTCAATTGAATAATATTAATATTAAGTAAATGTTAAAATTAATCATTTTTGGAGACAGAGTTTCATGTTGTTCATCTTTGTATATAAACAGATTACCTTGACCTTCTGATTCTCTTACATTCCTAGTTAGATAGCTTAGATTTTAGTCATGAGACACCACACACAGCTTGTATCATTCTGGGAAATAAATTTAGGGCACAGGACATCATGTACTCTTGGCAAGCTCCTCAAGAACTGAACAATATTTTCAGCTCTAATTCTCTTTATTCAAAGCCTACAAATTATGGGAAAGCATTTATATATTTTTAGAAGATATACATTAATGTTAGGGCTACCTCTTAGTTCTCTCATTCCTTCACTCTAGTGACAGACATATGTATTCCTTTAATCCATATAGTATATATGAATTATTATAACGTATACTTTCTGCAAGGATTAAACTCTGAAACTATTATTTAATAGTTAGCATTTAGCTTTCTTTACATTATACAATAATTTGAAATACTAAACTTTTATCTTTTATTGCAGCTGATAGATAAACATTTGCTCACAAAAGTCAAACCTACATTAAAATCTAAAATTTAGTAATACATTTCAAAAACAAGTACATTTTATAGATATCTAATAGTTGTGATGGTTGAAGTAATCAAATGTACTAATTGCCTCCCACAGTTAAATAAGTGAAAATTGTGTGAAATCCAAGCAACCAAAAATAATGCAGTTCCTGCAGAAAGCACAGATAATAGGAGTATCCTATGAATGTCATTTTTCTAATAGAATATTAGCATTTTTCAAAGGAATTTTGCTTTTAAACTTTTGGCTTAAAACTTGCAGAACATATTTCTCTACTTTATGCACATTTTACCTTATAATAGAGAGGAAATTTACTTGTCCTAGAGAAAATCAATGTTAGAGGACTTTTAAACTATCTTAGTATTTCAAGATTTGTGCAACTGTGGTGATAACACTAACCATAACACAGAAATTGTATTTCACAGGGGGAAAATGACATTTAATTTAAAATTTTTACACAGTGATGTATTAATGTCCAATCTACAGGCTTACCAATGAGCTATTTAGGAGTAGGTTCATATCAGCCAAAACTCTCATAAGAAGTTCCAGTGACTTAAAGGAAAATGAGAATGAAAACACACATCAAATAAAGGAATTTGTCTTCCTAATTAATAAATCTAATGTAATATTCATTTAGAACTTATAAGGATACTGCAGATTCAAAATTCACCCTGAGAATGGATAGTTGGATTAATAGATGAACAGAGAGACAAAATAAAACAGAAAGATGGAAGGCTATAGCCATAAGATTGAAAAATAGTTTTTTATATAGTTTTTTATTGTTTGTTCACATTACATCCTGATCACAGTGCCCCTCCCAGTTCTCTTCCTAGTTCCACCCCTAAAAATTCCTCCCCTCCTTTTCTCTCATCTTCTCCTTAGAAAAGGGGAACCCCCTTTGGGTACCACCCTACCCTGGGGCATCTAGTTCCAGCAGGTCTCAGTATATCATCTCCCACTGAGGTTCAACCAGGGAGTCCAAGTAGAGCAGGAAGGGGATCTAATGACAATGAACAGAGACCTGAACAGGCCATGCTCCATTTGTTAGGGGACCCACATGAAGACCATGCTGCAGATTTGCTACCAATATGTATGGGTTCTAGGTCCAGTTACTGCATGATCCCTGAGTTTGCAGCCCAGGCTCTTTGATCCCCCCTGGTGCCAGATTAGTTGACTCTGTAGGCCTTCTTGTGGTGTCCTTGACCCCTCCAACTTGCTCACTTAAATTGTCTACTCTTCCCCAAGACACTCTGAGTTCCTTCTGATATTTGGCTGTGGGTCTCTGCATCTGTCTTCATTTGCTACTGAATGAAGCCTCTCGGGAGACAGTAGTGTAGGTTCTTGTCTGCAAGCATAGCAGAGTGCCATTAATCATGTTATGGCTTGGCTGTCTCACATTCGATGGGTTTCAAGTTGGGGCAGTCATTGCATTGCTGTTCTTTCAGTCTCTACTCCATCTTTAGTTCCTCCAGAGGAGAGAGTAGGACACCAATCCACTATCAAAACCTTCAACCCAACATTTGTGTTGCCTACAAACTGTGCAGGAATAAAGATGGAGCAGAAAAATAACTCTTATTAAAGCAAGTCACTTACAGTGAGCAAAACACTATGCATATATCCTGCATCATGGCCTCTCGAAAGAAAGAAAACATTCCATAATTACTGGTAGTAGGGATACTGTATCTGGGCTTTCAGACTCTGGAATGAGTGATGAAAACACATGAAGATTTTAAAGCCTAAACATTTCATGTTTAGGAATCATTAATTTCTAAACAGTCACCTCCTTACTAAATATAAAAGCTGCTAGGAAGAAACTGTCTCATTAAATATAATTTTCATTGGTGAACTTTTAGTATTTTGTATAGTAAATTGATTAATGAAGCACTCTAAGGCTGCATTTTAATGATTGGAAATTTTCAAAAGAGTCCTTAATTCTGACCAACATGGGAAGTTGAGTGTCTGCATAGAGGCCAGTTTAAATTGAACCTATCAAAAGGTTCATGAGTCTGAGACCCAGAGCTTTCAAGATAAGGATGAAAATGCTGAGCGGTAACCCTGACAACTATGTCTGCAACACCAAGCTGGATATGCAAAGAATTCCAAGAAATGGTGTTCCTACTTTACATCCTTTTAAAGTCTCACAAGAATATGTAAAAGCTTAAAATGCTATCAAATTGCAAAGTTTGCAAAACCCTTTCTTCCTTGCCTGAATGTTCATCATGATGGTATCAACTGCCTGGCAGAGCACACAAAGAATCTAACTACTGTCCTTTCTGGGGCGTGTGCTAGAGAGGTTAAAATTTGGAACTTGACTACACTGAAATATACCTGAACTATACAAGCACAGGGAGGTTTTGTACAAGTAATATGCAGTCACTTTTGTAGGATGACAATTCTATGAAGCAGTGGAAAATGGATGAAGAGGTGGAGAAACTATTACATATAGTATTAAGAAAGACAGTATGTGTTAGCACTGGTCATCCCTGGAAAGACCATGCATTTCCAACTTGTGGACAGCAAGTAGACACAAAGAACTAATTCTGTGTACTCAATGAAATGGGGATTTGACAGTTTAAGTACTGTTAAATTTAATCCTATTGAGATATTTTTCTTGGGAAGTTATGCTTCTGATGGGAATATAGTGCTATAAGATATGCAGCAAGCTACTCCTTTAAAACTGGTTATACTAGATATGAAAACAAATACAATCTGTTGGAACCTTACAAAACCTTTCCATTTTACTGCAGCAAATGAAGATTATATCTTGTATACTTTTGATAAGGGAGCACTGGACACTCCTATTATGGTCAACACAGGTCATGTGTCTGCAGTATTTGGTGTGGACTGTTCTCCCACTGGGAAGGAATTTGTGTCCACTGGTTTCCATTTGTCTATTAGAATCTTTACTGTGCACAAAAGCCAAAGCATGGAAGTGTACCATACAAAGCAAATTCAATGTTATTTGTGTAAACTGGACTGCTGATAGCAAGTACAATATGTGAGGATCTGATTAAATGATCATCTGGCTGTGTAAAATTAATGCCTCTGAAAAATTGGGCTGCATACATCATGAGAAAAAGCAGCAAATGATTATAACTTGAAGTTAAAGGAAATCTTTCAATATCATCTGCATGTAAAATGGATTGCTCACCATCAGTACCTACTGAAATCTATCTACAGCCAGATTCAGGAACAATGTGTCAGGAAGGATGCTAGTCACAAAAAGGAAATGAATCATTTTTAACATAGCAAGCCTGAATCTGAGCCAGTTGTGGCAGAGAGGACTAAACAGGTAGTGAAAGTTGTGAAACAATATTTTACCCCTACCAAGCTTAACATATAATTAGTTGCTACTTGTGATTTGGAAACTCTGTAAATAAAAGTCCTGGCTCTGGTTTGATTGTTTAAGAAACAAGAGTGACCAACACATTATGCGATTAAGCAGGCAAAATCAGACTATAACTCTCATCAAATAAAGAAGGTTTTGAAACATTTCATTCAACAAGTTTTACCATTTGTTGAATCAAATATTTTTGCTTTCATCATTTCTAGTCTAGTATTTGTGAAAACAAATTAAAGAAAATGTAGAGGAGAAAATTAAGCCATCCTGAATATTATTTCTAAGGAAATAGTTCCATCAAAATAGAGCATGTCTGAGGACAGATATTTTAGGACTGAACTTGTTTGGATACTCTCAGAAATCTAAACAAATGTGCATAATTTTACATAAATCTTTCACCCATTTTTGGTTTAATGTAAGTTTCTTGTTTTTATACATCTCATCCTACAACGTCTTCTCATTTTTACATATCTTCACTGCAGCTGAGATCATGGAATTCTCTCAACAGTTTAGCTCACTTTGATGTAACAAGTTATATCTTCCCCAAGGTGATAAGTTTTAAATTTTCCAAGAGTTAACTATTTTTGTTGTTTAACTTGCTTGTTGTAATCTGAAGCTGCATTTCTCTGAAAATGTTAATGATTCACTGGGATGGAATAGGGAAATAAGACCTCTTGGATGTGGTTCAATAATGACGCAGGTGTAATCCTTAATATAATCAATACTGTTATAAATAAAACACCTTCCTGGAGAGGTAGCACTTGGAAGAATGTTGCCATATCATGCACAAGACCCTGAGTTCAATCTCAAGCATTTTATAAACCAAGCATTGTGGTGTGTACCTGTAATCTCTGCACTCTCTAGGTGTGGCAGAAAGATAGAAATTCAAAGTCATCTTTAACTTCATAGCAAATAAAAATCTAACCCATGCTTCATGATATCATGTGATAAAAAGCAGCCTTTTGCTTTTTGGTACCATATGAAGCCAAAAAAGGAACAATTGATATTCTATACTCTGAATCTGCTACCAACTTGATGCTGCCTTATAAATTGAAAGAACAATGCTAAATAATTTTATGCTATTTATATGTGATCTAGTGTTATTTTATCAAAAATACAAAAGACTGGGGCTTGGGTTATGGCTTCAGAATTTCTTGCACATTCGCAAGTATCTGAGTTCACATCTCTAGGACCAACAAAAAAGCCAGAAGAGAACACATCTTTATACCAAGGCTGGTGGGCAAAAAGGCGGCAGGAGGTGAGACAAATCCCCAGAACTCACTGCCAGCCCGGCTCACCAATTATCAAGACCCATGTTCTTTGAGACACCCTAACTAAAATAATAAGGACAGTAATTGAGCAAGACTGGCTACCCCATCATTCTGAACACGTATAACACACACACACACACACACACACACACACACACACACACACACACACACGTGCAATTTAATGATGTTCTTTTTTTTTTTTTTTTGGTTCTTTTTTTCGGAGCTGGGGACCGAACCCAGGGCCTTGCGCTTCCTAGGTAAGCGCTCTACCACTGAGCTAAATCCCCAGCCCCAATGATGTTCTTTATTTCTATCATATGTGTCTAATATTAGAATGTTGACTTAATTAAACTTCGTATAAACCGATGCGATGTGACTTTAGAAAAAGTATTTCTTCCTAAAAGCTAAATGTGGATACTTTAAGCAGAATATAAAAGCGAGTCATTAATAAGTTACTGTCAAAATTTGATGAGGGGGTAGAAAAATTGGGAACATTTTTGAAATTCTTTTCAGTTAGTTTTTTTTATCCAACTTGATATATATATATATATATTCCATTTAATATTATAATGGCATATTTTCTTATGGAAAAATATTCACTATTATTATGTGGATTGAATAACATATTAAGCTAATTAATGCTTCAAAATTATTGTACAAAATCTACAATGAAATAGAACACATAAGTCATTCAAATCTCATACACTATACCTCTCCATGAGGAGACACTTTTATTTATCTTATTCTTTCTGCCAGCTCAAATATAACACATCTAGTAGACAATATACAAATGTACTTTGAATTCTTGAAGCAGAGAAATAAAACATAGTAGAGAAATGAGAAGGAGATAAGTAGGAATTATTCTTATTTGAAACTTTATTTGAAATTCTCATTTCAAAAGTAGATGTACATTTCTCTAGTTAACTAGCCTTAGAAATGCTAACTACTTGAGTGGGACAGGTTTTTTCAATGGAGGTGGGGACTGATGCTCACTAACAACAGTATAGTATTATTTTAAAATATCAAAGTTGAAAATAGATATTCTAGTATAATATTCATGAGTTTTAAATATATGTATGAATTTTTCAGTACTCCAAATACTAAACGAAGTATATTAGTAGGAAAAATAAAGTCATAACCACTACCCATAACTTACCTGTTTGAAATTTTTGAATTTTAAGATTACTTTTTGTGATATTATGCCCCAGATATAAATTATTCCCAAAATGGCTCAAACATTCTAAGTCTGGCCCATGATTATACTACGAAAAATGGCTTTCATGAGTGGATTAATTCACAGATAGGTTATTAAGGTATATGACGGTTTAGAAAACAAAGACATGTACATACCTTGAAAACTTTACTTTATCTTGGTATTATACCTGCTGACCTCTTTGACTTTTGGTAATCAAGAGACCATGAGATCTTGACTTACCTGAACCATATAGCAATGTACTAAGGAAACAACTGCCTAAATCTCTGAAATCATATTCAAAGTGAATGTTCCCTCAATATAAATTAGTTGTGTCTGTTTTGTGAAAGAGACAGTAATTTAAAACATGTAGCAATCCTTCATCATATCTTCAACATGATGCATGTGGTACAGATGTGCACACTTGTGCCTTAACGCCTACATCTGACAAAGAAAGTTCATTATTATAAACTACTAAAGTAACATGATTACCTCCTGAAACAAAGATTCAGGAATAAAAGGCTCTTCATAAGTAATGAAGAACTCCAAGGTAAAATTAACAAATAAATGGAAAGGATGTGAAATGACCACATAATTTATGTATTTTTTATTTTTCTTTCCTGTGTTGTTTCTCATTTACATTTCAAATGCTATCCCCTTTCAGTGGTTTCCACTCCAGAAACCCCCTATCCCATCCCATCTCCCCCTGCTTCTACGAGGGTGTGCCCACACCTAACCACACATTTCCTCCAGCCTCACCTCCCTGACATTCCCCTTCACTGAGGCATCAATCCTTCACAGGACCAAGGGCCTTTCCTCCCACTGATTTCCAATAAAGTCACCCTGTGCTACATATGCAGCTGGAGCAATAGGTCACTTCATGTGTACTCTAGTTGGTGGTTTAGTCCCTGGAAACTCTGGAACCTCTGGTTGGTTGATATTGTTGTTCTTCCTATGGGGTTGCAAACCCCTGCAACTCCTTCAGTACTTTCTCTAACTCCTCCAGTGTGGACCTTCTTCTCACTCCAATAGTTGGCTGCAAGCATCCTCCTCTGTATTTGTCAGGCTTTGGCAGAGCCTCGCAGCAAACAGCTATATGAAACTCCTGTCAACATCTGCTTCTTTGCATCTGCAATAATGTCTGGACTTGGGGACTGCATATGGAATGGAAGCCCATGTAGAACAGTCTATGGATAGCCTGTATCAGTCTTTGATCCTCACTTTGTCTTCATTTTTCCTTCTGTGAGTATTTTGTTCCCACTTCTAAGAATTATTGAACCATCTACACTTTTGGTTATTGTTCTTCTTGAGCTTCATGTGGTCTGTAAATTGTATCTTGGGTATTCCTAGCTTGTGGGCTAATACATACTTGCCAGTGCGTATATATCATGTGTGTTCTTTTGCATTTGGTTTACCTCTCTCAGGATGATATTTTCTGGTCTCATCCATTTGCCTATGAATTTCATAAAGTCATTATCTTTGGCAGCTCCATTGTGTAAATATACCACATTTTCTGTATCTATTACTCTGTTGAAGGACATCTGTATTCTTTCCAGCTTATGGCTACTATAAATAAGACTGCTATGAACATAGTGGAACATGTGTCCTTGCTATATGTTGGAGCATATTTTGTGTATATTCCCAGAAGTGGTATAGTTGGGTCCTCAGGCAGAACTAATTCCAATTTTCTGAGGCACCTCTAGACTGATTTCCATAGTGTTTATAACTGCTTTTCCAATCCCACCTACAATGGAGCCCTGTTACTCTTTCTCCACATGCTCAACAGCATCTGCTGTCACCTGAGTTTAAAATCACTTTTAATGAATTGCTTCTTTTAATTCTAGAGCTTTCAGGTGTACCGTCAAGCTGCTAGTGTATGCTCTCTTCATTATTTTTCTTTTTGAAGGCACTCAGAGCTAAGAGTCTGTATCTTAGTATTGCTTTCTTTGTATCCCATACCTTTAGGTATGCTGTGTCTTAATTTTCATTAAATGAATTCGTTCATTAAATTTCTGAAAATTCTTTAATTCTTTATTTCTTCCTTGACCAATTTATCATTGAGTAGAACATTGTTTAGTTTTCATGTGTATATTTGTTTTCTGTTGTTTTTGTTGTTATTGAAGACTAGACTTAGTCTATGATGATCTGATAGAATGCAAGGGATTATTTCAATATTTGTGTGTCTGTTGATGCCTATTTAGTGACTGATTATATGGTCCATTTTGGAGAAGGTACCATGAGGTGCTGAGAAGAAGGTATATTATTTTGTTTTGGGATGAAATGTTCTATAGCTATCTGTTAATTCCATTTCACTCATAACTTCTTTTAGTT
The DNA here is from genome assembly GCF_021556685.1 of Rattus norvegicus. NCBI lineage: Eukaryota > Metazoa > Chordata > Mammalia > Rodentia > Muridae > Rattus > Rattus norvegicus. Next base: position 152,185,924 of record NC_141554.1, on the reverse strand, counting down.
TCACTGTGGCTCTGTTTAGGTTTTGCTTCCATGATCTACCCATTGGTGAGAGTGGGGATGGTAAAGTATCCCACTATTAATGTGTGAGTTGATATGTGTGCTTTGAATTTTACTAAAGACTCTTCTATGCCCTTAAATTTGGAGCATATTTGTTCAGATTTGAAGTTCATCATGGTAAGTTTTTTTTTCTTGAAGTATATATATTTCATTGTCTTTTTGTACAATTTTGGTTGAATGTCAATTTTACTCGATATAGGCTACTGTAGCTTGTTGCTTTAGACCATTTGCTTTGAAATTTTTTTCCCAGCATTTTACTCTGAGGTAATGTCTGTCTTTGCCACTGAGTCGTGTTTCCTGTTTGTAGCAAAATGCTATCTTTTGTTATCTTATCCAGTCTCTTAGTCTATGTCATTATTCTGGTTGTGTCAGAACTCCTCAAAATCCAGCTGTCTGTGTAATCTTATGGTTCTGTGTTCCTGTCATTGAGATCCTATTTGTGTCCAATCTCCAGGGAGTCCAGCTTCCTCTGTTATCTAATGAATCTGGGGGTTTTAGAGAAACTCTGACCCTGGGAGTCTGGATTTCTCTGGGTGTTGTGCTATTTAGTGTGGATCTAGTACGAAAGGTCTTCTCAGGGCACTTGTACTGTCTGGGCAGGGTTCCTGAGTTCCTGGATCCTCTGGGACTCAGTTACTCCAAGTGTTGGAGTAAGGATGTGGGCAGAAGTTTTGGCCTCTCCTATGATCCTGGATGTTTCAGAGCACCCGAGGGTAGGGCTTCCTCTGTGTGTTTTAGGAGTGGGTACAGATCCAGCACCCAAGGTTTGCTCATGGCTCTGATTCTGACCAGAAGGATTCTGGTCCACTGGCTTAGTGGGGGTTCCTGTGTCCCTGAACCTGGGGGATCACAATTACTCCTGCTTCTGTGGCAATTGTGGCCTCCTTACCTCTGATACTGGGCATGATAGAGTACCTGGGAGTCAGACTTTCTCTGGGTGTTGGGCTTCCTCTGGATGTTGTGGGAGTGAGTAGAGAGTCAGCATCCAATGTCTGCTCAGGGCATTGGTTCCAACTGGACGGTGATTGCATAATTTAAAATCCTGAGCCTATCTCAAAATATTAGCAATAATATATATTCATATGTTCTATTTTTAAAACTACTGGACATAGTTCTATGTCTCTTTTTAAATAGGACACTATTGTTATTGACATTAAAAAATGTAAAACTTACTAATTAGGCAACTGGTAAACAATGTTTCATTGTGTTCAGGTAAATATCACCTAATATTTTTTGTTTGTTTATTACCATATATATATACTGAATACTATATCAACCAACTTTAAGTGAACCATAAAATGTATGGTGGCGTTTGCAATTAATAATACCTAATACATTAATAGTTTGCATTGCAGTCTATTTCATACTCATCTCTCAGCTACCTTCAGCTCATTTACATAATGAAATTTATTTTATGTGAAAAAAGTAGCTTCACAGGAACTACAGAGTTAGCTTAGATGTTAGAAACACTTGACTTTCTTGAAGACCCAGGAGTTAATTGTATTCATGTAGAAGCACACAAATATCTGTATCTTCAGTTCTAGCAGTTCTGATGTGCTCAAGAACTGCACACATATGCTACCATGGCATATATGCTGTTAAAATAACTATATACATACAAATAATTCTTTAGAGCAAACAGAGAAATATTTTGGAAGATGAAAAGGAAAAGGATAAATGTATATACATTATAATCACTGGTACAACCACTCTGGAAGTCAATCTGGTGCTTCCTCAGAAAATTGGAAATAGTTCTACCTGAAGAGCAGTTATATCACTCTTGAGCATATACCCAATAGATGCCCCACCATACCATATGGAAACACATTCCACTATGTTAATGGCAGCTTTATTTGTAATAGCCAGAAGCTGGAAGCAATCTAGATGTTGCTCAACTGAAGAATGGTTATAAAAAATATGGTTCACTTACACAATGGAATACTGTTCATGTATTAAAAACAAGGATATCATGAATTTTGCAGGCAAATGGATGGAACCTGAGAATATTCCTGAGTGAAGCAACCCAGACTAAAACGGTCATGCAGGCTATGTGCTCACTGATAAGTGGCTATTAGCCAAGAAGTAAAGAATGTCCATGATATAACTTACAGATCATACGAAGCTCAATAAGAAGGAAGGCACACGCAAATACGCTTGAAACTAACTTAGAAGGGAAACAAAATAATCACGGGAAATTTTAACAGACAAGTTGATCTGAATGTACTGGGTTTTCTTGAATTTCATATTCTATTTGAAATGTTCCCACCTAAAATATACTGCCTTATATAAAAATAAAGTTTGGGGATGTCTGTTCAAAATAGTAATCATCGGCGTAGTCATCATCTTCATCATTGTCGCCATCATCACAGGAGGCAGAGGGATGGAAGGACCCAAGTAAGAGAGGGGAGGGGAGGGAAAAAGAGGAACAGGATCAGGTAGAGGTAAGAGGCTCCCAGGACTCAATGGGGATGACCTTAACCAAAATACCCAAGAGTGGGGAGGGGAAACCTGAAGAATTCATTTCCAGTAGAAAGACAGGACCACAAATAGAGGGATGGGGTTATTGATCCACCATCAAAATTTCTGACCCAGAATTGTTTCTGTCTAAAGAAATGCAGGGAAAAATGTAAAGGAAAGACTGAAGGAAAGGCAGTCCAGTGACTGGTCCAACTTGAGATCTACCTCATGGTGGGGTGGGGGGATGGGGTGACATGGAGGAACATAAAGTCTGACACTATTATTAATGCTATGTTGTGCTTGTAGACAATATCTTAGCATGGAGGACCTCTGAGAGGCTCTACCAGCAGTTCACTGGGACAGATGCAGATACTTACACCCAACCATTAGACTTAGGTTGAAGACTCCTATGGAAGAGTTAGGGGAAGTACTAAAGGAACTGAAGGGGATAGTGACCCCATAGGAAGACCAAGAGACTCAACTAACCTAGACCCCTGGGACCTCCCAGAGACTAAGCAACAACCAAAGAGCATCTGGAGGCTGGATGGAAACCCTGGACACATATAAAGCAGAGGACTGATTGCCTTACTTGGCCTTGGTTGGAGAGGATATGCTTTATCCTGCAGAGCCTTGGGGTTCCAAGGAGTGAGGATACCTGGGGTTCAAGAGAACAACCTCTCAGAGACAAAGGGGAGAGAGAATGGGATAAAGCATCATGGGAGGGGTTCCAGGAAAACACCAGAAATATAAATATATAGAATAATTAATTAAAAATAAAATTAAAAATGAAAGAAATCACAGCAATCAATCCTTAATTCAACATCAAACACATAAAGACTTGAAGTTCTTACGAGAAGTTCTAATTTATGTAGTATCTACATACTTCACTAAAGCATTGAGCAGGTTTTATAAACTGTGCCATCAGTATGTTTTGAAATGTCACAGTGCTAATGAAGGCTATCTGAAACATTGATAATTAGATTTGAGACTGTTGTGTCTGTGAAATTATAATATTTCACTCTACACACTGAATATTCTACTTAAAGAAACATAATTGTTTAATTATGAAAACAAATATTTTTACATTTTTATACTTTTTCAGTCTATGAGTACCAAATTAGTATATTGTTTTATTACACTGTGTTTGGATATTTGACTTTAAAAATTCATGTTTGAGCTGATTATCTATGCTTCCAATTTTTTGCTAGTACTGAATTTTCAACAATTTCTAACATGGATCTGAATATATTTCAAGTATGTTCTACTACATGATCATGCAGTTTATTTTCCATAACAGTGATGATTAAAAAATATAGTTCAACTTTGAAAATGTTGTAGGTCCTCTGTGTCATGTAGTGCCACATATTGAACCAAGATTGAAATACACAAAAACAAGCAAGAACAATCATTTAATTCATTCCTATGCTTCTGTGTTTGACAAACTTTCTCAAATACATTTTGATGTGATTATCAGTACATTTTTGATTTGTAATCTCCTTCATATACCTATATAGCTGGAGTAGGGTAGAAGATTTTCAGGCAGGAAATGCTCAAGAATAGAAAAAGCTTAATGCTCTGTCCTAGAATATTGTAAATTCAGTCAAGTTACCAATGAGATTCATCTTTATACTATCATTCAAGTAAACAAAACTCCACAGAAGTATCCTTGTTTACATGTCAGCATTAGTCCATCACATGAGTGGCCTGACATGACTTTGGTTCATCAGAATTCATAGTTCAGTAAACACATACCAGCAAACAGAACAGAAGCTTGCTGGAAGGAAGTGCCTCAATCTTGAGATTTAGTTTACTAATCATACTAAAAGCCCCAGGGGGGGGGCTGATTCCTAGGCAGGTTTCATATGATGATGATTCAACTGGAACTCCCAAGATATCTGGTAACACTCAAAGATGGTCACATTGTGGCTAGGGGGAGACAATGATTACAAAGTCCCGGCTCTCCTGGAACTTTCTATATAGACCCAACTGGCTTCTTGAAGTCACAAAGATCCATCCGCCTCTGCCTCCCCAATGCTGGAATTAAAGGTTTGACAGATAAAATGAAGCCTTTCCTGCAAACCTACAGGCTATATCACTTTTGCTCTATTTACCCAGTACAAATCATATATCTTTGTCCATTCTTATTCTTTGCTGTATTTGTTTTGGCAAAAGGCAAAAGGCTCTGCACTCATCAAGATGTGAACCCACTGTGTTTGGTGACAATGAAAGCCGAACATATTCCACTGTTTGCTGCTGCACTATGGGACCAGTGCCTGGTGTTGTGATTGAATTTTCAGAAAATGACAATTCAGTAAATGGAGGTATATCATCTTTGAGTATTATACTCCTCTTCAAAAGCACAATTTCAATAATTACATAATGAGATGCACTCACTGATAAGTGAATATTATCCCAAAAGTTCAGAATACTCAAGATAAAATTTATACACCACATGAAGCTCAAGAAGAAAGAAAAAATTGTGGGTGCTTCAGTACTTCTTAGAAGGGGGAACAAAATACAGGAGGAATTAACAGAGACAGTGTGGAACAGAGACTGATACAAAGGCTATCCAGAGACTGTCCCACCTGGAGGTCCATTCTATATATAGTCATCAAACACAGACAATATTGTGAGTATCATGAAGTGCTTCTTGACAGAAGTCTGATATAGCTGTCTCCCGAGAGGTTTTGCCAGTACCTGACAATTACAGAGGAGGATGCTTGCAGTCAACCATTGGACTGGGAATGAGGTCCCCAATAGAGGACTTAGAGTAAGGACTGAAGGAGTTGAAGGGGTTTGCAACCCCATAAGAAGAACAAAAATATCAACCAACCAGACACCCCTCAGTGTTTCCAGGGACTAAACCACCAACCACAGAGTATAGATGGAGGAACGCATGGCTGTAGCTGCATATGTCCCCAAGAATGGCCTTGTCAGGCATCAATGGTAGAAGCCCTTGGACATGTGAAGGCTGGATGCCCCAATATAAGGGAATGCCAGGGCAGGGAGATAGGAGGAAGTGGGTGGGTGGTGGAGCACTCTCATAGAAGCAAGGAGAAGTGGGATGGGATAAGGGATTTCCAGATGGGAAACCAGAAAAGGTGATCACATTTGACATGTAAATAAAGAAAATATCCAATAAAAGAAAAGAAAAATTTTAAAAAGAATTTATGAACATTACAGAGATTAGCAATATTCTTGATACTCATGAGAAAATATTTCCCAAGAAGACTGATTTAAGAAGGAAGATGTATCCTGAACTCTAGTGGCATGACCCAATAGACTGGGGACATGGATGAAATAACAGTAAACCGAGTGAGCCCAGGAATTCAGTCATGCTTTACCTTTGCCTTTCCTTCCTGACTGCAGTGACTTGAACAAACCTGCTCTTCTATCTCTTACCCTGCTGCTATGAAGGACTGAAACTACTGTATCTAGGACCCAAAATAATATTCCCCTTTAACTTGTTTTTGATCAGGTAATATTTTTAGGGTTACAGGAAATTTTAAAGTAGATGAGTGTATACAATATATCACAGAATATATACATTGTTATTTGAACACAATAAGGATTTATGCTGGGTTAGCTGTACTTTCAGCACACAGCTTCTAACAAAACAAACAAATAAACTTGTAAAATCCTCCAGTACAGATATGCAGTACAAGAAAGAATGTAAATTTAACCTCAAAATAATAAATTTGATTGATTAAAATTATTTTATAAATGTTATCAGTATAATTTGGAATAGACCAAAAAATGATCCTCAGAGAGCTAACTCATTTGTTAACTGATAAAACTTTAATTTTATACAATGTAGCCAATACAAATGAGTACAAAATAGTTCAACATGGTTTTTCAGTAAAAAACTTAAGAGATAAAAACCAATTAAAATTCTTAATGCATTTAAATAAGTATCTATGTGATAAACCCATTTTCTACTACATATAACATGTATCAGCTGGATTTTAAATTAATCTTTTTAAATAAAATAAAAAATTGTCTATCACCAGGAACGTAAACTTTATTACAGGAAACATTTTTAGCTCCTAATATAAAATGGGCAACTTTAGTGTCATTGTTCATGTAACAGCTTGAAATCAGAGTTAAACTGTTGATTATTTAGTTTTAATAGTTTAAATCGTTAAAACCACTTCAGATGTTTTACTGTAAGTACAATAGCAGGAGAAAAAAATGACCTTAAATTAATGTTTGACAGATCTGGAACACCATTTACATATGCTATGGAAATGACAAATAATTTGTACGAAGCAATTGAGTCGGTTGCATATTTTAGATACATTTAAGTATTTTGAATCCCATCAGCTCATAGAACTTTTACTCCTTAAAAGGAGTAGTAGACTGTTAACTTATAATGGTACTAAATGAAGAAATATATTTGATGCAGTTTCTGAAGAATTTATAAATGTCAAGATTTTATAGAATAAATTATAAAAGTACAATGCAATTACCTGCAGGTAACCAGAGTGGGTTATAAATTGAAAAAGATACTGAGTCTATTTCAAATCCCAGTCTTTAAGATTTACAGGAAGGGACACAGGGACTATAGCAAAAACTCAGGTGATACTAAGGAGAAAAGGGGAGTAATGGTCAAGGAATTTTCAATGGTTGGACAGAGGACACTTTTGTTATAAGGATAACTAACTGAAAGGAGGTTTGAAAAACATATGGAAGCCTACTCTTCTATAACCCTCATAAAAACATACTCATCAAAGAATACATAGGTTGCAGATTATAAACGTCCAGTACAAGGATGGGATAAATCCATTGCCTCATTACTCAGAGGTGCCAAGGTGAGCTCAAAAGTAATACAGGCTATTATGCTGCTCTTCATTTATTGTTCCACCCCATTACTGAAGACCCCATACACACTGTCACAAAAAAAGAAGAAAAGAAAAGAAAAAGAATGGGATTAATCAATGTAATCAGTTTAGTACTGACCAAAAGGCTTCATTTTTTCGTGGATACCTCTTATCATACTAGAAAGTGTTATGAAGGCTGTTAAGAAAAAACAACCATAAATAGTTCTTACCAAACTATGCTTGCATCAGTAATGACAAGTATAGTAAGATATGGGAGTAACCAATGTCTTTCTGATTGGATTTGAGTCTCATTTCACAGAAGGAAATACATACCTAGTACTATAAATCTGACCAAGAACCTATTGTATGGGAGTGCACAGGCCACAGGGATGGATCCACTACAGGGATGGATCCACTATCATTTTGCTAAATGGACATGTCAAATACCTTCTAAATTCTTCTCTCTGTATCTTTAATTACTTACAGTCTATTTCAGTGATTCCCTTTAGTCGAGTGGGCGGTCCTTAAACACAGAAACTAACAGTCAAACTGAAGAATGTGGAGTGCTTATCCACAAGTGGGATAGTTACATCACACTATCTTCTCAAGACTCAAACACCATCAAGTAAGCGAAGGCAGAAAGTCTGTAAGAGCTCTACTGTAACTGCAACAAAACTGAGCTGCTTTCTAGTCTTCAGACCATAAAGGATATAGCATCTGTAACTCTACCTATAAAATAGAGCAAAACAGCAACATCTAGGAAGCAGAGACTTCTCTATCAACAGACTGAGTTGATGACACATGGGTTTTAGAATTTCAAGCCTCCAGCACTAGAAGAGATAACGTTCTGTTGTTCATAAATTATTCAGTAAACATATTTTTATGTTAAAAAGGACCAAACTCTGATTCAAATAAAGGAAGTTTCCTTCTATTTCTAATTTATGTTTTTTGTAAGGACAGATGGTTCCATTTTGTCGAATACTGTTTCAATGTTAATTGATACAATCTACTATCTCTTCCCTAATTAATTTTATTTTTTCTGATATTTGTTGATATTTGAATATCAAAACATCGTTTTATTTCTGATTTAAAATACTTCATCATGGTTAATTGCTTAGTATACATTTATATCATTTTCTATCTATATTCATTAGTTCTAGTGATTTGAGTTTTATTTTAATACCATATCTTTATTGTTAAAAAGGTCAGAATGTCAAAAAAAAGGTCAGAATGTCCCCAGGTGCTTTTATATATTTAGGATTTTTAACTATGTGTAGTTCTAATAGGATTATTGGTAAATTTGGTGAGTACTCAGGTGTTATTTGAAAATCTCATTAGTTAAAAACTGATTCTTCAATGACTTTTTCTGTCTAAATCCTGTACTACTTCACTACCTGGAACACTTGTAAAGTGCTTGAAATAAGTGATTAAGATTATATAATTAGTTCCTATATGTTGTAATTTCTTACTATTTCTAAAGTTTTAGAGAGAAGTAAGGAAGACTTGTGAGTGAGTGGAAAATGAACGTGGTGATGTTAATTCTGCAATAGTCGTCTGTGGGTGGTTTATCTGAGGTTAATCTGAGGATGTGCTGCTTGCCATCAACGTGTTGAAGAACTGTCATGTGGAAGATGAAATAGTTTCATTCAGTCCTAGATGATATGACTAATATTGAGGAGTTAAAGATACATGGTGCATTATTCAATCTGGGAATAAACATTCTAATGGTATATACATTGACACAGGTTATAACATGAAGTCATATAAAGGGTTTAGTCGAAAGATGAGTATTAGTACATCAAAAGCCTTGTGTAAGAGTTGCATGTAATAAAGGAAGGGTAAGATAAAAGTTATTATAATCTATATTTTCCTGATAGTATTTAATTTTCTCTACCTTCCTTCTTATCACCTACTTACAATTTATCAATCTAGCTAGTATGTCTTTCCCTATATCATCTAGTTTTCAAAAAGATAAATTGGGAGATTAAAATAAGGGAACATTAGGGGTAAAATCGAATATATGTGTGTTTATATATTTACTTTTAATTATTTTTATAAGTTGTGTTCATTGTTTTCTTCCACATTATGTTTATAGTTCATAAATGTGTTACAAGGATAATGCTGTAATGTGTTGCAGTTTTTGAAGGTTATTTCCAAAGAAAACAGAAACATGACACCTTTTAAGATATATTAGGTTAGATTCAGTGTTTTATATTTAAGGTCTTGAGATTCAAATGAATATTCATATGTCTCCATTTCTCCTATAAAACTTTAATAAATATATTAATTACAATGGTAGAACTAATATACCAGTTACCAGCTTGGCATCAGTGGGGTAGGTAAACTGAGGCAGACAGTCATTGGTTATCAATGCTTAGAGTCCCTGAAGGGATTGGTCCAGATACTGACAAAGATTACTCTAAATGCTATTCAGAGATTATAGAAATTACTTAGCAGACTTTTCTCTGAGGGAACAAAGCTTAATTTACTAGGGCTGGCACACTGTATGCCCAGCAAAAACCTCTGAGCTCTTTTAAATCCTTGGAAACAGTGAGAAAGAGAAGGAAAGAGAAAATTCACACACACACACACACACACACACACACAAAGTGGGTGGTGCAAAAGGCAGAGTCCAATACCTTAATAAATGCATGTATGCTTATATAATGCAGACAGAAACCAAGTGCATATATATATATATATACATATATACATATATATATATATATATATATATATATATATATATATATATATATCTCCACCCACACACATACATCCACAATTAGTGAATGGAGCAAGGTTGAACGCCCACCAAGACAAGCCATTGGATTTGATTAAAGGAACAAAGTTCCAACACACTCTCACACAAACCTTACACATATATATACATACACATAGTTGATAGATGGAAGGAACAATGTTCCAACCCCCACATTATATATTTTATTACATAGGTTACATATCCCAGCAAAATCTTTCAAACAGTATAAAATCAAAATGTGATTGCATTTTAGTTTTCATCTAGTGAATGATGGAAAACAATATGTTTCCCAATGCCTTTACAAGAAATAACATTACATAGTACAGGTAAAGAAAAAAGTATTCCCAAGAACCCACATGCATTCTTAACTAAGCAGCTCATTATAGATTAACAAAGCATGAACACATAAAGTAGTTTTCTCAGCCAGGTTCTTTTTCTGGCAGGCAGCAATTTGAGACTACAAAGAAAAAATATATTCTTTTACTATTTATCTTTAAAATAATCTTGTAAGAATCTTAAAATAATGACAATTCTAAACTTTTACACAAAAATCAGTCCTATATACTTTACACCCTCAGAATGTACATCGACTCATCAGCAATTCTTCTTAAACTGTATCAGGAAGCTGAAAACAAAAATGGGTTCAAGAAATAAATCATCACCAATCTAGCCTCAGTAAGAGTCATGTCAGCCAGGGCTGCTATTTTTCTTGTTCCCTGATCATAAAATGTCCCTAGCTTAAATAATAAGAGTGTGCCTTTCTGGACTTCAAATTGTCCCCTAATATTTTCTATTTCAGAGCCAGTAGCAACAACATCTCAACCTATCTTTAGTAACAATTTTAGTTTTCCAAAGACTTTTGAAGGGTTTTGCCCAATGTTGATAAACTACACCGTTAAGTTCTTTCCTATGGTGGTGATTATATCATAAATCTCCTCGAGTAATGATGCCTGAAAAATATCAAGCACCATTATTGTCAATGCCAGGAATACTGTCCAGTGAGTGGCTGGAAGCCCCTTTACAGTTTTCATATAACTCTTAGATTAAGAAGGATGTAAAGGCAGCAAGCAGAACAGAACTCCACAACAGCATGAAGGCCTCAGGACATGTGGTCCTCAGAGCTGTGCCATACCAAGGCCCACTCATGTGGCTCTAGTAACCAGTGGGCTGCATTCCATGAGTTCTAAAGCCATTTGTCATTCCTCCTGCATGGCCTTTGTCACTAAGTTATATAAGAAAAATCATAAATGCAGACTTCAATATGTGTTTCATATTTTACTTATTGCACATTGTTGGCACAAAGTTAATACTGATAGATTGATTTTTTTAAAGATTTTTATGTATTTTGCAGCAATGAGATATAAATGCTATTCTGATTTGTGAGTATTCATCAAAATTAAAATTTTCTTTACAACAAACATTTTTTATCCCAGCTCTCTCTCTACATATGTATACATAGTTAACACATTTGTATCATAAATAAATTTTAATAAATTAGAACAAAATAGTTGAGAATCTACATATAGATGTATATGTGTGAATGGTCTTAGCACAAACCTATAAATTAAACATAAGCAATAATTAAGAAATATTTTTCCATACTGGAGAGATGGCTTTGTGGTTAAGAGCACTGACTACTCTTCCAGAGATCCTGAGTTCAATTCCCAGCAAACAAATGGTAGCTGACAACCATTGATAATGGAATCTGATGTCTTCTTCTGGTTTGTCTGAAGAACGTAACAGTGTACCCCCATTCATAAAATAAATAAATATTGAAAAAAAATTAAAAAGAAGGAAGGAATATTTTTCTTTAAAATCATCTAAGTGTTTAATTTTTGCCTATGCATTATTTAGGTATAAGACTCAATTACAAGTTTAATATTGTTTAAATATTCTTTCTTTAAAGTGAAACAATGTTGAATGTTTTGGAATCTATGGATTATTTGAATAACAAAGAAAATCATCTGTGGTTTACATTTTCTCAATCCTAATGGATTCAAGTTCATAATTATTGGGTCTGGTTTTGAAAGTTTTCTTATTGAGTTATGAAAAACAAGGACATCATCAAATTTGTAGGCAAATAGATAGGACTAAAAAAATATCATCCTGACTGATGTAACCAAGACCCAAAAGGACATGCACGGTATGTATTTACTTATAAGTGTATCTTAGGCTGCCGCCACAGAGAGCCTGTGGGCAGCACCCCGTGAGCCAACTTGAGCCTCGGGACCACAGGTAAGACCAACTTGTCTGTTGCAAGAAGGCTGCCTGGTGAAATTGGGACACACAGAGGCAGAATTCCTCTAGGACCTGGCACGTCCTGTGTTTACCGGAAGTCCCACAGCCACAGATCCCTGCCCGCAGCAGCTCTCTGCTCCCAGACCCCGTGGGAAAGAGACCTCACCACCTGGTCAGGTGGGCACTCCTGAGGCTGCATAAGCTCCCGGAAGGGGCGGCACAGGTCTTCCTGGTTGCTGCCGCCGCAAAGAGCCCATAGGCAGCACCCCGCGAGCGAACTTGAGCCTCGGGACCACAGGTAAGACCAACTTTTCTGCTGCAAGAAAGCTGCCTGGTGAACTCAAGACACAGGCCCACAGGATCAGCTGAAGACCTGTAGAGAGGAAAAACTACACACCCGAAAGCAGAACACTCTGTCCCCATAACTGACTGAAAGAGAGGAAAACAGGTCTACAGCACTCCTGACACACAGGCTTATAGGACAGTCTAGCCACTGTCAGAAATAGCAGAACAAAGTAACTCTAGAGATAATCTGATGGCGAGAGGCAAGCACAGGAACCCAAGCAACAGAAACCAAGACTAAATGGCATCATCGGAGCCCAATTCTCCCACCAAAACAAACATGGAATATCCAAACACACCAGAAAAGCAAGATCTAGTTTCAAAATCATATTTGATCATGATGCTGGAGGACTTCAAGAAAGACGTGAAGAACTCCCTTAGGGAAACACAGGAAAACATTAATAAACAAGTAGAAGCCTACAGAGAGGAATCGCAAAAATCCCTGAAAGAATCGCAAAAATCCCTGAAAGAATTCCAGGAAAACACAATCAAACAGTTGAAGGAATTAAAAATGGAAATAGAAGCAATCAAGAAAGAACACATGGAAACAACCCTGGATATAGAAAACCAAAAGAAGAGACAAGGAGCTGTAGATACAAGCTTCACCAACAGAATACAAGAGATGGAAGAGAGAATCTCAGGAGCAGAAGATTCCATAGAAATCATTGACTCAACTGTCAAAGATAATGTAAAGCGGAAAAAGCTACTGGTCCAAAACATACAGGAAATCCAGGACTCAATGAGAAGATCAAACCTAAGGATAATAGGTATAGAAGAGAGTGAAGACTCCCAGCTCAAAGGACCAGTAAATATCTTCAACAAAATCATAGAAGAAAACTTCCCTAACCTAAAAAAAGAGATACCCATAGACATACAAGAAGCCTACAGAACTCCAAATAGATTGGACCAGAAAAGAAACACCTCCCGTCACATAATTGTCAAAACACCAAACGCACAAAATAAAGAAAGAATATTAAAAGCAGTAAGGGAAAAAGGTCAAGTAACATATAAAGGCAGACCTATCAGAATCACACCAGACTTCTCGCCAGAAACTATGAAGGCCAGAAGATCCAGGACTGATGTCATACAGACCCTAAGAGAACACAAATGCCAGCCCAGGTTACTGTATCCAGAAAACTCTCAATTAACATAGATGGAGAAACCAAGATATTCCATGACAAAACCAAATTTACACAATATGTTTCTACAAATCCAGCACTACAAAGGATAATAAATGGTAAAGCCCAACATAAGGAGGCAAGCTATACCCTAGAAGAAGCAAGAAACTAATCGTCTTGGCAACAAAACAAAGAGAGTGAAAGCACACAAACATAACCTCACATCCAAATATGAATATAACAGGAAGCAATAATCACTATTCCTTAATATCTCTCAACATCAATGGCCTCAACTCCCCAATAAAAAGAAATAGATTAACAAACTGGATATGCAACGAGGACCCTGCATTCTGCTGCCTAAAGACCTCAGAAACAAAGACAGACACTACCTCAGAGTGAAAGGCTAGAAAAAAACTTACCAAGCAAATGGTCAGAAGAAGCAAGCTGGAGTAGCCATTCTAATATCAAATAAAATCAATTTTCAACTAAAATTCATCAAAAAAGATAAGGAAGGACACTTCATATTCATCAAAGGAAAAATCCACCAAGATGAACTCTCAATCCTAAATATCTATGCCCCAAATACAAGGGCACCTACATACGTAAAAGAAACCTTACTAAAGCTCAAAACACACATTGCACCTCACACAATAATAGTGGGAGATTTCAACACCCCACTCTCATCAATGGACAGATCATGGAAACAGAAATTAAACAGTGATGTCGACAGACTAAGAGAAGTCATGAGCCAAATGGACTTAACGGATATTTATAGAACATTCTATCCTAAAGCAAAAGGATATACCTTCTTCTCAGCTCCTCATGGTAAAGTCTCCAAAATTGACCATATAATTGGTCAAAAAACGGGCCACAACAGGTACAGAAAGATAGAAATAATCCCATGTGTACTATCGGACCACCACGGCCTAAAACTGGTCTTCAATAACAATAAGGGAAGAATGCCCACATATACGTGGAAATTGAACAATGCTCTACTCAATGATAACCTGGTCAAGGAAGAAATAAAGAAAGAAATTAAAAACTTTTTAGAATTTAATGAAAATTAAGGTACAACATATCCAAACTTATGGGACACAATGAAAGCTGTGCTAAGAGGAAAACTCATAGCACTGAGTGCCTGTAGAGAGAAACAGGAAAGAGCATATGTCAGCAGCTTGACAGCACACCTAAAAGCTCTAGAACAAAAAGAAGCAAATACACACAGGAGGAGTAGAAGGCAGGAAATAATCAAACTCAGAGCTGAAATCAACCAAGTAGAAACAAAAAGGACCATAGAAAGAATCAACGAAACCAAAAGTTGGTTCTTTGAGAAACTCAACAAGATAGATAAACCCTTAGCCAGACTAACGAGAGGACACAGAGAGTGCGTCCAAATTAACAAAATGAGAAATGAAAAGGGAGACATAACTACAGATTCAGAGGAAATTCAAAAAATCATCAGGTCTTACTATAAAAACCTATATTCAACAAAACTTGAAAATCTTCAGGAAATGGACAATTTCCTAGACAGATACCAGGTATCGAAGTTAAATCAGGAACAGATAAACCAGTTAAACAACCCCATAACTCCTAAGGAAATAGAAGCAGTCATTAAAGGTCTCCCAACCAAAAAGAGCCCAGGTCCAGACGGCTTTAGTGCAGAATTCTATCAAACATTCATAGAAGACCTCATACCAATATTGTCCATACTATTCCACAAAATTGAAACAGATGGATCACTACCGAATACCTTCTACGAAGCCACAATTACTCTTATACCTAAACCACACAAAGACACAACAAAGAAAGAGAACTTCAGACCAATTTCCCTTATGAATATCGACGCAAAAATACTCAAGAAAATTCAGGCAAACCGAATTCAAGAGCACATCAAAACAATCATCCACCATGATCAAGTAGGCTTCATCCCAGGCATGCAGGGATGGTTTAATATACAGAAAACCATCAACATGATCCATTATATACACAAACTGAAAGAACAGAACCACATGATCATTTCATTAGATGCTGAGAAAGCATTTGACAAAATTCAACACCCCTTCATGATAAAAGTCCTGGAAAGAATAGGAATTCAAGGCCCATACCTAAACATAGTAAAAGCCATATACAGCAAACCAGTTGCTAACATTAAACTAAATGGAGAGAAACTTGAAGCAATCTCACTAAAATCAGGGACTAGACAAGGCTCCCCACTCTCTCCCTACTTATTCAATATAGTTCTTGAAGTTCTAGACAGAGCAATCAGAAAACAAAAGGAGATCAAGGGGATACAGATCGGAAAAGAAGAGGTCAAAATATCACTATTTGCAGATGATATGATACTATATTTAAGTGATCCCAAAAGTTCCACCAGAGAACTACTAAAGCTGATAAGCAACTTCAGCAAAGTGGCTGGGTATAAAATTAACTAAAATAAATCAGTTGCCTTCCTCTATACAAA
The DNA here is from genome assembly GCF_021556685.1 of Rattus norvegicus. Classification (NCBI taxonomy): domain Eukaryota; kingdom Metazoa; phylum Chordata; class Mammalia; order Rodentia; family Muridae; genus Rattus; species Rattus norvegicus. Next base: position 152,169,667 of record NC_141554.1, on the reverse strand, counting down.
AGAGAAACAAGCCGAGAAAGAAATTAGGGAAACGACACCCTTCATAATAGACCCAAATAATATAAAGTACCTCGGTGTGACTTTAACCAAGCAAGTAAAAGATCTGTACAATAAGAACTTCAAGCCTCTGAAGAAAGAAATTGAAGAAGACCTCAGAAGATGGAAAGATCTCCCATGCTCATGGATTGGCAGGATTACTATAGTAAAAATGGACATTTTACCAAAAGCGATCTACAGATTCAATGCAATCCCCATCAAAATACCAATCCAGTTCTTCAAAGAGTTAGACAGAACAATTTGCAAATTCATCTGGAATAACAAAAAACCCAGGATAGCTAAAACTATCCTCAACAATAAAAGGACTTCAGGGGGAATCACTATCCCTGAACTCAAGCAGTATTACAGAGCAATAGTGATAAAAACTGCATGGTATTGGTACAGAGACTGACAGATAGACCAATGGAACAGAACTGAAGACCCAGAAATGAACCCACACACCTATGGTCACTTGATTTTTGACAAAGGAGCCAAAATCTTCCAATGGAAAATGATAGCATTTTCAGCAAATGGTGTGGTTCAACTGGAGGGCAACATGTAGAAGAATGCAGATCGATCCATGCTTATCACCCTGTACATAGCTTAAGTCCAAGTGGATCAAGGACCTCCACATCAAACCAGACACACTCAAACTAATAGAAGAAAAACTGGGGAAGCATTTGGAACACATGGGCACTGGAAAAAATTTCCTGAACAAAATACCAATGGCTTATGCTCTAAGATCAGAAATCGACAAATGGGATCTCATAAAACTGCAAAGCTTCTGTAAGGCAAAGGACACTGTGGTTAGGACAAAATGGCAACCAACAGATTGGGAAAAGATCTTTACCAATCCTACAACAGATAGAGGCCTTATATCCAAAATATACAAAGAACTCAAGAAGTTAGATCGCAGGGAAACAAATAACCCTATTAAAAAATGGGGTTCATGCCTCAATATATAAAAGAGACACGTGCTCCACTATGTTCATCGCAGCCTTATTTATAATAGCCAGAAAATGGAAAGAACCCAGATGCCCTTCAACAGAGGAATGGATACAGAAAATGTGGTACATCTACACAATGGAATATTACTCAGATATCAAAAACAACGAGTTTATGAAATTCGTAGGCAAATGGTTGGAACTGGAAAATATCATCCTGAGTGAGCTAACCCAATCACAGAAAGACATACATGGTATGCACTCATTGATAAGTGGCTATTAGCCCAAATGCTTGAATTACCCTAGATCCCTAGAACAAAGGAAACTCAAGACCGATGATCAAAATGTAAATGCTTCACTCCTTCTTTAAATGAGGAAAAAGAATACCCTTGGCTGGGAAGGGAGAGGCAAAGATTAAAACAGAGACTGAAGGAACAAACATTCAGAGCCTGCCCCACAGGTGGCCCATACATATACAGCCACCCAATTGGACAAGATGGATGAAGCAAAGAAGTGCAGACCGACAGGAGCTGGATGTAGATCGCTCCTGAGAGACACAGCCAGAATACAGCAAATACAGAGGCGAATGCCAGCAGCAAACCACTGAACTGAGAATAGGTCCCCCGTTGAAGGAATCAGGGAAAGAACTGGAAGAGCTTGAAGGGGCTCGAGACCCCAAAAGTACAACAATGTCAAGCAACCAGAGCTTCCAGGGACTAAGCCACTACCTAAATACTATACATGGACTGACCCTGGACTCTGACCCCATAGGTAGCAATGAATAACCTAGTAAGAGCACCAGTGGAAGGGGAAGCCCAGGGTCGTGCTAAGACTGAACCCCCAGTGAACTAGACTATGGGGGAGGGCGGTAATGGGGGGGGGTTGGGAGGGGGACACCCATAAGGAAGCGGAGGGGGGAGGGGGATGTTTGCCCGGAGACCGGGAAAGGGAATAACACTTGAAATGTATACAAGAAATACTCAAGTTAATAAAAAAAAATAAAAAAAATGGGGTTCAGAGCTAAACAAAGAATTCACAGCTGAGGAATGCCGAATGGCTGAGAAACACCTAAAGAAATGTTCAACATCTTTAGTCATAAGGGAAATGCAAATCAAAACAACCCTGAGATTTCACCTCACACCAGTGAGAATGGCTAAGATCAAAAACTCAGGTGACAGCAGATGCTGGCGAGGATGTGGAGAAAGAGGAACACTCCTCTATTGTTGGTGGGATTGCAGACTGGTACAACCATTCTGGAAATCTTCTGAAGGTTCCTCAGAAAATTGGACATTGAACTGCCTGAGGATCCAGCTATACCTCTCTTGGGCATATACCCAAAATATGCCTCAACATATAAAAGAGACACGTGCTCCACTATGTTCATTGCAGCCTTATTTATAATAGCCAGAAACTGGAAAGAACCCAGATGCCCTTCAACAGAGGAATGGATACAGAAAATGTGGTACACCTACACAATGGAATATTACTCAGATATCAAAAACAACGAGTTTATGAAATTCGTAGGCAAATGGTTGGAACTGGAAAATATCATCCTGAGTGAGCTAACCCAATCACAGAAAGACATACATGGTATGCACTCATTGATAAGTGACTATTAGCCCAAATGCTTGAATTACCCTAGATCCCTAGAACAAACGAAACTCAAGACAGATGATCAAAATTTGAATGCTTCCCTCCTTCTTTAAATGAGGAAAAAGAATACCCTTGGCAGGGAAGGGAGAGGCAAAGATTAAAACAGAGACTGAAGGAACACCCATTCAGACCCTGCCCCACATGTGGCCCATACATATACAGCCATCCAATTAGACAAGATGGATGAAGCAAAGAAGTGTAAACCGACAGGAGCCGGATGTAGATCGCTCCTGAGAGACACAGCCGGAATACAGCAAATACAGAGGCGAATGCCAGCAGCAAACTACTCAACTGAGAATAGGTCCCCCGTTGAAGGAATCAGAGAAAGAACTGGAAGAGCTTGAAGGGGCTCGAGACCCGAAAAGTACAACAATGTCATGCAACCAGAGCTTCCAGGGACTAAGCCACTATGTAAAGACTACTCATGGACTGACCTTGGACTCTGACCTCATAGGTAGCAATGAATATCCTAGTAAGAGCACCAGTGGAAGGGGAAGCCCTGGGTCCTGCTAAGACTGAAGCCCCAGTGAACTAGACTATGGGGGGGAGGGCGGCAATGGGGGGAGGGTTCGGAGGGTAACACCCATAAGGAAGGGGAGGGGGGAGGGGGATGCTTGCCCGGAAACCGGGAAAGGGAATAACACTCGAAATGTATATAAGAAATACTCAAGTTAATTAAAAAAAAAAAAAGAAAATGAGAAAATTGGAAGAAAAAATATTAAGTGTATCTTAGCCATAAAGTACAGGATGCTCATAATACATTCCATAGAAACTAAATAAGAAGGAAGGCCCATGTGACAGATGCTGGAATCTAACTTAGAAGGGGAGGGAAGCAGATAGGGAGAACTGAGTGATAAAGGGGATGGGGAGGGGGAGTTTCAGGATTAGATATTGTAAGAGATGAGAGAAGGTCAGAGACACAGGAGAATGAATGGATATCTGCAGCTGATAGGGTGGAGGGGTGGGGATGGGGCAACTCTAGGACATTCCAGAGACCTTCAATAGGGCAGGCTTCCAGGAGTCTATGAGGGTAATTTTAGCTGAGATTCATAGCAGTGGGGATATGGAACCTAAAAATCCTGTGAAGAAATTGAAACCCCAGTAGAGTAATGGGAACATCAATCCACCCACAAAACTTTCAACCCAAAATTTATCCTATTTATGAAAAATGAAGGGGCCAAGATGGAACAGAGACTGAAGGAATGACCACCTAATGATGGGTCCAACTTGAGACCAAACCATGGGCAAGCAAAAATCTTTAATGCTACTAATGACAAGTTTTTATGCTTACAGACAGGAGCCTAGAGTAACTGTCATCTGAAAGGTTCCACCCAGGAGATGACTGAAACAGATGTAGACACCCATAGACAAACACTAGGAAAAGCTTGGGGAAGAGTTGGGGTAGGATTGAGGACCCAAAAGAGTTACAAACTCCATAGGAATACCAACAGAGTAAACTAACTTAAACTGGGAGACTCTCAGATACTGAACCACCAAGCATAAGTGTACACACGAGCTGGACCTAGGGCCCCTGAACTTACAAAGCAGACATGACCCTTGGTCTTCATGCCGGTGCCCCCAACAACTGGAACAGGGGCTGTCCCTGGATCTATACCATGCCTGTGGATCTGATTCCTCTAACTGAGCTGCCTTGCCTGGTATCACTGGAAGAGAACGTGCCTAGCTCTGTAGTGACTTGATGTATACCTAGGACAGGGCTCCACCCTCTTAGAGGAGAAGGGAATGTGGTGATTGGGGAAGGGATTATGTGAGGGCAGAACTGGGGGATATGGCAGTGATTTGGGAGTAAAGTGAATAAATAGGTAAATGAATAGAAAAAAATAAAATGTAGTAGTGTCCCATATATGTCCGAATTAAAATAGAACTTCCTAAGATAACACAATTTTATAACTCTAATCATCATTGTTCATATTTATGAGTATGTATCTGCATGTGTGTGTATCCTTTTTGTCTTTGAGTGTCATTATGACGAATCAAGATTATTAGAATTTCTTCAAATTCATGTGACTAGTTGATGAAGAAATGTTGAATATAATTCTATTCATATATTTTACTATTTAATTGCTTAAATTGTCACAAAATGACATTGATATTTAAGTTAATATGAGTAATTTTCAGTATTTTTCTTTTCTTGCAGTCTTATATTATTTTGTTCTAACATCTAAGTTTTTGTATAAGGATGAAGTGTTATTTTGAAATCACTGAAAAGCATAATGAATGCAGTAAGAACAATTGAAGATAAATATAAGTAAATGCACTGTCAAGTAAAGGTTAATATATTCTACTAGAAGTGTTTTGCTACAATTAGAAAAAATATATATGGAGAGGTATGTGCAAATAACATTAAAACAAGTGCAGGCATATATAAAAATCAGAAAGGTTAAACACACACACACACACACACACACACACACACACAGAGCACATCACATAACAGCAGTCCTTAATAATTCCTGATAATATAAAGGAGATCTTGTCACTTTCAGGAGAATAGATGAAAGGGGTAAATTAACCAACAAACAATTAACATTATGAGACAAGCTACACAGAATTTAAGATCTTTCCCAGGTATATATCTGACAATATACATCTTTCCTAGGTATACATTTGTTTCTAGCACCTAAAATCTATAAAATAATTTCAAAACTTAAACTTTAAAATTGCAAAAATCAAATCAATAAGTAACAAATGAACTCAATAAATTGTTGCCTAAATAGTATCCATAAGTTGCTAGAACATATGAAAATCTAATGTATTTATCCAGCAAGAATATATAAAACTAAGTATATTGTGATTATATATTACCCCATTTTGAATGCCTACCATATAAATAAACAAAGAAAAACCTGCCAGCAAAGCTTAGACAAATTATCAGTTACAGACCACTGGTTGGGATGAAAAAAAATGGTTTGAGTACTATGACAGTCAGTATGGAAGTTTCTCATTAAACTTAAAATATAAGTACCACTTGGTTCAGATGTATATCTTTTGATATACTAAAAGTTTAAATGTTAAACTCTAAATACACCTACTATAGAGATACTTCTGCATCCAGAAGCCAAGAAACTGAACCACTATAAATATTAACCAAAACATGAAATGAATAAGCAAGATATGGTACAAACAAAACAAATAATTTTATTCACATATAAAGAAAAAGGATATCATACCAATTGCAGAAATCCTGAACTGAATTGAAGATCACCAGATAAGCAAAGTAAGCCAGTTTAAATGTCAAATACAATATTCTCTCACATATGAAGAACGCAGAATCTAGACATAGTATAGACAGGAAAGTCAAGACACTCTTCTTGGGAAAAGAAAGGAGAATGTGAGAAGGAGACAGATAGCACAGAAGAAGGAATTGGTAGTGAATGTGGTTTTAGTATTTCATAAATTTGTATAGAATATAATGATTAAATATACTATTTTGTATGTGAATAAACAATCCTATAAACTTTAAAAATAGAACAGAAAATATTGTCTGTGTAACTTGAAATGACATCCCTGACATATAGTCCTAGATATAGACACATATGAACATAAATTTTATAGACAGATATTTCAAATGATATTATATTGTGATTGGTTATTATGCGATTTCTTAGTCTTTTAGCATGGTACTAACAATAACAGGGTTAGTTAAAGAAGGCCAACATGTTGGGAAAATATATTGTAATGGATTTAATGACTCAATAACATTTATTTTTACTTATACTAATAGTGGAATGGTGAAAGTATGTACGTTGATTTGCAACATGGCAATGTTACTTGAAATGCGTTTATTAGATCAAAGAATATGAGTTTTAGTTCATTTTAGTACTTTACTACCTGACATTTTGTCATATTACTTGATAGAACAGCTAAGAAAATCTGTTTTCTTACAAGAAAGGCTGTAACAAAAATTAAATGCCTCTGAACCCAGTAAGAAGAATATTATAAATAATTGAGGGAGATGCAAATTTATATATTTCTAAATGATTTGATTTTACATAAGGGAAAATAGTAAAAATCATGGAAGAAAAAATAAAACCAGAGAAATTTAATAGTGATTTAAATCCACAAGAAAAATATACACAAAAGGAATAAAATAGAGAAGAATAACAAATATTATTTCCAATTCACGCTATGTAAATAGCATATAGCAGATGGTCAGTGAGTGAAAAGGAGACTAATTACTGTAAAACACATATATGAAATGTAAAATGGATACAATCACTGTAGACATGAGGAGATATTAAGCTTAGGAACATTGGGTACCTCATCATGTGATGCTGATGAAGTCCACAGGAGATGAGAGAGATGACTGACTTCACGAACAAAGGAGAAAAATCAGAAAGCAGCGGAGGCCTGAACAGATAGAGTTGTGTTGATTCTTAGATAATTCTTCCTGCTTCTGATAGTAAATGACTTCAGAATAAGCTAGGGATATAGTCTTTAGATATGAACACCAGTCCCACAAAACAAAAAGAAATCTTATGCCTATCATATATCTCATGAACATTAAAAACACGTCTTATAATCATCCATCATGAACAAGTAGGTTTCATCCCAGGTATGGAGGGATGGTTTAATATGAGAAAAACCATCAACATAATCCACTATACAAAGAAACTAAAAGGTAAAAACCACATTACCATTTCATTAGATGCTGAGAAATCATTTGACAAAATTCAATGCTCCTTCGTTATAAAAGTCCTGGAAAGAACAGGAATTCAAGGCCCATACCTAAACATAGTAAAAGCCATAAACAGCAAACCAATAACTAACATTAAACTAAATAGAGAGAAACTTGAAGCAATCCCACTAAAATCAGGGACTAGACAAGGCTGTCCACTCCCTCCCTACTTACTAAATATAGTTCTCAAAGTCCTAGCCAGAGCGATCAGACAGCAAAAGGAGATCAAAGGGTTACAGATTGGAAAGGAAGAAGTCAAAATATCACCATTTGCAGATGATATGAAACTATATTTAAGTAATCCCAAAAGTTCCACCAAAGAACTACTAAGCCCGATAAACAACTTCACCAAAGAGACTGGGTATAAAATCAACACAAACAAATCAGTAGCCTTCCTCTGCACAAAAAAGAAACAGGTGAGAAAGAAATTAGGGAAACGACATCCTTCATAACAGCCCCAAATAATATAAAATACCTCAGTGTGACATTAACCAAGCAAGTAAAAGATCTGTATGATAAGAACTTCAAGCTTCTGAAGAAAGAAATTGAAGAAGATCTCAGAAGATGGAAATAGCTCCCATGCTCATATATTGTCAGGATTATTATAGTAAAACTGGCCATTTTACCAAAAGCGATCTACAGATTCAATGCAATCGCCATCAAAATTTCAAACGAATTCTTCATAGAGTTAGACAGAACAATTTGCAAATTCACCTGGAATAACAAACAAACAAACAAAAAACCAAAACAAACAAAAAAACAGGATAGCTAAAACTATCCTCAACAGTAAAAGGACTTCTGGGGGAATCACTATTCCTGAACTTAAGAAGTATTACAGAGCATTAGTGATAAAAACTGTATGGTATTGGTACAGAAACAGGCAGATAGACCAGTGGAATAGAATTTGAAGACCCAGAAATGAACCCACACACCTATGGGCACTTGATTTTTGACAAAGGAGCCAAAACCATCCAATGGAAAAAAGAGCATTTTCAGCAAATGGTGCTGGTTCAACTGGAGGTCAACATGTAGAAGAATGCAGATCGATCCATGCTTATCACCCTGTACAAAGCTTAAGTCCAAATGGATCAAGGACCTCCACATCAAATCAGATACACTCAAACTAAGAGAAAAAAAGTGGGGAAGAATCTCGAACATGTGGGTACTGGAGAAATTTTCACGAACAAAACACCAATGGCTTATGGTGTAAGATCAATAATATATAAATGGGATCTCATAAAACTACAAAGCTTCTGTAAGGCAGAGGAGAATGTCCGTAGGACAAAATGGCAACCAGCAGATTGGAAAAAGATCTTTACCAATCCTACAACTGATAGAGGACTTATATCCAAAATGTACAAAGAAATCATGAAGTCAGACTGCAGGGAGACAAATGACCCCATTAAAAAATGGGATTTATTGCTAAACAAAGAATTCACAGCTGAGGAATGCCGGATGGCTGAGACAAACCTAAAGAAATGTTCAATATCATTAGTCATAAGGGAAATGCAAATCAAAACAATCCTGAGATTCCACCTCACACCAGTCAGAATGGATAAGATCAAAAACTCCAGCAACAGCAGATGTGGAGAAAGAGGAACACTCCTCCATTGTTGGTGGGATTGCAGACTGGTACAACCATTCTGGAAATCAGAGTGGAGGTTCCTCATAAAATTGGAAATTGCACTACCTGAGGACCCAGCTATACCTCTCTTGCACATATATCCAAATGATGCTCCAACATATAACAAAGACACATGCTCTACTATGTTCATAGCAGCCTTATTTATAATAGCCAGAAACTGGAAAGAACGTAGATGCCCTTCAAGAGAGGAATGGATACCAAAAATGTGGTACATCTACACAATGGAGTACTACTCAGCAGTCAAAAACAATGACTTTATGAAATTCATAGGCAAATGGATGGAACTAGAAAATATCATGCTGAGTGAAGTAACTCAATCACAGAAAAACACACATGGTATACACTCATTGATAAGTGGAAATTAGCCTAAATGCTCGAATTACCCCAGATCCACAGTACACATGAAACTCAAGAAGGATGACCAAAATGCAAATGTAAGTAAAAGGGGAACAAAAATACTCTTGGGAGGAAATAAGGAGGCAAATTTCAGAACAGAGGCAGAAGGAACACCCATTCAGAGCCTGCCTCACATGTGGCCCATACATATACAGCCACCAAACTATAGAAGATGGATGAAGCAAAGAAGTGCAGGCTGACAGGAACTGGATGTAGATCTCCCTGAGAGACACAGCCAGAATACAGCAAATACATGGGCGAATGCCAGCAGCAAACTACTGAACTGAGAACAGGACCCCCGTTGAAGGAATCAGAGGAAGGACTGGAAGAGCTTGAAGGGGTTTGAGACCCCTTATGAACAATAATGCCAACCAACCAGAGGTTCCAGGGACTAAGCCACTACCCAAAGACTATACATGGGCTCCAACTGCATATGTAGCAATGAATAGCCTAGTAAGAGAACCAGTGGAAGGGGAAGCCCTTGGTCCTGCCAAGACTGAACCATCAGTGAACGGGATTGCTGGGGGGAGGACGGTAATGGGGGGAGGATTGAGAGGGGAACATCCATATAGAATGGGAGGTTGAGGGGTTAGGGAGATGTTGACCTGGAAACCATGAAAGGGAATCACATTTGAAATGTAAATAAGAAATACCCAATTTAATAAGGATGGGAAAAAACACTTCTTATGAAAGGAGCAATATGTTTTGAATTTTTAAGTACTTTGTAATCCTTTTAAAATGTTTTGTTTATTGAAAATAAATTTTCTCATACAGTATACCTTCATTCCAATTTCCCTTCTTCTGATGCTCTCAGTTCCTCCCAACCTCCCCCTCTTCTTACCTTTTCTGCTCCTCATGGAAAAAGAATAGACTTCTAAAAGACAATAACCAAATATGACAAAATAAAATATAATAAAATAAAAATTATCACTCAAGGCTAGATAAGGCATCCCAACAGAAGGGAAAGAGTGCAAGGAAAGGCACAAGAATCAGATACCCACCCATTCACATACTCTGAAATCCCATGAAAATATCAAGCTGAAAGCTGTAATATATATGCTGAGGACCTGGTGCAGACTTATGTCAGTCATGCGCACGCTGGTTAAGTCTCTGTGAGTTCACATGTGTCTTTCTCAGTTTATATAGAGGGCCCTGTTATTCTGATGTCCTTCATCTCCTCTGGTTCTTACAGTCTTTCTGCCTCCGCTTCCTAGGGTACCTTGAACTTCATGGTAAGTAATTTGATGGAGATATCTCATTTAGAGCTGTGTGTTCTAAATTCTTTCTCTCTACATAATATTTGGCTTGGGTATCTGTATTTCTTCCTTTTTGTTGTAAGTAGAAACTTTTCTGATGATGGTTGAATAATGACGTGATCTATGGTTATTCTAGGTCTTTGGCTATATACTCTCTAATTCTGGGTCACCAAGAAATGTAGGATATAGGTTCCATCATGTGGCATGGGTTTTATATCAAGTTAAACATTATGTAGCCACTTCAACAAGTATGCAACACAATTGTACTACTATATCTTATAGGCAGGGGATGTTATAAATCAAAGTTTGTTTTTTTTTTTACCTGAGATAGTGTTTTCATTTCTCTTTTAATAACATGTGGAGTATCTTCCAGTACCAAATGCACTAGAACATAAGGGTGAAGGTTCCTTGTAAGCACCAGCTCAAATTCTTCATGGCCAATGAGTTCTGTGTGTGTTGTCCTCAACTATGGGGCCCTCCTGACAGTTTGGGGAGAGCAAAACATGGTCTTAGCAATAGTCTGTGTTTGGGGATTCCCATGGGAACAAGTCCATTGAATGCAACCCAGAACCATTACTGGAAGAGTTGTATGATAAGAATAGACAACTATTTGGGACTCCATCACCCAAATTATTAGGAGACTTCCTTAGGATTTCCTTGATATGTTTTAGGGAGTTTCCACTACACAGGCTTCCACCATCCCTAAAATGCTACTCATTTCTACTCATCTCCTCACACATATTCCCTCTTTCAACCTGATCTCTCCCTCCCCACCTGATTTTTTCATTCATGCTCCAAAATACTCCTAGACCACCCATAAAAATCTATTATACTTCTCCCTCCCAGGGAGATACATGTGCCTACTTCTTCCTTCCTTTATACCCATCCTCTCTTTGTGTAGGGATTGGAAGATCCTTATCATTTGTAAAATGGCTAAAATACACATATTACAACCCATTTTTATCTTTCTGGGTATGGTATAACTTACTCAGAACTTTTTTCAAAATACTTGCCTGTAAATTTAATAATTTATTTTTTAAATAGCTGAGTAATGTTTCATTATGAAAATATGGTAAAAAATTATTCTTTTCCAGTACTTTGTTGAGGGTCATCTAGGTTGTTTCCAATTTCTATTATGAATCCAACAATAATAACAGGATTGAGCAAGAGTATATGTGGTAGGATAGGATGAAAATTCCTTTGGGTATATGTTCAAGGTGGTATACTTGGGTCATGATGTAGATCTATGTCCTGAAGTGGAAAGTTAAGGGTTCTTTGGAAAGTCAGTTGTGTTAGACGATGTTTTGCTGGAACAAAAATGTAAAGCGATGTTTAGTTGAAGTAGACACAGGTGACTGGTTAAGACCGAATCTTGAAGAAATGTTTCACTAAAACAGACAAAGGAAAAAAAGATGTTTTACTGAAGCAAATATGTCGAATGACACGTAATAAAGGATTCTTTGCTAACAGCATACATGCATTGGTTTGCTTTATATTTTGTAGTTAAACTACATTTGTCAGGACTTTATAAAGAGAAATATACCCAAAAAATTCCAGTGATATGCTAGTTTCTTGCCATTTCCTTGGACTCATGTTGATTAACAGAGTGATGTCAACTGAGACAAGACACTTTCTAAGGCAAGACCAAAGGAGGATATGTGATGTGTGGAAGTAGTATTAGTAGAACTCAATGGACAGTGGCTGAGGCTAAGATTGGCTTGCTTATAAAGCCAGCTTGTGCAATGCTTGTTTGTCTCATGCCCTCTCTGGTTTTCACTTCCCTGAGATAGGCACAGCCAAGTACTGCTTTCTTCTGGTGTTCCTTTTGGTCCCACCTGCTGACTCTTGCAAAGGCTGAGTGAGGCCTGATTGTTTTTGCTAGGTAGTGCCACTGCTGCTGATTCCTGTTTGATATCAAACTAACCTACTACTGTATCCATAAAGTGTTTGCAAGTAGAATTGTCTGCTCCTCCCTGCTAACCTGTGTAAACTAAACTTCTGATTTATAGACAACACAAAGAGGAGTTGTTCCAAAGAACCTTTCCAAATAGGTTCACTCCCTTCCCAACCATATAGTTCTTTCCCACTAACTGGGGTGGAAGCTGGGCTACAAGAGTGGTAAAAGTGTTTAAGAACAATAATTAAAAATAAAATTTGAAAAAGTTTAAAGTTTCCAGTTTTCCGAGGAGCTGCAATATTGGTTTCTATAGTGATTGCATCAGGTTGCATTCCCTTGCTCCACACCCTCACCAGCAAGTGCAGGCACTTGTCTTATTGATTTTACCCATTCTGACAGATGTGAAATGGAATCTCAGTAATTTTGAATTGCATTTCCCTGATGATTAAGGATATTGAGTTCTTGTGTAAGTGATTCTCAAGCACTTGAGTTTCCTCTACATAGACTTCTCTGTTTATTTATGCATTTAATTTTAATTGGGTTATTTAGTATTTGATATACAGCTGGTTGACATTTTAAATATATTTTTGATATTCCTCTATCAGATATGAAGGTGGTAAAAATTATTTCCCATTTTGTAGGATGCTGTTTTTATTCTGAATCACAATATCTTTTAACTGACAGAAGGTTTTTAAATTCATGATGCCCCCTTTATTAATTGTTGGCCTTACTGCCTGAGAAACTGATAGTGTTCTACTTAATAGGTCTTCTATTGGGCTGTTCGAAATTTTCTTTTCTATTAGGCTCAGTATATCAGGTTTTATGTTAAGGTATTTGATTCATTTGGACTTGAGTTTTATGCAGGGTGATAAATGTGGATTTATTTGCATTTTTCTGCAAAGAGACATTCATTTTGATGAGCACAAATTGTTGGACAGGTTGTCTTTTTATCAGTGTATTTGTAGGAAGCTTGTTTCTTTTATTAAAAATCAGATATCCATAGTTGTGTAGATTTATGTCTATGACTTCAATTTTAATCCATCAATCTATATGTCAGGTTTTTTTTGCCTACAACATGTGGGTTTTACTGTTAGAGTTCTGTAATATGACTTGAAGTTTTAAATATTAAACATTCAGGAAATTCAGAAAACAAGTAGAAGACCAAATCTAAGGGTAGTGGGTATAGAAGAGAGCAAGGATTCCAAACTTAAAGGGCCAATAAATACTTTTAACAAAATTATAGAAAAAACTTCTCTAACCTAAAGAAAGGGAAGAACATATAAAAAGCCTGCACAACTCGAAATAGATTGGACCAGAAAAGAAATTCCTACTGTCACATAAAATTCAAACACCAAGTGGACAAAACAGAAAAAAAATATTAAAATCAGTAATGGAAAAGGGCAAGAAACATATAAAGGCAAAACTTTCAGAATTACACCAGATTTCTCAACAGAGAATATAAAAGCCAGAAGATCCTAAAGACATTGAGAGAACACACATGGCAGCCCAAGCTGGAAAACTCTCAATTAACATTGATGGAGAAACCAAGATATTCTACAACAAAACCAAATTTACATGATATCTTTGCAGATACAGCCCTATAAAGGATAATAGATGGAAAACTCTGAAACAACTAGGAAAACTATACCCTAGAAAATGTAAGGAAGTAATCTTCTTCCAACAAACTCAAAAGATAGCCACACAATCACAATTCCACCCTTAACAATAAAAATAACAGAAATCAACAATTACTATTCCTTAATATCTCTTAACATCAATGGACTTAATTCTCCAATAAAAAGACAAAGACTAACACACTGGATATGTAAACAGGATACAGCATTTTATTGAATAGAGGAAATGCACCTCAGTGACAAATAGTGTTTCTACCTCAGAGTAAAACGCTGGAAAAAAATTCCAAGCAAATGGTCCAAAGAAACAAGTTCAAATAGGCTTTTGAATATTAAATAAAATCAACTTACCACCTAAAGTTATGAAAAAATAAGGAAGGAAAATTCATACTCATAAAAGGAAAAATCTACCAAGATGAGCTCTCAATTTTAAACAAATGCAAGTTGACATATTGCACTCACATAATAATAGTGGGAGACTTCCACACCCCACTTTCAGCAGATACAGATAATGGAAACAGGAATTACACAAAGACATAAAGAAACTAACAGAAGTTATGAACCAAATGGATTTGACAGATATTTATTGAACACTTCATCCTAAAACAAAAGAATATATCTTCTCGGCACCTCATGGTACCGCCTCCAAAATTGACCATATAACCAGTAACAAAACATGCCTCAACAGATAAAAGAAGACTGAAATATTTCCATGCAACCTATCAGATCACTGCAGACTAAAGCTTGTCTTCAATAACAACAATAATGACAGAAATCCCATATATACATGGAAGTTGAACAATGCTCTACTCAATGATAATTTGATCCAGGAAAAAATAGAGAAAGAAATTAATGAAATTTCATTTAATGAGAATGGGGGCAAATCATACCAAAGGTGTGAAAGACAATAGAAGCAGTGGTAAGAGGAAAACTCATAGCTCTGAGTGCCTCCAAAAAGTAACTGGAGAGAGCATACACTAGCAGCTTGACAACACATCTGAAAGGTCTAGAAGAAAAAGAAGCAAATACACACAAGAGGAATGGGAGTTAGGAAATAATCAAACATAGGACTGAAATCAACCAAGTAGACACAAAAAGAACTATACAGAGAATCAACAAGACCAAGAACTGGTTCTTTGAGAAAGTCACCAAGATAGATAAAACCTTTGCCAGACAAATCAGAGATCACAGAGACAGTGTTCAAATTAACAAAATCAGAAATGAAAAGGTATTCATAAAAATAGAAACTGTACATTTAAAAATATCATCAGATCTTACCAGAAAAGCCTATACTCAACAAAACTGGAAAATATGTGTGGAATGGACAAATTCCTAGACAGATATCAGGAATCAAAGTTAAATCAGGATTAGACAAAAAATATCTAAACAGTCCCATAACACCTAAAGAGGCACTCATTAAAAGTCTCCCAACCAAAAATTCAAAAAAATAAGTAAAGCCCAGAACCAGATGGGTTTAGTGAAGAATTCTATGAAAACTTCAAAGAAGACCTAACAATTCCACAAAATAGAAACAGAAGGAACACTACCCAATTCATTTTTGAAGCCACAATTACTCTTATAAGTAAAGCACACAAAGACCCAACAAATAGAGAACTGGAGACCAATTGCCCTTATAAATATCGAAGCAAAAATACTCAATAAAATTCTCACAAACCAAATCCAGGAACACATCAAACCGATTAGCCATCATGATCAATTGGGCTTCATCTCAGGAATTGGGTTTGCCCAATATATAGAAGTCCATCAATGTAATCCACTATATAAACAAACTCATAGGAGAGAAAACACATGATCATTTCATAATATGCTGAAAAATCATTTGAAAAAAATTCAACAAATCTTCGTGTTAAAAGTTTTGAAAAAATCAGGGGTTCAAGGCCCATTCCTCAACAGAGTAAAAGGAATATACAGCAAACCATTAGTCAACATCAAATTAAGTGGAGAGAAACTTGAAGCAGTCCCACTAAAATCTGGGACTAGACAAGGCTATGCACTCTTTTCTTTCTTATTCATTGTAGTACTCGAAGTCCTACCCTGTAGAGGGCCGCAATAACATTCGCCACCACAAGATGGCGCTGGCTTCCACTGCGCCCCACGTGGAAAGCTGGGATAGCTTTCGCCATTACAAGATGGCGCTGGCCTCCGCCGTGCCAGCTGACTTCCTTTCAGGAAGTTAACTGTGCGCACATGTGCAGAATGCCTTTGTGCCAGGTCTTTGCCCACTCCGGGGCATGCCTATGAGATCATGGGTAAGCGACCAATCAGGTGTGGACGCACCACGCTAGGGTGTATATAAGCAGCGCCATTCTGGGGCTCGGGTCTCGCCTCTTCAAGATGTAATAAACGCTTTGCTGCAGAAGGATCCGGGTGTCTGCGTGTCCTTCCTGCTGGCGAGACGTTGGGCGCGTGACAGTAGCCAGAGCAATCAGAAAAAAAAAAAAAGGAGTTCAAAGGGATACAAATTGGAAAGGAAGAAATAAAAATATCATTATTTGCAGGTGCTATGATAGTATAATTAAGTGACCCCAAAATTTCACCAGACAACTCCTGCAACTGATAAACACCTTCAGTAAAGTTTCTGGATATAAAATTAACTCAAACAAATCAGTAGCCTTCCTCTACTCAAAGAATAAACAGGCAGAGAAAGCTAAACTACACTCTCCACAATAATCACAAATAATATAAAATATGTTGATGTGACTCTAACCAAGCAAGGGAAAGTCAAGTATCTAAAGAAAGCAATCAAATATCTCTGAAGATGGAAAGACTTCTCATGCTCATGGATTAGCAGGATTAATATAGTAAAAATGGTCATCTTGCTGATAGCAATCTAGACATTCATTGCAATCCCCATCAAAATTCCAACTCAATTCTTCATAGAATATGAAAGAACAATTCGTAAATTCATTTGGAAAGCAAAAGAGCCAGGATAGCGAAGACTAGTCTCAACAATAAAAGAACTTCTGGAGCCACCAGTATCCGCAGTTATGGTCTGTGTCCAGGACAGAACTGATCCCGCCAAACAGCTACCTGCGCCCAAATCCCTTATGAATATTGACACAAAAATACTCAATAAAATTCTTGCAAACCAAATCTAAGAAAATATCAAAATGATCATCCATCATGATGAAGTAGGCTTAATCCCAGGTATGCAGGGATGGTTTAATATATGAAAACCCATCAATGTAATCCAGTATATAAACAAACTCAAAGATAAAAACTACATGGTTATTTCATTAGATGCTGAGAAAGCATTTGACAAAATTCAATACCCCTTCATGATAAAAGTCTTGGAACTATCAGGAATCGAAGGACCATATCTAAACATAGTAAACATAGTAAAAGCAATATACAGCAAACAAGTAGCTAACATCAAACTAAATGGAGAGAAACTTGAAGCAATCCCACTAACATCAGGGACTAGATAAGACTGCCCACTCTCTCCCTACTTATTCAATATAGTACTCGAAGTCCTAGCCAGAGCAATCAGACAGGGAAAGGAGGTCAAAGCAATACAAACTAGAAGGGAAGAAATTAAAATATCACTATTTGCAGATGATATGATAGTGTACTTAAGTGGTGCACAAATTTCCACCAGAGAACTACTTAACATGATAAACAACTTCAGGAAAGTGTCGGGGTATATAATTAACTCAAACAAATCACTTTCCTTCCCCTACTCAAAGGATAAACAGACTGAGAAAGAAATTAAGGAAGTGACACCATTCACAATAGACTCAAATATCATAAAATATCTTGGTATGACTTTAACCAAGCAAGTGAAAGATCTTTATGATAAGAACTTCAAATCTCTGATGAAAGAAATTGAGGAAGATCTCAGAAGATGGAAAGATCTTCCATGCTCATGGATTGGCAGGATTAATATAGTAAAGATGGCCATTTTGTCAAAAGCAATATACAGATTCAACGCAATCCTCATCAAAATTCCTACTCAATTCTTCATGGAGAGAGAAAGAGCAATTTGCAAATTCATTTGGAATAACAAAAAAAAAAAAAAAAACCAGGATAGCAAAAACTATACTCAACAATAAAAGAACTTCTGTGGGAATCATCAACCCTGACTTCAAGCAGTATTACAGAGCAAAAGTCATAAAAATTGTGTGGTATTGTTACAAAGACAGGCAGGTAGATCAATGGAACAGAATTAAAGAACCAGAAATGCACCCACACACCTATAGCCACTTAGATCTTTGACAAAGGACCTAAAAACATCCGATGGGAGAACGATAGCATTTTCAGCAAATAGTGCTGGTTCACCTGGAGGTCAACATATAGAAGAATGCAAACCAATCCATTTTTACCACTATGTAAAATGCTTAAGTCCAAGTGGATCAAGGACCTCCACATCAAACCAGATACACTCAATCTAATAGAAAAAAAAGTGCTGCTGAAGAATTTGGAACACATGGGCACTGGGGAAATTTTCCTGAAAAAAAAAAAAAACACAAATGGCTTATGCTCTAAGATCAATAATAGACAAATGGGACCTCATAAAACCACAAAGCTTTTATAAAGCAAAAGTCATAAGATAAAGTGGCAATCAACAGATTGGGAAAAGATCTTTACCAATCCTACATCTGAAAGAGGACTAATATCCAAAATATGCAAAGAACTCAAAAAGTTAGACTCCAGAGAGCCAAATCACCCTATTAAAGATGGGGTACAGAGCAAAACTAAACATTCTCAGCTGAGCATTTTCGAATGGCCAAAAAGCACCTAAAGAAATTTTCAACATCTTTAGTCATAAGGGAAATGCAAATCAAAACAACCCTGAGATTCCACCTCACACCAGTCAGTATGGCTAAGAAAAAAAAACAAAAAAACAAAACAAAACAAAACTCAGGTGACAGCAGATGCTGATGAGGATGTGGAGAAAGAGGAACACTCCTCCATTGTTGGTGGGATTGCAGACTTGTACAACCACTCTGGAAATCAGTCTGGATGTTCCTCAGGAAATTGGACATTCTACTACCTGAGGACCCAGCGATTCCTCTCTTGGGCATATACCCAAAAGATGCTCCAACATACAACAAAGACACATGTTTCACTATGTTTGTAGCAGCCTTATTTATAATAGCCAGAAGCTGAAAAGAACCCAGATGCCCTTCAACAGAGGAATGGATATAGAAAATGTGGTAAATCTACACAATAGAATATTACTCAGCTATGAAAAACAATGACTTTATAAAATTATAGGCAAATGGACGGAACTGGAAAATATCATCCTGAGTGAGGTTACTCAATCACAGAAAAACACACTTGATATGTATTGATAAGTGGATATAGGGTTAGGGTTAGGGTTAGGGTAAAAAAAAGAAAAAAAATGATAAGTGGATATTAGCCAAAAAGCTCAAATTACCCAAGATGCAATCTACAGACCACAGGAAGCTCAAGAAGAAGGATGACCAAAATGTAGATGCTCCCAGTCCTTCTTAAAGGGGGGGGGGAGGAATATTCATAGGAGGGGATATGGAAGCAAAGTTTAGAGCAGTGACTGAAGGAATGGTCATTCAGAGCCTGACACACATGTGGCCCATATATATACAGCCACCAAAACTAGGTAAGATTGATGAAGCTAAAAAATGCATGCAGAAAGGGACTGAATATATATCTCTCCTGAGAGACACATCCAGAGCATGTCCAAAACAGAGGTCAATGCTAGCAACAAATCACTGAATTGATGATAGGACCCCCATAGGGGGAATTAGAGGAAGTATTGACAGAGTTGAAGGAGGTTGTAATCCCATAAAAACAACAATGCCAACCAAGCAGAGCTTCCAGGGACTAAACCACTACCGAAAGACTATACATGGACTGACCCAGGGCTCCAACTGCATATATAGCAGAGAATGGCCTTGTTGGGGCACCAGTGGAAGGGAAAGCCCTTGGTCTTGCCAAGCTTGGACCCCCAGTGCAGGGGAATATGGGGGAGGGCAGTAAGTGGGATGTATAGGGGAAATATCCATATGGGGGAGAGGGAGGGGGGGTAATGGGTGCTGATGGAGAGAAAACTGGGAAGGTGAATAACCTTTGAAATGTAAGTAAAGAAATATATAATATAAAATTAAAAAAAAAACCAGGCTGGTTTCAAACTTATTGAGATCCTCCTGCCTCGGCCTCCCATGTGCTAGGATTAAAGGCATGTTCACTTATGCACAGTGTCTATTTTTAATAAGCAAATAGGTTCATAGTATTTTCTAATGTCAGAATGAACTATCTACCTTGGTAGTTCTTTATCAAGAAATGGACTTATCTACTATTAATATTGGTCTTTCATATAAATTTTAGAATTAGGTGTTTGAGTTTACAAAAACCAAATCAAAAACCCAAAACAAATGTTTTAGGAACTTGATTAACTTTGTCCTCAATCTGTAGAATATTTTTGAGGTAACTTAAGTTTTTTATAAATGTGAGTCATCTTATTCATGAACATGGGCTATCCTTTTAAACTTTGAAGCCACCAATATTTTCCTAATAATTTTCATATTTTTTTTCTAATTTTTTCACTGCTTAATTCATAATTTAATTTGCATTTTCTGTTATTTGGTTTATCTTTGAACACTGTTAATTTTATTCATTACTGTCAAATTCTTATAAAAAGCTTTCTCTTGAGATTGTTTTTATTTTGATGTGGATTGGTGTTTTGCCTGCATTTATGTCTTACACCACAAACATGCTTGTAGTACTTGGTGAAGACAGAAGAGGGTGTTGGATTCACCTGAAACTATAATTACAAATGGTTGTTAACTTCCATATAGGCAATGAGAGTAAAACCTCGGTCGTCTCAGAGAGCAGCCAGTGCTCCTGATCATTGACCTCTCTCTCCAGTACCCTTCTTTTTCTATTTTCAAAGAATCTTTAAAAGCAGTTTTAGGTTCAAAGCAAAACTTGGAGAAATGTATAGAGATTTCCAAGTATCTTTGTCCTCTTCCTCGATGCAGAATATTCCCATTATGAACATCCTCCATCAAAGCAATTTGAAACAATGATGATGGGCCCTCATTGCCTTGTCACTATGTGGTTTACACTTCGTGGAGTCTAGTATTTTACCATTGCAGGTGTCCATGGTTGCTTCATCATACAGATTATCTCCACTGCCTTGAAAGTCCTTTGTACAGTTGTTATTATTATTTGGGTCCTGTGACACAATATGAAGTGGAAGTAATCACAGTGTCAAGCCTTATGGTTTCATTTCATGACTCTCATCAATTTTTCATTGTTCTTGGATTAAAAAAAAAGTACGTATATATGAAAAAAGAACTTCTGGGGAAATTTCCATCCCAGACCTCAAGCTGTATTACAGAGCAATCATGAAAAAACCTGCACAGTATTAGTACAGTTACAAGCAGGTAGATAAATAGAATAGAATTAAAGATGCAGAAATGAATCTACACAACTATGGTTACTTGATCTTTGACAAAGGTGCTAAAACTATCCAGTGGAAAAAAGACAGCATTTTCATCAAATGGTGCTGGTTCAACTGGAGGTTAGCATCTAAAAGAAATGCAAATCAATCCATTCTTATCTCCTTGTAAAAAGATCAAGTCTATGTGGATCAAGGACCTCCACAGAAATCCAGATACAATGATTCTGATAGGAGATAAGGTGGGGAAGAGCCTCAAACACTATGGCACAGAGGAAATTTTCCAGAACAGAAAAACAATGGCATATGCTCTAAGATCAAGAATCATACAATGGGACCTCATAAAATTGAAAAGCTTCTGTAAGGCAAAGGACACTGCCATTAGGACAAAATGGCAGCCAACAGATTGGGAAAAGATTTTTACCAAACTTACGTCTAAGAGAAGACTAATATCCAATATATACAAAGAGCTCAAGAAGCTGCACTGCTGAGAAACAAATAACCCAATGAAAAATTGGGTAGAGAGCTGAACAAAGAATTCTCAGCTGAGGAATTTTGAATGACTGAAAAGCACCTAACAAAATGTTCAACATCCTTATTCATCAGGGAAATGCAAATCAAAACAACCCTGAGATTTCCCCTCATACCACTCAGAATAGCTAAGAGCAAAAACTCAGGTGACATCAGATGCTGGTGAGGATGTGGAGAAAGAGGAACAGTCCTCCATTTTTGGTGGAATTGCAAGTTGGTAAAACCATTCTGGAAATCAGTCTGGAGGTTCCTCAGAAAATTGAACATAGTTCTGCCTGAGGACCCAGCTATACTACACCCGTGCATATATCCAAAAGATGTCCCAACATATATAGCAAGGATACACGCTCCACTGTGTTCATAGCAGCCATATTTATAATAGCAAGAAACTGGAATGAACCCAGATATTCTTCAACAGAGGAATGGATACAGAAAATGTGGTACATCTACACAATGGAATACCACTCAGGTATTATAAACAATGACTTCTTGAAAGTCTTAGGCAAATGAATGGAACTAGGAAATATCATCTTGAATGAGGTAACTCGGTCACAAAAGAACACACATGGTATGAACTCACAGATAAGTGGATATTAGTTAGCCCAAAATATCAGAATACCTATGATAAAATTCACAGACCATGTTAATCTCAAGAAGGAAGTACAAGGTTGGATGCTTCAGTCCTTCTTAGAAGGGGGAACAAAATATTCACAGGAGGAAATATGGAGATAAAATGGGGAGAAGAGACTGAAGGAAAAGCCATTGAAAGACTGCCCCACTTGAAGATCCATGCCATATAGAGTCACCAAACCCAGACACTATTTTGCATACCAAAAAGTGTCTGCTTACAGAAGCCAGATATGAGTGTCTCTTGAGAGTCTCTGCCAGAGCCCTAATGATACAGATGAGGATGTTTTCAGTTAACCATTGGACTGAGCAATGGGATCCCAATGGAAGAGTTAGAAAAATATCTGAAGGAGCTGAAGGGGTTTGCAAACCCATAGGCAGAACAACAATATCAACCAACCAGACCTCCCAGAGCTCCCAGGGACTAAACCGCCAACCAAAGAGTACACATGGATGGATCCATGGCTCTAGCTGTGTATGCAGTATAGAATGTTCTTATCAATGGGAGGAGAGGTCCTTGTTTCCGTGAAGACTTAATTTTCCAGTTTTGGGAGAATTGGAGTGGGTGGGTGAGGAAACACTTTCATAGAAGCAGGGGGAAGGGGATGGATTATGGGAAGTTAGGATGGGAATCCTTGAAAGGGAGATAACATTTGAAATGTGAATAAATAAAATATCCAATTTAAATAAAAAAGAAATTAGAAATGGTGAGTGATCTAGCAGATGTTAAATTTTAAGGACTGTTTTTAGCTATCCTGATTCTTTTTATCCCATATAATCTTTCAGTTTCTTATCAAGTTCTGTAAAGAATATGTTGGAATTTTGTTGTTTGTTTTTAGACAGATTCTAATGGTGTCATTCTGGCTATCTCACATTTAATACTAGGGGACCTCAAACAAAGAAATCTGCTAACTCTGTCTCCCAAATAATAGGACAAAATCCATATGCTAGAATTTTGATGTAAATTGAATTGAATCTGTATATTGCTTTTGGTAAAATATATATATTTACTATGTTATTCTACTATTCCATGGTCATGGGAGATCTTCCATCTTCTAATATCTTCTTCAATTTCTGTTTTATCAAAAACTTGACATTTTTATCATATAAATTTTTCACATGCTTGATTAAAGTGCCCCCAAATTCTTTGATATTATTTGAAGCTATTGTTTTAAGGTGATGTTTTCATGCATTTTTTTTCTGTCCTTTTGTCACTTGTATATTGGAGGGATACTTATGTGTATATTTGTATTTGTGTGTGTGTGTGTGTGTGTGTGTGTGTGTGTGTATGTTAATGTGCATTCATCTGCATTGCTGAAGTTGAGAAGCTGTACATCAACTGTAGAAGTTTTTTGGTAGAGTTTTTAAGGGCATTAATGAACTCTACCATATCATCTGCAAATATAGATTCTTTGAGTCCATCCTTTCCAATTTGAATCACCTTAATTTCCTTCAGGTATCTTATTGCTCCAGCTAAGATTTCAAATACTATATTCAATAGGTATAAAATGTACAACCTTGTCTTGTTTCTGATTTTAGGGTATCTGCTTTGAGTTTCACTCCATTTAATTTGATATTAGCTATTGGCTTGCTGTAAATTGCCTTTATTATTTCTGTTTGTGTCCCTTGTATCTGTAGTCTCTTCAGGACTTTACTTATCTAGTTTGGTGGCTGTATATGTATGGGCCACATGTGGGGCAGGCTCTGAATGGGTGTTCCTTAGGCCTCTGTTCTAAATTTTGCCTCCCAATCCCCTCCCAAGGGTATTCTTGTTCCCCTTTTAAAGAAGGAGTGAAGCATCCGCATAATGTATGTCTTTATGATTCTCTGGATTTCTTCAGTTTCTGGTGTTATATTTTCCTTTTGGTTCTGATTTTGTTGATTTGAATATTCTTTATCTAGCTTGATTATACACAGGTTTGTTTATCTTATTTATTCTCTCCAAGAACCAAGTCTTTGTTTCAATGATTCTTTGTATTGTGCTCTTTCTATTTTTTTAACTGAATAAGAATTTTTATTGGATATTTTTTATTTACATTTCAAATGTTATTCCCTTTCCCGGGTTCTCACCCATAAGCCCCCTATCCCATCCCCTTCCCTTTCTTTTTTTTTTTTTTATTAACTTGAGTATTTCTTATATACATTTCAAGTGTTATTCCCTTTCCCGGTTTCCAGGCAAACATCCCCCTCCCCCCTCCCCTTCCTTATGGGTGTTACCCTCCGAACCCTCCCCCCATTGCCGCCCTCCCCCCCATAGTCTAGTTCACTGGGGCTTCAGTCTTAGCAGGACCCAGGGCTTCCCCTTCCACTGGTGCTCTTACTAGGATATTCATTGCTACCTATGAGGTCAGAGTCCAGGGTCAGTCCATGTATAGTCTTTAGGTAGTGGCTTAGTCCCTGGAAGCTCTGGTTGCTTGACATTGTTGTACTTTTGGGGTCTCGAGCCCCTTCAAGCTCTTCCAGTTCTTTCTCTGATTCCTTCAACGGGGGACCTATTCTCAGTTCAGTGGTTTGCTGCTGGCATTCGCCTCTCTATTTGCTGTATTCTGACTGTGTCCCTCAGGAGCGATCTACATCCGGCTCCTGTCGGTCTGCACTTCTTTGCTTCATCCATCTTGTCTAATTGGGTGGCTGTATATGTATGGGCCACATGTGGGGCAGGCTCTGAATGGGTGTTCCTTCAGTCTCTGTTTTAATCTTTGCCTCTCCCTCCCTGCCAAGGGTATTCTTTTTCCTATTTAAAGAAGGAGTGAAGCATTCACATTTTGATCATCCCGTCTTGAGTTTCGTTTGTTCTAGGGATCTAGGGTAATTCAAGCATTTGGGCTAATAGCCACTTATCAATGAGTGCATACAATGTATGTCTTTCTGTGATTGGGTTAGCTCATTCAGGATGATATTTTCCAGTTCCAACCATTTGCCTACGAATTTCATAAACTCATTGTTTTTGATAACTGAGTAATATTCCATTGTGTAGATGTACCACATTTTCTGTATCAATTCCTCTGTTGAAGGGCATCTGGGTTCTTTCCAGTTTCTGTCTATTATAAATAAGGCTGCGATGAACATAGTGGAGCACGTGTCTCTTTTATATGTTGAGGCATCTTTTGGGTATATGCCCAAGAGAGGTATAGCTGGATCCTCAGGCAGTTCAATGTCCAATTTTCTGAGGAAACTCCAGACTGATTTCCAGAATGGTTTTACCAGTCTGCAATCACACCAACAATGGAGGAGTGTTCCTCTTTCTCCACATCCTCACCAGCATCTGCTGTAACCAGAGTTTTGATCTTAGCCACTCTCACTGGTGTGAGGTGAAATCTCAGAGTTGTTTTGATTTACATTTCCCTTATGACTAAAGATGTTGAACATTTCTTTAGGTGTTTCTCAGCCATACGGCATTCCTCAGCTGTGAATTCTTTGTTTAGCTCTGAACCCCATTTTTTAATAGGGTTATTTGTCTCCCTGCAGTCTAACTTCTTGAGTTCTTTGTATATTTTGAACATTAGCCCTCTATCTGTTGGAGGATTGGTAAAGATCTTTTCCCAATCTGTTGGTTGCCATTTTGTCCTAACTACAGTGTCCTTTGCTTTACAGAAGCTTTGCAGTTTTATGAGATCCCATTTGTCGATTCTTGATCTTAGAGCATAAGCCATTGGTGTTTTGTTCAGGAAAATTTTTCCAGTGCCCATGTGTTCCAGATGCTTCCCTAGTTTTTCTTCTATTAGTTTGAGTGTGTCTGGTTTGATGTGGAGGTCCTTGATCCACTTGGACTTAAGCTTTGTACAGGGTGATAAGGATGGATCGATCTGCATTCTTCTACATGTTGACCTCAAGTTGAACCAGCACCATTTGCTGAAAATGCTATCTTTTTTTCCATTGGATGGTTTTGGCTCCTTTGTCAAAAATCAAGTGACCATAGGTGTGTGGGTTCATTTCTGGGTCTTCAATTCTATTCCATTGGTCCATCTGTCTGTCTCTGTACCAATACCATGCAGTTTTTATCACAATTGCTCTGTAATACTGCTTGAGTTCAGGGATAGTGATTCCCCCTGAAGTCCTTTTATTGTTGAGGATAATTTTAGCTATCCTGGGTTTTTTGTTAATCCAGATGAATTTGCAAATTGTTCTGTCTAACTCTTTGAAGAATTGGATTGGTATTTTGATGGGGATTGCATTGAATCTGTAGATCGCTTTTGGTAAAATGGCCAATTTTACTATATTAATCCTGCCAATCCATG